>NC_140686.1:910000-1552500 GCF_054131305.1 Coturnix japonica
TACAAGCAGGGCATGGACCCTATGGGTGCATACCTCCTAACCGAAACCCACAGTTGGGAAGATGGGCTGTGTGGGGATTAAAGACAGAGAGAGAGAGAAACATCTGCCAGCAACTATGGATAAATGTAACGAATCCAGATAACCCAGTGTGGCTGTTAGGGAAAATATGGGGTGTAAGTGACTTGCGGAATCAAACTGTATAACACATAGATGGGTTATAAAGCAGGTATGTTTATTACAGCGCTGGGTGCAAGGGGGATAGCTCCACCAAACTTGCACACGGACTTGTAAAATCGTGACACAGATATAGGTACATCTCATACATAGTCAGTGATTTCTCGGAATTCTGATACATATTCAATAGTTCTTTAGCATGTAGACCCCCTCTTATTCTTATCAGGGGGATGCAACTCCTCTTCTGGTATTTACAACATCTATTCTCCTCCTTGCCTGATGTCTTCCGTGAGGTCTCACTCCTTATCTGCATCCTTCCTGCTCTCCCAGGCCCCTTGTTTCCTTTAAACAAAGAGGGAAGGAAGGGAGGGGTGCTCTGGGGGGGGGGAATGGGAGGGGTGGAGGAGGGTTGATGTCAGACTGTGAAATCAATTTTTTTAATCTTAATTCTGCTTCAGAAACAACATCTGATTCCCACGCTCTCTGCTTGGTATTTTGTCTTTTGATGCAAACACGTAAGCAAGCCCCATTGGTGCCTGGTTCAGCAGTTCAGCTTCCTTTGTGCCCTTTGCCTGGTTGTAGGGAAGGTGGCAGGCTCTGTTTCAATGAGGGTGTTGTATGGACACAGTATTTATTGCCATGTATCCAAAGGTGCAACAGTTTCTGGAGACCTGTGTGGGATCCTATAGGTGATGGTTCTCTCATCACCAAGTATCCAGTTGTCAGCAGTGGGTGAGTTCACTGGGACTTTGGGGATGGGAGGTGCCAACTAGCAAGCCTTCAATTTCTGCTACTAAAATCAGGCTTGGAAGCATGTTACACATGGGAAATACACTTGGTGCAGGAAAGGGGATTTCCTTAGCCATCAAAAAAAGATGAAACTGCAGATCTATCAACAAAAATGTAAGCACGTGACACTTGACTTGGCGGGTCTGTGGGAAGGTCAACTTCTCCGTGTTTGTATTTCAGCCATCATCCTCCACACTGGAGAGGATTTATCCGCTTGGCTTGCTTAATTGCAGCACGTTTCACATGCGTGGATAACCTGTGCATATTGCGTCACTACCCCTGTGGCCTGAGGTGGTGCACCAGGCTGGAAATAATGCCTTCTTGGGGTTGTTGAAGCTCTGCAAAAGTTTGCCAAGCAAAGTTGTGGATGCTCCATCCCTGGAGGTGTTCAAGGCCAGGCTGGATGGAGCTCTGGGCAGCAAGACTCTGTGGGTGGCATCTCCGCCCGAGGCAGTGGGGCTGGGGTTCTGAGTTCTTCACTGTCCCTTTCAAGCCAAGCCATTCTATGATTTTGCATTTCTATGATGTAAGCACCAGCCCCACGCAGCCCTGGTGCAGTGCATCACAAGAGCAGCAGCCTGCGGGGAGCCACCACCCGGAATCACAGAGATGTGAGGTCACAATGCCCCATGCTATGACTGTGCTGAGCTGCGTCATGAGCTCACGAGGCCTGGCTGCAGGCTTGGCTCAGTGCGACACTCACTGTGGCTGCAGCGGTGGTGTTGGAAGCGTGGTGCAAGTGTGGGGGTGGCCATGGACCCTGCCCGCCTTGTCCTCTTCCTCCTATTGGTGGCCATGAGTTTTCAGGAGAGCTGTGCTGCTCCGTGGCGAGCACGGGGAGCAGGTGAGTGGTAGAGATGGGACCCAAACTGAGCAGCACTGGGAGCAAGAAGTCAGGCTGTGTCCCCACGGCCCTGTAGTACAGTTGCCTAGGGCCTGCCTTCCATGGGGGTGTTGCTGGGTAGGGGGTGATGGGCAGCACTGCAGAAGCCGGGCAAGAGCCCGTGGCTGCGCTGCTCCCCAGGGCTGGCTCCAGCCATGCCAGGCTGTGGCTCTGCTAATTGCACGCTGGAGCACAGCCTTCGTCCTGGGAGATGCCCGGGGAGAGTTCAGAAGAGGCGTGCTGGGCGTGCATGAGCATTTCTGCTTCAGGCTCATGGCACTCCCCAGTTTCCAAGCCGGAGCCCCAGTCTACGGCCCAGGGGAAGAGACAGGTGTGCTTTCCTCCAGTGCCTCAGTGTGACCTTGCTGTCCATCAGAGGCCTCCCAGTAAGAAAGCCCTGGGGGGCTGCATCTTCTTCCACGTAATCTGTGAGAGATGTGGCACGTGGCCCAGAGAGAGCACTGCATACGCTGCCAGGTGCCAGCCTACGGGTCATCCCGTCCACCCTGCAACTTTGGAAATCATGACCTGAGTTATTCTCCACATCCAGTTACTGAGGGAGAAGGAGATCACACCATATAGTGCATATAAGTGGGAACTTCTCTCATCTGTTCTTGATTCTAGATGATGAGCTTCGTGCTCCCTTTCCGGATGCTCCTTTGGATCCGGACTTCATGCCTGTGCCTGGGGGACAACCCAGGGGTAAGTTGTGAGTGTCTGTTTCCTTGGAGGCTGAAACGTTCATTGTCTCATGGTTTACCTGGGTGCAATTTTACTGGAGATCCTCTCCAGGTCTTCCAAGTCTGTTTGTGCCTGGAAGGGTTTGCACAGATGAGCCATGAGTATTTTTTCTCTCGGAGAGCTGCCACGTTTCAGTGGGAAGGTTACCGCTGCCCCTCTGCAGCTGAGGGAGCCCAGACCTTTGTATTCGGGCTGTGGCATTCCCCAACCACCGCCAGACCCTACAGGTCACTCAGGGAAAAGGAGGCCCCCACATGTGCCGGAAGCTCTCCTCACCTGTGTCTGATCACACTTGTGTCTGCAGGCCCTGCTGGTGAATCTGCAGAACTGAATCCTGCCTATGATCCCGAGGGCGAGACTGGAGGTAAATCAGCAGGCTTCATTTCCTTGATATTTGTTCATATTTGGCTGGGACGGTTCATCGAGGATTCCGCATTTAACCGGACAGAGGGTTCTTCTCCCCAAGAAGCATGGATGGTCATCGTTTCTTGGGAGCTCCGTGCTGTCAGCATTGTGTTGGCTTTGTCTGTGTATCTACGAGGTCTCCCAGTAAGAAACTTTCAAGGGGCCAAGTGTTCTTCCACGAGGTCCCTGAGAATTGTTTCCCACGGCCTGGAGACAGTATTTGGAAAGCTGTGGAATACCAGCCAGCAGGTCGCCTCTGGCCTTTGTGCAGCTTTGGAATTTCCCCCCCGTGTCATTACCTGAGCCACTTCCACCACTGCAGCTCACTAAGGAAAAGAGAGATGGGCACATGCAATGGGAACATTTCTCCTCTATCCGTGATGACAGCTGTGTCTCCAGGAAGTGGCTTACCAAAGCTGAGGTTTACCCCACTCCATGCAGTTTAGAGCTGGGGTGAACTCCAGGAGGGCGTTCCTCTGGGCAGTTCCACACAGGATTAGTTAAGCACGATGGTGAGGCCCCTGTAGGCAGCCCGGAACTGTTTCCGAGGCGCTCCTGTGCGGAAGGGAGCGAATAGTGTTGTGAAGGAATCCCTGGCTTTAATTGCATCCTGCGACCTTGTGGCCGAAAGGATGCTCAGTAGCAGTTGCTCTGTCCTGCGTTCGTTTGCAGATTTGACTAGAGGAGTTGATCCAGCTTCCTCTCTGAGATCTGGAACTGAAACTCTGTCGGATCGCGCAGGTACGTCATAGCTTTGAAATTCTTTAGAGAGCTTTTGCTGCCCGTTTCAGTGCCATTTCATGGCACAGTCCCCTGTACGCTCTGCTACTCAGTTGATGCTGTAGTGTGTGACTGAAACTTTTCATGGGTCTTTGGTTGCAGAAGTGCCCCCAATGTGGGCCTTGCCTGGTCATCGGTTTCCTCCTGTGCTGGAGCCCAGCTGGAATCCCAGCAGTGAGTACTCTGTCTTCACTGACTTGGCTGACTCGCCGCTGATCTTCAAAACTTCATGCACATGGTATTTAACTGCATATGTTCTGTTAAGGTCCGGAAAGAGAAGAGGATGAATCCAAACGAGGAAAATACTCTCAGGGCTCATCCCGTCTCCTGAAGCGACTGCTGAAGGAAATGGAGAAGGCAGAGCGTGGTGGGTATACTTCAGTCTGTTCACTGTGGGACCTGGGAAGCTGAGGTGTGATATACAGGTGTGGGCAGGCTGTAGCCTGCACAGCAGGAAGGGATGGGTCACAGCCATGCTGCAGCCGTGTTCCATGTATCACCTTGCAGGTGCTGTCAAGCACCAGAGCTGGTCTGCTGCCAGATGGTCTGCATCCAGCCAAGACCCAGAGGCAGCTGCTCCCCCAGCACAACCATTACTTGTCAGAGCTGCTTTGTGCAGTCATTGGCACCCAGATGGCAGCAAGTAGCAAAGTGGCAAGCGCCACTTCTGTTCATCCAAAGCCCTCTGTGCAGCTGAGCAAGTTCAAGGCAGGAGGAGCATCCCGAGCAGGGTTGGCTGCCTTTGCTAATGCTGGAAATGAGGTGGAGATGCTAATTCTGAAGGCTTGGACTGTGTGTTAGAGCTTGGATTTCAGCCTGCAGCTACCTGGCTGTGATGGGCTGGTGACAGCACAGAATGTGAGCGCCTTGCACAGGAGCTGATTTCTCAAGAGGTGTGAGGGAGTCAGCATTGTCCAATAGCTGGGAGGGCCCAAATGCCCTTGGGTAACAGAGGGGCTCACAGTGTACTTGGGGGGGGGGCTGGACTTTACCTGAGCTCGGGATTGGAGAAGCTCAGTTTTTGATGGGGGCACGTGACATCCCAATCCTACTGCCCTGCTTTCTTTCTAAAGGAACGGACCAACAAAGTCAGCGGGATGCACTCCAGGAAGGTGGATATCCCACACTGCCGGTCCCGGATGCACTCCAGGAAGGTGGATATCCCACACTGCTGGTCCCGGATGCACTGCAGGAAGGTGGATATCCCACACTGCCCGTCCCGGACAGAGGAATGCAGGCAGCACCAACCAGCATGCCAGGTAATTTCTGTCCCATGATCATATGGTGTCACGAACCAGAGTCACTGCGTGCCTGCAGGCTCTTGCTGCCAGCTCTTGCACACCAGGTCAGCAGCCAGACCTGAGCGTGTGAGCATAGAGCACATGTAAAAGAAGCAGGAGTGTTTCTCCCCTGGGCTGGCTCTGGCTGTGCCCTGTGCTGGCTGAAGCCTGACCTTCAGCCTGGGGGGCGTCCCACAGGAGAGCTCAGGACACGCATGCCGGGAAAAGCGTGAGGGATTCTGCTCTGTAGCTCTCCCCACAGACCAAGCCCAGACCCCAGAGTACAGCCACAGCTCTCGTCCCAGAGGAGGACACGGGTAGTGCCTGTGCAGCCTCTCCGTACCCAACGAGAGGTGGAAGCAATCATTCTTGTCCTCCGGTGCTTCGGCACCAGAGACGGAGGCACCCACTGACAAAATGACCTCTTGGGTCCATGAAGCACACTGAGAGATTATCTGTAGCGCAGCTGAAGGTAACGTGGGACATTGTCTCATTTCTTCCAGGGATGAAAACAGGCAAAAGCACAGAGGCTGCTGCTCACAGATCTGTGCGGAAGCGCCGCATTCCGGTGACGGCCTCAGCGATGCTGCTGCCTGCGCTGGTGCTGGCCGTTGGTGTTGTGATATGGGTGCTCAAAAACTACCTGTGAGTTGGCCTTTCCCCAGAACACCTTATTGCTGCATTTGGCAATGAAGCATTTGTGGTGCCAGGATCCTGGACGGCCAAATCAGCCGCTGGCAGTACACTGCCAGGACTTAGGTTGCAAAGTCTTTCAAGTTTCCCCTTATTTCCTGTCAGTGAGTAGTGCTTTCTGAAACTCATTCTCACAGAGCGCGCAAGAGGGAAAAGAGAGCAGCAGAAGCAGCAGATGGAGCTGGGGAAGGCAACGAGACAGACTCTGACCCAGTCAAACAAGAGTCTCCGTAATAGCTCCAGTCCGTTCCATTCTGCCATTGAAGAGGCCAGAAGTCTTCAAGGTCATCTGGAAGACCTGGAGCTTGAACTCAAAGCCATGAAAGAGATCCTTGGGAACAGTCCTGAGTGCTGCCTTCTGTCAGAGGATGGCCCTGAATGTGAGAGCAGAGCTTTTGTCCTTCATCCTGCATTCTCCAGGACAGGTATCACCAGCAGTTTGAAGATTCTTAGCTCGACACAGCTACATTCCTGTTGAGGGTCCTAATGAGGACCCAGAAAACGAGCTTCCTCTGACTGCCGGACAATGCGTAATGTCTTTGGAGATGTGGGTGAGAATGGCTGGTTTCAGGGAGAGCTGACAGATGGCACAAGAGGACTGGTCCCTTCCAATTTGGTTGCGGAGCTTTCAGATGATGAACTGGATACACCTGGAGATCCTGTCAGAATTCCTGCATTGCTCCATCTGCAAGACTACCATTGTTCCACTCAATGGAACAACTCGATGTTGAGCAGAATGTGGTTGAGCTCCTTCGGGAACTCTCTGAGGCGACTGACAGCGGAACTGCATAGCTTTATTGTATATTAAAAACAATCAAACAACTGTCCCCTCCCTCTCCCTTCCCCTCGCACCCCCCCACCCCCCCCACCCCCCCACCCCCCCCAAAAAAAAGACAAAAAACCCCCAAAAAACCCCTAAAAAACCAACAAAAAACAACCCACCCTCAATAAAACAAAAAACCAAAACCAATTAAAATCTCAACGCTGTTCTTTTTCTGGGATACACTGAGGTGATGCTTCTTCTAGCTTAGACTTTGCAATGAGTTTGTGTCACGGAGTTCTCTCTAGAGCTCACTCAGTGACAGCGGGAACAAACCCGGGGAGAGAAGGAACAAAGAACCTCCCCTCTCTAACAGCGCAGTGCAGCGCGGTTGAGAGGGGAAGGGAAGTAAGATTGCGAGTGGGTCTAGGAGGGAAAAAATGAAAAAAAACCAACGATCTGAGTATGAACAGCAGTTTAACGAACCCAGTGACACTAAACAACAACGATGTTGCAGAACGGTGGGAGAAAAGCAAACGATCACACCTGTCATTGACATGATCAGCGAATCTCGTTTATTCCTTGGCTGCGTGTACCTTTATAATACGGATAATTAGCTCATACATATTGCAAAAGTGGAGCTCATCATTGGTTCCCAATTAGATACCATCCCCGAGTATCTTAACAGCTTGTTGTTATCAACTGAAAGCTACTCCCTTGCTGAGTTCCCAGAACCATGGCTAGTTTCTCACCATCCCAGGGCATCCTGTTGTTCTTGCTGTCCTTGCAGGTGTTATGGCTGCTTGCTTAGCTGCACCGTGTTTACGACCCTTCTCAGCTAACTAGCTGTAAAAAACACTCTACATTTCCCCTGTTTTCTTTTAGTCTGAAAAAGGGTTTGATTTAACGACCGATTAATCATATTTAACAAGCAGTTCAGTTCATTTGTTCAATCAGTTCTCGTGTAGTTTTATCCTGCTTCGTAGCTGCTGTTCTGTGAACTTCTCATCTGTATCCATGACGGACGCTCCATAGAATTCTTCTTACAATACTGCCAATAGAATAGCAACACTACTTAAATTAATAACATAACTATTATAACTCAATCAAGACCTCGATTGACAATACTCTAAAAATGAAAAAAGAGACAAGTCAAATACAACATAACAACATTACAAAAAGAACAAACATGTTTGTACTGCAACCTAAGTTTCTGCAACCTGAAAATAAATCCGTGAGGGTCCCATTGTGTTAATCTGTAACTGATCAGGAAAAGTCTTCAATTTTCATATTCTCTGATATATTGATTTTAATGACCACTAAAATTTGTGCAATAAATGCTTTTAGGATGCTCATAACCATGCTCTACTGACTGAGTTATCCGGGCTAATAATTGATTAATGATCGTGCAATTTTATGAAGTAACATGTCAAATAGAACCAATTTTAGAGGACAAATGTACTAAAGTATCAGTAGGGGCATTATTACTTATTGACCCTTGAGAAACAGCAAGCCATGTTGGTGGTGGATGCGACAAGTAGTGCCAGCAGGGCGTCCCCTGCTTCAAGGTGCACATTTCCTCTCTCACCCATCACAGATTCTCTCCTGCATTCAGGGTCTGAAGGATTTCTTCCAGTTGTACACCATATCCGCATGGCCATTGCGTGATATAGAGCCCAAGTGGAACACCTGCTTGGAAAACAGAATAAACTATCAAATTTAGTTCTATTAGCGTGCACTATTGTCTAAAATGATGCATGGTTATATTTTCAGATCCCAATTAATTGGATGTAAA
This sequence comes from Coturnix japonica, assembly GCF_054131305.1. Classification (NCBI taxonomy): domain Eukaryota; kingdom Metazoa; phylum Chordata; class Aves; order Galliformes; family Phasianidae; genus Coturnix; species Coturnix japonica. The sequence continues at coordinate 918,301 of NC_140686.1, forward strand.
AGAAGTATCCGTTCTATGATACAGGGTCATCTCTTTGTCTGGAATTCCTTTCCAGGTTTTGTCTTTGCAAATTAAGAAAAGCTAATTAATAGGATAATAACATCATAACCAAACAGTACTAAAACATTAAAAGAGCTATTCCTGTAGATTCTAGCACTGATTACATCAAATCCTGTTTAATACACATCTGATCTATTACTAAAATAGAAGAAGCACACAACATCCTAGCTAATGCCTTAAACTCTAAATCTTGAGACTGCATTGATAAAACAGAAAATCACACACTATGTCAAACTATTAGTAATATTATCTATAACACAGCAAGTTACAAAGCAATACCACTAAGTAAGAAACACACAATTACAATTACTATAAAGGCTGGATGCTATTTTCTGCCTTCAGATGAGACCAAAGATATCATGCTGGATCCCACATAGGGCCAGTCCCTGTGGAAATACGAGCATATTCACGACCCCAAGTTGTCAGTGGTAGGGAACAGTCCCAAAGTCCTGTGGCCATATTCCGAATATTAACCATAGGCTGTTCCTTTAGCACTGGGGAAGCCTCAAAATGACGATCCACATAAGCTGTATCTCTATGAACACAATTCAAAAACTTCAGCACAAGCAAAACAAGCAAAACCTTGCATAGTATTTCATGTAGTGTGTCTCCCATATTCCCCCTTTTTTGTTTAATAATAAGAATGGATTTCAATGTTTGATAAATGTGATCAGTCATAGCTTGTTCAGTGGGAGAATGAGCAATGGCTGTAGTATGTTTAACACACCCTTCTTGGAGGAAAGTTTGAGTGGCCTTAGAGGTATACGCAGGCCCATTATCTGTTTTTGTAGTATGTGGGATTCCCATAGCAGCAGAAGCAGATAACCAGTGTTTACGGGTGTCATGACTGAGTTCACCTGTATGTGCTGTGGCAAATATGTAAGAAGAATGAATATCTATTGTTACATGTGCATATTTTAGACGGCCAAATTCAGGAATGTGAGTGACATTTGTCTGACACAGTTGAAGAGGTGCTGAGCCACATGGATTTGTCCGAGTCTGAGGCAAAGAGGTGTCAGTCAAATTATGTAGCTGATATTCAGTCACAAACACGGTGTATTGCATAGGAGAGAGGATCATTCTTAACACAGTTTTCCAATCGTGAGGGCATGAATTTCATCATGTCCTTTCTCACGAAGCCATTCTGCATAAACACTCTCCACACCTTACTCTCTTCCTTGGCACTTTGCGGCTCAGGGGTTTGGCAGATGACTTCTTTCCTGGCAGTCCTTAAGGTTCAAAGTCCAGCTGTAATCTCATTTCCCAAATATGTCACTTGCTGTTGAGTTATTTGTGCTTTCTGTAAACCAAGAAACTCAGCAAACTCACAGACCATTGCACAGTTCTCTTTTGTTGCTGTGGCATCCAGGTGCAACAGAAAAGTTCTGAGGATCCCAGGTCTCAGGCTCACAAGTTGACCAGTTCTCAGAAATCATTCAGCTGTTCTCACAACCCTGGGTAACACTGCCCTGGTTAACTGAGTCTCTTCTCCCCATATTGGCCAAACCAGGCAGAAGAGACATCCTTCAAATCCAGAAGGAAAACTCCACATATTCATTCCTTAACTGGGTTAATAAAGTGTATGGATTTGCCACCACTGAGTGTATCCATTCACAGAATCACCGAATCACAGAATCACAGAATCACAGAATCACAGAATCACAGAATCACAGAATCACAGTATTGTAGGGGTTGGAAGGGACCTCTAGAGATTATCTAGAGTCCAATCCCCCTGCCAAAGCAGGTTCCCTACACCACGTCGCATAGGTAGGCATCCAAGTGGGTCTTGAATATCTCCAGAGAAGAAGACTCCACCACCTCCCTGTGCAGCCTGTTCCAGTGCTCCGTCACCCTCACTGTAAAGAAGTTCTTGCACACATTCATGCAGAACTTCCTATGCTGTAGTTTCATCCCATTACCCCTAGTCCTGTCCCCAGGCACTACTGAAAAGAGACCAGCCTCAGCACTATGGTTCCCATACCTCAGGTATTTATAAACCTGGATCAAATCCCCTCTCAGCCTTCTTTTCTCAAGGCTAAACAGACCCAGTTCCCTAAGTCTCTCCTCCTGTGACTGATCAGAGTTGACTTGGGGATTTTCTTTTTTGGCTTGAACCTCAGCTTGGAAACTCTCTCTCTCCAGAATAGTATTATACAGAGCACGGTATGCATAAGGCAAACCACAAATAAGGTTTACCTCCTTAGATCTCTGTAAGCCGCACCATCTCTGACTCAAACACTAAATTTCTCAGGGTCCCTAAGATGTTCAGGAGTGAAATGCCACAACACTGAGAGTCCTCACGCTTCTAAGATTTTTCCTAAACCTTTCTATATACCCTGCCAGTCCGCATTCTCTGGTTTTGGAGGAGACTTCTGCTTAGAACGAATGGAGAGGAGTTCATACATTGATATTGATAACATGAACATGAGTATGAATACGAGTATGAACACTAACTCAGTTTTCCAAAAACATGTGGCAATCTGGGAAGACATCTTGGAAACCAGATTAAACATCGTGGAGTTTGTAAAGGAAAAGGTGGAGGTTCTGAATGCCTTCTTTACGTCTGTCTTTATAAGTCAGACCAGTTATCCTCAGGGTACTCCTCTCTCTGACCTGTAGTCTCATCTGAGGAGCACACTAACCCCCCTGTGATTCTGGAAGAAACAGTCAAGACTTACTACTCCAGCTGGACTGCCACAAGTCCATGGGGCTGGATGAAATCCACCCGAGAGTGCTGAGGGAACTGGCGGAGGTGATAGCCGAGCTGCTTTCCATCATCTATCAGCACTCCTTGTTCACTGGTGAGTTCCCAGAAGACTGGAGGCTTACCAATGTGACTCCCATTTACAAGAAAGGTTATAAGGAGGATCCAGGGAACTACAGGCCTGTTAGCCTGACCTCGGTTCCAGGGATGGTTATGGAACGATTGTCTCGAGGGAGATCATGCTGCCTGTGCGGGATGGCTGGGGGATCAGGCCTAGCCTGCATGGGTTCATGAAGGGCAGGTCCTGTTTGACCAACCTGATCTCCTTTTATGATCTAGTGACCCACCTGCTGGATGAGGAAAAGGTTGTTGATGTGGTCTACCTAGACTTCAGCAAAGCCTTTGACACTGTCTCCCATGCTATTCTCCTGCAGAAGCTGGTAGCTTGTGGCTTGGATGGGTAAGGAGCTGGCTGGAGGGCCAGGCTCAGAAAGTGGTGGTGAATGGAGTGAAATCCAGCTGGCGACCAGTCACGAGTGGTGTTTCCCAGGGGTCAGTGCTTGGGCCTGTCCTCTTCAGTATCTTGAGCAGACAGTGTGCCCAGGTGGCCAAGAAGGCCAACGGCATCCTGGCTTGCATGAAAAACAGTGTTACTAGCAGGAACAGGGAGGTAATTGTCCCCCTGTACTCGGCACTGGTGAGGCCGCACCTCGAGTACTGTGTTCATTTTTGGCCCCTCACTGCAAGAAAGACATTGCAGACCTGGAACGCATTCAGAGGAAGGCTACGAAGCTGGTGAGGTGTCTGGAACACAGGCCTTATGAGGAGCGGCTGAGGGAGCTGGGATTGTTCAGCCTGGAGAAGAGGAGGCTCAGGGGAGACCTTATTGCTCTCTATAACTTCCTGAAGGGAGGCTGTAGTGAGCTGGGTGTCAGCCTTTTCTCTCGTGTAGATAGTGATAGAACTAGAGGCAATGGTTTCAAGCTGCTCCAGGGGAGATTCAGGCTGAACATTAGGAAGTATTACTTCTCAGAAAGTGTAGTCTGGCACTGGAATGCACTGCCCAGGGAGGCGGTGGAGTCACCAACCATGGGAGTGTTCAAGAAACGTTTGGATGTTGTGTTGAGGGATGTGATTTAGCTGGGAAGTATTGGTGATGGTTGGACTGGATGATCTAGGACTTTTCCAACCTTGATAATTCTGTGACTATGTGATCTTTGGGTTCTGGAAGCCATATGGTATAGCTTCTATATTTCTTCATTGATGATCTTGATGAGGGGATTGAGTGCACTCTCAATAAGTTTGCAGATGACAACAAGTTGGGAGGGAGTGTTGATCTGCCTGAGGGGACAAAGGGCACTACAGAAGGACCTGGATAGACTGAATCGATGGGCCAAGGTTAAGGGCATGAGTTTCAGTAGCACCAGGTGCTGGCTCCCGCATTTTGGTCACAACAACCCCGGGCAACCCTAATGCCTTGGGGAGCTGTGGCTGGAATGCTGCCTGATGGAAAAGGACCTTGGTGTGCTGATGGACAGTTGGCTGAATATGAGCCAGCAGTGTGCCCAGTTGGACAAGAAGGCCAATGGCATCCTGGCTTCGGTCAGAAATGGTGTGGTAAGCAGGACCAGGGAAGTCATCCTGCCAATGTACTCAGCACTGATGAGGCCACACCTCGAGTACTGTGTTCAGTTTTGGGCACCTCAGTACAAATAAGACATGGAGGTACTGGAGCAGGTCCAGAGAAGGGCTTGGAAAATCAGCCCTATGAGGAGAGGCTGAGGGGGCTGGGGCTGTTTAGTCTGGAGAAAAGGAGGCTGAGGGGAAACCTTATCGCTCTCTTCCAGTATCTGAAGGATGCTTACAGTGAGAGTGGGGCAAGTCTCTTCTCACTGGTGACAAGTGACAGGACGAGGGGAAAAGGCCTCAGGTTGCACCAAGGTAAGATTAGTTTGGATGTTAGGAAACACTTCTTTACAGAAAGGGTAGTTAAACACAGGAATAGGCTCCCTGGGGAGGTGGTTGACTCACTGTCTCTGGATGTGTTTAAGAGCCTTTTGGATGTGGTGCTGAGAGATATGAATTAGCAGAGGGTTGTTAGAGTTGGGGTACTATGGTTAAGCTGTGGTTGGATTTGATCTTCGAGGTCTTTTCCAACCTGGGTAATTCTATGATTCTATGACTGTATGATTCTATGATTCTATGCTTGCAGATATTATTAGTAATGACACCTTTACTTTGTCTCCTCAGGGAGCCTGGCTATGGAGGATATAAGGGAGGATACTTCCATAGAATCATAGAATCACAAGGTTGGAAAGGACCTACAAGATCATCCAGTCCACTTTCCAGCAGTCCCTCAGCCTCCCTCTCACTTCTTCTTTCCCTGGAGCTCCAGAGCTAGTTCCAATAGCTCCTGAGGATTCTGACTATCCGTGGGATGCTCAAACCAGCACGCCCCCACAGCAATGTGTCATTAATGTGTTTAAGGTTATGTCTCAGATTAAACAATTATTCAAGAATGTCACTGAGAGATCTGCCCCAAGGTGATTCCTGTGGTGATTCCAGCTCTGGCAATGAGCTCTGCAGTTGCTCCAAATCATGCAACAGCCCAACAGCTGCTCCAGCTCCTACAGTGATCCCTGTGGCTGTTAAAAGCCCTGCAAAAGGTCCTGGACTTGCAAACAGATATGCATATCTATTAGTATCTATGTATATGTTTGCAACTGCCTGTATGGTATGTATGTGAAAATATACTATATATATCATCTATGTATATATGCATATCATAATTATTATGCTTTTCTTTGTCTTAGTAAAAAGTTTTAACACATCAAATTCTAAACAGCACTACCCTGAGTTCCTTACAGATCTCCTTGTGATTCTAGAAAGGGACCCAGTCACGCAGTGAAGAGCACCAGAAAATCTCAAGGTCTTACTGGCTACAGACTGCAGCCCCAAAGTGCTGCTGTAGAGACAACAGGACTGTCAGGAGACACACAAGACCTTCAGGCTTGCATAAATAAGAGGAACTGAGAGCTCTGTGGCATTATAAATAGAGCAGGATTGAAAAGATCACTATGTGCTGCTGTCTGTGGTAGTACCTCACCCAGACACAGACAAGGTAGGAAGAGAGAAGAGCTAAGGAAAAGTCTGCTTTTAAAGCTTTTTATTTATCTCCTAACCTATTCAGGGAATATGGTTCCATGTTTACACAAGCTCTTGGAGTGAGAAAATGGAAAGCAGGTAGGAAAGAAGTGAAATAATTTGCAACATTTTTCTGCAGATTACTGTATCATATGCAATCATACAATCAAATATGCATAAAACATAAAGAACCACCATATGGAAGCTGGAATAGTGCGTATTGCAAAACCTTCCTGAGAGCGTGCTTGATATCCCTGTTCCTCATGCTGTAGATAATAGGGTTCAGTGTTGGAGGAACCACTGAGTACAGAACTGTCACCATCAGGTCCATGGATGGAGAGGAGAAGGAGGGGGGCTTCAGGTAGGCATAAAAGACAGTGCTGAGAAAGAGAGAGACCACAGCGAGGTGAGGGAGGCATGTGGAGAAGGATTTGTGCCGTCCCTGCTCAGAGGGCATCCTCAGCACGGCTACGAAGATCTGCACATAGGACACCACTATGAAAACAGAGCACCCAAAAACTAAACTGGCACTAAATATGATAAACAGAACTTCCCTGAGAATTGATTCTGAGCAGGAGAGCTTGAGGATCTGGGGGATTTCACAGAAAAACTGTTTCACTACATTGCCTTGGCAGAGAGGCAGTGAAAACGTACTGGCAGTGTGCAGCAGAGAATTGAGAACCCCAGCGCCCCAGGCAGCTGCTGCCATGGTGGCACAAGCTCTGCTGTCCATCAAGGTCCCGTAGTGCAGGGGCTTGCAGATGGCAACGTAGCGGTCATAGGACATGATGGTGAGAAGGGAATACTCTGCTGAGAGGAAGAAGAGAAAGAAAAAGAGCTGTGCAGCACATCCTGCGTAGGAGATGGCCCTGGTGTCCAGGAGGGCATTGGCCATGGCTTTGGGGAGAGTGGTGGAGATGCAGCCCAGGTCAAGGAGGGCCAGGTTGAGGAGGAAGAAGTACATGGGGGTGTGCAGGCGGCGGTCGCAGGCTACGGCTGTGCTGATGAGGCCGTTGCCCAGGAGGGCAGCCAGGTAGATGCCCAGCAAGAGCCAGAAGTGCAGGAGCTGCAGCTGCCGCGTGTCTGCCAACGGCAGCAGGAGGAACTCGCTGATGGAGCTGCTGTTGGACATCTGCTGTTGTTGGGCTTGGAGTCCTGTTAAGAGTGAAGAAGATAATGACAAGTCCAGACCATTCTCAGAGACACTCTTTCTACTGTATTACGAAATGTTTTCATTCTCTTATGACAATGTTTATTTAGCACAACAAATAGAATTGAATTTCATGAAGTTCAGCATTCCATAAGTAGAAGCAGCATATGGAGCTTTAACCTTCTCTTCATCTTCAAAATTATCTCATCTCTGGATTTTTACAACTGTTTCTTGTCTCATATCTTTACTCTCACTGCTCTTAAAGCCCTCTGTCACATCCTTTGTGCCCTCAATTTCCGTTCAGGAAACCTGCCTATTTGCAATGTAGGTGCATTATTTTTGTCAACAAAATTGATAATTTCAACTAGTTATACCCTTGGAAATGTTCCTCTCCATGAGAGGAGAGGCTGAAAACACTTCATGTGTGACAGTTCACTAAACAAGCAATTGACTGAAGAAGAATTGGGAGTCTCAGAGCTGTGTTTATATTTGACAGCCCCTTTTAGATTTCTGCTGTCAATCCTTTCCCCTTCCTTCCAAACAAGAAATAGAAAATCGCTACCTTGGCTGTCCACTCGCAAAGCACCCTCACAAACATTCAGTTGTGCAGTGGAGCTGTGTTCCCCTGCCCCAGGCAGCAGCTGTGGCAGCACAAGCCCTGCCGGGGGGCTCCTTCCCCCCACACGTCTCCCCGCAGCGCCCTGGGCAGCTCCCCGGGCAGGCTGAGTGCTGAGCCTGGCAGGCGGCAGAGTCCCATACCCAGCACACAGCCCCTGGGGCACAGCAGGGACCCTGCTCTGCAGGACAGCCCTGGGCACCCGCCTGCAGCCGTGCTGGGACACGCAGCCCTCAGGGCTGTGCTCTGACACTGCAGCACAGAAGCCCTCAGCTGGAGCAGAAGGCTTTTAACACAGTAAAGAAACATGCAGTGCCTACATCCAGATCTGCTACGGCATGATCCCGATTAAGTTAATCTTCTATGAAAAGCAGCTGCATGGTCTGTAGTGAGACTTACCTTGTCATGGTTTGTGAGTAATGCTCCTATTGTGTGCTCACAGCCTGCTCACACCGTACACATCCTGGAAGCTCTGTCCCCTTTCTCTACTCTCATTTTGGGAGCTGTAGTTTGTCCTGTGCACAAGAGCTGCTCCTGGGCACAGCTGGCTCTCTGCAGCACTGCCCTCTTGTAAGAGCTCCCTGTGTCCCAGGAGCCTGGTCCAGTTCAGCAGCAGAGGATGTCATTTTTATCCTTCCCACTCGTGTCCCTTGAGATTTCCCTGGGTCCTCATGGCCATCAGTTCCTGAAAGACAACAATATCATAACTGTTCATTGAAATTTGCTCAGTTTTCCACCAGTCAATTCCTGACATGAGGTGAGTTCTACCAGAGAGTGTTTGATGAAACAAAAAGGGAACTCAGTCACGGACAAGGAGGGTTGGACTTCCCTGTGCAGGGCAGTGATCCAGAGAAGGCAGTGCAGGTGCCTCATCCCCAGATGGAAACGCAGGGGTTGAAATGGAATGCAGCTCCCCAAAGACCCATGGGAGCTGGGATTCCTCTGGTTCAGCTCAGATGTGCACAAGGAGTTGTACAGTGCTGCTTTAATATCTTCTTTATACCCAACTATAAATAAATAGACAGTAAATGTATTTCGGATTCTTCCTCTTTAAGCTCTCTCCAGATACCTCTCCATTTCGCTGAACAAGTTCTGAAAACCTGAAGAGGATAACAAGATGGCACAAGGCACAAGAGGCTCTTTAGGTTATAATGGGCCCCAGGGCGCATTTGGTGCTGAGTCCATCAACCTCCAGTGCAGAGAGAAGTTTGCACAACGTACTCAGCAAGACTTAGTCAGAAGTAACAGTGCAGTTTCTTGGAGTATTAATGGGCCCACTGAGGGCCATTATCAAGCAAGGTTCCCAAGGGACTTGTTAGAGAAGATAATTGGAAGATATGCCTACAGGCAGGCAAAGGCACTGGTATGGTGGCTCTGATGCTAAGAAACCCCTCCTTTGTCTTACGATTCCTGACCCCTAGACCCTTGGCAGGGAGATCCTGTCCCTCATGTTGGCTCATGACCCTTCCTGGGCTGGTGAGATGGATGTGTGCATAATGTGAAATGAAAGACATGGGGACAGAAGATCCCAGGCTCTGCATGGGGTGCAAGGACGGTGTGAAGTTCATGTCCCACGTGTGCCCTGTGTTTCATCGCAGGTTACAGGTTATGAGAAGGGCCCAGTCTGAACAAGTAGTCAATCCCAATGTAACTCTGAACTTCAGATCTCTCAGTTTCAGTGCCCTCCTGTGCACACTCTCCCATAGTTTGATGCACTTTATCTTCTGTGGTGCCCAGAAATGCACCTAGTGCTCCAGGTGAGGCTGCAGCAGCGCAGAGCAGAGGGAGACAATCCTTTCCCTCACACAGTTGGCAATAAATTGCTTAATGCCCTCCACGGGACCATTGGCCTTCCTGGCTGCCTTGGCACACTGCTGACTCACATTCGATTTGATGTTGACCAGGACCCCCAGTCCTTTTCAGTCAGACCTCTCTCCAGTGTTCCATATCCAGTCAGTGTGTATGTCCAGGGTTGTCCCTACCCAGGTGCACAATCAGGCACTTGTTCTTGTTCTGCTTTATGGACCAACTGGTACTCACTTCTCTCTGCAAGTCTTCTTCACCCTGGGTGGAGGCAACAGCTCCTCATAAACTGGAATCATCAGCAAACTTGCTCAGAACATCCTCTAGTCCTTGTCATGGTTTTGTCATCTTTGCTATTGGTATTCTGCATCATAACATCACGTGGAGCACAGAGAGGAAGAACTAAACATCACAGAGGACCTCACGATCCAAGAGGGAAACACGTCACGGAAGTGACGCTAGCCTCATAAGTGGGTCCCAAATCACCCCATAAATGACCTCCAGCCCCAAAAGTGGGTCAAAAACGCCCCATAAGTGAGTTTTGGGGGTCTGAAACCCCATAAGTGGGTCCCAAATCGCCCCATAAGTGGGTCAAAATCACCCCATAAGTGAGTCTGGGGGACACAGCGCCCCATAAGTCACATCCAGCCCCATAAGTGGGGCAAAATCGCCCCATAAGTGACCTCCAGCCCAATAGGTGTGTGAGAATCCCCCCATAGACCCCATTTCTTAGGGGTTGAAGTCCCAAATGGTCCCATAAGTGACCTCCACCCCATAAGTGGTTCCCAAATCGCCCCATATGTTAATTCTGGGTGTCCTAATGGGTCCCATAAGTGAGTTTGGGGGTCCCAAATCGCCCCATAAGTCACAAATCGCCGCATAATTGGATCCCAAATCGCCCCATAAGTGACCTCGAGCCTCAAAAGTGGGTCAAAATCGCCCCATAAGTGAGTTTTGGGGATCTGAAACCCCGTAAGTGGGTCCCAGATCACCCCATAAGTGACATGTCCCCCCATAAGGGAGTTTGGTGGTCCCAAATTGCCCCATAAGTGACAAATGGCCCCATTTGTGGCTCCCAAATTGTTCCATAAGTTAGTTCTAGGGGTCCCAAAGCCCCCCATAAACCCCATTTCTTATGGTTTGGGGTCCCAAATCGCCCCATAAGTGAGTCTGGGGCTCTCAAATCGCCCAAGAAGTGGATCCCAAATTGCCCCATAAGTGAGTTGCTCCATATTGCTCCATAAGTGAGTTGGGGGGCACACAGTGCCCCGTAAGTGACCTCCATCCACAAAAAAAGGGTCCCAGATCACCCCATAAGTGGGTCAGAATCACCCCATAAGTGGGTCAGAATGGCTCCATAATGAGTTTAGGGGGTCTGAAACTCCATATGTGGGTCCCAGATCACCCCTTAAGTGACATGTCCCCACATAAGTGAGTTTGGGGGTCCCAAATCGCCCCATAAGTGACTTCCAGCCCCATAAGTGGGTCAGAATCGCCAAAAGAGTGACCTCCAGCCCCGTAAGTGTGTCCCAAATTGCCCCATAAGTGAGTTTGGGGGTCCCAAATCGCCCCATAATTGACAAATCACCCCATAAGTGTGTCCCAAATAACCCCATAAGTGAGTTGGGGGGCACACAGCACCCCATAAGTGACCTCCAGCGCCATAACTGGGTCCCAAATGGCCCCATAAGTGGGTCAAAATTGCCCCATAAGTGAGTTTGGGGGGTCCCAAACCCCATAAGTGGGTCCCAAATCGCCCCATAAATGAGTTGGGGGTCCTAATGGGTCCCATAATTGGGTCCCAAATGGCCCCATAAGTGGGTCAAAATTGCCCCATAAGTGAGTTTGGGGGGTCCCAAATCGCCCCATAAGTGGGTCCCAAATTGCCCCGTAAGTGGGTCAGAATCACCCCATAAGTGACTTCCAGCCCTATAAGTGGGTCCCAGATTGCCCCATATGTGAGTTCTGCGGGTCCTAATGGGTCCCATGAGTGAGTTTGGGGGTCCCATATTAACCCATAAGTGACCTCCAGCCCCAAAAGTGGGTCCCAAATCGCCCCATAAGTGAGTTCTGGGGGTCCCAAACCCCATACGTGGGTCCCATATTGCCCCATAAGTGAGTTGGAGGTCAGAAATTGCCCCATAAGTGACCTCCAGCCCCATAAGTGGGTCCCAAATCGCCCCATAAGTCAGTTCCAGGGGGTCAGGGAGTCTCATATTGCCCTATAAGTTAGTTTGGGGGGGAGCAAATCACCCCATCAGTGACCTCCAGCCCCATAAGTGGGTCCCAAATCGCCCCATAAGTGAGTATGGGGGGCTCACAGCACCCCATAAGTCATCTTCTGCCACATAAGTGGGTCCTATATAACCCCATAAACCCCATTTCTCATGGGTTGGGGTCCAAATCGCCCCATAAGTGAGTTGGGGGGCACACAGTGCCCCATAAGTGACCTCCAGCCCCATAAGTGCATCCCAAATCACTCCATAAGCCCCATTTTTTATGGGTTGGGATCCCTAATCACCCCATAAGTCAGTTGGGGGGCACAGATCGCCCCATAAGTGACCTCCAGCCCCATAAGTGTGTCCCAAATCTCCTCATAAGTGAGTTTACGGTGAAGAGTGAGCAAAGCCCTAAAACGGAGGCAAAGGAACACTTTGCTATAGAAAGGGAAAGGGAACTTCACAGAAACCAAGACAAAGGGTAACTGTAGATAGTTTACATTTAAAAGGGCAGGAATAGGGGGAATTACACTTAGTCAAAATAAAACGAGAGAAGAGGGCAATAAAGATAAGAAGAAATTTTCCGGAGACCTCTGACAAGAAGAAGGATTAGATACCCGCGGGTAAGATGATGCCGACATGGGAGAACGATAACAGCAGATAACACCAAGAAGAAAACAGAAGAAGAATTTCACCCCAAAACAACGGCAAGGGTCGCGGGGAATGGGGTCAGGGGGAATGAGGGAATGGGATTGCGGGGAATGGGGTCATAGGGAATGTAATGAATATGTAATCAAACTGAGGAGGAGACTATTGATTATGTATTAGCTTAACCAATATCTGTAACACACTTTTCTCCTTACGCTGTGCAGGTTTGGAGGAGCTATCCCCCTTGCACCCGGCACTGCACAACGCTGGAATAAACATACCTGCTTTATAACCCATCTCTGGATTATAGAGTTTGATTCCGCAAGTCAATTTGGCATCCCAGATGGGACAACCTCTGTTTGGCTGCAGGACCAGCTGAGAACGGGGACGCCTTTGGCGTGCCCTGAGATTTCTCGGAAGGACTCCCCTCCCTCATCTGATCACTGCAGGAGCAGACAAGAACCATCTATTGGTGGACAATGTATGTGAAACTGGGAAACGGGGTGCCCGTAAGCTGTGAGGAGACGTCCTAGGCAGGGCACAGTGGAGTCTGCGTGCTCCCCCCCCAAGGGACGTGAGCTCACAGGTTAGGTTAGGTTGCCGGCTGGGTCAGGAGGACTCCCTAGGGAGAGCCTACAAAGGGGCCAGTAAGTCGTACGCATGGTAAAAGAGCTATTGCTCACATTCAGGTGATTGCTAATAGGGCAGAGCTTGTCTGCTCTCTCGTACAGGGTGATTTGGGTAATCCTGGGATAATTGGTATAGTACAGCGCTGTCTATATAGGTGACCTAAGTCAACAACTAGCACCTGTGTTCTTAACATCTTTGGTTAAGCTTAACAAATGATATATTGTAATTCTGTTTGAATTGTCGTGTGAGTGTGGTGTGAGTGAGACGCAGCACAGCTGCGGGGCGAGTGTGGAGTCCCGACCCGCGGTTCCGTAATCCCATGAGGGAAACGGCCGGGGACGGACAAAGCGAATGTTGTCTCCAATACTTGTTTGTCTTTGTTTTAATACATGTTTATTTTGTATTATTAATTACCGGTTGTTGTAAAGTACGTGGTCATAAGTCATAACAATACTGTTGTGTCAGAAGTGATTTTACTTATAAAAGAATACGATGGTTTATATTAAGTTACGATGGGGAAATCACAGAGCAAAGAGGTCCCTGCGCGCTCACCCCTGGGTTGTATACTGGCACATTGGCGAGATACTGCTGGGGAACCAGGAGGAACCCTGAGCCGGAAAATCCTGATGAAATATTGCAATCAGTGGTGGTTGATGTATAAGCTAGAGGATAGGGACAATGAACATATAGAGGGATGGCCATGTGGAATGAGTATCAACCCATTTACGTGATACTGTGTTCTGCCTGCGAAGAGGTGTAAGGGAGGTGGGTCAGTCAGTGCTGGCTCTGTGGCGAGAGGTGTATAACTGAGCAATATGGATTGCTAAGGGAAAGTTTTAAGGTAGTAAGGGTGTTTATGGAAACTGAAGAACTGTGTTGTTTGATTTCTGGGTTTTGAAGGGAATGGGACAAACTGTTTTGCTGGTATTAGAAAGTGTAGTTGTTAATGGCACATGGAAGTATAGTTGAGGGTACGTGGAAGTGTAAATGAGGATACAAATAGTGGAATAGTGTACAGAGGAAAAAGGGTTAAAGGGAAAGTGAGATTATCTGTGCTGGCATGAGAACAAACCCCCCCCCCCCCCCCCGCACCGTTCCCCTCCAATCAGAACTCTCAGAGTGGGAGAGGGAGCCAGGGTCAGAGACTGCTGCTGTAAACAGCAAAGGGGAAGGTGGAGAGGACAGGGCACCGGAAGTGAGAATAGCCTTCATGTGCAGAGATCTGGGAAATCTGAAATCTGGGCAGCACTGGACGGCTCTGGAGAGGAGGTGAAATGTAATGATGAGAGTTTGAAAGTGAGAAAGTTTGGGAAGGACACAGGTTGAGGAAGGCAAAGATAAAAACAGGGATGTCAGGTCTGAAGAGAGGTGTACAATAAGAAGAAAACAAAACAAACACCTGATTGAGAATGAGAGATGTTCAGGAAATTGAGAATAATAACAGCTGTTACTGTTGTGGTGCTAGAGTAGGGCCATAGGACCCAGGGATCCCCCACAAGGAAAGGGGGGGAGGGAGGCTTGAGGAGCCCAGGGAGGGCTCTGCCCCGCTGCAATGAAAGCAGTGTGCAAACTGCAATGGGACACTGGTAGAGAAATCCGACCAAGCTGAGTGAGAAGGAATTGTCTCTGATTGCAGAGCTGAACAATGAGAACTTGGGAAGTTAACCCTAGCAGATACACCGATGAAACTGCAGCTAAGGAAGCAGGATAAAGTAGTTCATTTTCTGATGGATATGGGAGCTTCTTACTACCCATAGATGGTTTTGTAACAGTAGTAGGTGCTACTGCCCAACAAGAAAAGGCTTACTTTTGGAATTAATTAAATATAAGCTAAGAAAACAAGTAGGAATACAGGAATTCTTGTACCTGTCAGGTTACCCTGGCAAGAAATTTAATAAAACTGGAGCTAAGGGTCAAATGATATTGGCTGATTAAGAATTGTAAGTCTGACTATTAACACAAACTGGGAAAAACAATGTTATATCCCCAGGAGCCACAGCAATCTCAAATAAGACACTTAGGGGTGTGGGCATCAGGGCCAAAAATTAAGCCCTAAATACAAGTTAAAAGCAAGAGCTCACCCAGTCAGGGTAAAGTGGTGCCCTTTGAGGATATGTGACTGTAGAAGGATAAAAGAAATAATAGAGATTTTTTTTGAGTTTGAATTACTAATTGAATGGGAATCCAAGTACAAAACTCCAGTTTTGTCAATTTGCTGAATTTTCGGATAGCAAGTGCTTTAGTTTGGTAGAAGACATGAGGGCAAGTAATGGAATCGTTGAATGGATACACTCAGTGATGGAAAATCCATGCACTTTATCAACCAAGTTAAGGAATGAATAGGTGGAGTTTACCTTCTGGATTTGAGGGATGTCTCTTCTGCCTGGTTTGGCCAAAGGAAGCCTAAGGTTATTTGCCTGTGAATAGGAAAGCCCTAATAAAGGGAGAAGAGACTCGATTAACCTGGACAGTGTTACCCAGGGTTGTGAGAACAGCTGAATGATTTTTGAGAACTGGTCAACTCGTGAGCCTGAGACCTGGGATCCTCCATCCTAGGGTGGAACTTTACTGGAGCATGTGGATGCCACAGCAAAAAAAGGACTGTGTACAATAGACTGGGTGTTTGCACACCACGGTGTGGTGATTAGATGTCCACAGAGCAAGCTGGAACCAGTTTGGGGGGTGCCCCTCCTGAAGGGTCGAAAGTTTACGGTGAGGAAGATGATGAGCCTTCATCCCACGAGCAACCCCACAACTCACTACGCATGCACAAGGGGGGAGGGACTGCATGCTAATGGGGTCTGAGGAATGTAATGAATATGTATCCCAATTCCTGCCAACTATTGATGATGTATTAGTTCAGCCTATATCTGTTGCACGCTTTCTCCTGACGGTGTGCAAGTGAGGTGGAGCTACCCCCCTTGCACCAGGATGTATGTGCATCACTCATTAAACATACCTGCTCCATAACTACTATGTGGTTATGGGGTTTCATTCCATAAGTCAGGCCCCTTACCACAAAACTGGGTACGGGAAAATGGGAAATGGTATGGAGATGGAAGCTGGGCTCATCAAAAACAAACAGAGCAATGGCTAAGATCTAAGGAGGAAAAATTATCGGAGTGCAAGATAACACAATATAGTACAAGATAATTGAATTTGAGGCTAATAAATCAAGTAAAATAAGTAAGAGAGAGAGGCTTTTAAGACCGAGAAGCCAACTTTGAAACTGAAGGCACCTTGGTTTGGAAGCACACCCAAACCCACTGCCAGGCAGTGAGAGAGAGAGAGTGAGCGTCACTTCCGTGACGTATTTCCTGCTCTGATCTTGAGGTCCTCTGGGACATGTAGTTATTCTCTGCGCTCCACATGATGTTATGATGTGGAACACCAATAGCAAAAATTACAAAATCATGACAGACACAGACAGCGGTGCCAGTTCCAGTGCCCTATGACTAAAGGCCAGCATGCACTGCAGCTCTACCCTGCTGCCTATTTGCTGTCACTCATCCATCAGTTGTCTCCATCTCTCCTATAAATATGGCTATTGTTAAGGGCATGTTTTCAGCAGGCCATCTGAACACGCACCCCTCCCACTGCCCTCCAGATTTCCCTATCATTTGCTCTTTGATCAATCAGATACCTCCCAACTGTCTGGCTGATTTCTGACTTTCTGGGACATTACTGGAATTTGCTCCATCTCCCCAAAGTCTGATGGACTCTGTTGTCAGCTCCTTCACCGTGATTCTATCTATCCCTTCCTATCTCAGTCTAATTCATTTCTTGTACAAATATTCCCTGTGAAAGACAAACTTCAATAGATGCAGCTTGGACATGGCATGCAGTTGATCACTGTGTTTTACTGTTCATTCAATTGCATCACCTTTCCTTCTGTTTGCTGGCCAAAAATAAAAGAGAGAGATCTATCCTTTCCCATGTGCAGCCGGTTCTCTGTGGAAAGCCAGTGGGAGTTGGTGCAAAGGCGGTTTAACACTGAGTGGGTGATGGCAGAGGAAAAGAGTGATGTGAGGAAAAGTGATGCAAGTCCCATGGGGCCAATGTGAGTAGAAATGTGGTGGGGATGTTGAAGAGCTTTGTCAACACATTAACAGAACAGAAGTCATTGGGACATCCTGGATCACTATCAATTGCTCAGTGCTGCTTTAAGGTCTTGTTTTAACACAACTATAAATAAATAGACTATAAATGTCTGCTGGATTCTTCTTCTTTAAGCTCTCTCTAGATATCTCTCCATTTAGCTGAATAAGTTCTGAAAACCTGGAGAACAGGAAGGCACAAGGCACAAGATGCTCTTTAGGTTATAATGGACCCCAGGGCACATTTGATGCTGAATCGACCAATCTCCAATGCAGAGTGAAGTTTTCACAGAGTTCTAGCAAGACAAAGTCAGAAGTAACAGTGAAGTTTCTTGGAGTATTAATGGGTCCGCTGAGGGCCATTAGCAAGCAAGCTTCCCAAGGGACTAGTTAGAGCAGATAATTGGAAGCCATGACTCCAGTCAGGCAAAGGCACTGGCATGGTGGCTCTGATGCTAAGAAAATCCTTCTTTGTCTTAAGAAGCAGACAGGACAAGACCTGATTCCCAGACCCTTGGCAGGGAGATCCTGTCTCTCATGTTGGCTCAGGGCCTTTCCTGGGGCAGTGGAATGGAGGTCTGTATGATGTTAAATGAAAGACATGGGGACAGAAGACCCCAGGCTCTGCATGGGGTGCAAGGACGGTGTGAAGTTCATGTCCCACGTGTGCCCTGTGTTTCATCGCAGGTTACAGGTTATGAGAAGGGCCCAGTCTGAACAAGTAGTCAATCCCAATGTAACTCTGAACTTCAGATCTCTCAGTTCCAGTGCCCTCCTGTGCACACTCTCCCATAGTTTGATGCACTTTATCTTCTGCGGTGCCCAGAAATGCACCTAGTGCTCCAGGTGAGGCTGCAGCAGCGCAGAGCAGAGGGAGACAATCCTTTCCCTTACCCAGATAGCAATAAATTGCTTAATGCCCTCCACGGGACCATTGGCCTTCCTGGCTGCCTTGGCACACTGCTGACTCACATTCAATTTGATGCTGACCAGGAACCCCACCCCAATCCTTTTCACTCAGACCACACTCCAATGTCCCATATCCAGTCAGTGTGTATGTCCAGTGTTGCCCCTACCAAAATGCACAATCAGGCACTTGTTCTTGTTATGCTTTATGCACTTGCTGCTTAGTACCAACTGGTACCCACTTCTCTGACTTGTCCACATCTCTCTGCAAGTTCTCTCCACCCTCAGTGGAGGCAACAGCCCCTCCTCATCTGGTCTCATCAGCAAACTTGCTCAGAACATCTTCTAGCCCTGCATGCAAGTCATCCACAAAAAACATGAAAGAGAAGTGGCCCTAAAATGGAGCCCTGGGGAACCCTGACAATGATCAGCTACCTGCCTGATGAAACACAATGACTATAGTCTGTTTGGCCTGACATATTGGCCAACTGTTCACCCACCACATTCTGTTTCTGTCTAGCCGTATGCAGGAGATTCTGCCCAGAAGGGTGCTGTGAGTAGTCTCAAAAACTCTACTGAAATCCTCAGGGATAACATCAGCTGGCTTCCCTTGGTCAGCTAAATGGATAATCGTGTCATAAAGGAATCAGAAGTTAAACAGGACCTTCCCCTCGGGAACTTGCATTGGCTGCAACCAATGACAGAATTGTCCTTCAGCTGTTTGTCCATAACTCCCACCATCATTTTCTCCATACTTTTACCAGGCACTGGAGTGAGACTGACAAGTCCGTAGTTGCCCGTGTCATCTTTCTTGCTCTTCCTTACAATGAGACAACATTTGCCAGCTTCCCATCAACTGGTATGACCCTAGACTTATTTAGATGCAATTGAAATGAGAGCCCAGAGCATACTAAGGTGTCATTGCAAGAACGTAGATGTGCCATAGCTTTGCAATGCCTTGAACTCTGGAGTATGCCACAGATGGAGCATAGAGAAAGACGGGCCTCTTCTGTTGGTAAGCAGAACAACACTGCATGATACATGGGGACTTTGTCTCTGCTCTGTGATGCTCTGCTCGCAGGGAAAGGTGCAGAGGGTTGCTCTCATGTCAGTGCTCATATCTGAGGTGCGGGGTCAAAGAGAAGAGACCAGGCTCTTTTCAGCAGTCTGTGGAGACAAGACAAGGGGAAATGGTCAGAAACTGGAGCATAGGAAGTACTGCACGAATGTGTGCAGGAAAATCTTTACAGTGAGGGTGACAGAGCCCTAGAACAGGCTGCACAAGGGGTTGGGGAGTCCCTTTCTCCGGAGGTATTCAAGACCAGCCTGGACTCCTACCTGTGTGCTTACCTGGTGTTCCCCGGGGGTCTGTGCCGGGGCCTGTCCTCTTCAGAACCTTTACTGATGACCTGGATGAGATCATTGAGTGCATCCTATGTAGGTTTGCAAACTATAACAAATTAGCTGGGAGTGTAGATCTGCCTGAAGTTACCAAGGCCCTACTGAGGGATCTGGACAGGCTGGAGAGCTGGGCTGAAGCCAATGGGATGAGGTTCACCAAGACCAAATGCCACGCCCTGAACTTTGGGACCTGGCATGGACTGCCAAGGGTGGGGGTGGATTCACCGACCCTGGAGGTGTTCCAGGAATCATTGGACGTTGTGTTGAGGGCCATGGATTTGTGGGAGCTATTGGTGATAGGTGAATAGTTGGACTGGATGATCTTTTAGGTCATTTCCAACCTTGGTGTTTCTATGATTCTATGGTATCCTGTCCCTGTCTGTGTGCTCCTTTTTGCTTTAGCAAACACTCTCTGAGAGGCCTCACCACATGTCAGGAATTAGTCACTGACCACTAGAAATCTGGTGTTAAATTCAACAGATTCCAAAGCACAGTCATGATGCTGTTGACTTTCAGGAACTGTTGGCCATGATGATGCAGGGAAATCTCAGGGGAGACAAGTGGGAAGGATAAAAATGACATCCTCTACTGCTCAGCTGGGTTGGGCTCCTAAAACACAGGGAGCTCATAAAAGTGGGCAGAGATGTAGAGAGACAGCTGTGCCCAGGAGCAGCTCTTGTGCACAGCACAGCCTGCAGGTGACAGAAAGAGAGGAGAGAAATTGGAGTGAGCTTACAAGATATGTACTGTGTGAGCAGGCTGTGAGCTCTATGAAGGAGCATTGCTCACAGACCATGACAAGGTAAGTCTCACTGCAGGCCATGCAGATGCTTTTCATAGAGGGTTAACTTAATTTGGGATATCCCATAGCAGATCTGGATGTAGGCACTGCATGTTTCTTTACTGTGGAAAAAGCCTTCTGGTCCAGCTGAGGGCTTCCGTACTGCAGTGTCAGAGCACAGCCCTGAGGGTTGCGTGTCCCAGCAGGGCTGCAGGCTGTGCAGCCGGGGCTGCAGGCGGGTGCCCAGGGCTGTCCTGCAGAGCAGGGTCCCTGCTGTGCCCCAGGGGCTGTGTGCCGGGTATGGGACTCTGCCGCCGGCCAGGCTCAGCACTCAGCCTGCCTGGGGAGCTGCCCAGGGCGCTGCGGGGAGACGTGTGGGGGGAAGGAGCCCCCCGGCAGGGCTTGTGCTGCCACAGCTGCTGCCTGGGGCAGGGGAACACAGCTCCACTGCACAACTGAATGTTTCTGAGGGTGCTTTGCTTGAGGATAGCCAAGGCAGGGGGTTTCCTTTTCCTGTTCAGAGGGAATTTGTTCTTCAGTAGACATGGATAATTCACTCAATCTGCAAACAGACAGCGTTATAGAATTCACACTAAATGGCACAGAGGCTGTTTTTGGGCGCTAAGAGCAGTTGGGATAAAGACATAAGACAGGAAACAGATGAAAATATCCAGGGAGGCAGGATAAGAATAGAAGAGGAAGGTTAGAGCTCCATATGCTGCTTCTGCTTAAGGAATGCTGAAATACATGAAATTAAAGGCAAGTAATGGTGCTA
Source organism: Coturnix japonica (assembly GCF_054131305.1). NCBI lineage: Eukaryota > Metazoa > Chordata > Aves > Galliformes > Phasianidae > Coturnix > Coturnix japonica. The sequence continues at coordinate 939,235 of NC_140686.1, forward strand.
AATGTACACTGTTGTAGGAGAATGAAAACATTTCATATTATAGCAGGAGGAGTGTCTCTGAGAATGCTCTGGACTTGTCATTATCTTCTGCACTCTGAACAGGACTCCAAGCCCAACAACAGCAGATGCCCAACAGCAGCTCCATCAGCGAGTTCCTCCTGCTGCCGTTGGCAGACACGCGGCAGCTGCAGCTCCTGCACTTCTGGCTCTTGCTGGGCATCTACCTGGCTGCCCTCCTGGGCAACGGCCTCATCAGCACAGCCGTAGCCTGCGACCGCCGCCTGCACACCCCCATGTACTTCTTCCTCCTCAACCTGGCCCTCCTCGACCTGGGCTGCATCTCCACCACTCTCCCCAAAGCCATGGCCAACGCCCTCTGGGACACCAGGGCCATCTCCTATGCAGGATGTGCTGCACAGCTCTTTTTCTTTTTCTTCTTTGCCTCAGCAGAGTATTCCCTTCTCACCATCATGTCCTATGACCGCTACGTTGCCATCTGCAAGCCCCTGCACTACGGGACCTTGATGGACAGCAGAGCTTGTGCCACCATGGCAGCAGCTGCCTGGGGCACTGGGGTTCTCTATTCCCTGCTGCACACTGCCAGTACGTTTTCACTGCCTCTCTGCCAAGGCAATGTTGTCAACCAGTTTTTCTGTGAAATCCCCCAGATCCTCAAGCTCTCCTGCTCAGAATCAAATCACAGGGAAATTGTGTTTCTCATTTTTAGTGTCATTTTAGCCTTTGGCTGCTTTGTTTTCATAGTGGTGTCCTATGTGCAGATCTTCATGGCCGTGCTGAGGATGCCCTCTGAGCAGGGACGGCACAAAGCCTTCTCCACGTGCCTCCCTCACCTGGCTGTGGTCTCCCTGTTTCTCAGCACTGGCTTTTTTGCCTACCTGAAGCCCCCGTCCATTTCCTCCCCACTCCTGGATCTGACAATGGCACTTCTGTATGCAGTGGTTCCTCCAACACTGAACCCTGTTATCTACAGCATGAGGAACAGGGAGATCAAGCACGCTCTCATGAAGGTGTTGCAATACACACTATTCCAGCTTCCATAAAATGCACAATTTCCTCATAGGATTCCCAGTGATGGTTCTTTATGTTCTATGCATCTTTGGTTGTTTGATTACGTGAGATATAATAACGTAAAAAAAATAAAAATTAAAAATATTGAACTCATAAATAAAAATGTATTACACTTCTTTCCTACCTAATTTCCATTTTTTCACTCCAAGAGCTCATGTAAACATGTATCCAGATTCCGTGAATACGTTTGAAGATACCTAAAATATTTTCAAAAAGGACATTTGCTTAGGTTTTCTTTCTTCATACTTTGTCTGGATTTGGGGAGGTACAGCCACAGACAGCAGCTCAACGTGCTCTTTTCATTTCTGATCTCTTTACACCACCACAGTGCTCTCGAGCCCTCTCATTTGTGCAGTCCTGAAGGTCTTGTGTGTCTCACGACTGTCCTGTTGCCTCTACAGCAGAAATTGAGGGCTGCAGTCAGTAGCCGGCAATATGAGCGGCTGTGTCAGAGCTGGTCTCCTTGCTGGCACTGCCATAACAAGAGGGCCCCTTTAGAGCAGGTCCAGAGAACTGGAGGCCTCTTCCACAGCTGGTGTAAGGAATATACCTCAGGAGCTGCTCCCTGAGAAAACCTCGAGATCTTCTGGTGCTCTTCAGTGCGTGACCGGATAAACTGAATAGTCCCAAGGAGATCAGTAAGAGACTTGGGGCAGTGCTGTGGTTTAAATTTTATGGGTTGAGACAAAGAGAAAAAGAAAAGGATAATAATTATGACAAATGTATTTATACATATATAATATATTTAGTGTATTTTCACACATATACAACATATGCAGTTGCAATCATATATGAACTAATCCCTATGATTATCTGTTTGCAAGTCCAGGACTAGTTGCAGGGGTTTTAACAGCCAGAGGGTTCACTGTAGGAGCTGTACTGACTTTCAGGCTGTGGCTGGAGTGGAAGCGACCTCAGAGTTCATTGCCAGAGCTGGAACCACCACAGGACGTGTGACGAAGTTGGAGCAGCCACTGGGCTCATTGGAGGGGTTGGAGTGACCACAGGGCTGAACCTCCTGACACAGTGCACCTCCCTTGGGAGGAATTTGTTTCATTTTCTTATAGCAATACATGGAACAGCTACAGGACCTGTAGCAGGAGTGACTGCAGAGCTCATTATGAGGGGTGGAGTGACAGCGGGATCTGTCCAGAGTGTGGAGTAAGTGCAGAACGTGTAGCAAAATCTTGGAGCTGCTGCAGGGTCTGTGCCAAGAGTTGCAGAGGCTGGGGAGGCACTTATGGGTCACACTTTTGGGGCTGGGGTCAAACTTATGGGGCTGGGGTCCTCATTGGTCCCTATGGGGTTACACTTATTGGTCACACTTATGGGGCTGAGGATGCACTTATGGGGCTGGGGACACACTTATGGGTCTGGGGACTCAGTTATGAGGCTGGAGATGCAGTTACGGGTCACACTTATGGGGCTGGGAATGCAGATATGGGTCACACTTAAGGGGCTGGGGATGTAGTTATGGGCCACACTTATGGGGCTGAAGACGCAGTTATGGGTCTGGGGTCCCAGTTATCGGTCTGAGGACCCACTTATGGGGCTGGAGCCTCACTTATGGGTCACATTTATGGGGCCGGGGTCACACTTATGGGGCTGGGGACTCAGATATGGGGATAGGGATGCAGTTATAGGTCACACTTACGGGGCTGGAGACCCACTTATTGGGCTGGGGAGGCACTTATGGGGCTGTGTTCCCACTTATGGGGCTGGGGACTCAGTTATGGGTAACACTTATGGGGCTGGGGACCCACTTAGGAACACAGTTATGGGGTTGGGGTCACACTTATGGGGCTGGAGCCTCACTTATGGGTCACAATTATGGGGCTGGTGATACACTTATGGGGCTGGGGAGGCATTATGGGGCTGTGTTCCCGCTTATGGGGCTGGTGATGTAGTTATGGGGTCACACTTACTGGGCTGGGGACACAATTATGAAGCTGGGGAACCACTTATGTGGCTAGGGTCCCCATTTGGCCCCTCTGGGGTCACACTTATGGGTCACACTTATGGGGCTGGGGACTCACTTCTGGGGCTGGGGTCCCCACTGGCCCCTATGGGGTCACACTTATGGGTCGCACTCACCTTGTTGCTTGCCAGACTTCCCGTTGTCATTGGGGTGAATGAGGCCCCATATAAATGGGGTTTGTGTTCACACTTATAAGTCTGTGTTCACACTTATGGGTCTAGGGACGCACTTATGGGTCTGGAGCCTCACTTATGGGTCTGGAGACCTCTCCAAATCTATAGTTATGGGGTTGGGGCCACACTTATGGGTCTTTGTTCACAGTTATGGGGCTGGAGACCCACTTATGGGGCTGGGGACATCTCCAAGTCTATAGTTATGGGGCTGTGGCCACACTTATGGGTCTGAGGACCCACTTATGGGGCTGGAGCTCACATACGGGTCACACTTATGGGTCTGGGGCCAACATTGGCCCCTATGGGGTCACACTTACGGGGCTAGAATCATAGTTATGTGGTTTTGGGTCACACTTATGATTCTGGGGACCCACTTATGGGTCTGGATCCTCACTTATGGGTCTGGGTTCCCACTTATGGGGCTGGGGTCCCCATTGGCCCCTATGGGGTCACACTTATGGGTCGCACTTACCTTGTTGCTTGCCGGCCTTCCTGTTGTCATTGGGATGAATGAGGTCCTATATAAAGGCCCTGATGGACTCATCACTCCGATAATGGAGCAGGCAATAGAGCAGGATGGCCCTAGAGATGGTGACTTGCGGAATCAAACCCCATAACCACCAAGTAGTTCTAAAGCAGGTATGTTTAATGAGTGATGCACACACACCCTGGTGCAAGGGGGGTAGCTCCACCTCACTTGCACACCGTCAGGAGAAAGCGTGCAACAGATACAGGCTGAACTAATACATCATCAGTAGTTGGCAGGAATTGGGACACATATTCATTACATTCCTCAGACTCCATTTGCATGCAGTCCCTCTCCACTTGTGCATGTGTAGTGAGTTGTGGGGGTGCTCGTGGGATGAAGGCTCATCATCTTCCTCACTGTAAACTTTCGACCCTTCAGGAGGGGCACCCCCCAACCTGGTTCCAGTTGCTCTGTGGTCATCTAATCACCACACTGTTCTCGGGCTGTTCCACCCTGATCTTCATGGCCTTCATCCCCTTGTTTTCTCAAGCTTAGCGTCTGCTATTCCCCCTCTCTCTGCTCCCCCTTAACATAAACTATCTATCTGTAACTACCCTTTGCCTTAGTGAGGCCCTCTTTCCCTTTCTGTAGCAAAGTGTTCTCTTTTCATCTACTATGGGGTCCCTTTTCACTATTCACTGACACTTCATGATGGATGGGCAAGGAAGATGAGGAAAGGCTGCTGCCCTTTGTGAGAGTGCACTGAGCTCTGCCTGGGGATGGCAGAGGAGCCAGCTGAGAACTGATGGAAAAGGCACAAAGAGGAGAGCGGCAGATTCTGTTCCTTGCTTCCTGATCAGGAAGAACAAGAGGAGGAGGACAGGCAGGAATCTGAGTTACAGCTCAGATGGAATTGTCTTCAGACTGCCTGCTATGGTGCAGTGTTTTGGTTCTAGGAGAAAACCATTGATAACACTCTGATGTTTACAGCTGCTGCTAAGCAGTGTTGTACGGAGCCAAGGCCATGGTCAGTGGAGGGCACATGGAGCTGGGAGGGATCAGTGAGGACAGCTGACTGAAAGTGGCCAAAGGGACGTTCTCTATCAGCTGACAGCAAGCAGAAATTGTATTGAAAGGGGTGGGAGTTCATCTCAGTCTCTTCACTGCCCAGAGCCCAGCTGAGCATCAGTCTGGTGGTGCTGAGCAAGTGCTTGTGCATCAGTTGTTACATACAATTCTATATCAACGGATATATAGTGATAACTATTACTCCTCTCCTTTATCTCTCAGTAAATTGCTTTGTTACAACCCACACGATGTACTTTTTTTTCCCAGTTCTCATCCCCATCCCACTGGGAATGGGGCAGTGCACTGAGCACTGTGTGCTGCTGAGCCACACGTTGGGTTCAACAACCACCGTCATTTTGGTGCCTGATGTGAGGCTCCAAGGGTTGAGATAACAGCACAACTGTCCAGAGTGAGATAACACAGGGCTTTGTGGGAGTTGGAGAATTGCAGGCCATGACGCTGATAGTTTCCCTGTTTGTGGAGCTTGCTGAGTCTTCTCATGAAGCTGCAATGCACAGCTCCTTGCTTTTGCTTGTTTTCCCTGCTGCATTATTTGTCAACTCTTGATGCTGGATTAGGGTATTTCTTTTGCTATGCTTTTTGACACTGGTTTGTATCATGATAAAATTGGCAGCTGACAAAGTGAAGTTTTGTGCACAGTCAGTTCTGTGGTCATCTTTGGGTTTTGGAAGTCATATTGTCGTTATGATTAGGAATTACACAATTTACATTGTCTTCTCTGGGAGCCCAGGGTTATTCAAGGAGTGACTGGATGTTGTGTTGAGGGACATGGTTTAGTGGGAGCTATTGGTAATAGGTGAACAGTTGGACTGGATGATCTTTTAGGCCTTTTCTAACCTTGGTGGTTCTAGGATTCTAGGACTGAAGTTAAAAAATTATTCAGGAATATCAGTGAGAGATCTGCCCCAAGGTGAGAAGGCTCTGCATGGCAGGGGGTGTGGGACCGTCTTGGCAGCTGCCTGGAGAGGTGGGCACCCCCAGGGCTTTGGAACTTCATCTCTGAGCAACTGCAGGATCCTGAGAACCTGGTAGAATATTGGGGGCAGGTCTGCTGTCGTTCTGGTAATCCCCAAGAAACACAGATGACTGCAGTGTGCCAGATCCAGAGAGCTGGACATGCTGACAGTGCTGCAGCCTCTGCAACTCCAGCACAGACCCTGCAACAGTCGAAGTTTTTGCCACATGTCCTTCAGTTGCTCCAAGCTTAGGTACAGATCCTGCTGTCACTCCGCCCCTCATAATGAGCTCTGCAGTTACTCCTGCTACAGGTCCTGTAGCTGTTCCATGTATGGTAATAAGAAAATCCTACAAATTCCTCCCAGGTGAGGTGCACTGTGCCAGGAGGTTCAGCCCTGTGGTCACTCCAACCCTTCTAATGAGCCCATTGGCTGCTAAAACTTCAATCACATGTCCTGCGGTGATTCCAGCTCTGGCAATGAACTCTGAGGTCACTTCGACTCCTGCAACAGCCAGACAGCCACCTCAGCTCTTACAGTGAACCTTCTGGCTGTTAAAAACCCTGCAACTAGTCCTGGACTTGCAAACAGGTATGCATATGTATTTAGTATCTGTGCATATATGTTTGCCACTGAATATGTTGTATATGTGTGAAAATATACTAATTATATATTTATAAATACATTTCTCATAATTATTATCCTTTTCTTTTTCTCTTTGTCTCAACCCATAAACTTTAAACAACAGCACTGCCCTGAGATGCTTACGGGTCTCCTTGTGACTATTCAATTTGATCTGGTCACACACTGAAGAGCACCAGAAGATCTCGAGGTTTTCTCAGGGAGTAGCTCCTGAGGTATATTCCTTACACCAGCTTTGGAAGAGGCCTCCCTCCAGTTCTCAGGTCCTACTCTAAAGCAGCTCTCTTGTTATGGCAGTGCCAGCAAGGAGACCAGCTCTGACACAGCCGCTCATATTGCCGGCTACTGACTGCAGCCCTCAATTTCTGCTGTAGAGGCAACAGGACAGTCGTGAGACACACAAGACCTTCAGGACTGCACAAATGAGAGGACTCGAGAGCACTTTGGTGGTGTAAAGAGATCAGAAATCAAAAGAGCACGTTGAGCTGCTGTCTGTGGCTGTACCTCCCTAAATCCAGACAAAGTAGGAAAAAAAAAAGCTAAGTAAAAGTCTATTTTGAAACCTTTTAAGATAACTTTTAACGTATTTGGGGAATCTGGATACATGTAGAGGTTTGCCCTTTCCAGACGCTGGAAGGACCGAAACTGTTTTCCCCAACACACTCTTTATGTGTACTACAGGAACCTTATCTCCCTCCATGGTACGTAGGGAGCTGGATTGGTTAGGACCATTACGATTACTGGATCCTCGAGTGTTGACCAACCAGGTGGCTTCTGCTAAATGGTTCTCCCAATTTTTATACGTTCCACCACCCATTGCTTTCAACATAGTTTTCAACAACCTACTGAATCGTTCAATCTTACCAGAAGCCGGTGCATGATAGGGAATATGGTAAATCCACTCAATGCCATGATTTTTGGCCCAAGTGGTTACAAGAGAATTTTTGAAATGAGTCCCATTATCTGATTCAATTCTTTCTGGAGTGCCATGCCGCCACAGGATTTGCTTTTCCAACCCTAATATGGTGCTTTGGGCGGTAGCATGGGGTACTGCGTATGTTTCAAGCCACCCAGTGGTTGCCTCCACCATGGTGAGTACATAATGCTTACCATTGCGAGATCGTGGCAAGGTGATATAATCAACCTGCCATGCTTTTCCATATTTATACTTTTGCCATCGCCCTTCCCCCCAAAAAGGTTTCATCCTCTTGGCTTGTTTAATTATGGCGCATGTTTCACAATCATGAATAACTTGAGCAATAGCATCCATAGTTAAGTCCACCCCTCGGTCTCTGGCCCACTTATATGTTGCATCCCTTCCTTGATGACCTGAAGTCTCGTGGGCCCACCGAGCTAGGAATAATTCACCCTTGTTCTGCCAGTCCAAGTCTATTTGAGCCACCTCAATTTTGGCAGCTCGATCAACCTGATGGTTATTTTTATGTTCTTCAGTAGCCTTACTTTTAGGCACATGAGCATCTACATGGCGCACCTTTACAACAATGTTCCTTATTCGGGCAGCAATGTCTTTCCACAGTTCAGCAGCCCAAACAGGTTTACCCTTTCGTTGCCAATTATCATCTTCCCACTGTTGCAACCACCCCCATAAGGCATTTGCCACCATCCATGAATCAGTATAAAGATGAAGCATTGGCCACCTCTCCCGTTCAGCCACATCTAAAGCCAGCTGAACAGCCTTTACCTCTGCAAATTGACTTGATTCTCCTTTACCTTCAGTGGCCTCTGCAACTTGTCGTGTGGGGCTCCATACAGCAGCTTTCCATCTGTGATGCTTCCCTACAATACGACATGATCCGTCTGTGAATAGGGCAAATTTCTTTTCGTTTTCTGGTAGCTCATTGTATGGTAGTGCCTCTTTAGCACGTGATACCTCTTCTCTAGGTGGTTTTTTCAATTTTTTTACTCTCAGGCCAGTCCATGATCAATTCTAGAATTCCAGGACGGCTGAGTTTTCCCATTCAAGCTCGTTGAGTAATTAATGAAATCCACTTACTCCAAGTGGCATCAGTAGCATGATGGGTGGAGGGAACCTGTCCTTTAAACATCCAGTTTATTACTGGCAAGCGAGGTGCAAGAAGAAGCTGAACCTCTGTCCCAACTACTTCAGAAGCAGCCCGAACCCCCTCATACACGGCTAAGATCTCCTTCTCAGTCGGAGTGTAGCGCTCCTCAGACCCTTTATATGCTCGACTCCAGAATCCTAGGGGTCGGCCTCGGGTCTCTCCTGAGGCTCTTTGCCACAAACTCCAGGTGGGACCTTCCTCTCCAGCAGCAGTGTAGAGGATGTTCTTCACATCCTGTCCCGTCCGTACTGGCCCCAAGGCCACGGCACGGGCTATTTCTTGTTTTACCTGCTCAAAAGCCTGCTGCTGCTCAGGACCCCATGAGAAGTTATTCTTCTTCCGTGTTACCTGATAGAGGGGGCTCACTATGTGGCTGTAGTTTGGGACATGCATTCTCCAAAAGCCCACTACTCCCAGAAAAGATTGGGTCTCTGTTTTGTTGGTGGGCGGAGACATAGCAGTGATTTTGTCAATCACATCTGCTGGGATGTGACGACGTCCATCTTGCCATTTTATACCTAAGAACTGGATTTCCTGGGCAGGCCCCTTCACCTTGCTGCGCTTAATGGCAAAACCAGCTTGCAAAAGAATTTGGATTATCTGTTTTCCTTTCTGGAAAACCTCTGCTGCTGTATGGCCCCACACTACAATATCATCAATATACTGCAAGTGCTCAGGAGCATTACCCTGTTCCAAGACAGCTTGGATCAATCCATGGCAAATTGTTGGGCTGTGCTTCCACCCTTGAGGTAAATGGTTCCAGGTATACAGAATACCTCTCCAGGTAATAGCAAACTGTGGCCTACATTTTGCAGCCAATGGGATGGAAAAGAAGGCATTAGCAATGTCAATGGTGGCATACCACCTAGCTTCTTTTGACTCCAGTTCATACTGGAGTTCTAGCATGTCTGGTACAGCAGCACTTAATGGAGGTGTGACTTCATTCAGGCCACGGTAATCTACCGTCAGCCTCCATTCCCCACTGGTTTTACGCACTGGCCATATGGGGCTGTTAAAAGGCGAGTGAGTTTTGCTAATCACTCCCTGATTTTCTAATTGGCGAATTAGCTTGTGAATGGGGAGCAATGAGTCCCTATTGGTGCGGTACTGCCGTCTGTGAACCACTTTGGTGGCAATTGGTACCTCTTGCTCTTTTACCTGGAGCAACCCCACAGCAGAAGGATCATCTGACAGACCAGGTAAAGCTGACAACTGCTTAACACCGTTCGTGTTAACAGCAGCTATCCCAAAGGCCCATCGATACCCCTTGGGATCCTTAAAATGTCCCATCCTAAGGTAATCGATTCCCAGTATACATGGAGCCTCTGGACCAGTCACAATAGGGTGTCTCTGCCAGTTTTTACCAGTGAGGCTTATTTCGGCCTCCAACATAGTCAATTCTTGGGAACCCCCAGTCACTCCATGGATATATATTGGTTGTGTCCCTTGGTGACTTGAGGGCATTAGGGTGCATTGTGCACCAGTGTCCACCAAGGCTTTATATTTCTGTGGTTGAGATGTGCCAGGCCACTTAATCCACACAGTCCAGTATACTCTGTTGTCCCTTTCCCCCCCCTGGCTGGGGGCAGGGCCCCTCTATTGTTTACCTCGGTGGCTTGCAGCAACTGGAACTCTCCCCCTTTTGGAAGAGTTCACCTTGGTGGTTGTTTTGCACTGTAATTCTTTCACTCGTGCCTGAAGTGCAGAAGTGGATGAATTATACCACCTCTTTATATCCTCCCCATGATTACTCAAGAAATATAACAAAGCAAAACGTATGGTCTTATCGTTGTCATTTTGCTTGAATACGAGGTGTCTTATTGTTGTCATTTGCTTGAATATGAGGACCTCTCTTTTTTATGGTTGAGATTTTCGATGATACGGGTCGAGAGGAACTCATGTTGTTTAGCTTTTTCAATAGGCGATCGTGGGAATCCTGGTCCCCATCATCTGGTACCACCATGGATCCATCTACATCAGGCATGTTAGTCAACATGTCAGTAATATCATTTTGCGTTCCCTCCATTCTGTTTAACCTTTCAGCTATTTTGACAATGGCTGAAGTATAACGATTAACTTCTGTAGTGCTTATAAATAATTCAAGCTCCTGAAGTTTAGCAATTAGTTCATTAACAAGGGGTTTCCTTTCCCCTTGGCCATATACTAATGCAAGTGCACTGGCATGCTTTTCTGGAGCAGCCCTTGTAAAGTCACGCCACATTTGTCGTGGTACATGGACTATCTCAGGATCATGTAATTGGTTCGGGTCATTGCGGTTGAAGTGGGAGCTGTATAGCATTTCCACCAGAGCATTTTCTCTCAAAGTTTGGATGCCTTTCTCTATATCAGTCCATTTCATTTTCTCACGCTCCAAGTCCCGTTTAAAGGGGAATCTATCTCTTACTGCTATCAACATCCGCTTCCAGAGGGTGTAGGACTGATCTTGGCATGTGCCAATACTTCTGTCCACACGTGCATCTCTGGAAATGCTACCCAGTTGGCGAGCTTCATTGCCATCAAGCCACACACTGCTGGCACCATTGTCCCAGCATCGAAGTAACCAAGTGACCGTATGTTCTTTTGGTTGACGTGTGTAATCCTTTCTTAGATCCCAAATTTCACTCAGTTTTAAAGATCTATCAATAATGGTCGTAATACTTTGCTCACCTTTTGCTCTATCAAGAGTTCCAGGTGTTGATGGTGGCAACTGTGTTGATGAGGCTGCCCCATCTAGAAGTTTGGACTCGAGAAATTCTCATAAAGAAAATCTAACTTTTGGCTCCTCTTCTTCATCTGACTCTGACTCTTGTATTATTTCCTCCAGGTAACCCTCCTTCTTTTTTCTCTCTCCTAACTTCCTCTGCTCCTCATACTTCTTCTGCTCCTCTATCATCTTCTTATACCCCTCTAACATACTCTGCACCTCCAACTTCTTCTGGTCTTCTGACTCCCCCTGCTCTCCTGAGTCCCCCTGCTCTCCTGAGTCCTGCTCTCCTAACTCCCTCCGCTCTTCTAACTCCTTCTGCATTTTCTCTAACTGAGTTGAAAATTGTTTTATTTTTCGCCCTCTTACAGGGGCAACCAACATTGTATCTGGTGCCCCTGGTAGTTGGTCAAGGTGTGGTACATACGGTTCAGACTTGGGGATGTTCCCCTTGGACTGGAGGGTGCATAGCTTGCATCGGAGGAGATCGCGCTCGAACTCCAGGGTGTCGAACTCAGCCCTGAGGGTGTTGTACTTGGACTGAATTGTGTTGAACCCAGACTGGAGCGCGTCGTGTTTGAACTGGAGAGTGTTGCGCTCAGATTGGACGGCATCGTACGTGGTCTGGAGGTTGTTACGATCGATCTTGATAGCATCGAACTGAACCTTGAGGTCGCTGTACATGGACCGGAGGACATCTCGCTCAGATCGGAGGGTGTTACACTCGGACTGGAGGATGTTGTGCTGAGACAGGAGGGCGTTGTAATCAGTCTGGAGGGTGTCACGCTCTGACGGGAGAATGTCGCGCTCAGACTGGGGGCAGCTATTCTCAGTCTGGAGGGCGTTGTGCTCAGACTGGAGAGTGTTTTGCTCAGACTGGAGAGCGTCGTGCTTGGACCGGAGAGCGTTGTGCTCGGACTGGAGAGTGTCGTGCTTGGACCGGAGGGCGTTGTGCTCGGACTGGAGAGCGTTGTGTTCGGACCGGAGAGCGTTGTGCTCAGACCGGAGAACGTTGTGCTTGGACTGGAGAGCGTTGTGCTCGGACTGGACAGCGTCGTGCTCGGACCGGAGAACATCGTGCTCGGACTGGAGAGCGTTGTGCTCGGACTGGAGAGTGTTGTGCTCTGACTGGAGAGTGTCGTGCTCGGACCGGAGAGCGCTGTGCTCGGACTGGAGAGCGTTGTGCTCGGACTGGAGAGTGTCGTGCTCAGACCGGAGAACGTTGTGCTTGGACTGGAGAGCGTTCTGCTCGGACTGGAGAGCGTCGTGCTCGGACCGGAGAACATCGTGCTCGGACTGGAGAGCGTTGTGCTCGGACTGGAGAGTGTTGTGCTCTGACTGGAGAGTGTCGTGCTTGGACCGGAGAGCGCTGTGCTTGGACTGGAGAGCATTGTGCTCGGACTGGAGAGTGTCGTGCTCAGACCGGAGAACATTGTGCTTGGACTGGAGAGCGTTGTGCTCGGACTGGAGAGCGTCGTGCTCGGACCGGAGAACATCGTGCTCGGACTGGAGAGCCTTGTGCTCGGACTGGAGAGTGTTGTGCTCTGACTGGAGAGTGTTGTGCTCGGACCGGAGAGCGCTGTGCTCGGACCGGAGAGCGTTGTGCTCGGACTGGAGAGTGCCGTGCTCGGACCGGAGAGCGTTGTGCTCGGACTGGAGAGTGTCGTGCTCGGACTGGAGAGTGCCGTGCTCGGACTGAAGAGTGTTGAGTTTGGATTGCAGGGATTCTTTCTCATACCAATATGTGTCTCGTTGATATAGGTCTTCTCTCTCAGCTCTGAGACTCTCTTTCTCATACCAGAATGAGTCTCGTTGTTGTAGGAGGTTATTTCTCTCATCAAGGAGACTCTCATTCTCAGCCCTGAGACTCCCTCTCTCAGCATCAAAAACTTCCCTCTCAGAAATGGTATTAAATAAGGCCCGATAAGCATTAGCTAGGCCCCAAGTCATTTGTGCCACCTGAGATCTGCCTGAGCCACAACATTCCTGTCACAAGTATGTGGTCAAACTCTTGGGATTCTTTAAGTGTTCAGGAGTAAAGCTCCATGACACTAAAGATGTCTGTCTTCTAAAAGTCTCTCCAAAGACTCTCCACACTCCCTGCCACTCAGTATTCTCTAATTTTAGGGAAGACTTCCTCCTGAGGTTATAAATCCAGATACTGAGTGAGATCACTACAATAACCAACAGTAAATTCAGGGAGATTAGTACGATTGACAGTGTGGTCCACTGGGACAACTGGTCAGTCGAAGACTGCTTAAAGGATGCAAAGAAAAAAGGAAGAGCACGCTCAAAAACCACCATTTCCATACTATTGGTTGCATTAGTTGTATTACTTGCTCCCTCTGGAGCTGCATGCAAATACGAAGTAAGCGTTGCTAACCATGCTTTCAATCTATAATACATTCCTATAACTTCATAGGTAAAATGGGCTAGCTTAAACATGGTCCAATATGTTTGGAGCATCATAAAAGAGGAACTAATGAAATGCAGTACCTTATAAAGCCAACTTAGTAGAGAGAACATTTTTTTTTTTTTTTTTTTTTCCAATAGAGAGAAAAAAAGTTAAAAACGCAAAGCTCAGTAGTGTTTATAAAATAAACCGGAGTATTGGCAGTCCGCCTGGACTTTCAAGGTCAAGCTCGCAGGCGCAGAATCGCAAACCTAAGATAGCTCCTTAACAAAGAAAAACAACTTGTAGCCCTGTTAAAAGCTAAAAGAGCAACAGAAGAAAACACAGAAAAAACAGCAACTCAATTTGCCCGCATTCTCCACCAAAAATCTGTCACGGTTTGAACGAAAAAATCCACTTGCGCCCGTGATAGGGGGCTGTGGGCCCCGCGGGGGCCCTAGGCCGAAAGGAAAAAGTTAATTAGGAAAAGAAAACAGCGGCAAGGATCTAAGGAGGCACACTTATTTACTAAATACTATATCGAAATACAGGATAATAAAATATAATATAATATAATTGAAAATTGAGCTAACGAATCAGGCAAAATAGGAGAGAGAATGAGTCCTGTAACCGAGAGGCCTACTGTGAAATTTAGGCGAGACGGTGAAGGCTCCCACACACTCCCCTGAACGCCAGAACTCGACAAGAGAGCAGTCTAGTCTGCGACAGAGTTAATATAGAGTCCAGGTCCCATGACCTATCGTGTTGTACTCTGGGAGATGTAGTTTTCTTCTGTAAGTAGCAGATTCAGTAAAATTCTTCATGCTTTAAATGATGTTATGATGTGGAATACTGATAGCAAAATTACAAAATTATTAAACCATGACAGACCTGTAGCAGAAGTGACTACAGAGCTCATTATGAGGGGTGGAGTGACAGCGGGATCTGTCCAGAGCATGGAGCAGCCACAGGACGTGTAGCAAAACTTTGGATTTACTGCAGGGTCTGTGCCAGGAGTTGCAGAGGCTGCAGCACTGTCAGCATTTCCAGCTCTCTGGATCTGGCACACTGCAGTCATCTGTGTTTCTTGGGGATTACCAGAACCACAGCAGACCTGCCCCAAATATTCTACCAGATTCTCAGGATCCTGCAGTTGCTCAGAGATGAAGTTTCAAAGCCCTGGGGGTGCCCACCTCTCCAGGCAGCTGCCAAGACGGTCCCACACCCCCTGCCATGCAGAGCCTTCTCACCTTGGGGCAGATCTCTCACTGATATTCCTGAATAATGTTCAACCTCAATCCTAGAATCCTAGAACCACCAAGGTTGGAAAAGGCCTAAAAGATCATCCAGTCCAAATGTTCACCTATTACCAATAGCTCCCACTAAACCATGTCCCTCAACAAAATATCCAGTCACTCCATGAATACCCCTGGGCTCCCAGAGAAGACAATGTAAGTTGTGTAATTCCTAATCATACCAACAGTATTACTTCCAAAACCCAAAGATGACCACAGAACTGACTGTGCACAAAACTTCATTTTGTCAGCTGCCAATTTTATCATGGTACAAACCACTGTCAAAAAGCATAGCAAAATAAATACCCTAATCCAGCATCCAGTGTTGACAAATAATGCAGCAGGGAAAACAAGCAAAAGCAAGGAGCTGTGCATTGCAGCTTCATGAGAAGACTCAACAAGCTCCACACATAGGGAAACAATCAGCGTCATGGTCTGCAATTCTCCAGCTCCCACAAAGCCCTGTGTTATCTCGATCTGGACAGATGTGCTGTTATCTCAACCCTTGGAGCCTCACATCAGGCACCAAAATGACGGTGGTTGTTGAACCCAACATGTGGCTCGGCAGCACACAGTGCTCAGTGCACTGCCCCATTCCCAGTGGGATGGGGATGAGAACTGGGAAAAAAAAGTACATCGTGTGGGTTGTAACAAAGCAATTTACTAAGAGAGATAAAATGAGAGGAGTAATAGTTATCACTATATATCCGTTGATATGGAATAGTATGTAACAAGTGATGCACAAGCTCTTGCTCAGCACCATCAGACTGATGCCCAGCTGGGCTCTGGGAAGTGAAGAGACTGAGATGAACTCCCACCCCTTTCAATACAATTTCTGCTGGCTGTCAGCTGATAGAGAACGTCCCTTTGGCCACTTTCAGTCAGCTGTCCTCACTGATCCCTCCCAGCTCCATGTGCCCTCCACTGACCATGGCCTTGGCTCTGTAGAACACTGCTTAGCAGCAGCTGTAAACATCAGAGTGTTATCAGTGGTTTACTCCTAGAACCAAAACACTGCACCATAGCAGGCAGTCTGAAGACAATTCCATCTGAGCTGTAACTCAGATTCCTGCCTGTCCTCCTCCTCTTGTTCTTCCTGATCAGGAAGCAAGGAACAGAATCTGCCGCTCTCCTCTTTGTGCCTTTTCCATCAGTTCTCAGCTGGCTCCTCTGCCATCCCCAGGCAGAGCTCAGTGCACTCTCACAAAGGGCAGCAGCCTTTCCTCATCTTCCTTGCCCATCCATCATGAAGTGTCAGTGAATAGTGAAAAGGGACCCCATAGTAGATGAAAAGAGAACACTTTGCTACAGAAAGGGAAAGAGGGCCTCACTAAGGCAAAGGGTAGTTACAGATAGATAGTTTATGTTAAGGGGGAGCAGAGAGAGGGGGAATAGCAGACGCTAAGCTTGAGAAAACAAGGGGATGAAGGCCATGAAGATCAGGGTGGAACAGCCCGAGAACAGTGTGGTGATTAGATGACCACAGAGCAACTGGAACCAGGTTGGGGGGTGCCCCTCCTGAAGGGTCGAAAGTTTACGGTGAGGAAGATGATGAACCCACAACTCACTACACATGCACAAGGGGGGAGGGACTGAATGCTAATGGGGTCTGAGGAATGTAATGAATATGTATCCCAACTCCTGCCAACTACTGATGATGTATTAGTTCAGCCTGTATCTGTTGCACGCTTTCTCCTGACGGTGTGCAAGTGAGGTGGAGCTACCCCCCTTGCACCAGGGTGTGTGTGCATCACTCATTAAACATACCTGCTTTAGAACTACTTGGTGGTTATGGGGTTTGATTCCGCAAGTCACCATCTCTAGGGCCATCCTGCTCTATTGCCTGCTCCATTATTGGGGTGATGAGTCCATCAAGGCCTTTATATGGGACCTCATTCATCCCAATGACAACGGGAAGGCCGGCAAGCAACAAGGTAAGTGCGACCCATAAGTGTGACCCCATAGGGGCCAATGGGGACCCCAGCCCCATAAGTGGGAACACAGACCCATAAGTGAGGATCCAGACCCATAAGTGGGTCCTCAGACCCATAAGTGTGGCCACAGCCCCATAACTATAGACTTGGAGATGTCCCCAGCCCCATAAGTGGGTCTCCAGCCCCATAAGTGTGAACACAGACCCGTAAGTGTGACCCCAAACCCCATAAGTATGATTCTAGCCCCATAAGTGATACCCCAAACCCCATAAGTGCCTCCGCAGCCCCATAAGTGTGACCCATAAGAGAGGCTCCAAACCCATAAGTGTGACCCCATAGGGTCCAATGGGGACCCGAGCCCCATAAGTGTCACCCAAAGCCCCCTAACCGAGACCCTATGAAATTTTGAGATGTCCCCAGCCTCATAAATGTGACCCATAAGTGTGGCTCCAGCCCCATAACTTCATCCCCAGCCCCATAAGTGTGACCCCATAAAGGCCAGTGGGGACCCCAGCCCTTAAGTGGGAACACAGACCCATAAGAGTGACCCAAAACACCATAACTATAGACTTGGAGATGTCCCCAGCCCCATAAGTGGCTGTCCAGACCCTTAAGTGGGATCCAAAACCCCATAACTGAGTTCCTAAATGTGAATCCAGCCCCATAAGTGGGACTCCAGCCCCATAAGTGAGGCTCCAGACCCATAAGTGAGGCTCCAGACCCATAATTGTGACCCCATAGGGGCCAATGGGGACCCCAGCCCCATAACTGGGAACACAGACCCATAAGTGTGACCCATAAGTGCCTCCCCAGCCCCATAAGTGCGTCCCCAACCCCATCAGTGTGACCTCATAGAAGTCAATATGGACCTCAGCCCCATAAGTCCATCCCTAGCTGCATAAGTGTGACCCAAAACCCCATAACTGAATCTTCAGCCTGATAACTGTGTCCCCAGCCCCATAACTATAGACTTAGAGATGTTCCCAGCCCCATAAGTGTGACCCATAAGTGCATCCCCAGGCCCATAAGTGGGTCCCCAGCCCCATAAGTGTTACCCATAACTGAGTCCCCAGCCCCATACGTGGGAACACAGCCCCATAAGTGCCTCCCCAGCCCCATAAGTGTGACCCATAAGTGAGGCTCCAGCCCCATAAGTGTGACCCATAACTACATCCCCATCCCCATAACTGAGTCCCCAGCCCCATAAATGTGTCCGCTGCCCCGTAAGTGTGACCCCATAACTACATCACCAGCCCCATAAGTGGGAACACAGCTTCATAAGTGCCTCCCCAGCCCCATAAGTGTATCACCAGACCCAAAAGTGTGTTCCATAAGTGAGGCTCCAGCCCCATAAGTGTGACCCCAACCCCATAACCGTGTTCCTATGTGCCTCCCCAGCCCCATAAGTGTTATCCATAACTGAGTCCCCAGCCCCATAAGTGGGAACACAGCCCCATAACTGCATCCCCAGCCCAATAAGTGGGTCTCCAGCCCCATAAGTGTGACCTATAACTGCATCCCTAGCCCCATATCTGAGTCCGCAGCTCCGTAAGTGTGACCCGGGCCCCATAAGTGTGACCCATAAGTGAGGCTCCAGCCCCATAAGTGGGTCCTCAGACCCATAAGTGGGACCCCAGACCCCTAACTGCGTCTTCAGCCCCATAAGTGTGGCCCATAACTGCATCTCCAGCCCCATAACTGAGTCACCAGCCCCATAAGTGTGTCCCCAGCCCCATAAGTGCATCCTCAGCCCCATAAGTGTGACCAATAAGTGTAACCCCATAGGGACCAATGAGGACCCCAGCCCCATAAGTTTGACCCCAGCCCCAAAAGTGTGACCCATAAGTGCCTCCCCAGCCTCTGCAACTCTTGGCACAGACCCTGCAGCAGCTCCAAGATTTTGCTACACGTTCTGCACTTACTCCACACTCTGGACAGATCCCGCTGTCACTCCACCCCTCATAATGAGCTCTGCAGTCACTCCTGCTACAGGTCCTGTAGCTGTTCCATGTATTGCTATAAGAAAATGAAACAAATTCCTCCCAAGGGAGGTGCACTGTGCCAGGAGGTTCAGCCCTGTGGTCACTCCAACCCCTCCAATGAGCCCATTGGCTGCTCCAACTTTGTCACATGTCCTGTGGTGGTTCCAGCTCTGGCAATGAACTCTGGGGTCGCTTCAACTCCAGCAACAGCCTGAAAGTCAGTACAGCTCCTACAGTGAACCCTCTGGCTGTTAAAACCCCTGCAACTAGTCCTGGACTTGCAAACAGATAAACATAGGGATTAGTTCATATATGATTGCAACTGCATATGTTGTATATGTGTGAAAATACACTAAATATATTATATATGTATAAATACATTTGTCATAATTATTATCCTTTTCTTTTTCTCTTTATCTCAACCCATAAAATTTAAACCGCAGCACTGCCCCAAGTCTCTTACTGATCTCCTTGGGACTATTCAGTTTATCCGGTCATGCACTGAAGAGCACCAGAATATCTTGAGGTTTTCTCAGGGAGCAGCTCCTGAGGCATATTCCTTACACCAGCTTTGGAAGAGGCCTCCAGTTCTCTGGACCTGCTCTAAAGGGGCCCTCTTGTTATGGCAGTGCCAGCAAGGAGACCAGCCCTGACACAGCCGTTCGTATTGTGGGCTACTGACTGCTGTCCTGTAGTGCTGCTGTAGAGAACAGGACTGTTGGGAGACATAGAAGGCATTCAGGCCAGAACAAAAATGAGAGGACTTGAGAGCACTGTGGTGGTGTAAAGAGATCAGAAATGAAAAGAGTACGTTGAGCTGCTGTCTGTGGCTGTACCTCCCCAAATCCAGACAAAGAAGGATAAAAGAAAAGCTAAGTAAAAGTCTATTTTGAAACCTTTTTAGGAATATTTTAACCTATTCAGGGAATCTGGTTCCATGTTTGCATAAGCTCTTGGAGTGAGAAAATGGAAAACAGGTAGAAAAGAAATAAGTTCTAATCATATATTCAATAATTTTTATGTTTTTTAATTTTTTTTTTTTCCAGCGTAGCTATATCTTACATAATCAATCAACGAAAGGTACATAAAGTATAGAGAACCAACACTGGGAATCATATGAGAAAGTTATGCATTTTATGGAAGTTGGAATAGTGATAATTGCAACACCTTCCTGAGAGCGTGCTTGATCTCCCTGTTCCTCATGCTGTAGATAACAGGGTTCAGTGTTGGAGGAACCACTGCATACAGAAGAGCCACTGTCAGATCCAGGAGTGGGGAGGAAATGGATGGGGGCTTCAGGCAGGCAGAAGAAGCAGTGCTGAGAAAGAGGGAGACCACAGCCAGGTGAGGAAGGCATGTGGAAAAGGCTTTGTGCCGTCCCTGCTCAGAGGGCATCCTCAGCACAGCCAGGAAGATCAGCACATAGGACACCACTATGAAAACAAAGCAGCCAAATACTAAACTGATATTAAAATTGAGAAACACAGATTCCCTGAGATTTGATTCTGAGCAGGAGAGCTTGAGGATCTGGGGGATTTCACAGAAAAACTGGTTGACAACATTGCCTTGGCAGAGAGGCAGTGAAAACGTACTGGCAGTGTGCAGCAGGGAATAGAGAACCCCAGCGCCCCAGGCAGCTGCTGCCATGGTGGCACAAGCTCTGCTGTCCATCAAGGTCCCGTAGTGCAGGGGCTTGCAGATGGCAACGTAGCGGTCATAGGACATGATGGTGAGAAGGGAAAACTCTGCTGAGAGGAAGAAGGCATAGAAAAAGAGCTGTGCAGCACATCCTGCGTAGGAGATGGCCCTGGTGTCCCAGAGGACGTTGGCCATGGCTTTGGGGAGAGTGGTGGAGATGCAGCCCAGGTCGAGGAGGGCCAGGTTGAGGAGGAAGAAGTACATGGGGGTGTGCAGGCGGCGGTCGCAGGCTACGGCTGTGCTGATGAGGCCGTTGCCCAGGAGGGCAGCCAGGTAGATGCCCAGGAAGAGCCAGAAGTGCAGGAGCTGCAGCTGCCGCGTGTCTGCCAACGGCAGCAGGAGGAACTCGCTGATGGAGCTGCTGTTGGGCATCTGCTGTTGCTGGGCTTGGAGTCCTGCTCAGAGTGCAGAAGATAATGACAAGTCCAGACCATTCTCAGAGACACTCCTCCTGATATACTATGAAATGTTTTTATTCTCCTACAACAGTATACATTTAGCACCATTACTTGCATTTAATTTCATAAATTTTAGCATTCCGTAGGCAGAACCAGCATTTGGAGCTCTAACCATTCCTCTTACTTTCTTACCTCATCCTGTCTCCCTGGATATTTTCATCTGTTTCTTGTCTTATGACTTTATCCCAACTGCTCTTAGCGCCCCAAAAGCAGCCTCTGTGCCATTCAAATTCAGTTAGAAAAAGCTACCTGTTTGCAGCTAAAGTGAATTATTCATACCTACAGAAAATGATGATAATTAATATTGTTTCCATCCTTCAAAAAATGGGAGACTGGAAGCACAACACGTGTGAATTTTACAAAACAAGCAACTGACTGATGAAAAATTCTCAGAAGTGTGACTGCCACTTTCTGCCTACAATTTGTTTTACCTCAGAACAGGAAATGGAAATCCCCTGCCTTGGATCTCCTCTTCCAAGGGCCCTAGGAAACAGAGCTGTGCAATAGATCTGTGATCCCCCTGCCCCAGGCAACAGCTGTGGCAGCACAAGCCCTGCCGGGGGGCTCCTTCCCCCCACACGTCTCCCCGCAGCGCCCTGGGCAGCTCCCCGGGCAGGCTGAGTGCTGAGCCTGGCAGGCGGCAGAGTCCCATACCCGGCACACAGCCCCTGGGGCACAGCAGGGACCCTGCTCTGCAGGACAGCCCTGGGCACCCGCCTGCAGCCCCGGCTGCACAGCCTGCAGCCCTGCTGGGACATGCAGCTCCCCCCCCTACACACACCTCGTAGCTCTTATGCTGCAGCACAGAAGCCCTCAGCTGGACCAGAAGGCTTTTTCCACAGTAAAGAAACATGCATTACCTGCAGCCAATCTGCTATGGAATGTCGCATATTTTGTTAACCCTCTATTAAAAGCAGCTGCATTGCCTACTGCATGAGACTTACCGTGTTGTGGTCTGTGAGCAATGCTCCTTCATAGAGCTCACAGCCCGCTCACACAGTACATATCTTGTAAGCTCACTCCAATTTCTCTCCTCTCTTTCTGTCACCTGCAGGCTGTGCTGTGCACAAGAGCTGCTCCTGGGCACAGCTGTCTCTCTACATCTCTGCCCACTTTTATGAGCTCCCTGTGTTTTAGGAGCCCAACCCAGCTGAGCAGTAGAGGATGTCATTTTTATCCTTCCCACTTGTCTCCCCTGAGATTTCCCTGCATCATCATGGCCAACAGTTCCTGAAAGTCAACAGCATCATTACTGTGCTTTGAAATCTGTTGAATTTAACACCAGATTTCAGGTGGTCAGTGACAAATTCCTGACATGTGGTGAAGCCTCTCAGAGAGTGTTTGCTAAAGCAAAAAGGAGCACACAGACAGGGACAGGATACCATAGAATCATAGAAACACCAAGTTTGGAAAAGATTTAAAAGATCATTCAGTCCAGCTGTTCAACTATCACCAATAGCTCCCACAAATCCATGGCCCTCAACACAACGTCCAATGATTCCTGGAACACCTCCAGGGTCGGTGAATCCACCCCCACCCTTGGCAGTCCATGCCAGGTCCCAAAGTTCAGGACGTGGCATTTGGTCTTGGTGAAACTCATCCCATTGGCTTCAGCCCAGATCTCCAGCCTGTCCAGATCCTTCAGTAGGTCCTTGCTAATGACAGACAGGTCCACACTCGCAGCCAATTTGGTGAAATCAGCAAACCTACATAGGATGCACTCAGTGCCCTCATCCAGGTCATCAATAAAAATATTGAAGAGGACAGGTCCCAGCACAGACCCCTGGGAAACACCAGGTAGGCACACAGGTGGGCGTCCAGGCGGGTCTTGAATATCTCCAGTGAAGGATACAACACAACCCCCTCGGGTAGCCTGTTCCAGTGCTCCATCACCCTCACCATAACGAAGTTCTTGCACAAATTCGTGCAGAACTTCCTATGCTCCAGTTTCTGTTCAGTTCCCCTACTCATATTTCCACACACTGACATCACGACACCCAGGTCCCTCTCTACAGAGCTCCTCTCCAGCAGCTCATTCCCCAAACTGTCCTGGTGTGTGCAATTATTCCTTCCTAAGTGCAACACTCTACACTTGCTTTCATTGAACCTCGTCTGGTTTCTTGCTGCACATCTATCCAGCCTGTCCAGGTCTCGCTGAATGGCAGCACAGCCTTCAGGCGTGTCAGCCAATCATCAGCAAACTTGCTGAGGGTGGCCACTATCCCCTTGTCAAGGTCACTTATGAAGAAGCTGAACAAGACCAGGCTCAGCACCAACACCTGGGGAACACCGCTACTTACAGGTCTCCAAATGGACTCTGCTTTGACAACGACCACCCTCTGTGCTCTGTCAGTCAGACAGTCCTCAACCCACCTCACTGTTCACTCATCTTTCACACATTTCCTTATCTTTGTGATAAGGATATTGTGGGAGACAGTATCAAAAGCCTTGCTGAAATCAAGGTAGACAACATCTACCGCTCTCTCCCCATCCACCCAGCCAGCAACAGTGTTATAGAAGGCTACCAGGTTGGTCACACATGACCTCCACTTGGTAAACCCATGCTGACAACCCCTGATAACCTCCTTTTCTTCCAACTGTCTGAAGATGGCATTCAGCACAAGCTGTTCCATCGCCTTTCCAGGGACAGAGGTGAGGCTCTCTGGCCTGTAGTTACCCAGATCTTCCTTCATACACATTTTTGAAGACAGGATTGACACTGGCTATCCTCCAGTCTTCAGGCACCTCCCCCATTCCCCAAGACCTCTCAAAGATGATAGAGAGTGGTTCTGCAGTCATCTCTGCCAGCTCCCCTGAGATTTCCCTGCATCATCATGGCCAACAGCTCCTGAAAGTCAACAGCATCATGACTGTGCTTTGGAATCTGTTGAATTTAACACCAGATTTCTAGTGGTCAGTGACTAATTCCTGACATGTGGTGAAGCCTCTCAGAGAGTGTTTGCTCAAAGAGGGCACTCATACAAGTACAGGATATCATAGAATCATAGAATCATAGAATCACCAAGTTTGGAAAAGATTTAAAAGATCATTCAGTCCAGCTGTTCACCTATCACCAATAGCTCCCACTAAACCATGTCCGTCAACACAACATCCAATCATTCCTTGAACGCCTCCAGGGTCGGTGAATCCGCCACCCCCCTGGGCAGTCCATGCCAGGTCCCAAAGTTCAGGACCTGGCATCTGGTCTTGGTGAAACTCATCCCATTGGCTTCAGCCCAGCTCTCCAGCCTGTCCAGATCCTTCAGTAGGGCCTTGGTAACTTCAGGCAGATCTACACTCCCAGCTAATTTGTTGTAGTTTGCAAACCTACATAGGATGCACTCAATGACCTCATCCAGGTCATCAGTAAAGGTTCTGAAGAGGACAGGCCCCAGCACAGACCCCTGGGGAACACCAGGTAGGCACACAGGTAGGAGTCCAGGCTGGTCTTGAATACCTCCGGAGAAAGGGACTCCCCAACCCCTTGTGCAGCCTGTTCCAGGGCTCTGTCACCCTCACTGTAAAGATTTTCCTGCACACATTCGTGCAGTACTTCCTATGCTCCAGTTTCTGACCATTTCACCTTGTCTTGTCTCCACAGACTGCTGAAAAGAGCCTGGTCTCTTCTCTTTGACCCCACACCTCAGATTTGAGCACTGACATGAGAGCAACCCCCTGCACCTTTCCCTGCGAGCAGAGCATCACAGAGCAGAGACAAAGTCCCCATGTATCATGCAGTGTTATTCTGCTTAGCAACAGAAGAGGCCCGTCTTTCTCTATGCTCCATCTGTGGCATTCTCCAGAGTTCAAGGCATTGCAAAGCTATGGCACATCTACGTTCTTGCAATGATGACACCTTAGTATGCTCTGGGCTCTCATTTCAATTGCATCTAAATAAGTCTAGGGTCATACCAGTTGATGGGAGGCTGGCAAATGTTGTCTCATTGTAAGGAAGAGCAAGAAAGATGACACGGGCAATTACGGACTTGTCAGTCTCACTCCAGTGCCTGGTAAAAGTATGGAGAAAATGATGGTGGGAGTTATGGACAAACAGCTGAAGGACAATTCTGTCATTGGTTGCAGCCAACGCAAGTTCCCGAGGGGAAGGTCCTGTTTAACTTCTGATTCCTTTATGACACGATTATCCATTTAGCTGACCAAGGGAAGCCAGCTGATGTTATCCCTGAGGATTTCAGTAGAGTTTTTGAGACTACTCACAGCACCCTTCTGGGCAGAATGTCCTGCATATGGCAAGACAGAAACAGAATGTGGTGGGTGAACAGTTGGCCAATATGTCAGGCCAAACAGACTATAGTAATTGTGTTTCATCAGGCAGGTAGCTGGTCATTGTCAGGGTTCCCCAGGGCTCCATTTTAGGGCCACTTCTCTTTCATGTTTTTGTGGATGACTTGCATGCAGGACTAGAAGATGTTCTGAGCAAGTTTGCTGATGAGACCAGATGAGGAGGTGCTGTTGCCTCCACTGAGGGTGGAGAGAACTTGCAGAGAGATGTGGACAAGTCAGAGAAATGGGTACCAGTTGGTACTAAGCACCAAGTGCATAAAGCATAACAAGAACAAGTGCCTGATTGTGCATTTTGGTAGGGGCAACACTGGACATACACACTGACTGGATATGGGACATTGGAGGGTGGTCTGACTGAAAAGGATTGGGGTGGGGGTCCTGGTCAGCATCAAATTGAATGTGAGTCAGCAGTGTGCCCAGACAGCCAGGAAGGCCAATGCTCCCCTAAAGTGCATCAAACAATTTATTGCTATCTGGGTAAGGGAAAGGATTGTCTCCCTCAGCTCTGCACTGCTGCAGCCTCACCTGGAGCACTGGGTGCACTTCTGGGCACCGCAGAAGATCAAGTGCACCAAACTATGGGGGAGTGTGCACAGGAGGGCACTGGAACTGAGAGATCTGAAGTTCAGTTACATTGGGATTGACTACTTGTTCAGACGGGGCCTTCTCACATCCCACATCCTGCGATGAGACACAGGGCACATGTGGGTTATGAACTTGACAGCATTTCTGCAACACATGCAGATCCTGGGATCTTCCCTTCCCATGTCTTTCACTTAACAGCATATAGATTTCCAACTCACTGCCACAGGAAGTGCCCTGAGCCAACATGAGAGACAGGATCTCCATGCCAAGGGTCTGGGAATCAGGTCTTGTCCTGTTTGCTTTTTAAGACAAAGGAGGATTTTCTTAGCATCAGAGCCACCATGCCAGTGCCTTTGCCTGACTGGAGTCATGGCTTCCAATTATCTGCTCTAACTAGTCCCTTGGGAAGCTTGCTTGCTAATGGCCCTCAGTGGGCCCATTAATACTCCAAGAAACTTCACTGTTACTTCTGACTTGGTCATGCCAAGTACTTTATGCAAACTTCTCTCTGCACTGGAGGTTGATGGACTCAGCACCAAATGCACCCTGGGGCCCATTATAAACTAAAGAGCCTCCTGTGCCTTGTGCCTTCCTGTTGTCTTCAGGTTTTCAGAACGTGTTCAGCAAAATGGAGAGAGCTTAAAGAGCAAGAATCCAAAATGCATTTAATGTCTATTTATTTATAGTTTGTTTTATACAAGAAGTTAAAGAAGCACTTTGCAACTGATGCCAATCCAGGATGTCCCCAATGAGTTCTATTCTGTTGCTGTGTGGACAAAGTTCCTCTTCAACCAATCCACCCCACTTCTACTCACATTGGCCCCATGGTACTTGCATCACTTTTCCTCAAATCACTCTTCTCCTCTGCCGTCACCCGCTCAGTGTTAAACCTCCTTTGTACCAACTCCCACTGGCTTTCCACAGAGAACCAGCTGCACACAGAAAAAGAAAGATTTCTCTTTATTTATGGCCAACAAACAAAAGGAAAGGTGATGCAATTGAATGAACAGTAAAACACAGTGATCAATTGCATGCCATGTCCAAGCTGCTTCTATTGAGGTTTATGTTTCACAGGGACTATTTCCTCAAGAAATGAGTTAGACACTGATAGGATGGGATAGATAAAATCATGGTGAAGGACTTGACAACAGATTTTTGAGGAATGGAGCAAATTCCAGTAATCTCTCTGGGATAGATCAGCCAGGGAGCTGGGAGGTATCAACTTAAAACTGAACAGGACTCGTGAGTATTTCACACACTGAGATGGGTTAACACATTCTTACTGATTTCTATCTATGTCTTCAAATCTTTTTTTCACTTTTACTGACATTAATGAACATCTTTCAGAATTAATGATTTTTTAAAGCATGAAAATAAAGAGAAAGTTAAAAAGAAAAATAAAAGAGAAATAGTAAAAGGAAAAGGAAAATAATGAAAAGGATATGGAAATTGAAAAAGAAAAGGAAAAGGAAATGGAGAAGAAAACGGCATAGAAAAAGATAAAGAAAGAGATAAAGAAAAGGCAGGAAGGGATTGATAGAATCACGGTGAAGGAGTTGACAACACAGTCCATCAGACTTTGGCGAGATGGAGCAAATCTGGGTCATCCCACAAAAAGTCAGAAATCAGACAGATATATGGGAGGTATCTGACTGAACAAAGACAAGGGATGGGGAAATCTGGCAGGCTGTGGCAGGAGCGTGTGTCTAAATGGCCAGCTGAAAACATGCCCTTAACCATGGCCATTTATTGAGGAGAACTGGAGACAGCTGGAGGATGAGGGACATCAAGTAGGCAGCAGGGAAGAGCAGTGGTGACGCCAGGATTTAGTCACAGGTCATTGGCACTGGCACTGCTGTCTGTGTCCCTGAACCTGAAGGCAATTGTGTCCAGCAAACACAGTTCTGGAAAAACATAGTAGTTTCAGAAAAAAAAAAAAAAAAAAAAAAGATAATAATAAAATAAAAGACATCAAATAAGCTCAAAGATTCATATTTACAACTTAAAATGGAACAAGACTCATGAGATTTTCTCATGTTAAGAAGGGTTAACACATTTTCATTGATTTCAATCTTTGTTTTCAATTATTTGTCTCAATTTTATTGACGTATATGAACATCTTTTAAGCTTACGGACAAAATATAAATAAATAAATAAATAAATAAATAAATATATAAATAAATAGATGAAAAGAGATCCATTTGCGTCTTGTACTTGGCCTGATGCCCCTTTGACCTTCACAGTTCCCACCAGACCTTCATTGCCGGAGAGTATGAGATCCAGCAGAGAACCTCTCCTCTTTGGTTCCTCCATGGCTTGGTCAAGAAGCTGCCATCTGTGCTCTCCACGGATCCGCTGGATGGCACATGCCCTGCTGTGCTGTCCCTGCAGTTGATACTGCAGTGCAAAACTCTCCCAAACAGGACACAGGTTAGACAACATGAGACTCCCATGTGTCTGCAGAGGGCAACTTCCACTTGCTCTCCATGATCAAGAAGCCAAAAACAGACACTGCAGGAATCCTCTCTTTGACATTTCCATTAGCTCTGACCTGGCTGCTCTTCCATCCCCAGGCAGAGCTCAGTGCACTCTCACAGAGGGCTGTCGCTCTTCCTTGACTCCTTGTCCAACCATTGTAAATACTCTGTATCCCCTTGCAATACAGTGAAGTTGTGGAAGCCATTTAACTCTGCCCCTGTAATCCAAACAGGAGCTCAGGCCTGCAGCTCATCTATGGTATCAGTGTGCAGAAGGTGGCACACAGACATTAGACGGATCGTGTGTCTTGGAGTTGACGCAGCAACACAGACACACCATGGGCATGGCTTTCCTGAAGGCCCTGTGCTGCTCTTGCAGCTGCATGTGAATTCACCAGACAGCCGGTGCTATCCCCTCTCTGGCCCTCAGCTGATGCCCAGGAAAGAGGTGTCTATCTCAGGGACTTCCCACACGGATTACAAGCACTGGCACACATCAGGAGCAGCCCAGGCACCTTGGGAATAACCCAGTGTCTGTGTGTGAGCAACTGCCTCCCTGCTGAAGGACCGAGAACTCAGAGCAGGAGCTCACATGCAGGCAACTCCTTGTGCACTTCTGAACTGAACCAGAGGAATCCCAATGATACTGTGTGTGCATGGGGAGCTGAATCCCATTTCAGCTCCAGGATTTCTGTCAAGGGATGAGACTCCTGCACTGCCTCAGCTGGATCACTGTCCTGCACAGGGAAAGTCCAAACCTCCCCATCCTTTTCTGGGTGACCTTTGTGCTTCATCAAATGAACTCAGGTAGCACTCGCTATATGTCTCCAATCAGTCACAGACCACTGGACATGTGGTGGTTAATTAAGCGAATTTCAAAGCACAGTCATGATGCAGTTGTCTTTCAGGAGCTGTTGGCCGTGAGGACCCAGGGACATGTCAGGGGAGATGGGTGGGAAGGATAAAAGTGACATCATCTGCTGCTTGCTTGTCCGGGCACCTGGGACACAAGGAGCTCATAAATGTGGGCAGAGCTGCAGAGAGACAGCTGTGCAGGAGCAGCTCTTGTGCACAGCACAGCCTGCAGGTGACAGAAGCAGAGGAGAGAAACTGGAGAGAGCTTCCAGGATGTGTGTGGTGTGAGAGGGCTGCGTGCTCTCTGCAGGAGAGACCATGACAAGGTAAGTCTCACTGCAGACCGTGAGCTGCTTTTCATAGAAGGTTAACTTTATTTGGGATATCCCATAGCAGATCTGGATGTAGGCACTGCATGTTTCTTTACTGTGTTAAAAGCCTTCTGCTCCAGCTGAGGGCTTCCGTGCTGCAGTGTCAGAGCACAGCCCTGATGGCTGTGTGTTTCAGTACCGCTGCAGGCTGTGCAGCCGGGGCTGCAGGCGGGTGCCCAGGGCTGTCCTGCAGAGCAGGGTCCCTGCTGTGCCCCAGGGGCTGTGTGCCGGGTATGGGACTCTGCCGCCTGCCAGGCTCAACACTCAGCCTGCCTGGGGAGCTGCCCAGGGCGCTGCGGGGAGACGTGTGGGGGGAAGGAGCCCCCCGGCAGGGCTTGTGCTGCCACAGCTACTGCCTGGGGCAGGGGATCACAGCTCCACTGCACAACAGTATGTTTGTGAGGGTGCTTTGCTTGAGGATAGCCAAGGCAGGGGGTTTCCTTTTCCTGTTCTGAGGCAAAGAGGTTTGGAGTCAGAAGTCTAAAAGGGGCAATAGGAGTTCTGAGAATTTTTCGTCCATCAATTGCTTGTTTTGTGAACAGTCACACATTATTTGCTTTCAGTCTCCCCTTTCTCTGTGCTTCTCTATTCCCTGCTGCACACTGCCAGTACGTTTTCACTGCCTCTCTGCCAAGGCAATGTTGTCAACCAGTTTTTCTGTGAAATCCCCCAGATCCTCAAGCTCTCCTGCTCAGAATCAAATCTCAGGGAAGTTGTGCTTCTCTTTTTTAGTTCCATTTTAGCCTTTGGCTGCTTCGTTTTCATAGTGGTGTCCTATGTGCAGATCTTGGTGGCCGTGCTGAGGCTGCCCTGTGAGCAGGGATGGCACAAAGCCTTCTCCACATGCCTCCCTCACCTGGCTGTGGTCTCCCTGTTTCTCAGCACTGGCTTTTTTGCCTACCTGAAGCCCCCGACCATTTCCTCCCCACTCCTGGATCTGACAGTGGCACTTCTGTACGCAGTGGTTCCTCCAACACTGAACCCTGTTATCTACAGCATGAGGAACAGGGAGATCAAGCACGCTCTCAGGAAGGTGTTGCAATAAGCACTATTCCAGCTTCCATAAAATGCACAACTTCCTCATAGGATTCCCAGTGATGGTTCTTCATGTTTTATGCATCTTTGATTGTTTGATTATGTGAGATATAGCAGCGTGCAATAAAATGTTATTGAACTTATAAATAAAAATGTCTTTTTTTCTTCTTCCTACTTCTTTCCTACCTAATTTCCACTTTTTTCACTCCAGGAGCTCATGTAAACATTGTCATGGTTTAATAATTTTGTAATTTTGCTATCAGTATTCCACATCATAACATCATATAAAGCTTGAATAATTTTACTGAATCTGCTACTTACAGAAGAAGACTACATCTCCCAGAGAACAACACGTCAATAGGTCACGGGACCTGGACTCTATATTAACTCGGTTGCAGACTAGACTGATCTCTTGTCGAGTTCTGGCGTTCAGGGCAGTGTGTGGGAGTCTTCACCGTCTTGCCTAAATTTCACAGTAGGTTATGGGACTCATTCTCTCTCCTATTTTGCCTGATTCGTTAGCTCAATTTTTTCAATTATATTATATTATATTTTATTATCCTGTATCTCGATATAGTATTTAGTAAATAAGTGTGCCTCCTTAGATCGTTGCCGCTGTTTTCTTTTCCTAATTAACTTTTTCCTTTCGGCCTAGGGCCCCTGCAGGGCCCACAACCCCTATCATGGGCGCAAGTGGATTTTTCGTTCAAACCGTGACAGATTTTGTTGGAGAATGCGGGAAAATTGAGTTGCTGTTTTTTCTGTGTTTTCTTCTGTTGCTCTTTTAGCTTTTAACAGGGCTACAAGTTGTTTTTCTTTGTTAAGGAGCTATCTTAGGTTTGCGATTCTGCGCCTGCGAGCTTGACCTTGAAAGTCCAGGCGGACTGCCAATACTCCGGTTTATTTTATAAACACTACTGAGCTTTGCGTTTTTAACTTTTTTTTCTCTCTATTGAAAAAAAAAAAAAAAAAAAAATGTTCTCTCTACTAAGTTGGCTTTATAAGGTACTGCATTTCATTAGTTCCTCTTTTATGATGCTCCAAACATATTGGACCATGTTTAAGCTAGCCCATTTTACCTATGAAGTTATAGGAATGTATTATAGATTGAAAGCATGGTTAGCAACGCTTACTTCGTATTTGCATGCAGCTCCAGAGGGAGCAAGTAATACAACTAATGCAACCAATAGTATGGAAATGGTGGTTTTTGAGCGTGCTCTTCCTTTTTTCTTTGCATCCTTTAAGCAGTCTTCGACTGACCAGTTGTCCCAGTGGACCACACTGTCAATCGTACTAATCTCCCTGAATTTACTGTTGGTTATTGTAGTGATCTCACTCAGTATCTGGATTTATAACCTCAGGAGGAAGTCTTCCCTAAAATTAGAGAATACTGAGTGGCAGGGAGTGTGGAGAGTCTTTGGAGAGACTTTTAGAAGACAGACATCTTTAGTGTCATGGAGCTTTACTCCTGAACACTTAAAGAATCCCAAGAGTTTGACCACATACTTGTGACAGGAATGTTGTGGCTCAGGCAGATCTCAGGTGGCACAAATGACTTGGGGCCTAGCTAATGCTTATCGGGCCTTATTTAATACCATTTCTGAGAGGGAAGTTTTTGATGCTGAGAGAGGGAGTCTCAGGGCTGAGAATGAGAGTCTCCTTGATGAGAGAAATAACCTCCTACAACAACGAGACTCATTCTAGTATGAGAAAGAGAGTCTCAGAGCTGAGAGAGAAGACCTCCTATATCAACGAGACACATATTGGTATGAGAAAGAATCCCTGCAATCCAAACTCAACACTCTTCAGTCCGAGCACAACGCTCTCCGGTCCGAGCACGGCAATCTCCAGTCCAAGCACAACGCTCTCCGGTCCGAGCACGGCACTCTCCAGTCCGAGCACAATGCTCTCCGGTCCGAGCACGGCACTGTTATGGTTTTGCAATTTGGTTGGTGTTGGTATTCCACATCAGAACACCATGCCTAGTAATGGGATAAAGGGGACAAGTTTTTTTTCTGTGGGCTGCCTTAATGGACATGTAGGGTGGGGCACCGGAAGGGAAGTGAGGAAGGGGACAGGGTTGCTGGCCGGCTCCCTGCGAGGAGACAACGTGGTCAGAGCTTCCTGCCTTCCACAGCTCCATAGGTGAGATTGGGGACTTGGTATTCTCTTTGTTGAAACTCTCTTGTTGTTTGTTTAGCATTATTAGGTTATTAAACTGCCATTCGTTCTCAGATCACCTTTTTTCTCCCTCATTTTTTTTTTAGACCTAATTGCAATCTCCCTTCCCTTCCCCGTCTCCCTAAACGCACGTGGCCGGGCCGGGCCGGGCCGCGCCGCACTGCCGCTAGAGAAAAGGGGGGGGCTTTTGTTCCTGCTGCCCCGGGTTTGTGCCCACTGTCCCGGAGTGAGCTCTAGAGAGAACTCTGTGACATTTTGGTGGAGAATGCGGGCAGAGCTCTGGACAATATTTTGGACAGTAATTAGGTGGTTTTTTTCAGCAGCCCTGTATGTAGGACTGATAGTCCTTAGGTTCCTGTGGTCCTGGCTTAAGGACTTCCTGATGTTGGGGGTAGGGGTAGATTTATTAAGCCGATGGCTGGCAGGGATAGAGATATCTGCCTGGCTCCCTTCCAGACTAACAAACATCACAGGCACTGCGCTTGAACTGGCTCACGAATGCTCTGAACTCCTTAAGTATGACTGGGGTGTCAATTGGAATACTGTGTTGTTAGTCTCTCTAATTGTAGTAGTTTACTATAAATTGCAGAGAGACTTGCAAAGAATAGTGCAGAGAGACTCAGGAAAAGGGCCAGAAGCATCGGGACCCCCAGTATCAGGTAATCTCACCCCTGAACACCAGAGGGACCTTGGGAAATTAATAGAACCCCTGAGTGAGTGTGGGAGATCAGGGGGATCTCAGAACGAATGGCTTATGAAAACGATAGAGAGTCTCGAGAATGAGATCCAAATCCTAAGGGGAAGGCAACAAGTTAATCCCAGCCGACCACAGGAAGCACCAGCATCAGTGTCAGTCGCCCCAGTGGAAGACCAGAGATGGGAACGTGTGTCCTCACGTCTGGAACGAATGGAGGAAGTAGAGGAAGATCCGGGCGAGGGACCCTCCCCAAAACCACCAAGGAAGGCAACTCAGAAGACTAACAGACATGGAGAAGATAGTGATGATGAAGGCCAGAGATGGGAACGTGTGCCCTCACGTCTGGAACGGATGGAGGAAGTAGAGGAAGATCCTGGTGAGGGACCCTCCCCAAAACCACCGAGAAAGGCAACTCAGAAGACTAACAGATGCGGAGAAGATAGTGATGATGAGGGAAAAGTCACTGCTTCCTCTACTCGTAAACCTCTGAAAATTACTGAAATCCAAAGTGCGAGAAAGGAGTTTGCCCGACTCCCAGGTGAACGCCTTGTCACTTGGCTGCTCTGGTGTTGGGACAATGGGGCCTCCTGCATGTCCCTAAGCTGCGATGAGGCTCGTCAATTAGGAAACATTGCTCGAGACTCATCTATTGATAGAGGGATCAGCAGATGTCTCGATGGAGTCGCCAATCTCTGGGAGAGGATGCTATCAGCTGTAAAGGCAACCTGTCTTCTCAAAAGTGATTTGGAGCCTGTACTGGAAAAATGGAGTACAGCTGAGGAAGGTATCCAGTACCTGAGAGAAATGGCTGTGGCAGAAATGCTGTTCGATCCCACGTTTGTCCCTGGGGACCCAGAGGATTACCATGACCCAGAAAAGGTGAGCGGTACTCCGGAAATATGCAAGAAACTCATACGGTCAGCACCAGGGAAGTATTCCAGTGTACTATTAACGAACTCTAACAGGTATGATGAGCTGGATAGGAGACCTGAAATTTTTGAGCTCATCCTTTCACTGCAAAATATCGAATACTCACTACTGCCACACCGTACCACCATCGCAGCCATCTGTAAAATGGTGGATAGAATGGACCAAATGGAGAGAAGACAGGACAACATGCAGAAGAGCTGGTCTGCGGCAAGGAACCACAGTGAACCTGTGGCAGTCTCAGCTGTCAGACGCAAATGCACACCTGTCCGAGTGAAGGACCGCAGTGAGCCTATGTCACGTGGTGCCATGTGGAACTACCTGCGTGACCATGGAGAGGATATGAAGAAGTGGCATGACGAACCCAATTTTGTACTGCGAGCATGGGTAAGAAAATTACAAAAGAGGTCAGCCACTACTGAGGTTGCCTCTACCGCTTCAGATAACCAATAGAAGGGCCCTGCCCTCAGCCAGGGGGGGGAGAGGGATAATAGAGTGTATTGGACGGTGTGGATTCGGTGGCCTGGCACATCAGAACCACAGAAATATAAAGCACTGGTGGATACCGGTGCACAGTGCACTCTGATACCCTCAGGTTTCGAAGGGACAGAACGGATACATATACATGGGGTGACTGGGGGTTCGCAGGAACTGTCTGTATTGGAGGCCGAGATAAGCCTCACTGGTAGAGACTGGCAGAAACATCGTATAGTGACTGGCCAGGGGGCTCCTTGCATACTTGGAATAGATTACCTAAGAAGGGGACATTTCAAGGACCCCAAAGGATACAGATGGGCTTTTGGAATAGCTGCTATAGAAACAGACAGTATTAAGCTGCTGTCTGATTTGCCTGGCCTATCAGAGGACCCGTCTGCTGTGGGGTTACTGCGGGTGGAAGAACAACGGGTACCAATTGCCACGAGAACAGTACACAGACGACAGTACCGTACTAATAGGGATTCCTTGCTCCCTATCCATAAGCTCATTCAACAACTAGAAAGTCAGGGAGTAATTAGTAAGACCCATTCACCCTTCAATAGCCCCATATGGCCAGTGCGCAAAGCCAGTGGAGAATGGAGGCTGACAGTGGACTATCGTGGCCTTAATGAGGTCACACCCCCATTGAGCGCTGCAGTGCCAGACATGTTGGAACTCCAGTATGAACTGGAATCGAAAGAGGCAAAATGGTATGCCACCATTGATATTGCCAATGCATTCTTCTCTGTCCCTTTGGCCACAGAGTGTAGGCCACAGTTTGCCTTTACTTGGAGGGGTGTTCAGTACACTTGGAATCGTTTGCCCCAGGGGTGGAAACACAGCCCGACCATCTGCCATGGGCTGATCCAAGCCACGTTGGAACAGGGCGGTGCTCCAGAGCACCTGCAGTATATAGATGATATCATTGTGTGGGGTGATACAGCGACGGAGGTTTTTAAAAAAGGAGAACGGATAATCCAAATTCTCCTGTCTGCTGGTTTCGCTATTAAGCGAGACAAAGTGAAGGGCCCTGCCCAAGAAATCCAGTTTCTTGGGGTGAAATGGCAAGATGGGCGTCACCACATCCCAACAGACGTGATCAACAAAATTACTGCAATGTCTGCGCCCACTGACAAAAAAGAGACACAGTCCTTCCTGGGTGTGGTAGGCTTCTGGAGGATGCACATCCCAAATTATAACCTCATTGTGAGCCCCCTCTATCAGGTGACCCGAAAGAAGAATAGCTTCGCGTGGGGCCCTGAACAGCAGCAGGCCTTTGAGCAAATCAAGCAAGAGATAGCCCGTGCTGTGGCTCTGGGGCCAGTACGGATGGGACAGGATGTGAAGAACATCCTTTACACGGCTGCTGGGGAGAAAGGTCCCACTTGGAGCTTGTGGCAGAGAACCTCAGATGAGACCCGAGGCCGACCCCTAGGATTCTGGAGTAGAGCATACAGGGGGTCGGAAGAGGGCTACACTCCAACTGAGAAGGAGATCCTAGCCGCATATGAAGGGGTCCGGGCTGCCTCTGAGGTAATTGGCACCGAAACACAGCTTCTCCTGGCACCTCGACTTCCAGTGCTGAATTGGATGTTTAAAGGGCAGGTTCCCTCCACTCACCATGCCACAGATGCCACATGGAGTAAGTGGGTTGCACTAATCACACAGCGGGCCCGGATGGGGAACCTCAGCCGTCCAGGGATCCTAGAAGTGATCATGGACTGGCCTGAAGGTAAAAAGTTTGAAGCACCACCAGCAGAAGAGGTGTCACGCGCCAAAGAGGCTCCCCCATACAATGAACTTCCGGACAACGAAAAGAAGTTCGCCCTGTTCACTGATGGATCGTGCCGCATTGTTGGGAAACATCGCAGATGGAAGGCTGCAGTGTGGAGCCCCACACGACAAGTTGCAGAGGCCACGGAAGGAAGAGGAGAATCGAGTCAATTTGCAGAGGTAAAGGCTGTCCAGCTGGCCCTAGACATTGCTGAGCGGGAGAAATGGCCAGTGCTTTACCTCTATACTGACTCATGGATGGTGGCCAATGCCTTATGGGGGTGGTTGCAGCAATGGGAGCAAAACAACTGGCAGCGGAAAGGTAAACCTATTTGGGCCGCTGAACTATGGAAGAACATTGCTGCCTGAATAAAGAATATGCTGGGAAAAGCGGTTTGGGTCCTTCCAGCCTCTGGAAAGGGGGGGCCCCTCCGTGGAACTGTCTTTGCACAGGGACCTGGGTGCACCTGGTGGGTGATGCAGAAGGATGGGGATGTTCAGTGTGTGCCACAGGGAAATTTGATGCTGGGGGAGTGCAGCCTGTGATTCCATGTGTGTATATATATATATATCTGTATGTACATATGTAATGCATGTTAACTACCGTTCTGTTTATATGTTGATAAAAGTTAGGCATGATGTGATGATGTGTAATAAGGGGTGGAATGTTATGGTTTTGCAATTTGGTTGGTGTTGGTATTCCACATCAGAACACCATGCCTAGTAATGGGAGTAAAGGGGACAAGTTTTTTTCTGTGGGCTGCCTTAATGGACATGTAGGGTGGGGCACCGGAAGGGAAGTGAGGAAGGGGACAGGGTTGCTGGCCGGCTCCCTGCGAGGAGACAACATGGTCAGAGCATCCTGCCTTCCACAGCTCCATCGGTGAGATTGGGGACTTGGTATTCTCTTTGTTGAAACTCTCTTGTTGTTTGTTTAGCATTATTAGGTTATTAAACTGCCATTCGTTCTCAGATCACCTTTTTTCTCCCTTATTTTTTGTTAGACCTAATCGCAATCTCCCTTCCCTTCCCCTCTCCCGAAACGCACGTGGCCGGGCCGGGCCGGGCCGCGCTGTGCCGATAGAGAAAAGGGGGGGGGGGGGGGCTTTTGTTCCTGCTGCCTCGGGTTTGTGCCCACTGTCCCGGAGTGAGCTCTAGAGAGTACTCCGTGACAGGCACTCTGCAGTCCGAGCACAACGTTCTCCGGTCCAAGCACGGCACTCTCCAGTCCGAGCACAACGCTCTCCGGTCCGAGCACGACACTCTCCAGTCCAAGCACAATGCTCTCCAGTCCGAGCATGGCACTCTCCAGTCCGAGCACGACACTCTCCAGTCCGAGCACAATGCCCTCCAGACTGAGAATAGCTGCCCCCAGTCTGAGCGCGACATTCTCCCGTCGGAGCGTGACACCCTCCAGACTGATTACAACGCCCTCCAGTCTCAGCACAACATCCTCCAGTCCGAGTGTAACACCCTCCGATCTGAGCGAGACATCCTCCGGTCCATGTACAGCGACCTCAAGGTTCAGTTCGATGCTATCAAGATCGATCGTAACAACCTCCAGACCACGTACGATGCCGTCCAATCTGAGCGCAACACTCTCCAGTTCAAACACGACGCGCTCCAGTCTGGGTTCAACACAATTCAGTCCAAGTACAACGCCCTCAGGGCTGAGTTCGACACCCTGGAGTTTGAGCGCGATCTCCTCCGATGCAAGCTATGCACCCTCCAGTCCAAGGGGAACATCCCCAAGTCTGAACCGTATGTACCACACCTTGACCAACTACCAGGGGCACCAGATACAATGTTGGTTGCCCCTGTAAGAGGGCGAAAAATAAAACAATTTTCAACTCAGTTAGAAAAAATGCAGAAGGAGTTAGAAGAGCGGAGGGAGTTAGGAGAGCAGGACTCAGGAGAGCAGGGGGACTCAGGAGAGCAGGGGGAGTCAGAAGACCAGAAGAAGTTGGAGAAGCAGAGGATGTTAGAGGGGTATAAGAAGATGATAGAGGAGCAGAAGAAGTATGAGGAGCAGAGGAAGTTAGGAGAGAGAAAAAAGAAGGAGGGTTACCTGGAGGAAATAATACAAGAGTCAGAGTCAGATGAAGAAGAGGAGCCAAAAGTTAGATTTTCTTTACGAGAATTTCTCGAGTCCAAACTTCTAGATGGGGCAGCCTCATCAACACAGTTGCCACCATCAACACCTGGAACTCTTGATAGAGCAAAAGGTGAGCAAAGTATTACGACCATTATTGATAGATCTTTAAAACTGAGTGAAATTTGGGATCTAAGAAAGGATTACACACGTCAACCAAAAGAACATATGGTCACTTGGTTACTTCGATGCTGGGACAATGGTGCCAGCAGTGTGTGGCTTGATGGCAATGAAGCTCGCCAACTGGGTAGCATTTCCAGAGATGCACGTGTGGACAGAGGTATTGGCACATGCCAAGATCAGTCCTACACCCTCTGGAAGCGGATGTTGATAGCAGTAAGAGATAGATTCCCCTTTAAATGGGACTTGGAGCGTGAGAAAATGAAATGGACTGATATAGAGAAAGGCATCCAAACTTTGAGAGAAAATGCTCTGGTGGAAATGCTATACAGCTCCCACTTCAACCGCAATGACCCGAACCAATTACATGATCCTGAGATAGTCCATGTACCACGACAAATGTGGCGTGACTTTACAAGGGCTGCTCCAGAAAAGCATGCCAGTGCACTTGCATTAGTATATGGCCAAGGGGAAAGGAAACCCCTTGTTAATGAACTAATTGCTAAACTTCAGGAGCTTGAATTATTTATAAGCACTACAGAAGTTAATCGTTATACTTCAGCCATTGTCAAAATAGCTGAAAGGTTAAACAGAATGGAGGGAACGCAAAATGATATTACTGACATGTTGACTAACATGCCTGATGTAGATGGATCCATGGTGGTACCAGATGATGGGGACCAGGATTCCCACGATCGCCTATTGAAAAAGCTAAACAACATGAGTTCCTCTCGACCCGTATCATCGAAAATCTCAACCATAAAAAAGAGAGGTCCTCATATTCAAGCAAATGACAACAATAAGACACCTCGTATTCAAGCAAAATGACAACGATAAGACCATACGTTTTGCTTTGTTGTATTTCTTGAGTAATCATGGGGAGGATATAAAGAGGTGGTATAATTCATCCACTTCTGCACTTCAGGCACGAGTGAAAGAATTACAGTGCAAAACAACCACCAAGGTGAACTCTTCCAAAAGGGGGAGAGTTCCAGTTGCTGCAAGCCACCGAGGTAAACAATAGAGGGGCCCTGCCCCCAGCCAGGGGGGGGAAAGGGACAACAGAGTATACTGGACTGTGTGGATTAAGTGGCCTGGCACATCTCAACCACAGAAATATAAAGCCTTGGTGGACACTGGTGCACAATGCACCCTAATGCCCTCAAGTCACCAAGGGACACAACCAATATATATCCATGGAGTGACTGGGGGTTCCCAAGAATTGACTATGTTGGAGGCCGAAATAAGCCTCACTGGTAAAAACTGGCAGAGACACCCTATTGTGACTGGTCCAGAGGCTCCATGTATACTGGGAATCGATTACCTTAGGATGGGACATTTTAAGGATCCCAAGGGGTATCGATGGGCCTTTGGGATAGCTGCTGTTAACACGAACGGTGTTAAGCAGTTGTCAGCTTTACCTGGTCTGTCAGATGATCCTTCTGCTGTGGGGTTGCTCCAGGTAAAAGAGCAAGAGGTACCAATTGCCACCAAAGTGGTTCACAGACGGCAGTACCGCACCAATAGGGACTCATTGCTCCCCATTCACAAGCTAATTCGCCAATTAGAAAATCAGGGAGTGATTAGCAAAACTCACTCGCCTTTTAACAGCCCCATATGGCCAGTGCGTAAAACCAGTGGGGAATGGAGGCTGACGGTAGATTACCGTGGCCTGAACGAAGTCACACCTCCATTAAGTGCTGCTGTACCAGACATGCTAGAACTCCAGTATGAACTGGAGTCAAAAGAAGCTAGGTGGTATGCCACCATTGACATTGCTAATGCCTTCTTTTCCATCCCATTGGCTGCAAAATGTAGGCCACAGTTTGCTATTACCTGGAGAGGTATTCTGTATACCTGGAACCATTTACCTCAAGGGTGGAAGCACAGCCCAACAATTTGCCATGGATTGATCCAAGCTGTCTTGGAACAGGGTAATGCTCCTGAGCACTTGCAGTATATTGATGATATTGTAGTGTGGGGCCATACAGCAGCAGAGGTTTTCCAGAAAGGAAAACAGATAATCCAAATTCTTTTGCAAGCTGGTTTTGCCATTAAGCGCAGCAAGGTGAAGGGGCCTGCCCAGGAAATCCAGTTCTTAGGTATAAAATGGCAAGATGGACGTCGTCACATCCCAGCAGATGTGATTGACAAAATCACTGCTATGTCTCCGCCCACCAACAAAACAGAGACCCAATCTTTTCTGGGAGTAGTGGGCTTTTGGAGAATGCATGTCCCAAACTACAGCCACATAGTGAGCCCCCTCTATCAGGTAACACGGAAGAAGAATAACTTCTCATGGGGTCCTGAGCAGCAGCAGGCTTTTGAGCAGGTAAAACAAGAAATAGCCCGTGCCGTGGCCTTGGGGCCAGTACGGACGGGACAGGATGTGAAGAACATCCTCTACACTGCTGCTGGAGAGGAAGGTCCCACCTGGAGTTTGTGGCAAAGAGCCTCAGGAGAGACCCGAGGCCGACCCCTAGGATTCTGGAGTCGAGCATATAAAGGGTCTGAGGAGCGCTACACTCCGACTGAGAAGGAGATCTTAGCCGTGTATGAGGGGGTTCGGGCTGCTTCTGAAGTAGTTGGGACAGAGGTTCAGCTTCTTCTTGCACCTCGCTTGCCAGTAATAAACTGGATGTTTAAAGGACAGGTTCCCTCCACCCATCATGCTACTGATGCCACTTGGAGTAAGTGGATTTCATTAATTACTCAACGAGCTTGAATGGGAAAACTCAGCCGTCCTGGAATTCTAGAATTGATCATGGACTGGCCTGAGAGTAAAAAAATTGAAAAAACCACCTAGAGAAGAGGTATCACGTGCTAAAGAGGCACTACCATACAATGAGCTACCAGAAAACGAAAAGAAATTTGCCCTATTCACAGACGGATCATGTCGTATTGTAGGGAAGCATCACAGATGGAAAGCTGCTGTATGGAGCCCCACACGACAAGTTGCAGAGGCCACTGAAGGTAAAGGAGAATCAAGTCAATTTGCAGAGGTAAAGGCTGTTCAGCTGGCTTTAGATGTGGCTGAACGGGAGAGGTGGCCAATGCTTCATCTTTATACTGATTCATGGATGGTGGCAAATGCCTTATGGGGGTGGTTGCAACAGTGGGAAGATGATAATTGGCAACGAAAGGGTAAACCTGTTTGGGCTGCTGAACTGTGGAAAGACATTGCTGCCCGAATAAGGAACATTGTTGTAAAGGTACGCCATGTAGATGCTCATGTGCCTAAAAGTAAGGCTACTGAAGAACATAAAAATAACCATCAGGTTGATCGAGCTGCCAAAATTGAGGTGGCTCAAATAGACTTGGACTGGCAGAACAAGGGTGAATTATTCCTAGCTCGGTGGGCCCACGAGACTTCAGGTCATCAAGGAAGGGATGCAACATATAAGTGGGCCAGAGACCGAGGGGTGGACTTAACTATGGATGCTATTGCTCAAGTTATTCATGATTGTGAAACATGCGCCATAATTAAACAAGCCAAGAGGATGAAACCTTTTTGGGGGGAAGGGCGATGGCAAAAGTATAAATATGGAGAAGCATGGCA
Organism: Coturnix japonica; assembly: GCF_054131305.1. Classification (NCBI taxonomy): domain Eukaryota; kingdom Metazoa; phylum Chordata; class Aves; order Galliformes; family Phasianidae; genus Coturnix; species Coturnix japonica. The sequence goes on from NC_140686.1 coordinate 981,692, forward strand.
GGTTGATTATATCACCTTGCCACGATCTCGCAATGGTAAGCATTATGTACTCACCATGGTGGAGGCAACCACTGGGTGGCTTGAAACATACGCAGTACCCCATGCTACCGCCCAAAGCACCATATTAGGGTTGGAAAAGCAAATCCTGTGGCGGCATGGCACTCCAGAAAGAATTGAATCAGATAATGGGACTCATTTCAAAAATTCTCTTGTAACCACTTGGGCCAAAAATCATGGCATTGAGTGGATTTACCATATTCCCTATCATGCACCGGCTTCTGGTAAGATTGAACGATTCAGTAGGTTGTTGAAAACTATGTTGAAAGCAATGGGTGGTGGAACGTATAAAAATTGGGAGAACCATTTAGCAGAAGCCACCTGGTTGGTCAACACTCGAGGATCCAGTAATCGTAATGGTCCTAACCAATCCAGCTCCCTATGTACCATGGAGGGAGATAAGGTTCCTGTAGTACACATAAAGAGTGTGTTGGGGAAAACAGTTTGGGTCCTTCCAGCGTCTGGAAAGGGCAAACCTCTACATGTATCCAGATTCCCCAAATACGTTAAAAGTTATCTTAAAAGGTTTCAAAATAGACTTTTACTTAGCTTTTTTTTTTCCTACTTTGTCTGGATTTAGGGAGGTACAGCCACAGACAGCAGCTCAACGTGCTCTTTTGATTTCTGATCTCTTTACACCACCAAAGTGCTCTCGAGTCCTCTCATTTGTGCAGTCCTGAAGGTCTTGTGTGTCTCACGACTGTCCTGTTGCCTCTACAGCAGAAATTGAGGGCTGCAGTCAGTAGCCGGCAATATGAGCGGCTGTGTCAGAGCTGGTCTCCTTGCTGGCACTGCCATAACAAGAGAGCTGCTTTAGAGTAGGACCAGAGAACTGGAGGGAGGCCTCTTCCAAAGCTGGTGTAAGGAATATACCTCAGGAGCTACTCCCTGAGAAAACCTCGAGATCTTCTGGTGCTCTTCAGTGTGTGACCAGATCAAATTGAATAGTCACAAGGAGACCCGTAAGCATCTCAGGGCAGTGCTGTTGTTTAAAGTTTATGGGTTGAGACAAAGAGAAAAAGAAAAGGATAATAATTATGAGAAATGTATTTATAAATATATAATTAGTATATTTTCACACATATACAACATATTCAGTGGCAAACATATATGCACAGATACTAAATACATATGCATACCTGTTTGCAAGTCCAGGACTAGTTGCAGGGGTTTTAACAGCCAGAATGTTCACTGTAGGAGCTGAAATGGCTGTCTGGCTGTTGCAGGAGTCGAAGTGACCTCAGAGTTCATTGCCAGAGCTGGAATCACCGCAGGACATGTGATTGAAGTTTTAGCAGCCAATGGGCTCATTAGAGGGGTTGGAGTGACCACAGGGCTGAACCTCCTGGCCCAGTGCACCTCACCTGGGAGGAATTTGTAGGATTTTCTTATTACCATACATGGAACAGCTACAGGACCTGTAGCAGGAGTGACTGCAGAGCTCATTATGAGGGGTGGAGTGACAGCAGGATCTGTACATAAGCTTGGAGCAACTGAAGGACATGTGGCAAAAACTTCGACTGTTGCAGGGTCTGTGCTGGAGTTGCAGAGGCTGCAGCACTGTCAGCATGTCCAGCTCTCTGGATCTGGCACACTGCAGTCATCTGTGTTTCTTGGGGATTACCAGAACCACAGCAGACCTGCCCCCAATATTCTACCAGGTTCTCAGGATCCTGCAGTTGCTCAGAGATGAAGTTCCAAAGCCCTGGGGGTGCCCACCTCTCCAGGCAGCTGCCCAGACGGTCCCACACCCCCTGCCATGCAGAGCCTTCTCACCTTGGGGCAGATCTCTCACTGATATTCCTGAATAATTTTTTAACTTCAATCCTAGAATCCTAGAACCACCAAGGTTAGAAAAGGCCTAAAAGATCATCCAGTCCAACTGTTCACCTATTACCAATAGCTCCCACTAAACCATGTCCCTCAACACAACATCCAGTCACTCCTTGAATAACCCTGGGCTCCCAGAGAAGACAATGTAAATTGTGTAATTCCTAATCATAACGACAATATGACTTCCAAAACCCAAAGATGACCACAGAACTGACTGTGCACAAAACTTCACTTTGTCAGCTGCCAATTTTATCATGATACAAACCAGTGTCAAAAAGCATAGAAAAAGAAATACCCTAATCCAGCATCAAGAGTTGACAAATAATGCAGCAGGGAAAACAAGCAAAAGCAAGGAGCTGTGCAATGCAGCTTCATGAGAAGACTCAGCAAGCTCCACACATAGGGAAACAATCAGCATAATGGCCAGCAGTTCTCCAGCTCCCACAAAGCCCTGTGTTATCTCACTCTGGACAGTTGTGCTGTTATCTCAACCCTTGGAGCCTCACATCAGGCACCAAAATGACGGTGGTTGATGAACCCAACATGTGGCTTAGCAGCACACAGTGCTTAGTGCACTGCCCCATTCCCAGTGGGATAAGGATGAGAACTGGGAAAAAAAAGTACATCGTGTGGGTTGTAACAAAGCAATTTACTAAGAGAGATAAAGGAGAGGAGTAATAGTTATCACTATATATCCGTTGATATGGAATAGTATGTAAAAACTGATGCACAAGCTCTTGCTCAGCACAACCAGACTGATGCTCAGCTGGGCTCTGGGCAGTGAAGAGACTGAGATGAACTCCCACCCCTTTCAATACAATTTCTGCTTGCTGTCAGCTGATAGAGAACGTCCCTTTGGCCACTTTCAGTCAGCTGTCCTCACTCTGTTCCCTCCCAGCTCCATGTGCCCTCCACTGACCATGGCCTTGGCTCCGTACAACACTGCTTAGCAGCAGCTGTAAACACCAGAGTGTTATCAATGGTTTTCTCCTAGAACCAAAACACTGCACCATAGCAGGCAGTCTGAAGACAATTCCATCTGAGCTGAAACTCAGATTCCTGCCTGTCCTCCTCCTCTTGTTCTTCCTGATCAGGAAGCAAGGAACAGAATCTGCCGCTCTCCTCTTTGTGCCTTTTCCATCAGTTCTCAGCTGGCTCCTCTGCCATCCCCAGGCAGAGCTCAGTGCACTCTCACAAAGGGCAGCAGCCTTTCCTCATCTTCCTTGCCCATCCATCATGAAGTGTCAGTGAATAGTGAAAAGGGACCCCATAGTAGATGAAAAGAGAATACTTTGCTACAGAAAGGGAAAGGGGGCCTCACTAAGGCAAAGGGTAGTTACAGATAGATAGTTTATGTTAAGGGGGTCAGAGAGAGGGGGAATAGCAGACGCTAAGCTTGAGAAAACAAGGGGATGAAGGCCATGAAGATCAGGGTGGAACAGCCCGAGAACAGTGTGGTGATTAGATGTCCACAGAGCAACTGGAACCAGGTTGGGGGGTGCCCCTCCTGAAGGGTCGAAAGTTTACGGTGAGGAAGATGATGAGCCTTCATCCCATGAGCACCCCCACAACTCACTACACATGCACAAGTGGAGAGGGACTGCATGCAAATGGAGTCTGAGGAATGTAATGAATATGTATCCCAACTCCTGCCAACTACTGATGATGTATTAGTTCAGCCTGTATCTGTTGCACGCTTTCTCCTGACGGTGTGCAAGTGAGGTGGAGCAACCCCCCTTGCACCAGGGTGTGTGTGCATCACTCATTAAACATACCTGCTTTATAACTACTTGGTGGTTATGGGATTTGATTCCGCAAGTCACCATCTCTAGGGCCATCCTGCTCTATTGCCTACTCCATTATCGGGGTGATGAGTCCATCAAGGCCTTTATATGGGACCTCATTCATCCCAATGACAACAGGAAGGCCGGCAAGCAACAAGGTAAGTGCGACCCATAAGTGTGACCCCATAGGGGCCAATGGGGACCCCAGCCCCATAAGTGGGAACACAGACCCATAAGTGAGGGTCCAGACCCATAAGTGGGTCCCTGGAATCATAAGTGTGACCCAAAACGACATAACTATGATTCTAGCCCCGTAAGTGTGACCCTATAGGGGCCAATGTGGGCCCCAGACCCATAAGTGTGACCCGTAAGTGAGGCTCCAGCCCCATAAGTGGGTCCTCAGACCCATAAGTGTGGCCACAGCCCCATAACTATAGACTTGGAGATGTCCCCAGCCCCATAAGCGGGTCTCCAGCCCCATAAGTGTGAACACAGACCCATAAGTGTGGCCCCAACCCCATAACTATAGATTTGGAGAGGTCTCCAGACCCATAAGTGAGGCTCCAGACCCATAAGTGGGTCCCTAGACCCATAAGTGTGAACACAGACCCGTAAGTGTGACCACAAACCCCATTTATATGGGGCCTCATTCATCCCAATGACAACGGGAAGGCTGGCAAGCAACAAGGTGAGTGCGACCCCTAAGTGGGACCCCATAGGGGTCAACGGGGACCCCAGCCCCATAAGTGGGAACACAGACCCGTAAGTGTGACCCCAAACCCCATAAGTACGATTCTAGCCCCATAAGTGATACCCCAAACCCCATAAGTGCCTCCGCAGCCCCATAAGTGTGACCCATAAGAGAGGCTCCAAACCCATAAGTGTGACCCCATAGGGGCCAATGGGGACCCTAGCCCCATAAGTGTCACCCAAAGCCCCCTAACCGAGAACCTATGAAACTTTGAGATGTCCCCAGCCTCATAAATGTGACCCATAAGTGTGGCTCCAGCCCCATAACTTCATCCCCAGCCCCATAAGTGTGACCCCATAAAGGCCAGTGAGGACCCCATCCCATAAGTGGGAACACAGACCCATAAGTATGACCCAAAACACCATAACTATAGACTTGGAGATGGCCCCAGCCCCATAAGTGGGTGTCCAGACCCATAAGTGGGACCCAAAACCCCATAACTGAGTTCCTAAGTGTGAATCCAGCCCCATAAGTGGGACTCCAGCCCCATAAGTGAGGCTCCAGACCCATAAGTGAGGCTCCAGACCCATAATTGTGACCCCATAGGGGCCAATGGGGACCCCAGCCCCATAACTGGGAACACAGACCCATAAGTGTGACCCATAAGTGCCTCCCCAGCCCCATAAGTGCGTCCCCAACCCCATCAGTGTGACCTCATAGAAGCCAATGGGGACCCCAGCCCCATAAGTCCATCCCTAGTGGCATAAGTGTGACCCAAAACCCCATAACTGAATCTTCAGCCTGATAACTGTGTCCCCAGCCCCATAACTATAGACTTAGAGATGTTCCCAGCCCCATAAGTGTGACCCATAAGTGCATCCCCAGGCCCATAAGTGGGTCCCCAGCCCCATAAGTGTTACCCATAACTGAGTCCCCAGCCCCATAAGTGGGAACACAGCCCCATAACTGTGTCCCCAGCCCCATAAGTGTATCACCAGCCCCATAAGTGTGACCTATAACTGCATCCCTAGCCCCATATCTGAGTCCCCAGCCCCATAAGTGTGACCCCAGCCCCATGTGTGACCCATAAGTGAGGCTCCAGCCCCATAAGTGGGTCCTCAGACCCATAAGTGGGACCCCAGACCCATAACTGCGTCTTCAGCCCCATAAGTGTGGCCCGTAACTGCATCTCCAGCCCCATAACTGAGTCCCCAGCCCCATAAGTGTGTCCCCAGCCAGATAAGTGCATCCTAAGCCCCATAAGTGCATCCTCAGCCCCGTAAGTGTGACCAATAAGTGTAACCCCATAGGGACCAATGAGGACCCCAGCCCCGTAAGCGTGTCCCCAGCCCCAAAATTGTGACCCATAAGTGCCTCCACAGCCCCATAAGTGCATCCCCAGCCCCACAAGTGAGACCCCAAACTTCATAACTGCATCTCCAGCCCCATAAGTGTGACCCCAATGGGGACACTATGGGGGTCCCTGGTTGCCATACCTGTACGTAGCCCCGTAAGTGTGACCCATAAGTGGTTCCCCAGCCCCATAGGTTCATCTCCAGCCCCATAAGTGCACCCCCAGCCCCATACCTGCATCCCCAATCCCATAACTGCATCCCCAGCCCCATAAGTGGGAACACAGACCCATATCTGAGTCCCCAGCCCCATAACAGCATCCCCAGCCCCATAACTGCATCCCCAGCCCCATAAGTGTGTCTTCAGCATCCTCAAGGGGAAGAGAGCTGGATCTGCTGACAGTGCTGCAGCCTCTGCAACTCTTGGCACAGACCCTGCAGCAGCTCCAAGGTTTTGCTACACGTTCTGCACTTACTCCACACTCTGGACAGATCCCGCTGTCACTCCACCCCTCATAATGAGCTCTGCAGTCACTCCTGCTACAGGTCCTGTAGCTGTTCCATGTATTGCTATAAGAAAATGAAACAAATTCCTCCCAAGGGAGGTGCACTGTGCCAGGAGGTTCAGCCCTGTGGTCACTCCAACCCCTCCAATGAGCCCAGTGGCTGCTCCAACTTCGTCACATGTCCTGTGGTGGTTCCAGCTCTGGCAATGAACTCTGGGGTCACTTCAACTCCAGCAACAGCCTGAAAGTCAGTACAGCTCCTACAGTGAACCCTCTGGCTGTTAAAACCCCTGCAACTAGTCCTGGACTTGCAAACAGATAAACATAGGGATTAGTTCATATATGATTGCAACAGCATATGTTGTATACGTGTGAAAATACACTAAATATATTATATATGTATAAATATATTTGTCATAATTATTATCTTTTTCTTTTTCTCTTTATCTCAACCCATAAAATTTAAACCACAGCACTGCCCCAAGTCTCTTACTGATCTCCTTGGGACTATTCAGTTTATCTGGTCACACACTGAAGAGCACCAGAAGATCTTGAGGATTTCTCAGGGAGCAGCTCCTGAGGTATATTCCTTACACCAGCTTTTAGGTATCTTCAAACGTATTCAGGGAATCCGGTTACATGTTTACATGAGCTCTCGGAGTGAAAAAATGGAAATTAGGTAGGATAGAAGTGTTATACATTTTTATTTATGAGTTCAATTTTTTATATTTTTTTTTTTACGTTGCTATATCTCACGTAAACAAACAACCAAAGATGCATAGAACATAAAGAACCATCACTGGGAATCCTGTGAGGAAGATGTGCAGTTTATGGAAGCTGGAATAGTGATAATTGCAACACCTTCATGAGAGCGTGCTTGATCTCCCTGTTCCTCATGCTGTAGATAACAGAGTTCACTGCTGGAGGAACCACTGCGTACAGAAGTGCCTCTGCCAGATCCAGGAGTGGGGAGGAAATGGTCGGCGGCTTCAGGTAGGCAAAAGCGCCAGTGCTGACAACTAGGGAGACCACGGCCAGGTGAGGAAGGCATGTGGAGAAGGATTTGTGCCGTCCCTGCTCAGAGGGCATCCTCAGCACAGCCATGAAGATCTGCACATAGGACACCACCATGAAAACAAAGCAGCCAATGCCTAAACTCACACCAAAAAAGAGAAACACAACTTCCCTGAGATTTGATTCTGAGCAGGAGAGTTTAAGGATCTGGGGGATTTCACAGAAATACTGGTTGACAACATTGCCTTGGCAGAGAGGCAGTGAAAACGTACTGGCAGTGTGCAGCAGGGAATAGAGAACCCCAGCGCCCCAGGCAGCTGCTGCCATGGTGGCACAAGCTCTGCTGTCCATCAAGGTCCCGTAGTGCAGGGGCTTGCTGATGGCAACGTAGCGGTCATAGGACATGATGGTGAGAAGGGAATACTCTGCTGAGAGGAAGAAGAGAAAGAAAAAGAGCTGTGCAGCACATCCTGTGTAGGAGATGGCCCTGGTGTCCCAGAGGGCGTTGGCCATGGCTTTGGGGAGAGTGGTGGAGATGCAGCCCAGGTCGAGGAGGGCCAGGTTGAGGAGGAAGAAGTACATGGGGGTGTGCAGGCGGCGGTCGCAGGCTACGGCTGTGCTGATGAGGCCGTTGCCCAGGAGGGCAGCCAGGTAGATGCCCAGCAAGAGCCAGAAGTGCAGGAGCTGCAGCTGCCACGTGCCTGCCAACGGCAGCAGGAGGAACTCGCTGATGGAGCTGCTGTTGGGCATCTGCTGCTCCTGGGCTTGGAGTCCTGTTCAGAGTGCAGAAGATAATGACAAGTCACGACCATTCTCAGAAACACTCCTCCTGCTATAATATAAAATATTTTCATTCTCCTACAACAGTGTACATTTAGCACCATTACTTGCATTTAATTTCATGTTGTTCAGCATTCCTTAAGCAGAAGAAGAATATGGAGCTCTGACCTTTCTCTTCTTTTCTTATCACTCCTCCCTGGATATTTTCATGTGCTTCATGTCTCATATCTTTAACCCAACTGCTCTTAGAGCCCCCAAAACAGCCTCTGTGCCATTCAGTGAGAATCCTAAAAATCTGCCTGTTTACAGATTGAGTGAATTATCCATGTCTACTGAAGATTAAATTCCCTGAGAACAGGAAAAGGAAACCCCCTGCCTTGGCTATCCTCAAACGAAACACCATTACAAACATACTGTTGTGCAGTGGAGCTGTGATCCCCTGCCCCAGGCAGCAGCTGTGGCAGCACAAGCCCTGCCGGGGGGCTCCTTCCCCCCACACCACACGTCTCCCCGCAGCGCCCTGGGCAGCTCCCCGGGCAGGCTGAGTGCTGAGCCTGGCAGGTGGCAGAGTCCCATACCCGGCACACAGCCCCTGGGGCACAGCAGGGACCCTGCTCTGCAGGACAGCCCTGGGCACCCGCCTGCAGCCCCGGCTGCACAGCCTGCAGCCGTGCTGGGACATGCAGCTCCCCCCTACACACGCACCCCGTAGCTCTTATGCTGCAGCACAGAAGCCCTCAGCTGGACCAGAAGGCTTTTTCCACAGTAAAGAAACATGCATTACCTGCAGCCAATCTGCTATGGAATGTCGCATATTTTGTTAACACTCTATTAAAAGCAGCTGCATTGCCTACTGCATGAGACTTACTGTGTTGTGGTCTGTGAGCAATGCTCCTTCATAGAGCTCACAGCCCGCTCACACAGTACATATCTTGTAAGCTCACTCCAATTTCTCTCCTCTCTTTCTGACACCTGCAGGCTGTGCTGTGCACAAGAGCTGCTACTGGGCACAGCTGTCTCTCTACATCTCTGCCCACTTTTATGAGCTCCCTGTGTTTTAGGAGCCCAACCCAGCTGAGCAGTAGAGGATGTCATTTTTATCCTTCCCACTTGTCTCCCCTGAGATTTCCCTGCATCATCATGGCCAACAGTTCCTGAAAGTTAACACCACCATGACTGTGCTTTGAAATCTGTTGAATTTAACAACAGATTTCAGGTGGTCAGTGACTAATTCCTGACATGTGGTGAGGCCTCTCGGAGAGTATTTGCTCAAAGAGGGCACTCATACAAGTACAGGATATCATAGAATCACCAAGGTTGGAAAAGACCTAAAAGATCATCCAGTCCAGCTGTTCACCTATCACCAATAGCTCCTACAAATCCATGGCCCTCAACACAACGTTCAATGATTCCTGGAACACCACTAGGGTCGGTGAATCCACCCCCTCCCTTGGCAGTCCATGCCAGGTCCCAAAGTTCAGGACGTGGCATTTGGTCTTGGTGAACCTCATCCCATTGGCTTCAGCCCAGATCTCCAGCCTGTCCAGATCCTTCAGTAGGTCCTTGCTAATGACAGACAGGTCCACACTCGCAGCCAATTTGGTGAAATTAGCAAACCTACATAGGATGCACTCAGTGCCCTCATCCAGGTCATCAATAAAAATATTTTATTGATATTTTTTTATTGATTGATTTATTTATATTAAATAAAGAGGACAGGCCCCAGCACAGACCCCTGGGGAACACCAGGTAGGCACACAGGTGGGCGTCCAGGCGGGTCTTGAATATCTCCAGTGAAGGATACAACACAACCCCCACGGGTAGCCTGTTCCAGTGCTCCATCACCCTCACCATAAAGAAATTCTTGCACAAATTCGTGCAGAACTTCCTATGCTCCAGTTTCTGTTCAGTTCCCCTACTCATATTTCCACACACTGACATCACGACACCCAGGTCCCTCTCTACAGAGCTCCTCTCCAGCAGCTCATTCCCCAAACTGTCCTGGTGTGTGCAATTATTCCTTCCTAAGTGCAACACTCTACACTTGCTTTCATTGAACCTCGTCTGGTTTCTTGCTGCACATCTATCCAGCCTGTCCAGGTCTCGCTGAATGGCAGCACAGCCTTCAGGCGTGTCAGCCAATCATCAGCAAACTTGCTGAGGGTGGCCACTATCCCCTTGTCAAGGTCACTTATGAAGAAGCTGAACAAGACCAGGCTCAGCACCAACACCTGGGGAACACCGCTACTTACAGGTCTCCAAATGGACTCTGCTTTGACAACGACCACCCTCTGTGCTCTGTCAGTCAGACAGTCCTCAACCCACCTCACTGTTCACTCATCTTTCCCACATTTCCTTATCTTTGTTATAAGGGTGTTGTGGGAGACAGTATCAAAAGCCTTGCTGAAATCAAGGTAGACAACATCTACCGCTCTCTCCCCATCCACCCAGCCAGCAACAGTGTTATAGAAGGCTACCAGGTTGGTCACACATGACCTCCACTTGGTAAACCCATGCTGACAACTCCTGATAACCTCCTTTTCTTCCAACTGTCTGAAGATGGCATTCAGCACAAGCTGTTCCATCGCCTTTCCAGGGACAGAGGTGAGGCTCTCTGGCCTGTAGTTACCCAGATCTTCCTTCATACACATTTTTGAAGACAGGATTGACACTGGCTATCCTCCAGTCTTCAGGCACCTCCCCCATTCTCCAAGACCTCTCAAAGATGATAGAGAGTGGTTCTGCAGTCATTTCTGCCAGCTCCCTCAGCACACATGGATTTCTCAATATTGTTGTGGCCTAGGCGCTCATGGGCCAACTCTACCTTGACTAAAGGCAAGTCCTCCATTCCCCATACCCTCTCACTAAGCTCCAGGGTCTGGGATTCCTGAAGGAGAGCTTTTACACTGAAGACAGAAGCAAAGTAGGCCTTCAGTATCTCCACCTTCTCAACAACCCCCATTACCAGAACACCTCCCTCACTTAGTAGGGACCCACAGTCTCACTAGTCTTCATATTATTCTTAACGTAATTTCAAAAGCCTTTTTTATTATCCTATTTAATGAGTGTCAACCCATTTACGTAATACTATGTTCTGCCTGTGAGGAAGCGTGAGAGGGAGGAGGGCCAGTCAGTGCTGGTTCTGTGGCAAGGTGTTTATCACTGAAGAATACTAACTGTTAATGGAAAGATATATGGTATTAACGGTGTTTATGGGAACTGAAGAACTGTATTGTTTGACAAACTGTTCTTATGGTATAAGAAAGCATAATTGTTAATGGCATATGGAAGTGTTGTTGAGGGAATGTGGAAGTGTATCTGAGGGTACAAATAGTGGAATAGTTCACAGAGGAAAAAGGGTTAAAGAGAAAGTGAGTTTATCTGCACTGACATGAGAGCAACCCTCCGCTCCATTCCCCTGCAAGCAGAGCAAAGCAGAGCAGAGCAGAGTAGAGCAACTGTCCCCATATAGCATGTAGTGTTATTCTGCTTACTAAATGGATGAGCTCACTACAGAAGAGGCAAATCTTCTGTTCTGCTCCATCTCTGGCATACTCTGGAGTCCAAGGCATTTCAAAGCTATGGAACACCTACGTTCTTTCAATGATGACACCTTAGTATGCTCTGGGCTCTCATTTCAATTGCATCTAAGTAAGTTAAGAGTCATGACAGCTGACTGGAAGGCCAATGCTCCCATAAAGTGCATCAAGTAAGTTATTGCCATCTGGGTGAGGGAAAGGGTCGTCCCTGTCTGCTCTGCACTGCTGCAGCCTCACCTGGAGCTGGAGCACTGGGTGCACTTCTGGGCACCGCAGAAGATCAAGTGCATCAAACTATGGGGGAGTGTGCACAGGAGGGCACTGGAACTGAGAGATCAGAGATTCAGAGTTACATTGGGATTGACTGCTTGTTCAGACGGGGCCCTTCTCACATCCCACATCCTGTGATGAGACACAGGGCACATGTGGGTTATGAACTCGACAGCATTTCTGCAACACATGCAGAGCCTGGGATCTTCCGTTCCCATGTCTTTCACTTAACATCATACAGACCTCCATCCCACTGCCCCAGGAAGTGCCCTGAGCCAACATGAGAGACAGGATCTCCATGCCAAGGGTCTGGGAATCAGGTCTTGTCCTGTTTGCTTTTTAAGACAAAGGAGGATTTTCTTAGCATCACAGCCACCATGCCAGTGCCTTTGCCTGACTGGAGTCATGGCTTCCAATTATCTGCTCTAACTAGTCCCTTGGGAAGCTTGCTTGCTAATGGCCCTCAGTGGGCCCATTAATACTCCAAGAAACTTCACTGTTACTTCTGACTTGGTCATGCCAAGTACTTTATGCAAACTTCTCTCTGCACTGGAGGTTGATGGACTCAGCACCAAATGCACCCTGGGGCCCATTATAAACTAAAGAGCCTCTTGTGCCTTGTGCCTTCCTGTTGTCTTCAGGTTTTCAGAACGTGTTCAGCAAAATGGAGAGAGCTTAAAGAGCAAGAATCCAAAATGCATTTAATGTCTGTATATTTATAGTTTGTTTTATACAAGAAGTTAAAGAAGCACTTTTCAACTGATGTCAATGCAGGATATCCCCAATGAGTTCTATTCTGTTGCTGTGTGGACAAAGTTCCTCCTCAACCTCCCCACCCCTCTTCTACTCTCATTGGCCCCATGGGACTTGCATCACTTTTCCTCACATCACTCTTCTCCTCTGCCGTCACCCGCTCAGTGTTAAACCTCCTTTGTACCAACTCCCACTGGCTTTCCACAGAGAACCAGCTGCACACAGAAAAAGAAATATTTCTCTTTATTTATGGCCAACAAACAGAAGGAAAGGTGATGCAATTGAATGAACAGTAAAACACAGTGATCAACTGCATGCCATGTCCAAACTGCTTCTATTGAGGTTTATGTTTCACAGGGACTATTTCCTCAAGAAATGAGTTAGACACAGATAGGATGGGATAGATAGAATCACGGTGAAAGAGTTGACAACAGACTTTTGAGGAATGGAGCAAATTCCAGTAATCTCTCTGGGATAGATCAGCCAGGGAGCTGGGAGGTATCAACTTAAAACTGAACAGGACTCGTGAGTATTTCACACACTGAGCATGAAAACTTAAAAAGAGAGAAAGAGAAAGAGAAAAAGAAAAAAAAGAAAGAAAGATAAAGGATGAAAGGAAAAAGAAAATTAAAAGGAAAAGGAGAAGAAAACGTCATAGCAAAAGAAAAAGAAAGAGAAAATGAAAAGATAGGAAGGGATAGAATCACGGTGAAGGAGTTGACAACACAGTCCATCAGACTTTGGTGAGATGGAGCAAACTTGAGTCATCCCCCTAAAAGTCAGAAATCAGACCGATAATTGGGAGGTATCTGACTGAACAAAGACAAGGGATGGGGAAATCTGGCAGGCTGTGACAGGAGCGTGTGTCTAAATGGCCTGCTGAAAACATGCCCTTAACCACGGCCATTTATTGAGGAGAACTGGAGACACCTGGAGGATGAGGGACATCAAATAGGCAGCAGGGAAAATCAGTGGCGGGCGCCGGGCTATAGTCACAGGTCATTGGCACTGGCACCGCTGTCTGTGTCTCTGAACCTGAAGGCATTTGTGCCCAGCAAAAACAATTCTGGAAAACATCGTAGTTTCAGAAAAAGAAAAAGAAAAAAAAAAAAAAGAAAAAAAAGGACATCAAATCACCTCAAAGATTCATATTTACAACTTAAAATGGAAGAAGACTCATGAGAATTTCTCATGTTGAGAAGGGTTAACACGTTCTCATTGATTTTGATCTTTGTCTTCAATCCTTTGTCTCAATTTTATTGACATTTATGAACATCTTCTAAGCTTACACCCTCAAAATAAATAAATAAATAAATAAATAAAAAGAGATACATTAGCATCTTGCACTTGGCCTGATGCCCCTTTGACCTTTATAATTCCCACCAGACCTTCCATGCTGGAGAGCATGAGATCCAGCAGAGAATCTCTCCACTTTGGTTCCTCCACAGCTTGGTCAAGAATCTCCCATCTGTGCTCTCCGGGGATCTGCTGGATGGCACATGCCCTGCTGTGCTGTCCCTGCAGCAGATACTGGAGTGAAAAAGGCTCCCAAAGAGGACAATGGCCTGACAACATGTTAAACCCATCTGTCTGCAGAGGGCACCTTCCAATTGCTCTCTATGATCAAGAAGCCAGGAACAGACACTGATGGTCTCCTCTGTTGGCCATTTCCATTAGCTCTGACATGGCTGCTCTTCCATCCCCAGGCAGAGCTCAGTGCACTCTCACAGAGGGCAGTCGCCCTTCCTTGACTCCTCTTCCATCCATCCTAATGACTCTGTATCCCCCTTGCGCTACAGTGAAGTTGTTGTTGGAAATATCCTCAATAATTTTTGGTCAGGACGGTATCTCTGATAAAAGCAGTTTTTATTCGTGATTGCAATGGCGGGCGCCCTGATGGCAGAAGTGCACCTATGGACATGATGTTACAGTTTTTATACCTTTTCTCCCATATGTTTTCCCCTCCCCTCTCCCCTTTGGTTGGGCATTACAGTTTACAATTTTACCCGAGGTTTGCATTACATTCTGAAATTTGTTAGTTCAATTGCTATCTTGTCAGTTGCCATCCTGCTGTTTTTGTTTCCAAGGTGTCTCGGTACTCTTATCGTATTGATATGTTGATTCCCTTCAAAGCTTCTTCCATTCTGTCCTAGAGGCCTTTGTTAAACAAAGAGCCCGGGGGGGGGGGGTTGGTGATTCCAGTCCTTCCCGATATCTCTTCAGGCACATCCTTAGGTATTTTTACAATGCGTACAACAAAACACTAAAACATACATTGTTGCTAGTTTATACAGGCATATTGTTAATTATTTTAACTTCTCCTCTTTGGATCCTTTATTACTCAGGTCTTATTTGTCCAGCACCAAAAACCAGTAGTTCTATTTCAGACAGCAGGGCAGACAGGAGCTGCAGTCTTTGTAACTGTGACTTCTACCTAATAACTACAAATTGCTTCAAATATATAATGAGACATTGAAATAAAATATTTTTATCTTATTCTAAATGCAGAAACAAGATTTGATTCCCACATTGTGGAAGCCATTAAACTGTGTTCCCATGGTCCAAACAGGAGCTCAGGCCTGCAGCTCTACCAAGATTTCTAGCTTATTGTGTGTTGGTGTTTGCATTAGTGCAAAACCGCAGAAGTAAATATCCTAATTGAAAATCATCACTGGACATAACTGGACTGGATAGCTCATCTATGGTATCAGTGTACAGAAGGTGGCACACAGACATTAGACCGATCGTGGGTCTTGGAGGTGACGTAGCAGAACGGACACACCATAGGCATGGCTTTGCTGAAGGCCCTGTGCTGCTCTTGCAGCTGCATGTGAATTCACCAGACAGCCGGTGCTATCGCCTCTCTGGCCCTCAGCTGATGCCCAGGAAAGAGGTGTCTATCTCAGGGACTTCCCACACGGTTTACAAGCACTGGCACACATCAGGAGCAGCCCAGGCATTGGGCATCACACAGTGTCTGTGTGTGAGCAGCTGCTTCCCGGCTGAAGGACCGAGGACTCAGAGCAGGAGCTCACATGCAGGCAACTCCTTGTGCACTTCTGAATGGAACCAGAGGAATCCCAGGTCCTGTGGGTGTGTAGGGAGCTGAATCCCATTTCAGCTCCAGGATTTCTGTCAAGGGATGAGACTCCTCCACTGCCTCAGCTGGATCACTGTCCTGCACAGGGAAAGTCCAAACCTCACCTCCCTTGTCTGGGTGCCCTCACCAAATGATCTGTGGAAGCACTCCCTATATGTCTCCAATCAGTCACTGACCACTGGACATGTGGTGGTCAATTGAGAGAATTTCATCGCACAGTCATGATGCTGTTGTCTTTCATGAGCTGTTTGTTATGAGGACCTAGGGACGTGTCAGGGGAGATGAGTGGGAAGGATAAAAATGACATAATCTGTTGCTGAGCTGGGCCGGGCTCCTGGGGCACAGGGAGCTCATAAAAGTGGACAGAGCTGCAGAGAGTCAGCTGTGCCCAGGAGCAGCTCTTGTGCACAGCACAGCCTGCAGGTGACAGAAGGAGAGGAGAGAAACGGGAGAGAGCTTCCAGGATGTGTGTGCTGTGAGCGGGCTGCGTGCTCTCTGCAGGAGAGACCATGACAAGGTAAGTCTCACTGCAGACCGTGAGCTGCTTTTCATAGAGGGTTAACTTAATTTGGGATATCCCATAGCAGATCTGGATGTAGGCACTTCATGTTTCTTTACTGTAGAAAAAGTCTTCTGCTCCAGATGATGGCATCTGTACTGCAGTGTCAGAACACAGCCCTGATGGCTGCATGTCCCAGCACGGCTGCAGGCTGTGCAGCCGGGGCTGCAGGCGGGTGCCCAGGGCTGTCCTGCAGAGCAGGGTCCCTGCTGTGCCCCAGGGGCTGTGTGCCGCGTATGGGACTCTGCTGCCTGCCAGGCTCAGCACTCAGCCTGCCCGGGGAGCTGCCCAGGGCGCTGCGGGGAGACGTGGTGTGGGGGGAAGGATCCCCCCGGCAGGGCTTGTGCTGCCACAGCTGCTGCCTGGGGCAGGGGAACACAGCTCCACTGCACAACTGAATGTTTCTGAGGGCCCTTTGCAAGAGGAGAGCCGAGGCAGGGGGTTTTCATTTCCTGTTCTGAGGCAAAGAGGTTTGGAGTCAGAAATCTAAAAGGGGCAATAAGAGTTCTGAGAATTTTTTGTCGATCAATTGCTTGTTTTGTGAACAGTCACACATGATGCGCTTTCAGTCTCCCCTTTCTCGAAGGATGGAATTATCATCATTTTCTGTAGGCATGAATAATTCACTTATCCTACAAACAGGCAGCATTTTTTAACTGAAACTGAATGACACAGAAGCTGGGGTAGGGGGCTCTAAGAGCACTTGGGGTAAATATATGAGACATGAAACAGATGAAAATATCCAGGGAGAAGGTATAAGAAAATAAGAGGAAGGTCAGAGCTCCATATGCTGCTTCTGCTTAAGGAATGCTGAACGACAGGAAATTAAATGCATGTAATGGTGCTAAATGTACACTGTTGTAGGAGAATAAAAACATTTCATAGTATAGCAAGAGGAATGCCTCAGAGAATGGTCTGGACTTGTCATTATCTTCTGCACTCTGAGCAGGACTCCAAGCCCAACAACAGCAGATGCCCAACAGCAGCTCCATCAGCGAGTTCCTCCTGCTGCCGTTGGCAGACACACGGCAGCTGCAGCTCCTGCACTTCTGGCTCTTGCTGGGCATCTACCTGGCTGCCCTCCTGGGCAACGGCCTCATCAGCACAGCCGTAGCCTGCGACCGCCGCCTGCACACCCCCATGTACTTCTTCCTCCTCAACCTGGCCCTCCTCGACCTGGGCTGCATCTCCACCACTCTCCCCAAAGCCATGGCCAACGCCCTCTGGGACACCAGGGCCATCTCCTACGCAGGATGTGCTGCACAGCTCTTTTTCTTTCTCTTCTTCCTCTCAGCAGAGTATTCCCTTCTCACCATCATGTCCTATGACCGCTACGTTGCCATCTGCAAGCCCCTGCACTACGGGACCTTGATGGACAGCAGAGCTTGTGCCACCATGGCAGCAGCTGCCTGGGGCACTGGGGTTCTCTATTCCCTGCTGCACACTGCCAGTACGTTTTCACTGCCTCTCTGCCAAGGCAATGTTGTCAACCAGTTTTTCTGTGAAATCCCCCAGATCCTCAAGCTCTCCTGCTCAGAATGAAATCTCTGGGAAATTGTATTTCTCATTTTTAGTGCCAGTTTAGCCTTTGGCTGCTTTGTTTTCATAGTGGTGTCCTATGTGCAGATCTTCATGGCTGTGCTGAGGATGCCCTGTGAGCAGGGACGGCACAAAGCCTTCTCCACATGCCTGCCTCACATGGCTGTGGTCTCCCTACTTGTCAGCACTGCCTTTTTTGCCTACCTGAAGCCCTCGTCAATTTCCTCCCCACTCCTGGATCTGACAGTGGCACTTCTGTACGCAGTGGTTCCTCCAACACTGAACCCTGTTATCTACAGCATGAGGAACAGGGAGATCAAGCTCGCTCTCAGGAAGGTGTTGTAATACGCACTATTCCAGCTTCCATAAAATGCACAACTTCCTCATAGGATTCCCAGTGATGGTTCTTTATGTTCTATGTATCTTTGGTTGTTTGATTATGTAAGATATAGCTACGCGTGGAAAAAAAAAAAAAAAAAAAAAAAGTTATTGAATATATAATTAGAACTTATTTCTTTTCTACCTGTTTTCCATTTTCTCACTCCAAGAGCTCATGTAAACATGTATCCAGATTCCCTGAATATGTTAGAAGATACCTAAAATGTTTTCAAAAAAGACATTTGCTTAGGTTTTCTGTCTTCATACTTTGTCTGGATTTGGTTAGGTACAGCCACAGACAGCAGCTCAACGTGCTCTTTTCATTTCTGATCTCTTTACACCACCACAGTGCGTTCAAGTCCTTTCATTTTTGCAGGCCTGAAGGTCTTCTATGTCTCCCAACAGTCCTGTTCTCTACAGCAGCACTACAGGACAGCAGTCAGTAGCCGGCAATATGAACAGGTCTGTCAGAGCTGGTCTCCTTGCCGGCACTGCCGTAACAAGAGGGCTCCTTTAGAGCAGGGCCAGAGAACTGGAGGCCTCTTCCAACGCTCGTGTAAGTAATATACCTCAGGAGCTGCTCCCTGAGAAGACCTTGAAATCTTCTGGTGCATTTCACTGACTGGCAGGGATAGATTCAGAAGTCCCAAGGAGATTTGTAAGAAACTCAAGGCAGTGCTGAGGTTTAGAATTTGTGGTTTAAGGACAAGATAAAAAGAAAAAGATTATAAGTATGATAAATGCATACATACATATATATATAGTATATTTTCACATATATACAATATAGGCTGTTGCTAACACATATGCATATACTAATACATATGCATATCATACATAGAAGATAATAGTTTATATGCATATCTGTTTGCAAGTCCAGAACCTGTTGCAGGGGTTTCAACAGTCTCAAGGTTCACTATAGAAACTGGAGAGGCTTTTTTCCTATTTCAGGAGTTGGAGCAACTGCAGAGCTCATTGCCAGAGCTGGAATCACCACAGGACCTGTGATTGAAGTTGGAGCAGCCACTGGGCTCATCGGAGGGATTGGAGTGACCACAGTGCTGTACCTCCTGGCACAGTGCACCTCCCTTGGGAAGCATTTGTTTTATTTTCTTATAGCAATACTTAGAGCAGCTACAGGACCTGTAGCAGGAGTGACTGCAGAGCTCATTATGAGGGGTGGAATGACAGCAGGATCTGTCCCAGAGCATGGAGCAGCCAGAGAACGTGTAGCAAATCTTTGGATTTACTGCGGGGTCTATGCCAGGAGTTGCAGAGGCTGCAGCACTGTCAGCATTTCCAGCTCTCTGGATCTGGCACACTGCAGTCATCTGTGTTTCTTGGGGAATTACCAGAACCACAGCAGACCTGTCCCCAATATTCTACCAGGTTCACAGGATCCTGCAGTTGCTCAGAGATGAAGTTCCAAAGCCCTGGGGGTGCCCACCTCTCCAGGCAGCTGCCCAGACCGTCCCACACCCCCTGCCATGCAGAGCCTTCTCACCTTGGGGCAAATCTCTCACTGATATTCCTGAATAATTTTTTAACTTCAATCCTAGAATCCTAGAACCACCAAGGTTAGAAAAGGCCTAAAAGAACATCCAATCCAACTGTTCACCTATTACCAATAGCTCCCACTAAACCATGTCCCTCAACACAATATCCAGTCACTCCTTGAACACCCCTGGGCTCCCAGAGAAGACAATGTAAAATGTGTAATTCCTAATCATATCGACAATATGACTTCCAAAACCCAAAGATGACCACAGAGCTGACTGTGCACAAAACTTCACTTTGTAAGCTGCCAATTTTATCATGATACAAACCAGTGTCAAAAAGCATAGCAAAATAAATACCCTAATCCAGAATCCAGAGGTGACAAATAATGCAGCAGGGAAAACAAGCAAAAGCAAGGAGCTGTACAATGCAGCTTCATGAGAATGAATGCTCATTCATGAGAATGAGCCAGCAGTGCGCTCTGGCAGCCCGGAAAGCAAATGGGATCCTGGGCTCCATCAGGAGAGGGGTGGTCAGCAGGGATAGGGAGGTGATTGTCCCTCTCTACTCTGCTCTTGTGAGGCCCCATCTGGAGTACTGTGTCCAGGTGTGGAGCCCTCAGTACAAAAAAGATATGGAGATTTTGGAAAGGGTCCAAAGGAGGGCCACAAAGATGATCAGGGGGCTGGAGCACCTCCCCTATGAGGACAGGCTGAGGGAGTTGGGTTTGTTCAGCCTGGAGAAGAGAAGGTTGCGGGGCGACCTCATTGCAGCCTTTCAATACCTGAAGGGAACTTACTCCCAGGAAGGGAGTAAACTCTTCGAAAGGGCTGATAATAGCAGGACTAGGGGAAAGGGTTTAAGTTGAAGGAGGGAAGATTTAGGTTGGATGTTAGGGGAAAGTTCTTTACTAGAAGAGTGGTTAGGTCCTGGAACACGCTGCCCAGTGAGGTTGTGGATGCCCCGTCCTTGGAGGTGTTCAAGGCCAGGTTGGACGGGGCCCTGGGCAACATGATCTAGTAAAGGTGTATGTTTGGTGGCCCTGCTAGGCAGGGGGGTTGGAACTACATGATCCTTGAGGTCCCTTCCAACCCGGGTAATTCTGTGATTCTGTGATTCTGTGTGAGAAGACTCAGCAAGCTCCACAAACAGGGAAACTATCAGCATCATGGCCAGCAGTTCTCCAATTCCCACAAAGCCCTGTATTATCTCACTCTGGACAGTTGTGCTGTTATCTCAACCCTTGGAGCCTCAAATCGAGCACCAAAATGATAGTGGTTGTTGAACCCAACATGTGGCTCAGCAGCACACAGTGCTTTGTGCACTGCCCCATTCCCAGTGGGATGGGGAACAGAACTGGGAAAAAAAAGTACATCGTGTGGGTTGTAACAAAGCAATTTACTAAGAGAGATAAAATGAGAGGAGTAATAGTTATCACTATATATCCGTTGATATGGAATAGTATGTAACAAGTGATGCACAAGCTCTTGCTCAGCACCATCAGACTGATGCCCAGCTGGGCTCTGGGAAGTGAAGAGACTGAGATGAACTCCCACCCCTTTCAATACAATTTCTGCTGGCTGTCAGCTGATAGAGAACGTCCCTTTGGCCACTTTCAGTCAGCTGTCCTCACTGATCCCTCCCAGCTCCATGTGCCCTCCACTGACCATGGCCTTGGCTCTGTAGAACACTGCTTAGCAGCAGCTGTAAACATCAGAGTGTTATCAGTGGTTTACTCCTAGAACCAAAACACTGCACCATAGCAGGCAGTCTGAAGACAATTCCATCTGAGCTGTAACTCAGATTCCTGCCTGTCCTCCTCCTCTTGTTCTTCCTGATCAGGAAGCAAGGAACAGAATCTGCCGCTCTCCTCTTTGTGCCTTTTCCATCAGTTCTCAGCTGGCTCCTCTGCCATCCCCAGGCAGAGCTCAGTGCACTCTCACAAAGGGCAGCAGCCTTTCCTCATCTTCCTTGCCCATCCATCATGAAGTGTCAGTGAATAGTGAAAAGGGACCCCATAGTAGATGAAAAGAGAACACTTTGCTACAGAAAGGGAAAGGGGGCCTCACTAAGGCAAAGGGTAGTTACAGATAGATAGTTTATGTTAAGGGGGTCAGAGAGAGGGGGAATAGCAGATGCTAAGCTTGAGAAAACAAGGGGATGAAGGCCATGAAGATCAGGGTGGAACAGCCCGAGAACAGTGTGGTGATTAGATGTCCACAGAGCAACTGGAACCAGGTTGGGGGGTGCCCCTCCTGAAGGGTCGAAAGTTTACGGTGAGGAAGATGATGAGCCTTCATCCCACGAGCACCCCCACAACTCACTACACATGCACAAGGGGGGAGGGACTGCATGCTAATGGGGTCTCAGGAATGTAATGAATATGTATCCCAACTCCTGCCAACTACTGATGATGTATTAGTTCAGCCTGTATCTGTTGCACGCTTTCTCCTGACGGTGTGCAAGTGAGGTGGAGCTACCCCCCTTGCACCAGGGTGTGTGTGCATCACTCATTAAACATACCTGCTTTATAACTACTTGGTGGTTATGGGGTTTGATTCCACAAGTCACCAACTCTAGGGCCATCCTGCTCTATTGCCTGCTCCATTATCGGGTGATGAGTCCATCAAGGCCTTTATATGGGACCTCATTCATCCCAATGACAACAGGAAGGCCGGCAAGCAACAAGGTAAGTGCGACCCATAAGTGTGACCCCATAGGGGCCAATGGGGACCCCAGCCCCATAAGTGGGAACACAGACCCAAAAGTGAGGATCCAGACCCATAAGTGTGTCCCCAGAATCATAAGTGTGACCCAAAACGACATAACTATGATTCTAGCCCCGTAAGTGTGACCCTATAGGGGCCAATGTGGGCCCCAGACCCATAAGTGTGACCCGTAAGTGAGGCTCCAGCCCCATAAGTTGGTCCTCAGGCTATAAGTGTGGCCACAGCCCCATAACTATAGACTTGGAGATGTCCCCAGCCCCATAAGTGGGTATCCAGCCCCATAAGTGTGAACACAGACCCATAAGTGTGGCCCCAACCCCATAACTATAGATTTGGAGAGGTCTCCAGACCCGTAAGTGACGCTCCAGACCCATAAGTGGGTCCCTAGACCCATAAGTGTGAACACAGACCCATAAGTGTGACCACAAACCCCATTTATATGGGGCCTCATTCATCCCAATGACAACGGGAAGGCTGGCAAGCAACAAGGTGAGTGCGACCCATAAGTGGGACCCCATAGGGGTCAACGGGGACCCCAGCCCCATAAGTGGGAACACAGACCCATAATTGTGACCCCAAACCCCATAAGTACGATTCTAGCCCCATAAGTGATACCCTAAACCCCATGTGCCTCCGCAGCCCCATAAGTGTGACCCATAAGAGAGGCTCCAAACCCATAAGTGTGACCCCATAGGGGCCAATGGGGACACCAGCCCCATAAGTGTCACCCAAAGCCCCCTAACCGAGACCCTATGAAACTTTGAGATGTCCCCAGCCTCATAAATGTGACCCATATGTGTGGCTCCAGCCCCATAACTTCATCCCCAGTCCCATAAGTGTGACCCCAAAAAGGCCAGTGGGGACCCCAGCCCCATAAGTGGGAACACAGACCCATAAGTATGACCCAAAACCCCATAACTATAGACTTGGAGATGTCCCCAGCCCCATAAGTGGGTGTCCAGACCCATAAGTGGGACCCAAAACCCCATAACAGAGTTCCTAAGTGTGAATCCAGCCCCATAAGTGGGACTCCAGCCCCATAAGTTAGGCTCCAGTCTCATAAGTGAGGCTCCAGAACCATAAGTGTGACCCCATAGGGGCCAATGGGGACCCCAGCCCCATAACTGCATCCCCAGCCCCATAACTGTAACCCCAACCCCATAACTGAGACCCTAAAGACTTGGAGATGTCCCCAGCCTCATAAGTGTGACCCCATAGGGGCCAATGGGGACCCCAGCCCCATAACTGGGAACACAGACCCATAAGTGTGACCCATAAGTGCCTCCCCAGCCCCATAAGTGCGTCCCCAACCCCATCAGTGTGACCTCATAGAAGTCAATATGGACCCCAGCCCCATAAGTCCATCCCTAGCCGCATAAGTGTGACCCAAAACCCCATAACTGAATCTTCAGCCTGATAACTGTGTCCCCAGCCCCATAACTATAGACTTAGAGATGTTCCCAGCCCCATAAGTGTGACCCATAAGTGCATCCCCAGGCCCATAAGTGGGTCCCCAGCCCCATAAGTGTTACCCATAACTGAGTCCCCAGCCCCATACGTGGGAACACAGCCCCATAAGTGCCTCCCCAGCCCCATAAGTGTGACCCATAAGTGAGGCTCCAGCCCCATAAGTGTGACCCATAACTACATCCCCATCCCCATAACTGAGTCCCCAGCCCCATAAGTGTGACCCATAAGTGTGACCCCATAGGGGCCAAATCACAGAATCACAGAATCACAGAATTACCCGGGTTGGAAGGGACCTCAAGGATCATGTAGTTCCAACCCCCCTGCCTTGCAGGGCCACCAAACATATACATTTACTAGATCAGGTTGCCCAGGGCCCCGTCCAACCTGGTCTTGAACACCTCCAAGGACGGGGCATCCACAACCTCACTGGGCAGCCTGTTCCAGGACCTAACCACCCTTCTAGTAAAGAACTTACCCCTAACATCCAACCTAAATCTTCCCTCCTTCAACTTAAAACCATTTCCCCTAGTCCTGCTATTATCAGCCCTTTCGAAGAGTTTACTCCCCTCCTGGATGTAAGTTCCCTTCAGGTACTGAAAGGCTGCAATGAGGTCACCCCGCAACCTTCTCTTCTCCAGGCTGAACAAACCCAACTCCCTCAGCCTGTCCTCATAGGGGAGGTGCTCCAGCCCCCTGATCATCTTTGTGGCCCTCCTCTGGACCCTTTCCAAAATTTCCATATCTTTTTTGTACTGAGGGCTCCACACCTGGACACAGTACTCCAGATGGGGCCTCACAAGAGCAGAGTAGAGAGGGACGATCACCTCCCTATCCCTGCTGACCACCCCTCTCCTGATGGAGCCCAGGATCCCATTTGCTTTCTGGGCTGCCAGAGCGCACTGCTGGCTCATGTTAAGTTTCTCATCTATCAGGACCCCTAGGTCTTTTTCAGCTGAGCTGCTCTCAAGGACAACTCCTCCCAGCCTGTACAGGTGCCTGGGGTTCTTCCGGCCCAAGTGCAAAACCTTGCACTTTGCCGTGTTGAACCTCATTAGGTTCACCCGAGCCCAGCTTTCCAGCCTGTCAAGGTCCCTCTGAATGGCATCTGTTCCCTCCACCGTATCAACTGCACCACTCAGCTTGGTGTCATCAGCAAACTTGCTGAGGGTGCACTCCATTCCCTCATCGATGTCATTAATAAAGATGTTAAAGAGCACCGGTCCCAAGACAGACCCTTGAGGGACGCCGCTCGTTACCGGCCTCCACCTGGACATAGAGCCATTGACCACCACCCTCTGTCTGCGGCCTTTCAACCAATTGCTTATCCATCTAGTTGTCCACCCATCAAATCCACCTCCCTCCAATTTGGAGATGAGGATGTGATGGGGGACCATGTCAAAGGCCTTGCTCAGGTCCAGGTAAATGACATCGGTCGCCTTCCCTTCATCCACCAAAGCCGTCACTCCATCATAGAAGGCCACAAGATTAGTTAAGCATGACCTTCCCCTGGTGAAGCCGTGCTGGCTGTCTCGGATCACATGCTTGTTCTTTATGTGATCAAGCATGTTGTCCAGGAGGATCTGTTCCATAATCTTCCCAGGCACAGAGATGAGACTCACCGGCCTGTAGTTACCCGGGTCATCCCTGCTCCCCTTCTTGTAAATGGGAGTGACGTGACCCTTCCTCCAATCATCCGGGACCTCAACTGACAGCCACGACTTCTCAAATATGATGGAGAGCGGCTCAGCAACCACCTCAGCCAGCTCCTTCAGGACCCTGGGATGCACGCCATCTGGCCCCATAGACTTATACTCATTCAGTCTAAGGAGGCACTCTCGGACTTGCTCTACCCTTACAGTGGGGAGGGATTTACCTCCTTGGTCCCCACATGGAGGGATGAGGGTGCAAGACTTAGGGACGTGAAAAAGACTAGAATCCTGGCCACCAGTGAAGACCGAGGTGAAGAACTCATTCAGCACCTCAGCTTTCTCTTCATCTGATGGGGACCCGAACCCCATAAGTGGTTCCCCAGCCCCATAAATGTGTCCCCAGCCCCGTAAGTGTGACCCCATAACTACATCCCCAGTCCCATAAGTGGAAACACAGCCCCATAAGTGCCTCCCCAGCCCCATAAGTGTATCACTAGCCCCATAAGTGTGTTCCATAAGTGAGGCTCCAGCCCCATAAGTGTGACCCCAACCCCATAACTGTGTTCCTAAGTGCCTCCCCAGCCCCATAAGTGTTACCCATAACTGAGTCCCCAGCCCCTTAAGTGGGAACACAGACCCATAACTGCGTCCCCAGCCCAATAAGTGGGTCTCCAGCCCCATAAGTGTGACCTATAACTGCATCCCTAGCCCCATATCTGAGTCCCCAGCCCCATAAGTGTGACCCCGGCCCCATAAATGTCACCCATAAGTGAGGCTCCAGCCCCATAAGTGGGTCCTCAGACCCATAAGTGGGACCCCAGACCCATAACTGCGTCTTCAGCCCCATAAGTGTGGCCCATAGCTACATCCCCAGCCCCTTAAGTGTGACCCATATCTGCATTCCCAGCCCCATAAGTGTGACCCGTAACTGCCTCTCCAGCCTCATAACCGAGTCCCCAGCCCCATAAGTGTGTCCCCAGCCCCATAAGTGCATCCTCAGCCCCATATGTGTGACCAATAAGTGTAACCCCATAGGGACCAATGAGGACCCCAACCCCATAAGTGTGACCCCAGCCCCAAAAGTGTGACCCATAAGTGCCTCCCCAACCCCATAAGTGCTTCCCCAGCCCCACAATTGAGACCCCAAACTTCATAACTGCATCTCCAGCCCCATAATTGTGACCCCAATGGGGGACACTATGGGGGTCCCTGGTTGACATACCCGTACCCAGCCCCGTAAGTGTGACCCATAAGTGGTTCCCCAGCCCCATAGGTCCATCTCCAACCCCATAAGTGCACTCCCAGCCCCATACCTGCATCCCCAGTCCCATAACTGCATCCCCAATCCCATAAGTGGGAACACAGACCCATATCTGAGTCCCCAGCCCCATAACTGCATCCCCAGCCCCATAAGTGTGTCTTCAGCATCCTCAAGGGGAAGAGAGCTGGATCTGCTGACAGTGCTGCAGCCTCTGCAACTCTTGGCACAGACCCTGCAGCAGCTCCAAGGTTTTGCTACACGTTCTGCACTTACTCCACACTCTGGACAGATCCCGCTGTCACTCCACCCCTCATAATGAGCTCTGCAGTCACTCCTGCTACAGGTCCTGTAGCTGTTCCATGTATTGCTATAAGAAAATGCAACAAATGCCTCCCAAGGGAGGTGCACTGTGCCAGGAGGTTCAGCCCTGTGGTCACTCCAAACCCTCCAATGAGCCCAGTGGCTGCTCCAACTTCGTCACAGTTCCTGTGGTGGTTCCAGCTCTGGCAATGAACTCTGAGGTCGCTACAACTCCAGCAACAGCCTGAAAGTCAGTACAGCTCCTACAGTGAACCCTATGGTTGTTAAAACCCCTTCAACTAGTCCTGGACTTGCAAACAGATAAACATAGGGATTAGTTCATATATGATTGCAACTGCATATGTTGTATATGTGTGAAAATACACTAAATATATTATATATGTATAAATACATTTGTCATAATTATTATCCTTTTCTTTTTCTCTTTATCTCAACCCATAAAATTTAAACCACAGCACTGCCCCAAGTCTCTTACTGATCTCCTTGGGACTATTCAGTTTATCCGGTCACGTACTGAAGAGCACCAGAATATCTTGAGGATTTCTCAGGGAGCAGCTCCTGAGGTATATTCCTTACACCAGCTTTGGAAGAGGCCTCCAGTTCTCTGGACCTGCTCTAAAGGGGCCCTCTTGTTATGGCAGTGCCAGCAAGGAGACCAGCTCTGACAGACCTGTTCATATTGCCGGCTACTGACTGCAGCCCTCGATTTCTGCTATAGAGGCAACAGGACAGTCGTGAGACACACAAGACCTTCAGGACTGCACAAATGAGAGGACTCGAGAGCACTGTGGTGGTGTAAAGAGATCAGAAATGAAAAGAGCACGTGGAGCTGCTGTCTGTGGCTGTACCTCCCCAAATCCAGACAAAGTATAATGAAAGAAAACCTAAGAAAATGTCTTTTATGAAAACATTTTAGGTATCTTCTAACATATTCAGGGAATCTGGATACATGTTTACATGAGCTCTTGGAGTGAAAAAATGGAAATTAGGTAGGAAAGAAGTGTAATACATTTTTATTTATGAGTTCAATTTTTTTTATTTTTTTTTTACGTTGCTGTATCTCATGTAATCAAACAACCAAAGATACATAGAACATAAAGAACCATCACTGGGAATCCTATGAGGAAGTTGTGCATTTTATGGAAGCTGGAATAGTGTGTATTGCAACACCTTCCTGAGAGCGTGCTTGATCTCCCTGTTCCTCATGCTGTAGATAACAGGGTTCAGTGTTGGAGGAACCACTGCGTACAGAAGTGCCACCGCCAGATCCAGGAGTGGGGAGGAAATGGACGGGGGCTTCAGGTAGGCAAAAAAGCCAGTGCTGACAAATAGGGAGACCACGGCCAGGTGAGGGAGGCACGTGGAGAAGGCTTTGTGCCGTCCCTGCTCACAGGGTATCCTCAGCACAGACAGGAAGATCTGCACATAAGACACCACTATGAAAATAAAGCAGCCAAAGGCTAAAATGGAACCAAAAAAGAGAAACACAATTTCCCTGAGATAGGAAGCTGAGCAGGAGAGCTTGAGGATCTGGGGGATTTCACAGAAAAACTGGTTGACAACATTGCCTTGGCAGAGAGGCAGTGAAAACGTACTGGCAGTGTGCAGCAGGGAATAGAGAACCCCAGCGCCCCAGGCAGCTGCTGCCATGGTGGCACAAGCTCTGCTGTCCATCAAGGTCCCGTAGTGCAGGGGCTTGCAGATGGCAACGTAGCGGTCATAGGACATGATGGTGAGAAAGGAATACTCTGCTGAGAGGAAGAATAGAATGAAGAACACCTGCGCAGCACATCCTGCGTAGGAGATGGCCCTGGTGTCCCAGAGGGTGTTGGCCATGGCTTTGGGGAGAGTGGTGGAGATGCAGCCCAGGTCGAGGAGGGCCAGGTTGAGGAGGAAGAAGTACATGGGGGTGTGCAGGCGGCGGTCGCAGGCTACGGCTGTGCTGATGAGGCCGTTGCCCAGGAGGGCAGCCAGGTAGATGCCCAGCAAGAGCCAGAAGTGCAGGAGCTGCAGCTGCCGTGTGTCTGCCAACGGCAGCAGGAGGAACTCGCTGATGGAGCTGCTGTTGGGCATCTGCTGTTGTTGGGCTTGGAGTCCTGTTCAGAGTGCAGAAGGTAATGACAAGTCCAGACCACTCTCTGAGGCATTCCTCTTGTTATACTATGAAATGTTTTTATTCTCCTACAACAGTATACATTTGGCACCATTACTTGCAATTAATTTCATGTATTTCAGCATTTCTTAAGCAGAAGCAGCATATGGAGCTCTGACCTTCCTCTTATTTTCTTATCCCTTCTCCCTGGATATTTTCATCTGTTTCATGTCTCATATATTTACCCCAAGTGCTCTTAGAGCCCCCTACCCCAGCTTCTGTGGCATTCAGTTTCAGTTAGAAAATGCTGCCTGTTTGTAGGATAAGTGAATTATTCATGCCTACAGAAAATGATGATAATTCCATCCTTCGAGAAAAGGGAGACTGAAAGCGCATCATGTGTGACTGTTCACAAAACAAGCAATTGATCGACAAAAAATTCTCAGAACTCTTATTGCCCCTTTTAGATTTCTGACTCCAAAACTCTTTGCCTCAGAACAGGAAATGGAAACCCCCTGCCTTGGCTATCCTCAAGCAAAGCACCCTCACAAACATACTGTTGTGCAGTGGAGCAGTGTTCCCCTGCCCCAGGCAGCAGCTGTGGCAGCACAAGCCCTGCCGGGGGGCTCCTTCCCCCCACACGTCTCCCCGCAGTGCCCTGGGCAGCTCCCCGGGCAGGCTGAGTGCTGAGCCTGGCAGGTGGCAGAGTCCCATACCCGGCACACAGCCCCTGGGGCACAGCAGGGACCCTGCTCTGCAGGACAGCCCTGGGCACCCGCCTGCAGCCCCGGCTGCACAGCCTGCAGCCGTGCTGGGACATGCAGCCCTCAGGGCTGTGCTCTGACACTGCAGTACAGATGCCCTCAGCTGGAGCAGAAGACTTTTTCTACAGTAAAGAAACATGCAGTGCCTACATCCAGATCTGCTATGGGATATCCCAAATTAAGTTAACCCTCTATGAAAAGCAGCTCATGGTCTGCAGTGAGACTTACCTTGTCATGGTCTCTCCTGCAGATAGCACGCAGCCCTCTCACATCACACACATCCTGGAAGTTCTCTCCAGTTTCTCTCCTCTGCTTCTGTCAGCTGCAGGCTGTGCTGTGCACAAGAGCTGCTCCTGGGCACAGCTGTCTCTCTGCATCTCTGCCCACTTTTATGAGCTCCCTGTGCCCCAGGAGCCCAGCCCAGATCAGCCACAGATTATGTCATTTTTATCCTTCCCACTCATCTCCCCTGACACGTCCCTGGGTCCTCATGGCCAACAGCTCCTGAAAGACAACTGCATAATGACTGTGCGATGAAATTCTCTATATTAACCACCACATGTCCAGTGGTCAGTAACTGATTGGAGACATATGGGAAGTGCTACCAGAGTTCTTTTGATGAAGCACAAAGGGCACCCAGACAAGGGAGGTGAGGTTTGGACTTTCCCTGTGCAGGACAGTGATCCAGCTGAGGCAGTGCAGGAGTCTCATCCCTTGACTGAAATCCTGGAGCTGAAATGGGATTCAGCTCCCCAAAGAACCTCTGTACCTGGGATTCCTCTGGTTGAGTTCAGAAGTGCACAAGGAGTTGCCTGCATGTGAGCTCCTGCTCTGAGTCCTTGGTCCTTCAGCAGGGACGCAGCTACTTACACACAGACACTGGGTGATGCCCAAGTGTCTAGGCTGCTCCTGATGTGTGCCAGTGCTTGTAAACCGTGTGGGAAGTCCCTGAGATAGACACCTCTTACCTGGGCATCAGCTGAGGGCCAGAGAGGCGATAGCACCGGCTGTCTGGTGAATTCACATGCAGCTGCAAAAGCAGCACAGGGCCTTCAGGAAAGCCATGCCTATGGTGTGTCCGTGCTGCTACGTCACCTCCAAGACCCACGATCGGTCTAATGTCTGTGTGCCACCTTCTGCACACTGATACCATAGATGAGCTATCCAGTCCAGCTATGTCCAGTGATGATTTTCAATTAGGATATTTACTTCTGCGGTTTTGCACTAATGCAAACTCCAACGCACAATAAGCTAGAAATCTTGGTAGGGCTCCAGGCCTGAGCTCCTGTTTGGACCATGGGAACACAGTTTAATGTCTTCTACAATGTGGGAATCAAATGTTGTTTCTGCATTTAGAATAAGATAAAAATATTTTATTTCAATGTCTCATTATATATTTGAAGCAATTTGTAGTTATTAGGTAGAAGTCACAGTTACAAAGACTGCAGCTCCTGTCTGCCCAGCTGTCTGAAATAGAACTACTGGTTTTTGATGCTGGACAAATAAGACCTGAGTAATAAAGGATCCAAAGAGGAGAAGTTAAAATAATTAACAATAATTAACAATATGCCTGTATAAACTAGCAACAATGTATGTTTTAGTGTTTTGTTGTACGCATTGTAAAAATACCTAAGGATGTGCCTGAAGAGATATCGGGAAGGACTGGAATCACCCCCCCCCCCCCCCCCCCCCCCCCCCGGGCTCTTTGTTTAACAAAGGCCTCTAGGACAGAATGGAAAAGCTTTGAAGGGAATCAACATATCAATACGATAAGAGTACCGAGACATCTTGGAAACAGAAACAGCAGGATGGCGACTGACAAGATAGCAAGTGAACTAACAAATTTCAGAATGTAATGCAAACCTCGGGTAAAATTGTAACCTGAAATACCCAACCAAAGGGGAGAGGGGAGGGGAAAACATATGAGAGAAAAGGTATAAAAACTGTAACATCATGTCCATAGGTGCGCTTCTGCCATCAGGGCGCCCGCCATTGCAATCACGAATAAAAACTGCTTTTATCAGAGATACCGTCCTGACCAAAAATTATTGAGGATATTTCCAACAACAACTTCACTGTAGCGCAAGGGGGATACAGAGTCTTTAGGATGGATGGGAGAGGAGTCAAGGAAGGGCGACTGCCCTCTGTGAGAGTGCACTGAGCTCTGCCTGGGGATGGAAGAGCAGCCAAGTCAGAGCTAATGGAAATGGCAAACAGAGGAGACCATCAGTGTCTGTTCCTGGCTTCTTGATCATAGAGAGCAATTGGAAGGTGCCCTCTGCAGACAGATGGGTTTAACATGTTGTCAGGCCATTGTCCTCTTTGGGAGCCTTTTTCACTCCAGTATCTGCTGCAGGGACAGCACAGCAGGGCATGTGCCATCCAGCAGATCCCCGGAGAGCACAGATGGGAGATTCTTGACCAAGCTGTGGAGGAACCAAAGTGGAGAGATTCTCTGCTGGATCTCATGCTCTCCAGCATGGAAGGTCTGGTGGGAATTATAAAGGTCAAAGGGGCATCAGGCCAAGTGCAAGATGCTAATGTATCTCTTTTTATTTATTTATTTATTTATTTTGAGGGTGTAAGCTTAGAAGATGTTCATAAATGTCAATAAAATTGAGACAAAGGATTGAAGACAAAGATCAAAATCAATGAGAACGTGTTAACCCTTCTCAACATGAGAAATTCTCATGAGTCTTCTTCCATTTTAAGTTGTAAATATGAATCTTTGAGGTGATTTGATGTCCTTTTTTTTTTTCTTTTTTTTTTTTTTCTTTTTCTTTTTCTGATACTACGATGTTTTCCAGAATTGTTTTTGCTGGGCACAAATGCCTTCAGGTTCAGAGACACAGACAGCGGTGCCAGTGCCAATGACCTGTGACTATAGCCCGGCGCCTGCCGCTGATTTTCCCTGCTGCCTATTTGATGTCCCTCATCCTCCAGGTGTCTCCAGCTCTCCTCAATAAATGGCCGTGGTTAAGGGCATGTTTTCAGCAGGCCATTTAGACACACACTCCTGTCACAGCCTGCCAGATTTCCCCATCCCTTGTCTTTGTTCAGTCAGATACCTCCCATATATCTGTCTGATTTCTGACTTTTTGTGGGATGACACAAATTTGCTCCATCTCGCCAAAGTCTGATGGACTGTGTTGTCAACTCCTTCACCGTGATTCTATCAATCCCTTCCTGCCTTTTCTTTTTCTCTTTCTTTATCTTTTCCTATGCCGTTTTCTTCTCCATTTCCTTTTCCTTCTCCTTTTCATTTTCCATATCCTTTTTATTGTTTTCCTTTTCCTTTTACTATTTCACTTTTTTTTTCTTTTTCACTTTCTCTTTTTTTTCATGCTTTAAAAAATCATTAATTCTGAAAGATGTTCATTAGTGTCAGTAAAAGTGAAAAAAAGATTTGAAGACATAGATAGAAATCAGTAAGAATGTGTTAACTCATCTCAGTGTGTGAAATACTCACGAGTCCTGTTCAGTTTTAAGTTGATACCTCCCAGCTCCCTGGGAGCTCCAGTAATCCCAGAGAGATTACTGGAATTTGCTCCATTCCTCAAAAGTCTGTTGTCAACTCCTTCACCGTGATTCTATCAATCCCTTCCTGCCTTTTCATTTTCTCTTTCTTTTTCTTTTGCTATGTCGTTTTCTTCTCCTTTTCCTTTTAATTTTCCTTTTCCTTTCATCCTTTATCTTTCTTTTTTTTTTTTTTTTCTTTTTCTCTTTCTCTTTCCCTCTTTTTAATTTTTCATGCTCAGTGTGTTAAATACTCACAAGTCCTGTTCAATTTTACATTGATACCTCCCAACTCCCTGGCTGATCTATCCCAGGGAGATTACTGGAATTTTCTCCATTCCTCAAAAATCTGTTGTCAAGTCCTTCACTGTGATTCTATCTATCCCATCCTATCTGCGTCTAACTCATTTCTTGTGCAAATATTCCCTAAGAAAGATAAACCTCAATAGAAGCAGTTTGGACATGGTAAGCAGTTGATCACTGTGTTTTACTGTTCATTCAATTGCATCACATTTCCTTCTGTTTTTTGTCCATAAATTAAGAGAATTCTTTCTTTTTCTGTGTGCAGCTGGTTCTCTGTGGAAAGCCAGTGGGAGTTGGTACAAAGGAGGTTTAACACTGAGCGGGTGACGGCAGAGGAGAAGAGTGATGTGAGGAAAAGTGATGCAAGTCCCATGGGGTCAATGTGAGTAGAAGTGGGGTGGGGAGGTTGAGGAGGAACTTTGTCCACACAGCAACAGAATAGAACTCATTGGGAACATCCTGGATTGGCATCAGTTGCAAAGAGCTTCTTTGACTTCTTGTATAAAACAAACTATAAATAAATAGACAATAAAAACATTTTGGATTCTTGCTCTTTGGAGCTGTCTCCTTTATGTTGATTATTTTCTGATAACCTGAAGAAGAGAACAGGAAGGCACAAGGCACAAGAGGCTCTTTCGGTTAGAATGGGCCCCAGGGCGCATTTGCTGCTAAGTCCATCAACCTCCAGTGCAGAGAGAAGTTTGCACAAAGAACTCAGCAAGACAAAGTCAGAAGTAACAGTGAAGTTTCTTGGAATATTAATGGGCCCACTGAGGGCCATTAGCAAGCAAGCTTCCCAAGGGACTAGTTAGAGCAGATAATTGGAAGCCATGACTCCAGTCAGGCAAAGGCACTGGCATGGTGGCTCTGATGCTAAGAAAATCCTCCTTTGTCTTAAAAAGCAAACAGGACAAGACCTGATTCCCAGACCCTTGGCATGGAGATCCTGTCTCTCATGTTGGCTCAGGGCACTTCCAGTGGCAGTGAGTTGGAAGTCTATGTGATGTTAAGTGAAAGACATGGGAAGGGAAGATCCCAGGCTCTGCATGTGTTGCAGAAATGCTGTCAAGTTCATAACCCACATGTGCCCTGTGTCTCATCACAGGATGTGGGATGTGAGAAGGGCCCCGTCTGAACAAGCAGTCAATCCCAATGTAACTCTGAACTTCAGATCTCTCAGTTTCAGTGCCCTCCTGTGCACACTCCCCCATAGTTTGATGCACTTGATCTTCTGCGGTGCCCAGAAGTGCACCCAGTGCTCCAGGTGAGGCTGCAGCAGTGCAGAGCAGACAGGGACGACCCTTTCCCTCACCCAGATGGCAATAACTTACTTGATGCACTTTATGGGAGCATTGGCCTTCCAGTCAGCTGTCATGACTCTTAACTTACTTAGATGCAATTGAAATGAGAGCCCAGAGCATACTAAGGTGTCATCATTGAAAGAACGTAGGTGTTCCATAGCTTTGAAATGCCTTGGACTCCAGAGTATGCCAGAGATGGAGCAGAACAGAAGATTTGCCTCTTCTGTAGTGAGCTCATCCATTTAGTAAGCAGAATAACACTACATGCTACATGGGGACAGTTGCTCTACTCTGCTTTGCTCTGCTTTGCTCTGCTTGCAGGGGAATGGAGCGGAGGGTTGCTCTCATGTCAGTGCAGATAAACTCACTTTCTCTTTAACCCTTTTTC
Source organism: Coturnix japonica (assembly GCF_054131305.1). NCBI lineage: Eukaryota > Metazoa > Chordata > Aves > Galliformes > Phasianidae > Coturnix > Coturnix japonica. The sequence continues at coordinate 1,017,138 of NC_140686.1, forward strand.
CTCTGTGAACTATTCCACTATTTGAACCCTCAGATACACTTCCACATTCCCTCAACAACACTTCCATATGCCATTAACATTTATGCTTTCTTATACCATAAGAACAGTTTGTCAAACAATACAGTTCTTCAGTTCCCATAAACACCGTTAATACCATATATCTTTCCTTTAACAGTTAGTATTCTTCAGTGATAAACACCTTGCCACAGAACCAGCACTGACTGGCCCTCCTCCCTCTCACGCTTCCTCACAGGCAGAACATAGTATTACGTAAATGGGTTGACACTCATTAAATAGGATGATAAAAAAGGCTTTTGAAATTACGTTAAGAATAATATGAAGACTAGTGAGACTGTGAGTCCCTACTAAGTGATGGAGGTGTTCTGGTAATGGGGGTTGTTGAGAAGGTGGAGATACTGAAGGCCTACTTTGCTTCTGTCTTCAGTGTAAAAGCTCTCCTTCAGGAATCCCAGACCCTGGAGCTTAGTGAGAGGGTATGGGGAATGGAGGACTTGCCTTTAGTCAAGGTAGAGTTGGCCCGTGAGCGCCTAGGCCACAACAATACTCATAAATCCATGTGTGCTGAGGGAGCTGGCAGAGATGACTGCAGAACCACTCTCTATCATCTTTGAGAGGTCTTGGAGAATGGGGGAGGTGCCTGAAGACTGGAGGATAGCCAGTGTCAATCCTGTCTTCAAAAATGTGTATGAAGGAAGATCTGGGTAACTACAGGCCAGAGAGCCTCACCTCTGTCCCTGGAAAGGCGACGGAACAGCTTGTGCTGAATGCCATCTTCAGACAGTTGGAAGAAAAGGAGGTTATCAGGAGTTGTCAGCATGGGTTTACCAAGTGGAGGTCATGTGTGACCAACCTGGTAGCCTTCTATAACACTGTTGCTGGCTGGGTGGATGGGGAAAGAGTGGTAGATGTTGTCTACCTGGATTTCAGCAAGGCTTTTGATACTGTCTTCCACAATACCCTTATAACAAAGATAAGGAAATGTGGGAAAGATGAGTGAACAGTGAGGTGGGTTGAGGACTGTCTGACTGACAGAGCACAGAGGGTGGTCGTTGTCAAAGCAGAGTCCATTTGGAGACCTGTAAGTAGCGGTGTTCCCCAGGTGTTGGTGCTGAGCCTGGTCTTGTTCAGCTTCTTCATAAGTGACCTTGACAAGGGGATAGTGGCCACCCTCAGCAAGTTTGCTGATGATTGGCTGACACGCCTGAAGGCTGTGCTGCCATTCAGCGAGACCTGGACAGGCTGGATAGATGTGCAGCAAGAAACCAGACGAGGTTCAATGAAAGCAAGTGTAGAGTGTTGCACTTAGGAAGGAATAATTGCACACACCAGGACAGTTTGGGGAATGAGCTGCTGGAGAGGAGCTCTGTAGAGAGGGACCTGGGTGTCGTGATGTCAGTGTGTGGAAATATGAGTGAGGGAACTGAACAGAAACTGGAGCATAGGAAGTTCTGCACTAATTTGTGCAAGAATTTCTTTATGGTGAGGGTGATGGAGCACTGGAACAGGCTACCCAAGGGGGTTGTGTTGTATCCTTCACTGGAGATATTCAAGACCCACCTGGACGCCCACCTGTGTGCCTACCTGGTGTTCCCCAGGGGTCTGTGCTGGGGCCTGTCCTCTTCAATATTTTTATTGATGACCTTGATGAGGGCACTGAGTGCATCCTATGTAGGTTTGCTGATTTCACCAAATTGGCTGCGAGTGTGGACCTGTCTGTCATTAGCAAGGACCTACTGAAGGATCTGGACAGGCTGGAGATCTGGGCTGAAGCCAATGGGATGAGGTTCACCAAGACCAAATGCCACGTCCTGAACTTTGGGACCTGGCATGGACTGCCAAGGGTGGGGGTGGATTCACCGACCCTGGAGGAGTTCCAGGAATCATTGGACATTGTGTTGTGGGCCATGCATTTGTGGGAGCTATTGGTGATAGGTGAACAGCTGGACTGGATGATCTTTTAGGTCATATCCAACCTTGGTGTTTCTATGATTCTATGGTGTCCTGTCCCTGTCTGTGTGCTCATTTTTGCTTTAGCAAACACTCTCTGAGAGGCCTCACCACATGTCAGGAATTTGTCACTGATCACCTGAAATCTGTTGTTAAATTCAACAGATTTCAAAGCACAGTCATGATACTGTTGACTTTCAGGAACTGTTGGCCATGATGATGCAGGGAAATCTCAGGGGAGACAAGTGGGAAGGATAAAAATGACATCCTCTACTGCTCAGCTGGGTTGGGCTCCTAAAACACAGGGAGCTCATAAAAGTGGGCAGAGATGTAGAGAGACAGCTGTGCCCAGGAGCAGCTCTTGTGCACAGCACAGCCTGCAGGTGACAGAAAGAGAGGAGAGAAATTGGAGTGAGCTTACAAGATATGTACTGTGTGAGCAGGCTGTGAGCTCTATGAAGGAGCATTGCTCACAGACCACAACACGGTAAGTCTCATGCAGTAGGCAATGCAGCTGCTTTTAATAGAGGGTTAACAAAAGGTGCGACATTCCATAGCAGATTGGCTGCAGGTAATGCATGTTTCTTTACTGTGGAAAAAGCCTTCTGGTCCAGCTGAGGGCTTCTGTGCTGCAGCATAAGAGCTACGGGGTGTGTGTGTGTGGGGAGCTGCATGTCCCAGCACGGCTGCAGGCTGTGCAGCCGGGGCTGCAGGCGGGTGCCCAGGGCTGTCCTGCAGAGCAGGGTCCCTGCTGTGCCCCAGGGGCTGTGTGCCGGGTATGGGATTGTGCCACCTGCCAGGCTCAGCACTCAGCCTGCCCGGGGAGCTGCCCAGGGCGCTGCGGGGAGACATGTGGGGGGAAGGAGCCCCCCGGCAGGGCTTGTGCTGCCACAGCTGCTGCCTGGGGCAGGGGAACACAGCTCCACTGCACAACAGTATGTTTGTGAGGGTGTTTCGTTTGAGTATAGCCAAGGCAGGGGGTTTCCTTTTCCTGTTCTGAGGGAATCTTAATTTTCAGTAGACATGGATAATTCACTTCATCTGCAAACAGGCAGTTTTTTAGGATTCACACTGAATGGCACAGAGGCTTTTTTTGGGGCGCTAGGAGCAGTTGGGTTAAAGATATGAGACATGAAGCACATGAATATATCCAGGGAGGATGGATATTAAAAGAAGAGGAAGGTTAGAGCTCCATATGCTGCTTCTGCTTAAGGAATGCTGAAATATATGAAATTTAATGCAAGTAATGGTGCTAAATGTACACTGTTGTAGGAGAATGAAAACATTTCATACTATAGCAGGAGGAGTGTCTCCGAGAATGGTCTGGACTTGTCATTATCATCTGCACTCTGAACAGGACTCGAAGCCCAACAACAGCAGATGCCCAACAGCAGCTCCATCAGCGAGTTCCTCCTGCTGCCGTTGGCAGACACGCGGCAGCTGCAGCTCCTGCACTTCTGGCTCTTGCTGGGCATCTACCTGGCTGCCCTCCTGGGCAACGGCCTCATCAGCACAGCCGTAGCCTGCGACCGCTGCCTGCACACCCACATGTACTTCTTCCTCCTCAACCTTGCCCTCCTCGACCTGGGCTGCATCTCCACCACTCTCCCCAAAGCCATGGCCAACACCCTCTGGGACACCAGGGCCATCTCCTACGCAGGATGTGCTGCACAGCTCTTTTTCTTTCTCTTCTTCATGTCAGCAGAGTATTCCCTTCTCACCATCATGTCCTATGACCGCTACGTTGCCATCTGCAAGCCCCTGCACTACGGGACCTTGATGGACAGCAGAGCTTGTGCCACCATGGCAGCGGCTGCCTGGGGCGCTGGGGTTCTCAATTCTCTGCTGCACACTGCCAGTACATTTTCACTGCCTCTCTGCCAAGGCAATGTAGTGAAACAGTTTTTCTGTGAAATCCCCCAGATCCTCATACTCTCCTGCTCAGAATCAAATCTCAGGGAAACTGTGTTTCTCAATTTTAGTATCAGTTTAGTATTTGGCTGCTTCGTTTTCATAGTAGTGTCGTATGTGCAGATCTTCATAGCCGTGCTGAGGATACCCTCTGAGCAGGGACGGCACAAAGCCTTCTCCACGTGCCTCCCTCTCCTGGCTGTGGTCTCCCTATTTCTCAGCACTGGCTTTTTTGCCTACCTGAAGCCCCCGACCATTTCCTCCCCACTCCTGGATCTGACAGTGGCACTTCTGTACGCAGTGGTTCCTCCAACACTGAACCCTCTCATCTACAGCATGAGGAACAGGGAGATCAAGCACGCTCTCAGGAAGGTGTTGCAATACACACTATTCCAGCTTCCATAATATGCACAATTTCCTTATAGGATTCCCAGTGATGGTTCTTTATGTTCTATGCAACTTTGGTTGTTTGATTACGTGAGATATAGCAACGTAAAAAAAATAAATAAAAAATAAAAAAATAAAAAAAATTGAACTCATAAATAAAAATGTATTACACTTCTTTCGTACCTAATTTCCATTTTTTCACTCCAAGAGCTCATGTAAACATGTAACCGGATTCCCTGAATACGTTTGAAGATACCTAAAATGTTTTCAAAAAAGACATTTGCTTAGGTTTTCTGTTTTCCTACTTTGTCTGCATTTGGGGAGGTACAGCCACAGACAGCAGCTCAACGTCCTCTTTTCATTTCTGATCTCTTTACACCACCACAGTGCTCTCGAGCCCTCTCATTTGTGCAGTCCTGAAGGTCTTGTGTGTCTCACGACTGTCCTGTTGCCTCTACAGCAGAAATCGAGGGCTGCAGTCAGTAGCCGGCAATATGAATGGCTGTGTCAGAGCTGGTCTCCTTGCTGGCACTGCCATAACAAGAGGGCCCCTTCAGAGCAGGTCCAGAGAACTGGAGGCCTCTTCCAAAGCTGGTGGGGCTTTGGAAACCCTGAGGGGCTGCTCCATGAGAATACCTCGAGATCTTCTGGTGCTCTTCAGTGCGTGACTGGATAAACTGAATAGTCCCAAGGTGATCAGTAAGAGACTTGGGGCAGTGCTGTGGTTTAAATTTTATGGGTTGAGATAAAAAGAAAAAGAAAAAGATAATATTTATGATAAATGTATTTATACATATATAATATATTTAGTGTATTTTCACACATATACAACATATGCAGTTGCAAACATATATGAACTAATCCCTGTGTTTATCTGTTTGCAAGTCCAGGACTAGTTGCAGGGGTTTTAACAGCCAGAGGGTTCACTGTAGGAGCTGTACTGACTCAGGCTATTGCTGGAGTTGAAGCGACCTCAGAGTTCATTGCCAGAGCTGGAACCACCACAGGAACTGTGACGAAGTTGGAGCAGCCACTGGGCTCATTGGAGGGGTTGGAGTGACCACAGGGCTGAACCTCCTGGCACAGTGCACCTCCCTTGGGAGGCATTTGTTGCATTTTCTTATAGCAATACATGGAACAGCTACAGGACCTTTAGCAGGAGTGACTGCAGAGCTCATTATGAGGGGTGGAGTGACAGCGGGATCTGTCCAGAGTGTGGAGTAAGTGCAGAACGTGTAGCAAAACCTTGGAGCTGCTGCAGGGTCTGTGCCAAGAGTTGCAGAGGCTGCAGCACTGTCAGCAGATCCAGCTCTCTTCCCCTTGAGGATGCTGAAGACACACTTATGGGGCTGGGGATGCAGTTACGGGGCTGGGGACTCAGATATGGGTCTGTGTTCCCACTTATGGGGCTGGAGAGGCAGTTATGGGATTGGGGATGCAGGTATGGGGCTGTGGGTGCACTTATGGGGCTGGAGATGAACCTATGGGGCTGGGGAACCACTTATGGGTCACACTTATGGGGCTGGGTACAGGTATGTCAACCAGGGACCCCCATAGTGTCCCCATTGGGGTCACACTTATGAGGCTGGAGATGCAGTTATGAAGTTTGGCGTCTCACTTGTGGGGCTGGGGAAGCACTTATGGGGTTGGGGAGGCACTTATGGGTCACAATTTTGTGGCTGGGGACACACTTATGGGGCTGGGGACTCAGTTATAGGGCTGGAGATGCAGTTACTGTTCACACTTATGGGTCTGGGAATGCAGATATGGGTCACACTTAAGGGGCTGGGGATGTAGTTATGGGCCACACTTATGGGGCTGAAGACGCAGTTATGGGTCTGGGGTCCCACTTATGGGTCTGAGGACCCACTTATGGGGCTGGAGCCTCACTTATGGGTCACACTTATGGGGCTGGGGTCACACTTATGGGGCTGGGGACTCAGATATGGGGCTAGGGATGCAGTTATAGGTCACACTTATGGGGCTGGAGACCCACTTATTGGGCTGGGGACACAGTTATGGGGCTGTGTTCCCACTTATGGGGCTGGGGACTCAGTTATGGGTAACACTTATGGGGCTGGGGAGGCACTTAGGAACACAGTTATGGGGTTGGGGTCACACTTATGGGGCTGGAGCCTCACTTATGGAACACACTTATGGGGCTGGTGATACACTTATGGGGCTGGGGAGGCACTTATGGGGATGTGTTCCCACTTATGGGGCTGGGGATGTAGTTATGGGGTCACACTTACGGGGCTGAAGACACAATTTTGGGGCTGGGGAACCACTTATGGGGCTGGGGTCCCCATTTGGCCCCTATGGGGTCACACTTATGGGTCACACTTATGGGGCTGGGGACCCACTGTTGGGGCTGGGGACTCAGTTATGGGGATGGGGATGTAGTTATGGGTCACCCTTATGGGGCTGGGGAGGCACTTATGGGGCTGTGTTCCCACTTATGGGGCTGGGGACTCAGTTATGGGTAACACTTATGGGGCTGGGGACCCACTTATGGGCCTGGGGATGCACTTATGGGTCACACTTATGGGGCTGGGAACATCTCTAAGTCTATAGTTATGGGGCTGGGGACACAGTTATCAGGCTGAAGATTCAGTTATGGGGATTTGGGTCACACTTATGCGGCTAGGGATGGACTTATGGGGCTGGGGTCCATATTGACTTCTATGAGGTCACACTGATGGGGTTGGGGACGCACTTATGGGGCTGGGGAGGCACTTATGGGTCACACTTATGGGTCTGTGTTCCCAGTTATGGGGCTGGGGTCCCCATTGGCCCCTATGGGGTCCCACTTATGAGGCTGGGGACATCTCCAAGTCTTTAGGGTCTCAGATATGGGGTTGGGGTTACAGTTATGGGGCTGGGGATGCAGTTATGGGGCTGGGATCCCCATTGGCCCCTATGGGGTCACACTTATGGGTCTGGAGCCTCACTTATGGGTCTGGAGCCTCACTTATGGGGCTGGAGTCCCACTTATGGGGCTGGATTCACACTTAGGAACTCAGTTATGGGGTTTTAGGTCCCACTTATGGGTCTGGACACCCACTTATGGGGCTGGGGCCATCTCCAAGTAATAGTTATGGTGTTTTGGGTCATACTTATGGGTCTGTGTAACCACTTCTGGGGATGGTGTCCCCATTGGCCCCTATGGGGTCACACTTATGGGTCTGGAGACCCACTTATGGGGCTGGGGACATCTCCAAGTCTATAGTTATGGGGTTTTGGGTCATACTTATGGGTCTGTGTTCCCACTTATGGGGCTGGGGTCCCCACTGGCCTTTATGGGGTCACACTTATGGGGCTGGGGATGATGTTATGGGGCTGGAGCCACACTTATAGGTCACATTTATGAGGCTGGGGACATCTCAAAGTTTCATAGGGTCTCGGTTAGGGGGCTTTGGTTGACACTTATGGGGCTAGGGTCCCCATTGGCCCCTATGGGGTCACATTTATGGGTTTGGAGCCTCTCTTATGGGTCACACTTATGGGGCTGCAGAGGCACTTATGGGGTTAGGGGTATCACTTATGGGGCTAGAATCATACTTATGGGGTTTGGGGTCACACTTATGGGTCTGTGTTCCCACTTATGGGGCTGGGGTCCCCATTGACCCCTATGGGTTCCCAATTATGGGTCGCACTCACCTTGTTGCTTGCCGGCCTTCCCGTTGTCATTGGGGTGAATGAAGGCCCATATAAATGGGGTTTGTGGTCACACTTATGGGTCTGTGTTCACACTTATGGGTCTAGAGACCCACTTATGGGTCTGGAGCCTCACTTATGGGTCTGGAGACCTCTCCAAATCTATAGTTATGGGGTTGGAGCCACACTTATGGGTCTGTGTTCACAGTTATGGGGCTGGAGACCCACTTATGGGGCTGGGGACATCTCCAAGTCTATAGTTATGGGGCTGTGGCCACACTTATGGGTCTGAGGACCCACTTATGGGGCTGGAGCCTCACTTACGAGTCACACTTATGGGTCTGGGGCCCACATTGGCCCCTATGGGGTCACACTTACGGGGCTAGAATCATAGTTATGTCGTTTTGGGTCACACTTATGATTCTGGGGACCCACTTATGGGTCTGGATCCTCACTTATGGGTCTGTGTTCCCACTTATGGGGCTGGGGTCCCCATATGGGGTCACACTTATGGGTCGCACATACCTTGTTGCTTGCCGGCCTGATGGATAAGGCACAAAGAGGAGAGCGGCAGATTTAGTTTCTTGCTTCCTGATCAGGAAGAACAAGAGGAGGAGGACAGGCAGGAATCTGAGTTACAGCTCAGATGGAATTGTTTTCTTCAGACAGTCCACTATGGTGCAGTGTTTTGGTTCTAAGAGAAAACCATTGATAACACTCTGGTGTTTACAGCTGCTGCTAAGCAGTGTTGTACGGAGCCAAGGCCATGGTAAGTTGAGGGCACATGGAGCTGGGAGGGAACAGAGTGAGGACAGCTGACTGAAAGTGGCCAAAGGGACGTTCTCTATCACCTGACAGCAAGCAGAAATTGTATTGAAAGGGGTGGGAGTTCATCTCAGTCTCTTCACTTCCCAGAGCCCAGCAGAGCATCAGTCTGGTGGCGCTGAGCAAGAGCTTGTGCATCACTTGTTACATACGATTCCATATCAACAGATATATAGTGATAACTATTACTCCTCTCATTTTATCTCTCTTAGTAAATTGCTTTGTTACAACCCACACGATGTACTTTTTTATCCCAGTTCTCATCCCCATCCCACTGGGAATGGGGCAGTGCACTGAGCACTGTGTGCTGCTGAGCCACATGTTGGGTTCAACAACCACCATCATTTTGGTGCCTGATGTGAGGCTCCAAGGGTTGAGATAACAGCACAACTGTCCAGAGTGGGATAACACAGGGCTTTGTGGGAGCTGGAGAACTGCTGGCCATGATGCTGATAGTTTCCCTGTTTGTGGAGTTGCTGAGTCTTCTCATGAAGCTGCAATGCACAGCTCCTTGCTTGCTGCTTGTTTTCCCTGCTACATTATTTGTGAACTCTTGATGCTGGATTAGGGTATTTATTTTGCTATGCTGTTTGACCTTGATTTAAATCATGATAAAATTGGCAGCTGATAAAGTGAAGTTTTGTGCACATTCAGCTCTGTGGTCATCTCTGTGTTTTGGAAGTAATACTGTTGGTATGATAAGGAATTACACATTTTACATTGTCTTCTCTGGGAGCCCAGGGCTATTCAAAGAGTGACTGGATATTGTGTTGAGGGACATGGTTTAGTGGGAGCTATAGGTGATAGGTGAACGGTTGGACTGGATGATCTTTTAGGCCTTTTCCAACCTTGGTGATTCTATTAATCTATGATTGAGGTTAAACAATTATTCAGGAATATCAGTGAGAGATCTGCGCCAAGGTGAGAAGGCTCTGCATGGCAGGGGGTGTGGGACCGTCTCGGCAGATGCCTGGAGAGGTGGGAACCCCCAGGGCTTTGGAACTTCATCTCCGAGCAACTGCAGGATCCTGAGAACCTGGTAGAATATTGGGGACAGGTCTGCTGTGGCTTTGGTAACCCCTAACAGGCACACATGACTGCAGTGTGCCAGATCCAGAGAGCTGGAAGTGCTGACAGTGCTGCAGCCTCTGCAACTCTTGGCACAGACCCTGCAGCAGCTCCAAGGTTTTGCTACACATCCTGCAGTTGTTCCATGCTCTGGGACAGATCCCGCTGTCACTACACCCCTCATAATGAGCTCTGCAGTCACTCCTGCTACAGGTCCTGCAGCTGTTCCAAGTATGGTAATAAGAAAATCCTACAAATTCCTCCCAAAAGAGGAAGTACAGCCCTGCAGTGGCTCCAACCTTTCCAATGAGCCCAGTGGCTGCTCCAACTTCGTCACATGTCCTGTGGTGAATCCAGCTCTGGCAATGAACTCTGAGGTCACTTCAACTCCTGCAACAGCCCGACAGCCACTTCAGCTCCTACAGTGAACCTTCTGGCTGTTAAAACCCCTGCAACTAGTCCTGGACTTGTAAACACATATGCATGTGTATTAGTATCTGTGCATATATGTTTGCAACTGCGTATGTTGTATATGTGTGAAAATATAAAAAATATATTATATATCTATAAATACATTTGTCATAATTATTATCCTTTTCTTTTTCTCTTTGTCTCAACCCATAAACTTTAAACCACAGCACTGCCCCAAGTCACTTAGTGATCTCCTTGGGACTATTCAATCTGATCCGGTCACACACTGAAGAGCAAACTAAGATCTTGAAGTTTTCTCAGGGAGCAGCTCCTGAGGTATATTCCTTACACCAGCTTTGGAAGAGGCCTCCAGTTCTCTGGTCCAGCTCTAAAGGGGCCCTCTTGTTATGGCAGTGCCAGCAAGGAGACCAGCTCTGACACAGCCGTTCATATTGCCGGCTACTGACTGCAGCACTGGATTGCTGCTGTAGAGGCAACAGGACAGTCGTGAGACACACAATACCTTCAGGACTGCACAAATGAGAGGACTCGAGAGCACTGTGGTGGTGTAAAGAGATCAGAAATGAAAAGAGCACGTGGAGCTGCTGTCTGTGGCTGTACTTCCCCAAATCCAGACAAAGTAGGAAAATAGAAAACCTAAGCAAATGTTTTTCTTGAAAACATTTTAGGTATCTTCAAACGTATTCAGGGAATCCGGTTACATGTTTGCATGAGCTCTTGGAGTGAAAAAATGGAAATTAGGTACGAAAGAAGTGTAATACATTTTTATTTATGAGTTCAATTTTTTTTTTCAATTTTTTTTTTTTTTTTTTTTTTTACGTTGCTATATCTCACGTAATCAAACAACCAAAGATGCATAGAACATAAAGAACCATCACTGGGAATCCTATGAGGAAATTGTGCATTTTATGGAAGCTGGAATAGTGTGTATTGCAACACCTTCCTGAGAGCATGCTTGATCTCCCTGTTCCTCATGCTGTAGATAATAGGGTTCAGTGTTGGAGGAACCACTGCGTACAGAAGTGCCACTGTCAGATCCAGAAGTGGGGAGGAAATGGACGGGGGCTTCAGGTAGGCAAAAAAGCCAGTGTTGAGAAAGAGGGAGACCACGGCCAGGTGAGGGAGGCATGTGGAGAAGGCTTTGTGCCGTCCCTGCTCACAGGGCATCCTCAGCACGGCCATGAAGATCTGCACATAGGACACCACTATGAAAACAAAGCAGCCAAAGGCTAAACTGGCACTAAAATTGAGAAACACAGTTTCCCTGAGATTTGATTCTGGGCAGGAGTGCTTGAGGATCTGGGGGATTTCACAGAAAAACTGGTTGACAACATTGCCTTGGCAGAGAGGCAGTGAAAACGTACTGGCAGTGTGCAGCAGAGAATAGAGAAGCACAGAGCACCCAGGCAGCTGCTGCCATGGTGGCACAAGCTCTGCTGTCCATCAAGGTCCCGTAGTGCAGGGGCTTGCAGATGGCAACGTAGCGGTCATAGGACATGATGGTGAGAAGGGAATACTCTGCTGAGAGGAAGAATAAAATGAAGAACACCTGCGCAGACCATCCTGTGTAGGAGATGGCCCTGGTGTCCCAGAGGGCGTTGGCCATGGCTTTGGGGAGAGTGGTGGAGATGCAGCCCAGGTCAAGGAGGGCCAGGTTGAGGAGGAAGAAGTACATGGGGGTGTGCAGGCGGCGGTCGCAGGCTACAGCTGTGCTGATGAGGCGGTTGCCCAGGAGAGCAGCCAGGTAGATGCCCAGGATGAGCCAGAAGTGCAGGAGCTGCAGCTGCCGCGTGTCTGCCAACGGCAGCAGGAGGAACTCGCTGATGGAGCTGCTGTTGGGCATCTGCTGCTATTGGGCTTGGCGTCCTGTTCAGAGTGCAGAAGATAATGACAAGTCCAGACCATTCTCAGAGACACTCCTCCTGCTATACTATGAAATATTTTCATTCTCCTACAACAGTGTACATTTAGCACCATTACTTGCCTTTAATTTCATATATTACAGCATTCCTTAAGTAGAAGCAGCATATGGAGCTCTAACCTTCCTCTTCTTTTCTTATCCCTCCTCCCTGGATATTTTCATGTGCTTCATGTCTCATATCTTTAACCCAACTGCTCTTAGCGCCCCAAAAAAAGCCTCTGTGCCATTCAGTGTGAATCCTAAAAAACTGCCTGTTTGCAGATGAAGTGAATTATCCATGTCTACTGAAAATTAAGATTCCCTCAGAACAGGAAAAGGAAACCCCCTGCCTTGGCTATACTCAAACGAAACACCCTCACAAACATACTGTTGTGCAGTGGAGCTGTGTTCCCCTGCCCCAGGCAGCAGCTGTGGCAGCATAAGCCCTGCCGGGGGGCTCCTTCCCCCCACACGTCTCCCCGCAGCGCCCTGGGCAGCTCCCCGGGCAGGCTGAGTGCTGAGCCTGGCAGGTGGCACAGTCCCATACCCGGCACACAGCCCCTGGGGCACAGCAGGGACCCTGCTCTGCAGGACAGCCCTGGGCACCCGCCTGCAGCCCCGGCTGCACAGCCTGCAGCCGTGCTGGGACATGCACCCCCCCCACGCCCCCCCACCCCGTAGCTCTTATGCTGCAGCACAGAAGCCCTCAGCTGGACCAGAAGGCTTTTTCCACAGTAAAGATAGATGCATTACCTGCAGCCAATCTGCTATGGAATGTCGCATATTTTGTTAACCCTCTATTAAAAGCAGCTGCATTGCCTACTGCATGAGACTTACCGTGTTGTGGTCTGTGAGCAATGCTCCTTCATAGAGCTCACAGCCCGCTCACACAGTACATATCTTGTAAGCTCACTCCAATTTCTCTCCTCTCTTTCTGTCACCTGCAGGCGGTGCTGTGCACAAGAGCTGCTCCTGGGCACAGCTGTCTCTCTACATCTCTGCCCACTTTTATGAGCTCCCTGTGTTTTAGGAGCCCAACCCAGCTGAGCAGTAGAGGATGTCATTTTTATCCTTCCCACTTGTCTCCCCTGAGATTTCCCTGCATCATCATGGCCAACAGTTCCTGAAAGTCAACAGCATCATGACTGTGCTTTGGAATATGTTGAATTTAACACCAGATTTCTAGTGGTCAGTGACAAATTCCTGACATGTGGTGAGGCCTGTCAGAGAGTGTTTGCTCAAAGAGGGCACTCATACAAGTACAGGATATCATAGAATCACCAAGGTTGGAAAAGACCTAAAAGATCATTCAGTCCAGCTGTTCACCTATCACCAATAGCTCCCGCTAAACCATGTCCGTCAACACAATGTCCAATCATTCCTTGAACGCCTCCAGGGTCGGTGAATCCACCACCCCCCTGGGCAGTCCATGCCAGGTCCCAAAGTTCAGGACTTGGCATTTGGTCTTGGTGAACCTCATCCCATTGGCTTCAGCCCAGCTCTCCAGCCTGTCCAGATTCCTCAGAAGGGGCTTGGTAACTTCAGGCAGATCTACACTCCCAGCTAATTTTTTGTAGTTTGCAAACCTACATAGGATGCACTCAATGACCTCATCCAGGTCATCAATAAAAATATTGAAGAGGACAAGCCCAAGCACAGACCCCTGGGGAACACCAGGTAGGCACACAGGTGGGCGTCCAGGCGGGTCTTGAATATCTCCTGTGAAGGATACAACACAACCCCCTCGGGTAGCCTGTTCCAGTGCTCCATCACCCTCACCATAAAGAAGTTCTTGCACAAATTCGTGCAGAACTTCCTATGCTCCAGTTTCTGTTCAGTTCCCCTACTCATATTTCCACACACTGACATCACGACACCCAGGTCCCTCTCTACAGAGCTCCTCTCCAGCAGCTCATTCCCCAAACTGTCCTGGTGTGTGCAATTATTCCTTCCTAAGTGCAACACTCTACACTTGCTTTCATTGAACCTCGTCTGGTTTCTTGCTGCACATCTATCCAGCCTGTCCAGGTCTCGCTGAATGGCAGCACAGCCTTCAGGCGTGTCAGCCAATCATCAGCAAACTTGCTGAGGGTGGCCACTATCCCCTTGTCAAGGTCACTTATGAAGAAGCTGAACAAGACCAGGCTCAGCACCAACACCTGGGGAACACCGCTACTTACAGGTCTCCAAATGGACTCTGCTTTGACAACGACCACCCTCTGTGCTCTGTCAGTCAGACAGTCCTCAACCCACATCACTGTTCACTCATCTTTCCCACATTTCCTTATCTTTGTTATAAGGATATTGTGGGAGACAGTATCAAAAGCCTTGCTGAAATCAAGGTAGACAACATCTACCACTCTCTCCCCATCCACCCAGCCAGCAACAATGTTATAGAAGGCTACCAGGTTTGTCACACATGACCTCCACTTGGTAAACCCATGCTGACAACTCCTGATAACCTCCTTTTCTTCCAACTGTCTGAAGATGGCATTCAGCACAAGCTGTTCCATCGCCTTTCCAGGGACAGTGGTGAGGCTCTCTGGCCTGTAGTTACCCAGATCTTCCTTCATACACATTTTTGAAGACAGGATTGACACTGGCTATCCTCCAGTCTTCAGGCACCTCCCCCATTCTCCAAGACCTCTCAAAGATGATAGAGAGTGGTTCTGCAGTCATCTCTGCCAGCTCCCTCAGCACACATGGATTTCTGAATATTGTTGAGGCCTAGGCGCTCATGGGCCAACTCTACCTTGACTAAAAGGCAAGTCCTCCATTCCCCATACCCTCTCACTAAGCTCCAGGGTCTGGGATTCCTGAAGGAGAGCTTTTACACTGAAGACAGAAGCAAAGTAGGCCTTCAGTATCTCCACCTTCTCAACAACCCCCATTACCAGAACACCTCCCTCACTTAGTAGGGACCCACAGTCTCACTAGTCTTCATATTATTCTTAACGTAATTTCAAAAGCCTTTTTTATTATCCTATTTAATGAGTGTCAACCCATTTAATTAATACTATGTTCTGCCTGTGAGGAAGCGTGAGAGGGAGGAGGGCCAGTCAGTGCTGGTTCTGTGGCAAGGTGTTTATCACTGAAGAATACTAACTGTTAATGGAAAGATATATGGTATTAACGGTGTTTATGGGAACTGAAGAGCTGTATTGTTTGACAAACTGTTCTTATGGTATAAGAAAGCATAATAGTTAATGGCATATGGAAGTGTTGTTGAGGGAATGTGGAAGTGTATCTGAGGGTACAAATAGTGGAATAGTTCACAGAGGAAAAAGGGTTAAAGAGAAAGTGAGTTTATCTGCACTGACATGAGAGCAACCCCCCGCTCCATTCCCCTACAAGCAGAGCAAAGCAGAGCAGAGCAGAGTAGAGCAACTGTCCCCATGTAGCATGTAGTGTTATTCTGCTTACTAAATGGATGAGCTCACTACAGAAGAGGCAAATCTTCTGTTCTGCTCCATCTCTGGCATACTCTGGAGTCCAAGGCATTTCAAAGCTATGGAACACCTACATTCTTTCAATGATGACACCTTAGTATGCTCTGGGCTCTCATTTCAATTGCATCTAAGTAAGTTAAGAGTCATGACAGCTGACTGGAAGGCCAATGGTCCCATAAAGTGCATCAAGTAAGTTATTGCCATCCGGGTGAGGGAAAGGGTCGTCCCTGTCTGCTCTGCACTGCTGCAGCCTCACCTGAAGCACTGGGTGCACTTCTGGGCACCGCAGAAGATCAAGTGCATCAAACTATGGGGGAGTGTGCACAGGAGGGCACTGGAACTGAGATCAGAGATTCAGAGTTACATTGGGATTGACTGCTTGTTCAGACGGGGCCCTTCTCACATCCCACATCCTGTGATGAGACACAGGGCACATGTGGGTTATGAACTCGACAGCATTTCTGCAACACATGCAGAGCCTGGGATCTTTCGTTGCCATGTCTTTGACTTAACATCATATAGATTTCCAACTCACTGCCACAGGAAGTGCCCTGAGCCAACATGAGAGACAGGATCTCCATGCCAGGGAGTTGGGAGGTATCATCTTAAAATTGAACAGGACTGGTGAGTATTTCACACATTGAGACAGGATAACACATTCTTACTGATTTCTATCTTTGTCTTCAACTCTTTTTTTCACTTAACTGACATTAATGAACATCTTTCAGAATTCATGCCTTTTTTAAATCAAGAAAACAAAAAAAGAGAAAGAGAAAAAGAAAAAAAAATAAGAGAAAGAGAAAGAGAAAGAGAAAGAAAGAGAAAGAGAAAGAGAAAGAGAAAGAGAAAGAGAAAGAGAAAGAGAAAGAGAAAGAGAAAGAGAAAGAGAAAGAGAAAGAGAAAGAGAAAGAGAAAGAGAAAGAGAAAGAGAAAGAGAGAGAAAGAGAAAGAGAAAGAGAAAGAGGAAAGGGGATAGGAAAGGGAAAAGGAAAGGGAAAAGGAAAGGGAAAAGGAAAAAGGAAAAGTTAAAAGGAAAAGGAAAAGAAAAAGCAAAAGGAAAAGGAAATGGAAAAGGAAAAGGAAAAGGAAAGAAAAATGAGAAGAAATCGACATAAAAAAAGAAAATAAAGAGAAAAAGAAAAAATAAAGAGGGATAGATAGAATCACGGTGAAGGAGTTGACAACACAGTCCATCAGAATTTGGTGAGATGGAGCAAATTTGAGTCGTCCCTATAAAAGTCAGAAATCAGACAGATATATGGGAGGTATCTGACTGAACAAAGAGCAAGGGATGGGGAAATCTGGCAGGCTGTGGCAGGAGCGTGTGTCTAAATGGCCAGCTGAAAATATGCCCTTAACCACGGCCATTAATTGAGGAGAACTGGAGACACCTGGAGGATGAGGGACATCAAAAAGGAAGCAGGGAAGAGCAGTGGCAGCGCCGGAATTTAGTCACAGGGCATTGGCACTGGCACTGCTGTCTGTGTCCCTGAACCTGAAGGCATTTGTGTCCAGCAAACACAGTTCTGGAAAACATCGTAGTTTCAGAAAAAGAAAGGAAAAAAAAACAAAAAAAAAGACATCAAATCACCTCAAAGATTCATATTTACAACTTAAAATGGAAGAAGACTCATGAGAATTTCCCATGTTGAGAAGGGTTAAAACATTTTCAGTGATTTCGATCTTTGTCTTCAATGCCTTGTCTCAATTTTACTGACATTAATGAGCATCTTTTAAGCTTACGGACGCTAAATAAATAAATAAATAGATAGATAGATAAATAAATAAATAACAAGAGATCCATTTGTGTCTTGTATTTGGCCTGATGCCCCTTTGACCTTCACATTTCCAATGAGACCTTCATTGCCGGAGAGTATGAGATCCAGTAGAGAACCTCTGCTCTTTGGTTCTTCCATGGCTTGGTCAAGAATCTCCCATCTGTGCTCTCCACGGATCTGCTGGATGGCACATGTCCTGTTGTGCTGTTCCTGCAGCAGATACTGGAGTGAAAAAGGCTCCCAAAGCAGACTGTCACGGTTTGAACTAAAAATCCACCTGCGTCCGTGACAGGGGGCCGTGGGCCCCAGAGGGGCCCTAGGCCGAAAGGAAAAAATTAATTAGGAAAAGAAAACAGCGGCAACGATCTAAGGAGGCACACTTATTTACTAAATACTATATCGAAATACAGGATAACACAATATAATACAATATAATTGAAAATTAAGCTAACGAATCAAGCAAAATAGGAGAGAGAATGAGTCCCGTAACCGAGAGGCCTACTGTGAATCTAGGCGAACAGCTGAAGGCTCCCACACACTCCCCTGAACACCAGAACTCGAAAGACGTCAGTCTGTTCTGCGACAGAGTTAATATAGAGTCCAGGTCCCGTGACCTATCGTGTTGTTCTCTGGGAGATGTAGTCTTCTTCTGTAAGTTGCAGATTCAGTAAAATTATTCATGCTTAATATGATGTTATGATGTGGAATACTGATAGCAAAAATTACAAAATTATTAAACCATGACATTCCACCCCTTATTCTACATCATTACATTATGTTTATACATACATACACACTCATATGTATAATTGTGAATAATCAGCAACCTTATTTTTCTCAACAATTTATATTTATTCCATACAAATCCCTAAGTTGAGAACAAAACTCTATAACCTAACCTACTATTTATTAATTTTGAGAAAATGGCAAAACTGCCAGAAAAAGGAAAACACGTCAGCGGTGGAGGAGAAAGGCAGTGCTAGTAGGGCGTCCCCCACATCAAGGTGCACTCATCCTTTCCCAGCCACCACAGCAGTTTTCCCTTTGACTTATACTTCTTTCCATGTGTGCTCTACACATGCATGGCCAGTGCACGATATAGAGTCCAGATGGAAAAACTTGCTTACAAAATGCCCAATTAAGATATATAGGAAGAAGTGTTTCCTTAACATTAATCCACTCTATCTTAAGTCCTGTACCTAACTGAACTATCTTGCACCTAATTGAAATATTTTCTGAGACTCTACCTATATATCTACAGGAAAATCATTGGCTGCACTCCCCCAACATCAAATTCCCTTGTGGTACACATTGGGCATTCCCATTTTTGTCCATCACCCACCACGTGCACCCAGGTCCCTGGGCAAAGACAGTACCCCGGAGAGGTTTGCCCTTTCCAGACGCTGGAAGGACCCAAACTGTCTTTCCCAACACGCTCTTTATGTGTATTACAGGAACCTTATCTCCCTCCATGGTACGTATGGAGCTGGATTGGTTAGGACCACTACGATTACTAGATCCTCGAGTGTTGACCAACCAGGTGGCTTCTGCTAAATGGTTCTCCCAATTTTTATACGTTCCGCCACCCATTGCTTTCAATATAGTTTTCAACAACCCATTGAATCGTTCAATCTTACCAGAAGCTGGTGCATGATAGGGAATATGGTAAATCCACTCAATGCCATGATTTTTGGCCCAAGTGGTTACAAGAGAATTTTTAAAATGGGTCCCATTATCTGATTCAATTCTTTCCGGAGTGCCATGCCGCCACAGGATTTGCTTTTCCAACCCTAATATGGTGTTTCGGGCGGTAGCATGGGGTACCGCGTATGTTTCGAGCCACCTAGTGGTTGCCTCCACCATGGTGAGTACATAACGCTTACCATTGCGAGATCGTGGCAAGGTGATATAATCAACCTGCCATGCCTCTCCATATTTATACTTTTGCCATCGCCCTTCCCCCCAAAGAGGTTTCATCCTCTTGGCTTATTTAATTATGGCGCATGTTTCACAATCATGAATAACTTGAGCAATAGCGTCCATAGTTAAGTCCACCCCTCGGTCTCTGGCCCACTTATATGTTGCATCCCTTCCTTGATGACCTGAAGTCTCGTGGGCCCACCGAGCTAGGAATAATTCACCCTTGTTCTGCCAGTCCAAGTCTATTTGAGCCACCTCAATTTTGGCAGCTCGATCAACCTGATGGTTATTTTTATGTTCTTCAGTAGCCTTGCTTTTAGGCACATGAGCATCTACATGACGCACCTTTACAACAATGTTCCTTATTCGGGCAGCAATGTCTTTCCATAGTTCAGCAGCCCAAACAGGTTTACCCTTTCGTTGCCAATTATCATCCTCCCACTGTTGCAACCACCCCCATAAGGCATTTGCCACCATCCATGAATCAGTATAAAGATGAAGCATTGGCCACCTCTCCCGTTCAGCCACATCTAAAGCCAGCTGAACAGCCTTTACCTCTGCGAATTGACTTGATTCTCCTTTACCTTCAGTGGCCTCTGCAACTTGTCGTGTGGGGCTCCATACAGCAGCTTTCCATCTGCGATGCTTCCCTACAATACGACATGATCCATCTGTGAATAGGGCAAATTTCTTTTCGTTTTCTGGCAGCTCATTGTATGGTGGTGCCTCTTTAGCACATGATACCTCTTCTCTAGGTGGTTTTTTTCAATTTTTTTACTCTCAGGCCAGTCCATGATCACTTCTAGAATTCCAGGACGGCTGAGTTTTCCCATTCAAGCTCGTTGAGTAGTTAATGAAATCCACTTACTCCAAGTGGCATCAGTAGCATGATGGGTGGAGGGAACCTGTCCTTTAAACATCCAGTTTATTACTGGCAAGCAGACCCTTTATATGCTCGACTCCAAAATCCTAGGGGTTGGCCTCGGGTCTCTCCTGAGGCTCTTTGCCACAAACTCCAGGTGGGACCTTTCTCTCCAGCAGCAGTGTAGAGGATGTTCTTCACATCCTGTCCCGTCCGTACTGGCCCCAAGGCCACGGCACGGGCTATTTCTTGTTTTATCTGCTCAAAAGCCTGCTGCTGCTCAGGACCCCATGAGAAATTATTCTTCTTCCGTGTTACCTGATAGAGAGAGCTCACTATGTGGCTGTAGTTTGGGACATGCATTCTCCAAAAGCCCACTACTCCCAGAAAAGATTGGGTCTCTGTTTTATTTGTGGGCGGAGACATAGCAGTGATTTTGTCAATCACATCTGCTGGGATGTGACGACGTCCATCTTGCCATTTTATACCTAAGAACTAGATTTCCTGGGCAGGCCCCTTCACCTTGCTGCCCTTAATGGCAAAACCAGCTTTCAAAAGAATTTGGATTATCTGTTTCCCTTTCTTGGAAACCTCTGCTGCTGTATGGCTCCACACTACAATGTCATCAATATACTGCAAGTGTTCAGGAGCATTACCCTGTTCCAAAACAGCTTGGATTAATCCATGGCAAATTGTTGGGCTGTGCTTCCACCCCTGGGGTAAACGGTTCCAGGTATACTGAATACCTCTCCAGGTAAAAGCAAACTGTGGCCTACATTTTGCAGCCAATGGGATGGAAAAGAAGGCATTAGCAATATCAATGGTGGCATACCACCTAGCTTCTTTTGACTCCAGTTCATACTGGAGTTCTAGCATGTCTGGTACAGCAGCACTTAATGGAGGTGTAACTTCATTCAGGCCACGGTAATCTACCGTCAGCCTCCATTCCCCACTGGTTTTACGCACTGGCCATATGGGGCTGTTAAAAGGTGAGTGCGTTTTGCTAATCACTCCCTGATTTTCTAATTGGCGAATTAGCTTGTGAATGGGGAGCAATGAGTCCCTATTGGTGCGGTACTGCCGTCTGTGAACCACTTTGGTGGCAATTGGTACCTCTTGGTCTTTTACCTGGAGCAACCCCACAGCAGAAGGATCATCTGACAGACCAGGTAAAGTTGACAGCTGCTTAACACCATTTGTGTTTACAGCAGCTATCCCAAAGGCCCATCGATACCCCTTGGGATCCTTGAAATATCCCATCCTAAGGTAATCGATTCCCAGTATACATGGAGCCTCTGGACCAGTCACAATAGGGTGCATTCGCCAGTTTTTACCAGTGAGGCTTATTTCGGCCTCCAACATAGTCAATTCTTGGGAACCCCCAGTCACTCCATGGATATATATTGGTTGTGTCCCTTGGTGACTTGAGGGCATTAGGGTGCATTGTGCACCAGTGTCCACCAAGGCTTTATATTTCTGTGGTTGAGATGTGCCAGGCCACTTAATCCACACAGTCCAGTATACTCTGTTGTCCCTTTCCCCCCCCTGGCTGGGGGCAGGGCCCCTCTATTGTTTACCTCGTTGACTTGCAGCAACTGGAACTCTCCCCTTCTTGGAAGAGTTCACCTTGGTAGTTGTTTCACCTTGTAATTCTTTCACTCGTGCCTGAAGTGCAGAAGTGGATGAATTACACCACTTCTTCATGTCTTCCCCATGACTACAGAGGAAAAGCAACAAGGCAAGACGTGTGGTCTCATCGTTGATTCGAGGTGACTTATCATCGTCATTTGCTTGAATACGAGGACGTCTCTTTTTAATGGTTGAGATTTTTGATGATACAGGTCAAGAGGAACTCATGTTGTTTAGCTTCCTCAATAGGCGACTGTGGAAATCCTGGTTTCCATCATCTTGTACCACCGTGGATTCATCTACATCAGGCACATTAGCCAATTTGTCAATAATATCATTTTGTGTTCCCTCCACTTCGTTTAACCTTTCCACAATTTTGACAATGGCTGAAGTATACAGATTAACTTCTGTGGCGCTTATAAATAATTCAAGTTCCTGAAGTCTGCCAATTAGTTCATTCACAAAGGGTTTCCTGTCCCCTTTGCCATATACTAATGCAAGTGCACTGGCATGCTTTTCTGGAGCTGCTTTTGTAAAGTCACGCCACATTTGTCGTGGAACGCGGACTGCTTCAGGATCATGTAATTGGTCTGGATCATTACGATTGAACTCGCGGCTGTATAGCATTTCCACCAGAGCATTTTCTCTCAAAAATTGGATACCTTTCTCAATATCAGTCCATTTCTTTCTCTCAGGCTCCAAGTCCCGTTTAAAGGGGAATCTATCTCTTACCGCTATCAACATTCGCTTCCAGAGGGTGTAGGACCGATTTTGGCATGTGCCAATACCTCTGTCCACACGTGAGTCCCTGGAAATGCTACCCAGTTGGCGAGCTTCACTGCCATCGAGCCACGCACTGTTGGCACCATTGTCCCAGCAGCGAAGTAACCAAGTGACCATATTTTCTTTTGGCTGACGTGTGTAATCCTTTCTTAGATCTCGAATTTCACTCAGTTTAAAAGATCGATCAATAATGGTCGTAATACTTTGCTCACCTTTTGCTCTATCAAGAGTCCCAGGTGTTGATGGTGGCAACTGTGTTGATGAGGCTGCCCAATCTATAAGTTTGGACTTGAGAAATTCTTGTAAAGAAAAACTAGCTTTTGGCTCCTCTTCTGACTCTGACCCTGACGCTTGTGTTATTTCTTCCAGGTAACCCTCCTTCTTTTTCCTCTCTCCTAACTTCCTCTGCTCCTCTAACTTCTTCTGCTCCTCAAACTTCTTCTGCTCCTCTATCATCTTCTTATACCCCTCTAACATCCTCTGCTCCTCCAACTTCTTCTGGTCTTCTGACTCCCCCTGCTCTCCTGAGTCCCCTGAGTCTCCTGAGTCCCGCTCTCCTAACTCCCTCCGCTCTTCTAACTCCTTCTGCATTTTCTCTAACTGAGTTGAAACTTGTTTTGTCTTTCGCACTCTTACAGGGGCAACCAACATTGTATCTGGTGTCCCCGATGGTTGGTCCAATTGGACTACATGTGCCCCCGGTGGCTGGTCAGATTGGACTACATGTGCCCCTGGTAGTTGGTTAAATATATTCAACTCACCCTGGAGGGCACATAGCTGGTCTCGGAGAGTGTTCCGCTCAAACTGGACGGCACCAAGCTCAGTCTGGAGGCTGTTGTAGTTGGACTGGAGAGTGTTGTACCCGAACCGGAGGACGTTATGCTCAGCCTGGAGGGCAGTGTGCTCAGTCTGGAGAGTGTTGAGCTCGGTCCGGAGGGCATTGTGCTCAGTCTGGAGAGTATTGTGCTCGGTCCGGAGGGCATTGTGCTCAGTCTGAAGAGCGTTATGCTCGGACCGGAGGGCGTTATGCACAGACTGAAGAGTGTTGTGCTCAGACTGGAGGGTGTCGCAGTTGGGTTGGAAGGCATCGTGCTTGGCCTGGAGGATGCCACACTCAGACTGGACGGCATCATACTTGGACTGGAGAGTATTGTGCTCGGTCAGGAGGGCATTGTGCTCAGTCTAGAGGGCATCACGCTCAGTCTGGAGAGTGTTGTACTCGGACTGGAGGGCACTGTGCTCAGACTGGAGAGTGTCGTGCTCGGACCGGAGGGCGCTGTGCTCGGACTGGAGAGTGTCGTTCTCGGACCGGAGGGCGCTGTGCTCGGACTGGAGAGTGTCGTGCTCGGACCGGAGGGCGCTGTGCTCGGACTGGAGAGTGTCGTGCTCGGACCGGAGGGCGCTGTGCTCAGACTGGAGAGTGTCGTGCTCGGACCGGAGGGCGCTGTGCTCAGACTGGAGAGTGTTGAGTTGGGATTGCAGGGAGCTTTTCTCATCCCAAAGTTTTTCTGCGTCAGCTCTAAGATTCTCTTTCTCGTACCAGACTGAGTCTCGTTGGTACAGGAGATCTTTTCTCTCAGCTTCAAAAGCTTTTTCTCCCTCTACCTTCTCATCCCAAAGTTTTTCTGCGTCAGCTCTATGACTCTCTTTCTCGTACCAGATTGAGTCTCGTTGGTACAGGAGATCTTTTCTCTCAGCTTCAAAAGCTTTTTCTCTCTCTACCTTCTCAGTCCAAAGTTTTTCTGCCTCAGCTCTAAGACTCTCCTTCTCGGCCCTGAGTCCTCTCTCAGCTTCAAAAACTTCCCTCTCAGGAATGGTATTGAATAAGGCCCGATAAGCATTAGCTAGGCCCAAAATCATTTGTGCCTCCTGAGATCTGCCTGAGCCACAACATTCCTGCCTCAAGTATGCAATCAAACTCTCAGGATTCTTCAAGTGTTCAGGAGTGAAGCTCCATAACACTGAAGATGTCTGTCCTTTGAGAATCTCTTCAAAGCCTCTCCACACTCCCTGCCACTCAGTATTCTCTGGTTCTAGGGAAGACTTCCTCCGGATGTTATAAATCCAGATACTGAGTGAGATTATTACAATAATCAACAGTAAGATCAGGGAGATTAAGAGTGTGGCCCACTGATCATTCAAGAACTGCATAAAGGATTCATAGAAAGAAAGAGGAGCACGCTTAAAAATCACCATTTCTGTATAATTAGTTGCATTAGTTGCTCCCTCTGGAGCTGTATACAGATACGAAGTGAGCATTGCTGTCACGGTTTGAACTAAAAATCCACCTGCGTCCGTGACAGGGGGCCGTAGGCCCCGGAGGGGCCTAGGCCGAAAGGAAAAAGTTAATTAGGAAAAGAAAACAGCGGCAACGATCTAAGGAGGCACACTTATTTACTAAATACTATATCGAAATACAGGATAACACAATATAATACAATATAATTGAAATTGAGCTAACGAATCAAGCAAAATAGGAGAGAGAATGAGTCCCGTAACCGAGAGGCCTACTGTGAATCTAGGCGAACGGCTGAAGGCTCCCACACACTCCCCTGAACGCCAGAACTCGAAAGACGACAGTCTGTTCTGCGACAGAGTTAATATAGAGTCCAGGTCCCGTGACCTATCGTGTTGTTCCCTGGGAGATGTAGTCTTCTTCTGTAAGTTGCAGATTCAGTAAAATTATTCATGCTTAATATGATGTTATGATGTGGAATACTGATAGCAAAAAAATACAAAATTATTAAACCATGACATTCCACCCCTTATTCTACATCATTACATTATGTTTATACATACATACACACTCATATGTATAATTGTGAATAATCAGCAACCTTATTTTTCTCAACAATTTATATTTATTCCATACAAATCCCTAAGTTGAGAACAAAACTCTATAACCTAACCTACTATTTATTAATTTTGAGAAAATGGCAAAACTGCCAGAAAAAGGAAAAACATGTCAGCGGTAGAGGGGAAAGGCAGCGCTAGTAGGGCGTCCCCCACATCAAGGTGCACTCATCCTTTCCCAGCCACCACAGCAGATTTCCTTTTGACTTATACTTCTTTCCATGTGTGCTCTACACATGCATGGCCAGTGCAGGATATAGAGTCCAGATGGAAAACTTGCTTACAGAATGCCTAATTAAGGTATATAGAGAAAAAGTGTTTCCTTAACATTAATCCACTCTATCTTAAGTCCTATACCTAATTGAACTATTCTGTACCTAATTGAAATATTTTCTGAGACTCTACCTATATATTTACAGGAAAATCATTGGCTGCACTCCCCCAACATCAAATTCCCTTGTGGTACACATTGAACATTCCCATTTTTATCCATCACCCACCATGTGCACCCAGGTCCCTGGGCAAAGACAGTACCCCGGAGAGGTTTGCCCTTTCCAGACGCTGGAAGGACCCAAACCGTCTTTCCCAACACGCTCTTTATGTGTACTACAGGAACCTTATCTCCCTCCACGGTACGTAGGGAGCTGGATTGGTTAGGACCATTGCGATTACTAGATCCTCGAGTGTTGACCAACCAGGTGGCTTCTGCTAAATGGTTCTCCCAATTTTTATACGTTCCGCCACCCATTGCTTTCAACATAGTTTTCAATAACCCATTGAATCGTTCAATCTTACCAGAAGCTGGTGCATGATAGGGAATATGGTAAATCCACTCAATGCCATGATTTTTGGCCCAAGTGGTTACAAGGGAATTTTTAAAATGGGTCCCATTATCTGATTCAATTCTTTCTGGAGTGCCATGCCGCCACAGGATTTGCTTTTCCAACCCTAATATGGTGTTTCGGGCGGTAGCATGGGGTACTGCGTATGTTTCGAGCCACCCAGTGGTTGCCTCCACCATGGTGAGTACATACCGCTTACCATTGCGAGATCGTGGCAAGGTGATATAATCAACCTGCCATGCCTCTCCATATTTATACTTTTGCCATCGCCCTTCCCCCCAAATAGGTTTCATCCTCTTGGCTTGTTTAATTATGGCGCATGTTTCACAATCATGAATAACTTGAGCAATAGCGTCCATAGTTAAGTCCACCCCTCGGTCTCTGGCCCACTTATATGTTGCATCCCTTCCTTGATGACCTGAAGTCTCATGGGCCCACCGAGCTAGGAATAATTCACCCTTGTTCTGCCAGTCCAAGTCTATTTGAGCCACCTCAATTTTGGCAGCTCGATCAACCTGATGGTTATTTTTATGTTCTTCAGTAGCCTTGCTTTTAGGCACATGAGCATCTACATGGCGCACCTTTACAACAATGTTCCTTATTCGGGCAGCAATGTCTTTCCATAGTTCAGCAGCCCAAACAGGTTTACCCTTTCGTTGCCAATTATCATTTTCCCACTGTTGCAACCACCCCCATAAGGCATTTGCCACCATCCATGAATCAGTATAAAGATGAAGCATTGGCCACCTCTCCCGTTCAGCCACATCTAAAGCCAGCTGAACAGCCTTTACCTCTGCAAATTGACTTGATTCTCCTTTACCTTCAGTGGCCTCTGCAACTTGTCGTGTGGGGCTCCATACAGCAGCTTTCCATCTGTGATGCTTCCCTACAATACGACATGATCCGTCTGTGAATAGGGCAAATTTCTTTTCGTTTTCTGGTAGCTCATTGTATGGTGGTGCCTCTTTAGCACGTGATACCTCTTCTCTAGGTGGTTTTTTCAATTTTTTTACTCTCAGGCCAGTCCATGATCACTTCTAGAATTCCAGGACGGCTGAGTTTTCCCATTCGAGCTCGTTGAGTAATTAATGAAATCCACTTACTCCAAGTGGCATCAGTAGCATGATGGGTGGAGGGAACCTGTCCTTTAAACATCCAGTTTATTACTGGCAAGCGAGGTGCTAGAAGAAGCTGAACCTCTGTCCCAACTACTTCAGAAGCAGCCCGAACCCCCTCATACACGGCTAAGATCTCCTTCTCAGTTGGAGTGTAGCGCTCCTCAGACCCTTTATATGCTCGACTCCAAAATCCTAGGGGTCGGCCTCGGGTCTCTCCTGAGGCTCTTTGCCACAAACTCCAGGTGGGACCTTTCTCTCCAGCAGCAGTGTAGAGGATGTTCTTCACATCCTGTCCCGTCCGTACTGGCCCCAAGGCCACGGCACGGGCTATTTCTTGTTTTATCTGCTCAAAAGCCTGCTGCTGCTCAGGACCCCATGAGAAATTATTCTTCTTCCGTGTTACCTGATAGAGAGGGCTCACTATGTGGCTGTAGTTTGGGACATGCATTCTCCAAAAGCCCACTACTCCCAGAAAAGATTGGGTCTCTGTTTTATTTGTGGGCGGAGACATAGCAGTGATTTTGTCAATCACATCTGCTGGGATGTGACGACGTCCATCTTGCCATTTTATGCCTAAGAACTGGATTTCCTGGGCAGGCCCCTTCACCTTGCTGCGCTTAATGGCAAAACCAGCTTTCAAAAGAATTTGGATTATCTGTTTCCCTTTCTTGGAAACCTCTGCTGCTGTATGGCCCCACACCACAATGTCATCAATATACTGCAAGTGCTCAGGAGCATTACCCTGTTCCAAAACAGCTTGGATCAATCCATGGCAAATTGTTGGGCTGTGCTTCCACCCCTGGGGTAAACGGTTCCAGGTATACTGAATACCTCTCCAGGTAAAAGCAAACTGTGGCCTACATTTTGCAGCCAATGGGATGGAAAAGAAGGCATTAGCAATATCAATGGTGGCATACCACCTAGCTTCTTTTGACTCCAATTCATACTGGAGTTCTAGCATGTCTGGTACAGCAGCACTTAATGGAGGTGTAACTTCATTCAGGCCACGGTAATCTACCGTCAGCCTCCATTCCCCACTGGTTTTACGCACTGGCCATATGGGGCTGTTAAAAGGCGAGTGCGTTTTGCTAATCACTCCCTGATTTTCTAATTGGCGAATTAGCTTTTGAATGGGGAGCAATGAGTCCCTATTGGTGCGGTACTGCCGTCTGTGAACCACTTTGGTGGCAATTGGTACCTCTTGGTCTTTTACCTGGAGCAACCCCACAGCAGAAGGATCATCTGACAGACCAGGTAAAGTTGACAGCTGCTTAACACCATTTGTGTTTACAGCAGCTATCCCAAAGGCCCATCGATACCCCTTGGGATCCTTGAAATATCCCATCCTAAGGTAATCGATTCCCAGTATACATGGAGCCTCTGGACCAGTCACAATAGGGTGCATTCGCCAGTTTTTACCAGTGAGGCTTATTTCGGCCTCCAACATAGTCAATTCTTGGGAACCCCCAGTCACTCCATGGATATAAATTGGTTGTGTCCCTTGGTGACTTGAGGGCATTAGGGTGCATTGTGCACCAGTGTCCACCAAGGCTTTATATTTCTGTGGTCGAGATGTGCCAGGCCACTTAATCCACACAGTCCAGTATACTCTATTGTCCCTTTCCCCCCCCTGGCTGGGGGCAGGGCCCCTCTATTGTTTACCTCGGCGGCTTGCAGCAACTGGAACTTTCCCCCGTTTGGAAGAGTTCACCTTGGTGGTTGTTTTGGATTGTAATTCTTTCACTCGTGCCTGAAGTGCAGAAGTGGATGAGTTATACCACTTCTTTATATCCTCCCCATGATTACTCAAGAAATACAACAAAGCAAAACGTATGGTCTTATCATTGTCGTTTGCTTGAATACGAGGTGTCTTATCGTTGTCATTTGCTTGAATACGAGGACGTCTCTTTTTTATGGTTGAGATTTTCGATGATACAGGTCGAGAGGAACTCATGTTGTTTAGCTCTCTCAATAGGCGATCGTGGAAATCCTGGTTTCCATCATCTGGTACCACCGTGGATTCATCTACATCAGGCACATTAGCCAATTTGTCAATAATATCACTTTGTGTTTCCTCCACTTTGTCTAACCTTTCCACTATTTTTTTTCCCATTTGGACAATGGCTGAAGTATAAAGCTTAACTTCTGTAGCGCTTATAAATAATTCAAGCTCCTGAAGTCTGCTAATTAGCTCATTTACAGGGGGCTTTCTTTCCCCTTTGCCATATACCAATGCAAGTGCACTGGCATGCTTTTCTGGAGCTGCCTTTGTAAAGTCACGCCACATTTGTCGTGGAACGTGGACTGCTTCAGGATCATGTAATTGGTTTGGATTGTTACGATTGAACTGGGGGCTGTAGAGCATTTCCACCAGAGCCCTTTCTCTCAAAAATTGGATACCTTTCTCCATATCAGTCCATTTCTTTTTCTCAGGCTCCAAGTCCCGTTTAAAGGGGAATCTATCTCTTACCGCTATCAACATCCGCTTCCAGAGGGTGTAGGACCGATTTTGGCATGTGCCTATACCTCTGTCCACACGTGAGTCCCTGGAAATGCTACCCAGTTGGCGAGCTTCACTGCCATCGAGCCACGCACTGTTGGCACCATTGTCCCAGCAGCGAAGTAACCAAGTGACCATATTTTCTTTTGGCTGACGTGTGAAATCCTTTCTCAGATCTCGAATTTCACTCAGTTTAAAAGATCGATCAATAATGGTCGTAATACTTTGCTCACCTTTTGCTCTATCAAGAGTCCCAGGTGTTGATGTTGGCAGCTGTGTTGATGAGGCTGCCCCATCTATAAGTTTGGACTCGAGAAATTCTCGTAAAGAAAATCTAGCTTTTGGCTCCTCGTCTGACTCTGACCCTGACTCTGACGCTTGTGTTATTTCCTCCAGGCGACCTTCCTCCTTTTTCCTCTCTCCTAACTTTCTCTCTCCTAACTTTCTCTGCTCCTCTGACTTCTTCTCCTCCTCTAACATCTTCTTATACTGCTCTAACAACCTCTGCTCCGCCGACTTCCTCTGGTCTTCTGACTCCTCCTGCTCTCCTGAGTCCCCCTGACCTCCCGAGTCCCCCTGCTCTCCTGAGTCCCCCTGCTCTCCTGAGTCCTGCTCTCCTAACTCCCTCCGCTCTTCTAACTCCTTCTGCATTTTCTCTATCTGAGTTGAAACTCGTTTTGTTTTTCGCCCTCTTACAGGGGCAACCAACATTGTATCTGGTGCCCCCGGTGGTTGGTTAAGTTGGAGTACATACGGTTCAGACTTGAGGGTGTCGCATTCTGCCCTGAGGACGTTATAACTAGACTGGAGGGCGTCGTGCTCAGACTGGAGAGCGTTGTGCTTACACAGGAGGGCGCTGCGCGCTGCCCGGAGATTGTCGTACCCGGACTGGAGGTCTTTGTGTTTGGACTGGAGAGTGTCATACTTGGACCGGAGGGCGCTGTGCTCGGACTGGAGAGTGTCGTGCTCGGACCGGAGGGCATCGCGCTCAGTCTGGAGAGTGTCATGCTCGGACCGGAGGGCGCTGTGCTCGGACTGGAGAGTGTCGTGCTCGGACCGGAGGGCATCGCGCTCAGTCTGGAGAGTGTCATGCTCGGACCGGAGGGCGCTGTACTCGGACTGGAGAGTGTCGTGCTCGGACCGGAGGGCATCGCGCTCAGTCTGGAGAGTGTCATGCTCGGACCGGAGGGCATCGCGCTCAGTCTGGAGAGTGTCATGCTCGGACCGGAGGGCATCGCGCTCAGTCTGGAGAGTGTCATGCTCGGACCGGAGGGCGCTGTACTCGGACTGGAGAGTGTCGTGCTCGGACCGGAGGGCGCCGTGCTCGGACTGGAGAGCGTCGTGCTCGGACCGGAGGGCGCCGTGCTCGGACTGGAGAATGTCGTGCTCGGACCGGAGGGCACTGTGCTCAGACTGGAGAGTGTTGAGTTGGGATTGCAGGGAGCTTTTCTCATCCCAAAGTTTTTCTGCGTCAGCTCTAAGACTCTCTTTCTCGTACCAGATTGAGTCTCGTTGGTACAGGAGATCTTTTCTCTCAGCTTCAAAAGCTTTTTCTCTCTCTACCTTCTCATCCCAAAGTTTTGCTGCGTCAGCTCTAAGACTCTCTTTCTCGTACCAGATTGAGTCTCGTTGGTACAGGAGATCTTTTCTCTCAGCTTCAAAAGCTTTTTCTCTCTCTACCTTCTCATCCCAAAGTTTTGCTGCGTCAGCTCTAAGACTCTCTTTCTCGTACCAGATTGAGTCTCGTTGGTACAGGAGATCTTTTCTCTCAGCTTCAAAAGCTTTTTCTCTCTCTACCTTCTCAGTCCAAAGTTTTTCTGCCTCAGCTCTAAGACTCTCTCTCTCAGGAATGGTATTGACTAAGGCCCAATAAGCATTAGCTAGGCCCAAAATCATTTGTGCCTCCTGAGATCTGCCTGAGCCACAACATTCCTGCCTCAAATATGCAATCAAACTCTCAGGATTCTTCAAGTGTTCAGGAGTGAAGCTCCATAACACTGAAGATGTCTGTCCTTTGAGAATCTCTTCAATTCCCTGCCACTCAGTATTCTCTGGTTCTAGGGAAGACTTCCTCCGGATGTTATAAATCCAGATACTGAGTGAGATTATTACAATAATCAACAGTAAGATCAGGGAGATTAAGAGTGTGGCCCACTGATCATTCAAGAACTGCATAAAGGATTCATAGAAAGAAAGAGGAGCACGCTTAAAAATCACCATTTCTGTATAATTAGTTGCATTAGTTGCTCCCTCTGGAGCTGTATACAGATACGAAGTGAGCATTGCTAACCATGCTTTCAATCCATTATACAATTGTATAGCTCCATAAGAAAAAGTGGCTAGCTTAAACATGGCCCAATATGTTCGGAGCGTCTCAAAAAAGGAACCAATGGCACACAGTCCCTGGTAAAACAAATTTAGTAGAGAAAACATCTTTTTTCCTCCAATAGAGAGAAAAAAGTAAAAGAAAACAAAGCTCAGCAGTGTTTATAAAATATACTGGAGTATTGGCAGTCCGCCTGGACTTTCAAGGTCAAGCTCGCAGGTGCAGAATCGCAAACACGAGATAGCTCCTTAACAGGGAAAAAAAACTCGTAGCTCTGTTAAAAGCTAAAAGAGCAACAGAAGAAAACACAGAAAAACAGCAACTCAATTTGCCCGCATTCTCCACCAAAATCTGTCACGGTTTGAACTAAAAATCCACCTGCGTCCGTGACAGGGGGCCGTAGGCCCCGGAGGGGCCTAGGCCGAAAGGAAAAAGTTAATTAGGAAAAGAAAACAGCGGCAACGATCTAAGGAGGCACACTTATTTACTAAATACTATATCGAAATACAGGATAACACAATATAATACAATATAATTGAAATTGAGCTAACGAATCAAGCAAAATAGGAGAGAGAATGAGTCCCGTAACCGAGAGGCCTACTGTGAATCTAGGCGAACGGCTGAAGGCTCCCACACACTCCCCTGAACGCCAGAACTCGAAAGACGACAGTCTGTTCTGCGACAGAGTTAATATAGAGTCCAGGTCCCGTGACCTATCGTGTTGTTCCCTGGGAGATGTAGTCTTCTTCTGTAAGTTGCAGATTCAGTAAAATTATTCATGCTTAATATGATGTTATGATGTGGAATACTGATAGCAAAAAAAATACAAAATTATTAAACCATGACAATTGCTAACCATGCTTTCAATCCATTATACAATTGTATAGCTCCATAAGAAAAAGTGGCTAGCTTAAACATGACCCAGTATGTTCGGAGCGTCTCAAAAAAGGAACCAATGGCACACAGTCCCTGGTAAAACAAATTTAGTAGAGAAAACATTTTTTTTTTTTTTTTCATTTTTTTTCCTCAATAGAGAGAAAAAAATAAAAGAAAACAAAGCTCAGCAGTGTTTATAAAATATACTGGAGTATTGGCAGTCCGCCTGGACTTTCAAGGTCAAGCTCGCAGGTGCGGAACCGCAAACACGAGATAGCTCCTTAACAGGAAAAAAACTCGTAGCTCTGTTAAAAGCTAAAAGAGCAACAGAAGAAAACACAGAAAAAAACAGCAACTCAATTTGCCCGCATTCTCCACCAAAATCTGTCACGGTTTGAACTAAAAATCCACCTGCGTCCGTGACAGGGGCCGTGGGCCCCGGAGGGGCCATAGGCCGAAAGGAAAAAGTTAATTAGGAAAAGAAAACAGCGGCAACGATCTAAGGAGGCACACGTATTTACTACATACTATATCGAAATACAGGATAACACAATATAATACAATATAATTGAAAATTGAAAATTGAGCTAACGAATCAAGCAAAATAGGAGAGAGAAAGACACATGACACAGACAAAGGCCTGACAACATCAGGCTCCCATGTGTCTGCAGAGGGCACCTTCCACTTGCTCTCTATGATCAAGAAGCCAGGAACAGACACTGATGGTCTCCTCTGTTTGCCATTTCCATTAGCTCTGACTTGGCTGCTCTTCCATCCCCAGGCAGAGCTCAGTGCACTCTCACAGAGGGCAGTCGCCCTTCCTTGACTCCTCGCCCATCCATCCTAAAGACTCTGTATCCCCCTTGCTCTATTATCTTATAGCAAAACATGGAACAGCTACAGGACCTGTAGCAGGAGTGACTGCAGAGCTCATTATGAGGGGTGGAGTGACAGCGGGATCTGTCCAGAGTGTGGAGTAAGTGCAGAACATGTAGCAAAACCTTGGAGCTGCTGCAGGGTCTGTGCCAAGAGTTGCAGAGGCTGCAGCACTGTCAGCAGATCCAGCTCTCTTTCCCTTGAGGATGCTGAAGACACACTTATGGGGCTGGGGATGCAGTTATGGGGCTGGGGACTCAGATATGGGTCTATGTTCCCACTTATGGGGCTGGAGAGGCAGTTATGGGATTGGGGATGCAGGTATGGGGCTGTGGGTGCACTTATGGGGCTGGAGATGAACCTATGGGGCTGGGGAACCACTTATGGGTCACACTTACGGGGCTGGGTACAGGTATGTCAACCAGGGACCCCCATAGTGTCCCCATTGGGGTCACACTTATGGGGCTGGAGATGCAGTTATGAAGTTTGGGGTCTCACTTGTGGGGCTGGGGATGCGCTTATGGGGCTGGGGAGGCACTTATGGGTCAAAATTTTGGGGCTGGGGACACACTTATGGGGCTGGGGACTCAGTTATAGGGCTGGAGATGCAGTTACGGTTCACACTTATGGGTCTGGGAATGCAGATATGGGTCACACTTAAGGGGCTGGGGATGTAGTTATGGGCCACACTTATGGGGCTGAAGACGCAGTTATGGGTCTGGGGTCCCACTTATGGGTCTGAGGACCCACTTATGGGGCTGGAGCCTCACTTATGGGTCACACTTATGGGGCTGGGGACTCAGATATGGGGCTAGGGATGCAGTTATAGGTCACACTTATGGGGCTGGTGATACACTTATTGGGCTGGGGACACAGTTATGGGGCTGTGTTCCCACTTATGGGGCTGGGGACTCAGTTATGGGTAACACTTATGGGGCTGGGGAGGCACTTAGGAACACAGTTATGGGGTTGGGGTCACACTTATGGGGCTGGACCCTCACTTATGGGTAACACTTATGGGGCTAGTGATATACTTATGGGGCTGGGGAGGCACTTATGGGCCTGGGGATGCACTTATGGGTCACACTTATGGGGCTGGAAACATCTCTAAGTCTATAGTTATGGGACTGGGGACACAGTTATCAGGCTGAAGATTCAGTTATGGGGTTTTGGGTCACACTTATGCCACTAGGGATGGACTTATGGGTCTGGGGTCCCCATTGGCTTCTATGAGGTCAAACTGATGGGGTTGGGGACGCACTTATGGGGCTGGGGAGGCACTTATGGGTCACACTTATGGGTCTGTGTTCCCAGTTATGGGGCTGGGGTCCCCATTGGCCCCTATGGGGTCCCACTTATGAGGCTGCAGACATCTCCAAGTCTTTAGGGTCTCAGTTATGGGGTTGGGGTTACAGTTATGGGGCTGAGGATGCAGTTATGGGGCTGGGGTCCCCATTGGCCCCTATGGGGTCACACTTATGGGTCTGGAGCCTCACTTATGGGTCTGGAGCCTCACTTATGGGGCTGGAGTCCCACTTATGGGGCTGGATTCACACTTAGGAACTCAGTTATGGGGTTTTAGGTCCCACTTATGGGTCTGGACAGCCACTTATGGGGCTGGGGACATCTCCAAGTCTATACTTATGGTGTTTTGGGTCATACTTATGGGTCTGTGTTCCCACTTATGGGGCTGGGGTCCCCATTGGCCCCTATGGGGTCACACTTATG
Source organism: Coturnix japonica (assembly GCF_054131305.1). Taxonomy (NCBI): domain Eukaryota; kingdom Metazoa; phylum Chordata; class Aves; order Galliformes; family Phasianidae; genus Coturnix; species Coturnix japonica. The sequence continues at coordinate 1,052,826 of NC_140686.1, forward strand.
GGTCTGGAGACCCACTTATGGGGCTGGGGACATCTCCAAGTCTTTAGTTATGGGGTTTTGGGTCACACTTATGGGTCTGTGTTCCCATTTATGGGGCTGGGGTCCCCACTGGCCTTTATGGGGTCACACTTATGGGGCTGGGGATGAAGTTATGGGGCTGGAGCCACACATATGGGTCACATTTATGAGGCTGGGGACATCTCAAAGTTTCATAGGGTTTCGGTTAGGGGGCTTTGGGTGACGCTTATGGGGCTAGGGTCCCCACTGGCCCCTATGGGGTCACACTTATGGGTTTGGAGCCTCTCTTATGGGTCACACTTATGGGGCTGCGGAGGCACTTATGGGGCTTGGGGTGTCACTTATGGGGCTAGAATCATACTTATGGGGTTTGGGGTCACACTTATGGGTCTGTGTTCCCACTTATGGGGCTGGGGTCCCCATTGACCCCTATGGGGTCCCAAGGAACAACTCACCTTGTTGCTTGCCAGCCTCCCCGTTGTAATTGGGGTGAATGAGGCCCCATATAAATGGGGTTTGTGGTCACACTTATGGGTCTGTGTTCACACTTATGGGTCTAGGGACCCACTTATGGTTCTGGAGCCTCACTTATGGGTCTGGAGACCTCTCCAAATCTATAGTTATGGGGTTGGGGCCACACTTATGGGTCTGTGTTCACACTTATGAGGCTGGAGACCCACTTATGGGGCTGGGGACATCTCCAAGTCTATAGTTATGGGGCTGTGGCCACACTTATGGGTCTGAGGACCTACTTATGGGGCTGGAGCCTCACTTATTGGTTACACTTGTGGGTCTGGGGCCCACATTGGCCCCTATGGGGTCACACTTACGGAGCTAGAATCATAATTATGTCGTTCTGGGTCACACTTATGTTCCCACTTATGGTACTGGGGTCCCCATTGGACCCTATGGGGTTACACTTATGGGTCGCACATACCTTGTTGCTTGGCGGCCTTCCCGTTGTCATTGGGATGAACGAGGTCCCATATAAAGGCCTTGATGGACTCATCACCCCGATAATGGAGCAGGCAATAGAGCAGGATGGCCCTAGAGATGGTGACTTGCGGAATCAAACCCCATAACCACCAAGTAGTTCTAAAGCAGGTATGTTTAATGAGTGATGCGCACACACCCTGGTGCAAGGGGGGTAGTACCACCTCACTTGCACACCGACAGGAGAAAGCGTGCAACAGATACAGGCTGAACTAATACATCATCAGTAGTTGGCAGCATTGGGATACATATTCATTACATTCCTCAGACCCCGTTAGCATGCAGTCCCTCCCCCCTTGTGCATGCGTAGTGAGTTGTGGGGTTGGTGGTGGGATGAAGGCTCACCATCTTCCTCACCATAAACATTCGACCCTTCAGAAGGGGCACCCCCCAACCTGGTTCCAGCTGCTCTGTGGACATCTAATCACCACACTGTTCTCGGGCTGTTCCACCCTGATCTTCATGGCCTTCATCCCCTTGTTTTCTCAAGCTTAGCGTCTGCAATTCCCCCTCTCTCTGACCCCCATAACATAAACTATCTATCTGTAACTGCCCTTTGCCTTAGTGAGGCCCCCTTTCCCTTTCCGTAGCAAAGTGTTCTCTTTTCATCTACTATGGGGTCCCTTTTCACTATTCACTGACACTTCATGATGGATGGGCAAGGAAGATGAGGAAAGGCTGCTGCCCTTTGTGAGAGTGCACTGAGCTCTGCCTGGGGATGGCAGAGGAGCCAGCTGAGAACTGATGGAAAAGGCACAAAGAGGAGAGCGGCAGATTCTGTTCCTTGCTTCCTGATCAGGAAGAACAAGAGGAGGAGGACAGGCAGGAATCTGAGTTACAGCTCAGATGGAATTGTCTTCAGACTGCCTGCTATTGTGCAGTGTTTTGGTTCTAAGAGAAAACCATTGATAACACTCTGATGTTTACAAGTGCTGCTAAGCAGTGTTGTACGGAGCCAAGGCCATGGTCAGTGGAGGGCACATGGAGCTGGGAGGGAACAGAGTGAGGACAGCTGACTGAAAGTGGCCAAAGGGACGTTCTCTATCAGCTGACAGCAAGCAGAAATTGTATTGAAAGGGGTGGGAGTTCATCTCAGTCTCTTTACTGCCCAGGGCCACGCTGAGCATCAGTCTGGCGATGCTGAGCAAGAGCTTGTGCATCAGTTGTTACATACTATTCCATATCAACAAATATATAGTGATAACTAATACTCCTCTCCTTTTATCTCTCTTAGTAAATTGCTTTGTTACAACCCACACGATGTACTTTTTTTCCCAGTTCTCATCCCCATCCCACTGGGAATGGGGCAGTGCACAAAGCACTGTGTGCTGCTGAGCCACATGTTGGGTTCAACAACCACCATCATTTTGGTGCCTGATGTGAGGCTCCAAGGGTTGAGATAACAGCACATCTGTCCAGAGTGAGATAACACAGGGCTTTGTGGGAGCTGGAGAATTGCTGGACATGATGCTGATTGTTTCCCTATGTGTGGAGCTTGCTGAGTCTTCTCACGAAGCTGCATTGCACAGCTCCTTGCTTGCTGCTTGTTTTCCCTGCTACATTATTTGTGAACTCTTGATGCTGGATTAGGGTATTTATTTTGCTATGCTGTTTGACCTTGATTTAAATCATGATAAAATTGGCAGCTGACAAATGAAATTTTGTGCACAGTCAGCTCTGTGGTCATCTTTGGGTTTTGGAAGTAAAACTGTTGGTATGATTAGGAATTACACATTTTACATTGTCTTCTCTGGGAGCCCAGTGCTATTCAAGGTGTGACTGGATATTGTGTTGAGGGACATGGTTTAGTGGGAGCTATAGGTAATAGGTGAACGGTTGGACTGGATGATCTTTTAGGCCTTTTCTAACCTTGGTGGTTCTAGGATTCTAGGATTGAAGTTAAACAATTATTCAGGAATATCAGTGAGAGATCTGCCCCAAGGTGAGAAGGCTCTGCATGGCAGGGGTGTGGGACCGTCTGGGCAGCTGCCTGGAGAGGTGGGCACCCCCAGGGCTTTCGAACTACATCTCTGAGCAACTGCAGGATCCTGAGAACCTGGTAGAATATTGGGGACAGGTCTGCTGTGGCTCTGGTAATCCCCTAGAAACACAGATGACTGCAGTGTGCCAGATCCAGAGAGCTGGACATGCTGACAGTGCTGCAGCCTCTGCAACTCCGGCACAGACCCTGCAACAGTTCCAAGGTTTTGTCACATGTCTTGCGTTTGCTCCACGCTCTGGACAGATCCCGCTGTCACTCCACTCCTCATAATGAGCTCTGCAGTCACTCCTGCTACAGGTCCTGTATCTGTTCCATGTATTGCTATAAGAAAATAAAACAGATGCCTCCCAAGGGAGGTGCACTGTGCCAGGAGGTACAGCACTGTGGTCACTCCAATCCCTCCGATGAGCCCAGTGGCTGCTCCAACTTCAATCACAGGTCCTGTGGTGATTCCAGCTCTGGCAATGAGCTCTGCAGTTGCTCCAACTCCTGAAATAGGAAAAAAGCCTCTCCAGTTTCTATAGTGAACCTTGAGAGTGTTGAAACCCCTGCAACAGGTTCTGGACTTGCAAACAGATATGCATATATACTATTATCATCTATGTATGATATGTATATGTATTAGTATATGCATATGTGTTAGCAACTGCCTATATTGTATAGATGTGAAAATATACTATATATATAAGATATGTATATATGCATTTATCATACTTATAATCTTTTTCTTTTTATCTTGTCCTTAAACCACAAATTCTAAACCTCAGCACTGCCTTGAGTCCCTTACAAATCTCCTTGGGACTTCTGAATCAATCCCTGCCAGTCAGTGAAATGCACCAGAAGATTTCAAGGTCTTCTCAGAGAGCAGCTCCTGAGGTATATTCCTTACACCAGCTTTGGAAGAGGACTCCAGTTCTCTGGACCTGCTCTAAAGGGGCCCTCTTGTTATGGCAGTGCCAGCAAGGAGACCAGCCCTGACACAGCCGTTCGTATTGCGGGCTACTGACTGCTGTCCTGTAGTGCTGCTGTAGAGAACAGGACTGTTGGGAGACATAGAAGACCTTCAGGCCTGCAAAAATGAGAGGACTTGAGAGCACTGTGGTGGTGTAAAGAGATCAGAAATGAAAAGAGCACGTTGAGCTGCTGTCTGCAGCTGTACCTCCCCAAATCCAGACAAAGAAGGATAAAAGAAAAGCTAAGTAAACGTATATTTTGAAAGCGTTCTAGGAATATTTTAACCTATTCAGGGAATCTGGTAACATGTTTGCATAAGCTCTTGGAGTGAGAAAATGGAAAACAGGTAGAAAAGAAATAAGTTCTAAATATATATTCAATAACTTTTTTTTTTTTTTTTTTTTTTTTTCCCCGCGTAGCTATATCTTACATAATTAAACAACCAAAGATACATAAAATATAGAGAACCAACACTGGGAATCATATGAGAAAGTTATGCATTTTATGGAAGTTGGAATAGTGATAATTGCAACACCTTCCTGAGAGCGTGCTTGATCTCCCTGTTCCTCATGCTGTAGATAACAGGGTTCAGTGTTGGAGGAACCACTGCGTACAGAAGTGCCACTGCTAGATCCAGGAGTGGGGAGGAAATGGAGGGGGGCTTCAGGCAGGCAAAAGAAGCAGTGCTGAGAAAGAGGGAGACCACAGCCAGGTGAGGAAGGCATGTGGAAAAGGCTTTGTGCCGTCCCTGCTCAGAGGGCATCCTCAGCACAGCCAGGAAGATCTGCACATAGGACACCACTATGAAAACAAAGCAGATAAATACTAAACTGATACTAAAATAGAGAAACACAGTTTCCCTGAGATTTGATTCTGGGCAGGAGAGCTTGAGGATCTGGGGGATTTCACAGAAAAACTGGTTGACAACATTGCCTTGGCAGAGAGGCAGTGAAAACGTACTGGCAGTGTGCATCAGGGAATAGAGAACCCCAGTGCCCCAGGCAGCTGCTGCCATGGTGGCACAAGCTCTGCTGTCCATCAAGGTCCCGTAGTGCAGGGGCTTGCAGATGGCAACGTAGCGGTCATAGGACATGATGGTGAGAAGGGAATACTCTGCTGACATGAAGAAGGCATAGAAAAAGAGCTGTGCAGCACATCCTGTGCAGGAGATGGCCCTGGTGTCCCAGAGGGTGTTGGCCATGGCTTTGGGGAGAGTGGTGGAGATGCAGCCCAGGTCAAGGAGGGCCAGGTTGAGGAGGAAGAAGTACATGGGGGTGTGCAGGCGGCGGTCGCAGGCTACGGCTGTGCTGATGAGGCCGTTGCCCAGGAGGGCAGCCAGGTAGATGCCCAGCAAGAGCCAGAAGTGCAGGAGCTGCAGCTGCCGCGTGTATCCCAATGGCAGCAGGAGGAACTCGCTGATGGAGCTGTTGTTGGGCATCTGCTGTTGTTGGGCTTGGAGTCCTGTTCAGAGTGCAGATGATAATGACAAGTCCAGACCATTCTCAGAGACATCCCTCCTGCTAGAATATGAAATGTTTTCATTCTCCTACAACAGTGTACATTTAGCACCATTACTTGCATTTAATTTTATGTATTTCAGCATTCCTTAAGCAGAAGCAGCATATGGAGCTCTAACCTTCCTCTTCTTTTGTTATCCATCCTCCCTGGATATTTTCATTTGCTTCATGTCTCATATCTTTAACCCAACTGCTCTTAGAGCCCCAAAAACAGCCTCTGTGCCATTCAGTGTGAATCCTAAAAATCTGCCTGTTTGCAGATTGAGTGAATTATCCATGTCTACTGAAAATTAATTTCCCTCAGAACAGGAAAAGGAAACCCCCTGCCTTGGCTATCATCAAGCAAAGCACCCTCACAAACATACTGTTGTGCAGTGGAGCTGTGTTCCCCTGCCCCAGGCAGCAGCTGTGGCAGCACAAGCCCTGCCGGGGGACTCCTTCCCCCCACACCACACGTCTCCCCGCAGCGCCCTGGGCAGCTCCCCGGGCAGGCTGAGTGCTGAGCCTGGCAGGCGGCAGAGTCCCATACCCGGCACACAGCCCCTGGGGCACAGCAGGGACCCTGCTCTGCAGGACAGCCCTGGGCACCCGCCTGCCGCCCCGGCTGCACAGCCTGCAGCCGTGATAGGACACGCAGCCCCCCCCACACACACACACCGTAGCTATTATGCTGCAGCACAGAAGACCTCAGCTGGACCAGAAGGCTTTTTCCACAGTAAAGAAACATGCATTACCTGCAGCCAATCTGCTATGGAATGTCGCATATTTTGTCAACCCTCTATTAAAAGCAGCTGCATTGCCTACTGCATGAGACTTACCGTGTTGTGGTCTGTGAGCAATGCTCCTTCATTGAGCTCACAGCCCTCTCACACAGTACATATCTTGTAAGCTCACTCCAATTTCTCTCCTCTCTTTCTGTCACCTGCAGGCTGTGCTGTGCACAAGAGCTGCTCCTGGGCACAGCTGTCTCTCTACATCTCTGCCCACTTTTATGAGCTCCCTGTGTTTTAGGAGCCCAACCCAGCTGAGCAGTAGAGGATGTCATTTTTATCCTTCCCACTTGTCTCCCCTGAGATTTCCCTGCATCATCATGGCCAACAGTTCCTGAAAGTCAACAGCATCATGACTGTGCTTTGAAATCTGTTGAATTTAACAACAGATTTCAGGTGATCAGTGACAAATTCCTGACATGTGGTTAAGCCTCTCACAGAGTGTTTGCTAAAGCAAAAATGAGCACAGAGACAGGGACAGGATACCATAGAAACATAGAAACACCAAGGTTGGAAATGACCTAAAAGATCATCCAGTCCAAATATTCACCTATCACCAATAGCTCCCACAAATCCATGACCCTCAACACAACGTCCAATGATTCCTGGAACACCTCCAGGGTTGGTGAATCCACCCACACCCTTGGCAGTCCATGCCAGGTCCCAAAGTTCAGGACGTGGCATTTGGTCTTGGTGAACCTCATCCCATTGGCTTCAGCCCAGATCTCCAGCCTGTCCAGATCCTTCAGTAGGTCCTTGGTAATGACAGACAGGTCCACACTCCCAGCCAATTTGGTGAAATCAGCAAACCTACATAGGATGCACTCAGTGCCCTCATCCAGGTCATCAATAAAAATACTGAAGAGGACAGGCCCCAGCACAGACCCCTGGGGAACACCAGGTAGGCACACAGGTGGGCATCCAGGCGGGTCTTGAATATCTCCAGTGAAGGATACAACACAACCCCCTCGGGTAGCCTGTTCCAGTACTCCATCACCCTCACCATAAAGAAGTTCTTGCACAAATTCGTGCAGAACTTCCTATGCTCCAGTTTCTGTTCAGTTCCCCTACTCATATTTCCACAAACTGACATCACGACACCCAGGTTCCTCTCTACAGAGCTCCTCTCCAGCAGCTCATTCCCCAAACTGTCCTGGTGTGTGCAATTATTCCTTCTTAAGTGCAACACTCTACACTTGCTTTCATTGAACCTCGTCTGGTTTCTTGCTGCACATCTATCCAGCCTGTCCAGGTCTCGCTGAATGGCAGCACAGCCTTCAGCCGTGTCAGCCAATCATCAGCAAACTTGCTGAGGGTGGCCACTATCCCCTTGTCAAGGTCACTTATGAAGAAGCTGAACCAGACCAGGCTCAGCACCAACACCTGGGGAACACCGCTACTTACAGGTCTCCAAATGGACTCTGCTTTGACAACGACCACCCTCTGTGCTCTGTCAGTCAGACAGTCCTCAACCCACCTCACTGTTCACTCATCTTTCCCACATTTCCTTATCTTTGTTATAAAGATATTGTGGGAGACAGTATCAAAAGCCTTGCTGAAATCAAGGTAGACAACATCTACCACTCTCTCCCCATCCACCCAGCCAGCAACAGTGTTATAGAAGGCTACCAGGTTGGTCACACATGACCTCCACTTGGTAAACCCATGCTGACAACTCCTGATAACCTCCTTTTCTTCCAACTGTCTGAAGATGGCATTCAGCACAAGCTGTTCCATCGCCTTTCCAGGGACAGAGGTGAGGCTCTCTGGCCTGTAGTTACCCAGATCTTCCTTCATACACATTTTTGAAGACAGGATTGACACTGGCTATCCTCCAGTCTTCAGGCACCTCCCCCATTCTCCAAGACCTCTCAAAGATGATAGAGAGTGGTTCTGCAGTCATCTCTGCCAGCTCCCTCAGCACACATGGATTTCTGAATATTGTTGTGGCCTAGGCGCTCATGGGCCAACTCTACCTTGACTAAAGGCAAGTCCTCCATTCCCCAGACCCTCTCACTAAGCTCCAGGGTCTGGGATTCCTGAAGGAGAGCTTTTACACTGAAGACAGAAGCAAAGTAGGCCTTCAGTATCTCCACCTTCTCAACAACCCCCATTACCAGAACACCTCCCTCACTTAGTAGGGACCCACAGTCTCACTAGTCTTCATATTATTCTTAACGTAATTTCAAAAGCCTTTTTTATTATCCTATTTAATGAGTGTCAACCCATTTACGTAATACTATGTTCTGCCTGTGAGGAAGCGTGAGAGGGAGGAGGGCCAGTCAGTGCTGGTTCTGTGGCAAGGTGTTTATCACTGAAGAATACTAACTGTTAATGGAAAGATATATGGTATTAACGGTGTTTATGGGAACTGAAGAACTGTATTGTTTGACAAACTGTTCTTATGGTATAAGAAAGCATAATTGTTAGTGGCATACGGAAGTGTTGTTGAGGGAATGTGGAAGTGTATCTGAGGGTACAAATAGCGGAATAGTTCACAGAGGAAAAAGGGTTAAAGAGAAAGTGAGTTTATCTGCACTGACATGAGAGCAACCCCCCGCTCCATTCCCCTGCAAGCAGAGCAAAGCAGAGCAGAGCACAGTAGAGCAACTGTCCCCATGTAGCATGTAGTGTTATTCTGCTTACTAAATGGATGAGCTCACTACAGAAGAGGCAAATCTTCTGTTCTGCTCCATCTCTGGCATACTCTGGAGTCCAAGGCATTTCAAAGCTATGGAACACCTACATTCTTTCAATGATGACACCTTAGTATGCTCTGGGCTCTCATTTCAATTGCATCTAAGTAAGTTAAGAGTCATGACAGCTGACTGGAAGGCCAATGGTCCCATAAAGTGCATCAAGTAAGTTATTGCCATCTGGGTGAGGGAAAGGGTCATCCCTGTGTGCTCTGCACTGCTGCAGCCTCACCTGGAGCACTGCGTGCACTTCTGGGCACTGCAGAAGATAAAGTGCATCAAACTATGGGGGAGTGTGCACAGGAGGGCACTGGAACTGAGAGATCAGAGATTCAGAGTTACATTGGGATTGACTGCTTGTTCAGACGGGGCCCTTCTCACATCCCACATCCTGTGATGAGACACAGGGCACATGTGGGTTATGAATTTGACAGCATTTCTGCAACACATGCAGAGCCTGGGATCTTCCCTTCCCATGTCTTTCACTTAACATCACATAGATTTCCAACTCACTGCCACAGGAAGTGCCCTGAGCCAACATGAGAGACAGGATCTCCCTGCCAAGGGTCTGGGAATCAGGTCTTGTCCTGTTGGCTTTTTAAGACAAAGGAGGATTTTCTTAGCATCAGAGCCACCATACCAGTGCCTTTGCCTGACTGGAGTCATGGCTTCCAATTATCTGCTCTAACTAGTCCCTTGGGAAGCTTGCTTGCTAATGGCCCTCAGTGGGCCCATTAATACTCCAAGAAACTTCACTGTTACTTCTGACTTTGTCTTGCCAAGTACTTTATGCAAACTTCTCTCTGCACTGGAGGTTGATGGACTCAGCACCAAATGCACCCTGGGGCCCATTATAAACTAAAGAGCCTCTTCTGCCTTGTGCCTTCCTGTTGTCTTCAGGTTTTCAGAACGTGTTCAGCAAAATGGAGAGAGCTTAAAGAGCAAGAATCCAAAATGCATTTAATGTCTGTTTATTTATAGTTTGTTTTATACAAGAAGTTAAAGAAGCACTTTGCAACTGATGTCAATGCCGGATGTCCCCAATGAGTTCTATTCTGTTGCTGTGTGGACAAAGTTCCTCCTCAGCCTCCCCAACCCTCTTCTACTCTCATTGGCCCCATGGGACTTGCATCACTTTTCCTCACATCACTCTTCTCCTCTGCCGTCACCCGCTCAGTGTTAAACCTCCTTTGTACCAACTCCCACTGGCTTTCCACAGAGAACCAGCTGCACACAGAAAAAGAAAGATTTCTCTTTATTAATGGCCAACAAACAGAAGGAAAGGTGATGCAATTGAATGAAGAATAAAACACAGTGATCAACTGCATACCATGTTCAAGCTGCTTCTATTGAGGTTTATCTTTCATAGGGAATATTTGCACACGAAATGAGTTAGACACAGATAAGATGGGATAAATATAATCACAGTGAAGGACTTGATAACAGATTTTTGAGGAATGGAGAAAATTCCAGTAATCTCTCTGGGATAGATCAGCCAGGGAGCTGGGAGGTATCAACTTAAAACTGAACAGGACTCGTGAGTATTTCACACACTGAGATGGGTTAACACATTCTTACTGATTTCTGTCTATGTCTTCAAATCTTTTTTTCACTTTTACTGACATTAATGAACATCTTTCAGAATTAATGATTTTTTAAAGTATGAAAATAAAGAGAAAGTGAAAAAGAAAAAAAAAGTGAAATAGTAAAAGGAAAAGGAAAATAATAAAAAGGATATGGAAATTGAAAAGGAGAAGGAAAAGCAAATAGAGAAGAAAACGGCATAGAAAAAGATAAAGAAAGAGATAAAGAAAAGGCAGGAAAGGATTGATAGAATCACGGTGAAGGAGTTGACAACACAGTCCATCAGACTTTGGCGAGATGGAGCCAATTTGTGTCATCCCACAAAAATTCAGAAATCAGACAGATATATGGGAGGTATCTGATTGAACAAAGAGCAAGGGATGGGGAAATCTGGCAGGCTGCGGCAGCAGCGTGTGTCTAAATGGCCAGCTGAAAACATGCCCTTAACCATGGCCATTTATTGAGGAGAACTGGAGACACCTGGAGGATGAGGGACATCAAATAGGCAGCAGGGAAGAGCAGTGGTGACGCCAGGATTTAGTCACAGGGCTTTGGCACTGGCACTGCTGTCTGTGTCCCTGAACCTGAAGGCATTTGTGTCCAGCAAACACAGTTCTGGAAAAACATAGTAATTTCAGAAAAAAAAAAAAAAGAAAAAAAAAAAGATAATAATAAAAAAAAAGACATCAAATAAGCTCAAAGATTCATATTTACAACTTAAAATGGAACAAGACTCATGAGATTTTCTCATGTTAAGAAGGGTTAACACATTTTCATTGATTTCAATCTTTGTTTTCAATTATTTGTCTCAATTTTATTGACGTATATGGACATTTTTTAAGCTTACGGCCAAAATATAAATAAATAAATAAATAAATAAATAAATAAATTAAAAGAGATCCATTTGCGTCTTGAACTTGGCCTGATGCCCCTTTGACCTTTATAATTCCCACCTGACCTTCCATGCTGGAGAGCATGAGATCCAGCAGAGAATCTCTCCACTTTGGTTCCTCCACAGCTTGGTCAAGAATCTCCCATCTGTGCTCTCCGGGGATCTGCTGGATGGCACATGCCCTGCTGTGCTGTCCCTGCAGCAGATACTGGAGTGAAAAAGGCTCCCGAAGAGGACAATGGCCTGACAACATTTTAAACCCATCTGTCTGCAGAGGGCACCTTCCAATTGCTCTCTATGATCAAGAAGCCAGGAACAGACACTGATGGTCTCCTCTGTTGGCCATTTCCATTAGCTCTGACCTGGCTGCTCTTCCATCCCCAGGCAGAGCTCAGTGCACTCTCACAGAGGGCAGTCGCCCTTCCTTGACTCCTCTCCCATCCATCCTAAAGACTCCGTATCCCCCTTGCGCTACAGTGCAGTTGTGGAAGCCATTAAACTGTGTGCCCATGGTCCAAACAGGAGCTCAGGCCTGCAGCTCTACCAAGATTTCTAGTTTCTTGTGTGTTGGTGTTTGCATTAGTACAAAACCGCAGAAGTAAATATCCTAATTGAAAATCATCACTGGACATAACTGGACTGGATAGCTCATCTATGGTATCAGTGTGCAGAAGGTGGCACACAGACATTAGACCGATCGTGGGTCTTCGAGGTGACGTAGCAGCATGGACACACCATAGGCATGGCTTTCCTGAAGGCCCTGTGCTGCTTTTGCAGCTGCATGTGAATTCACCAGACAGCCGGTGCTATCGCCTCTCTGGCCCTCAGCTGATGCCCAGGAAAGAGGTGTCTATCACAGGGATTTCCCACACGGTTTACAAGTACTGGCACACATCAGGAGCAGCCCAGGCACTTGGGCATCACCCAGTGTCTGTGTGTGAGCAGCTGCCTCCCCGCTGAAGGACCGAGGACTCAGAGCAGGAGCTCACATGCAGGCAACTCCTTGTGCACTTCTGAACTGAACCAGAGGAATCCCAGGTCCTGTGGGTGTGTAGGGAGCTGAATCCCATTTCAGATCCAGGATTTCTGTCAAGGGATGAGACTCCTGCACTGCCTCAGCTGGATCACTGTCCTGCACAGGGAAAGTCTGAACCTCCCCATCCTTGTCTGGGTGCCGTTTGTGCTTCATCAAACAAACTCTGGTAGCACTCCCTATATGTCTCCAATCAGTCACAGACCACTGGACATGTGGTGGTTAATTGAGCAAATTTCAACGCACAGTCATGATGCAGTTGTCTTTCAGGAGCTGTTGGACATGAGGACCCGGAGACATGTCATGGGAGATGACTGAGAAGGTCAAAAATGTCATCATCTGCTGCTTCCTTGTCCGGGCTCCTGGGACACAGAGAGCTCATAAAAGTGAGCAGAGCTGCAGAGAGACAGCTGTGCCCAGGAGCAGCTCTTGTGCACAACACAGCCTGCAGGTGACAGAAGGAGAGGAGAGAAATTGAATTGAGCTTACAAGTTATGTACTGTGTTAGCAGGCTGCAAACTCTCTGAAGGAGCATTGCTCACAGACCATGACACGGTAAGTCTCATGCAGTAGGCAATGCAGATGATTTTAACTGAGGGTTAACTAAACCTGGGACATTCCATAGCATATTAGCTGCAGGTAATGCATGTTCTTTACAGTGGAAAAAAGACTTCTGCTCCAGCTGAGGGCTTCTGTGCTGCAGCATAAGAGCTTGGGGGGGGGGGGGGGGGGGAGCTGCATGTCCCAGCACGCCTGCAGGCTGTGCAGCCGGGGCTGCAGGCGGGTGCCCAGGGCTTTCCTGCAGAGCAGGGTCCCTGCTGTGCCCCAGGGGCTGTGTGCCCGGTATGGGACTCTGCCGCCTGCCAGGCTCAGCACTCAGCCTGCCCGGGGAGCTGCCCAGGGCGCTGCGGGGAGACGTGTGGGGGGAAGGAGTCCCCCGGCAGGGCTTGTGCTGCCACAGCTTCTGCCTGGGGCAGGGGGATCACAGATGCATTGCACAACTCTGTTTTTAGGGCCCATGGAAGAGGAGATCCAAGGCAGGGGGTTTCCATTTCCTGTTCTGAGGCAAAACAAATTGGAGGCAGAAAGTGGCAGTCACACTTTTGAGAATTTTTCATCAGTCAGTTGCTTGTTTTGTAAAATCCACACGTGATGTGCTTCAAGTCTCCCATTTTTTGATGGATGGAAACAATTTTAATTATCATCATTTTTTGTAGGCATGAATAATTTACTTTAGCTGCAAGCAGGCAGCTTATTCTAACTGAAATTGAATGGCACAGAGGCTACTTTTGGGGTGCCAAGAGCAGTTGGGATAAAGACATGAGGCAGAAAACAGATGAAAACATCCAGGGAGACGGGATGAGGTAAGAAAGTAAGAGGAATGGTTAGAGCTCCATATGCTGCTTCTGGAATTTTGGAAGGAATGCTGAACGAAATGAAATTAAATGCAAGTAATGGTGCTAAATGTACACTGTTGTAGGAGAATAAAAACATTTCATATTATAGTATAGCATAAGGAGTGTCTCTGAGAATGGTCTGGACTTGTCATTATCTTCTGCACTCTGAACAGGACTCCAAGCCCAACAACAGCAGATGCCCAACAGCAGCTCCATCAGTGAGCCTTTGGCAGACACGCGGCAGCTGCCGCTCCTGCACTTCTGGCTCACAGACAGCAGCTCAACGTGCTCTTTTCATTTCTGATCTCTTTACACCACCACAGTGCTCTCGAGCCCTCTCATTTGTGCAGTCCTGAAGGTCTTGTGTGTCTCACGACAGTCCTGTTGCCTCTATAGCAGCAATCCAGTGCTGCAGTCAGTAGCCAGCAATATGAACGGCTGTATCAGAGCTGATCTCCTTGCTGGCACTGCCATAACAAGAGAGCTGCTTTAGAGTAGGACCAGAGAACTGGAGGGAGGCCTCTTCCAAAGCTGGTGTAAGGAATCTACCTCAGGAGCTGCTCCCTGAGAAAACCTCGAGATCTTCTGGTGCTCTTCAGTGTGTGACCAGATCAAATTGAATAGTCCCAAGGAGACCCGTAAGCGTCTCAGGGCAGTGCTGTGGTTTAAATTTTATGGGTTGAGACAAAGAGAAAAAGAAAAGGATAATAATTATGAGAAATGTATTTATAAATATATAATTAGTATATTTTCACACATATACAACATATTCAGTTGCAAACATATATGCACAGATACTAAATACATATGCATACCTGTTTGCAAGTCCAGGACTAGTTGCAGGGGTTTTAACAGCCAGAAGGTTCACTGTAGGAGCTGAAATGGCTGTCTGGCTGTTGCAGGAGTCGAAGTGACCTCAGAGTTCATTGCCAGAGCTGGAAACACCACAGGACATGTGACGAAGTTGGAGCAGCCACTGGGCTCATTGGAGGGGTTGGAGTGACCACAGGGCTGAACCTCCTGGCACAGTGCACCTCCCTTGGGAGGAATTTGTTTCATTTTCTTATAGCAATACATGGAACAGCTACAGGAACTGTAGCAGGAGTGACTGCAGAGCTCATTATGAGGGGTGGAGTGACAGCGGGATCTGTCCAGAGTGTGTAGTAAGTGCAGAACGTGTAGCAAAACCTCGGAGCTGCTGCAGGGTCTGTGCCAAGAGCTGCAGAGGCTGCAGCATTGTCAGCAGATCCAGCTCTCTTCCCCTTGAGGATGCTGAAGACACACTTATGGGGCTGGGGATGCAGTTATGGGGCTGGGGACTCAGATATGGGTCTGTGTTCCCACTTATGGGGCTGGAGAGGCAGTTATGGGATTGGGGGTGCAGGTATGGGGCTGGGAGTGCACTTATGGGGCTGGAGATGAACCTATGGGGCTGGGGAACCACTTATGGGTCACACTTACGGGGCTGGGTACGGGTATGTCAACCAGGGACCCCCATAGTGTCCCCCATTGGGGTCACACTTATGGGGCTGGAGATGCAGTTATGAAGTTTGGGGTCTCACTTTAGGGGCTGGGGATGCACTTATGGGGCTGAGGAGGCACTTATGGGTCACACTTTAGGGGCTGGGGTCACACTTATGGGCCTGGGGTCCTCATTGGTCCCTATGGGGTTACACTTCTTGGTCACACTTATGGGGCTGTGGATGCACTTATGGGGCTGGGGACACACTTATGAGGCTGGGGACTCAGTTATGGGGCTGGAGATGCAGTTATGGGTCACACTTATGGAGCTGGGAATGCAGATATGGGTCACACTTAAGGGGCTGTGGATGTAGTTATGGGCCACACTTATGGGGCTGAAGACGCAGTTATGGGTCTGGGGTCCCAATTATCGGTCTGAGGACCCACTTATAGGGCTGGAGCCTCACATATGGGACACACTTATGGGGCTGGGGACTCAGTTATGGGGCTGGAGATGCAGTTATGAGTCACGCTTATGGGGCTGGGAATGCAGATATGGGTCACACTTAAGGGGCTGGGGATGTAGTTATGGGCCACACTTATGGGGCTGAAGACGCAGTTATGGGTCTGGGGTCCCACTTATGGGTCTGAGGACCCACTTATGGTGCTGGAGCCTCACTTACGGGTCACACTTATGGGGCCCGGGTCACACTTATGGGGCTGGGGACTCAGATATGGGGATAGGGATGCAGTTATAGGTCACAATTATGGGGCTGGTGATACACTTATGGGGCTGGGGACACAGTTATGGGGCTGTGTTCCCACTTATGGGGCTGGGGACTCAGTTATGGGTAACACTTATGGGGCTGGGGAGGCACTTAGGAACACAGTTATGGGGTTGGGGTCACACTTATGGGGCTGGAGCCTCACTTATGGGTCACACTTATGGAGCTGGTGATACACTTATGGGGCTGGGGAGGCACTTATGGGGCTGTGTTCCCACTTATGGGGCTGGAGCCTCATTATGGGTCACACTTAGGGGCTGGGGACACATTTATGGGGCTGGGGAATCACTTATGGGGCTGGGGTCCCCATTTGGCCCCTATATGGTCACACTTATGGGGATAGGGACCCACTTATGGGGCTGGGGACTCAGTGATGGGGATGGGGATGTAGTTATGGGTCACACTTATGGGGCTGGAGCCTCACTTATGGGTCACACTTCTGGGGCTGGGGAGGCAATTATGGGGCTGTGTTCCCACTTATGGGGCTGGGGACTCAGTTATGGGTAACACTTATGGGGCTGGGGACCCACTTATGGGTCTGGGGATGCCCTTATGGGTCACACTTATGGGGCTGGGGACATCTCTAAGTCTATAGATAGGGGCTGGGGACACAGTTATCAGGCTGAAGATTCAGTTATGGGGTTTTGGGTCACACTTATGCGGCTAGGGATGGACTTATAGGGCTGGTGTCCATATTGACTTCTATGAGGTCACAGTGATGGGGTTGGAGACGCACTTATGGGGCTGGGGAGGCACTTATGGGTCACACTTATGGGTCTGTGTTCCCAGTTATGGGGCTGGGGTCCCCATTGGCCCCTATGGGGTCACACTTATGAGGCTGGGGACATCTCCAAGTCTATAGTTATGGGGTTTTGGGTCACACTTATGGGTCTGTGTTCCCACTTATGGGGCTGGGGTCCCCAATGGCCTTTATGGGGTCACACTTATGGGGCTGGGGATGAAGTTATGGGGTTGGAGCCACACTTATGGGTCACATTTATGAGGCTGGGGACATCTCAAAGTTACATAGGGTCTTGGTTAGGGGGCTTTGGGTGACACATATGGGGATAGGGTCCCCATTGGCCCCTATGGGGTCACACTTATGGGTTTGGAGCCTCTCTTATGGGTCACACTTATGGGGCTGCGGAGGCACTTATGGGGTTTGGGGTATCACTTATGGGGCTAGAATCATAGTTATGGGGTCCGGAGCCCAACTTATGGGTCTGTGTTCACACTTATGGGGCTGGAGACCCACTTATGGGGCTGGGGACATCTCCAAGTCTATAGTTATGGGGCTGTGGCCACACTTATGGGTCTGAGGACCTACTTATGGGGCTGGAGCCTCACTTACGGGTAACACTTATGGATCTGGGGGCCACATTGGCCCCTATGGGGTCACACTTACAGGGCTAAAATCATAGTTACGTGGTTTTGGGTCACACTTATGATTCCGGGGACCCACTTATGGGTCTGGATCCTCACTTATGGGTCTGTGTTCCCACTTATGGGGCTGGGGTCCCCATTGGCCCCTATGGGGTCCCACTTATGGGTTGCACTTACCTTGTTGCTTGCCGGCCTTCCCGTTGTCATTGGGATGAACAAGGTCCCATATAAAGGCCTTGATGGACTCATCACCCCGATAATGGAGCAGGCAATAGAGCAGGATGGCCCTAGAGATGGTGACTTGCGGAATCAAACTCCATAACCACCAAGTAGTTCTAAAGCAGGTATCTTTAATGAGTGATGCACACACACCCTGGTGCAAGGGGGGTAGCTCCACCTCACTTGCACACCGTCAGGAGAAAGCGTGCAACAGATATAGGCTGAACTAATAGATCATCAGTAGTTGGCAGGAATTGGGATACATATTCATTACATTCCTGAGACCCCATTAGCATGCAGTCCCTCCCCCCTTGCGCATGTGTAGTGAGTTGTGGGGGTGGTCATGGGATGAAGGCTCATCATCTTCCTCGTCGTAAACTTTCGACCCTTCAGGAGGGGCACCCCCCAACCTGGTTCCAGTTGCTCTGTGGACATCTAATCACCACGCTGTTCTCGGACTGTTCCACCCTGATCTTCATGGCCTTCATCCCCTTGTTTTCTCAAGCTTAGCGTCTGCTATTCCCCCTCTCTCGGCACCCCCTTAACATAAACTATCTATCTGTAACTACCCTTTGCCTTAGTGAGGCCCCCTTTCCCTTTCTGTAGCAAAGTGTTCTCTTTTCATCTACTATGGGGTCCCTTTTCACTATTCACTGACACTTCATGATGGATGGGCAAGGAAGATGAGGAAAGGCTGCTGCCCTTTGTGAGAGTGCACTGAGCTCTGCCTGGGGATGGCAGAGGAGCCAGCTGAGAACTGATGGAAAAGGCACAAAGAGGAGAGCGGCAGATTCTGTTCCTTGCTTCCTGATCAGGAAGAACAAGAGGAGGAGGACAGGCAGGAATCTGAGTTACAGCTCAGATGGAATTGTCTTCAGACTGCCTGCTATTGTGCAGTGTTTTGGTTCTAAGAGAAAACCATTGATAACACTCTGATGTTTACAGCTGCTGCTAAGCAGTGTTGTACGGAGCCAAGGCCATGGTCAGTGGAGGGCACATGGAGCTGGGAGGGAACAGAGTGAGGACAGCTGACTGAAAGTGGCCAAAGGGACGTTCTCTATCAGCTGACAGCAAGCAGAAATTGTATTGAAAGGGGTGGGAGTTCATCTCAGTCTCTTTACTGCCCAGGGCCACGCTGAGCATCAGTCTGGCGATGCTGAGCAAGAGCTTGTGCATCAGTTGTTACATACTATTCCATATCAACAAATATATAGTGATAACTATTACTCCTCTCCTTTTATCTCTCTTAGTAAATTGCTTTGTTACAACCCACACGATGTACTCTTTTTCCCAGTTCTCATCCCCATCCCACTGGGAATGGGGCAGTGCACAAAGCACTGTGTGCTGCTGAGCCACATGTTGGGTTCAACAACCACCATCATTTTGGTGCCTGATGTGAGGCTCCAAGGGTTGAGATAACAGCACATCTGTCCAGAGTGAGATAACACAGGGCTTTGTGGGAGCTGGAGAATTGCTGGACATGATGCTGATTGTTTCCCTATGTGTGGAGCTTGCTGAGTCTTCTCATGAAGCTGCAATGCACAGCTCCTTGCTTGCTGCTTGTTTTCCCTGCTACATTATTTGTGAACTCTTGATGCTGGATTAGGGTATTTATTTTGCTATGCTGTTTGACCTTGATTTGTATCATGATAAAATTGGCAGCTGACAAATGAAATTTTGTGCACAGTCAGCTCTGTGGTCATCTTTGGGTTTTGGAAGTAAAACTGTTGGTATGATTAGGAATTACACATTTGACATTGACTTCTCTGGGAGCCCAGGGCTATTCAAGGTGTGACTGGATATTGTGTTGAGGGACATGGTTTAGTGGGAGCTATTGGTAATAGGTGAACGGTTGGACTGGATGATCTTTTAGGCCTTTTCTAACCTTGGTGATTCTACGATTCTAGGATTGAGGTTAAACAATTATTCAGGAATATCAGTGAGAGATCTGCACCAAGGTGAGAAGGCTCTGCATGGCAGGGGGTGTGGGACGGTCTGGGCAGCTGCCTGGAGAGGTGGGCACCCCCAAGGCTTTGGAACTTCATCTCTGAGCAACTGCAGGATCCTGAGAAACTGGTAGAATATTGGGGGCAGGTCTGCTGTGGCTCTGGGAATTCCCCAAAAAACATACATGACTGCAGTGTGCCAGATTCAGTGACCTGGAAATGCTGACAGTGCTGTGACCTCTGCAACTCCTGGCACAGACCCGGCAGCAGTTCGAAGTTTTTGCCACGTGTCCTGCAGTTGTTCCAAGCTGTAGGACAGATCCCGCTGTCACTCCACCCCTCAAAATGAGCTCTGCAGTCACTCCTGCTACAGGTCCTGTAGCTGTTCCAGGTATGGTAATAAGAAAATCCTACAAATTCCTCCCAAGAGAGGTGCACTGTGCCAGGAGGTTCAGCCCTGTGGTCACTCCAACCCCTCCAATGAGCCCAGTGGCTGCTCCAACTTCGTCACATGTCCTGTGGTGATTCCAGCTCTGGCAATGAACTCTGAGGTCACTTCGACTCCTGCAACAGCCAGACAGCCACTTCAGCTCCTACAGTGAACCTTCTGGCTGTTAAAACCCTTGCAACTAGTCCTGGACTTGCAAACAAATATGCATGTGTATTAGTATCTGTGCATATATGTTTGCAACTGCGTATGTTGTATATGTGTGAAAATATAATAAATATATTATATATCTATAAATATATTTGTCATAATTATTATTCTTTTCTTTTTCTCTTTATCTCAACCCATAAAATTTAAACCACAGCACTGCCCCAAGTCACTTAGTGATCTCCTTGGGACTATTCAATCTGATCCGGTCACACACTGAAGAGCAAAATAAGATCTTGAAGTTTTCACAGGGAGCAGCTCCTGAGGTATATTCCTTACACCAGCTTTGGAAGAGACCTCCAGTTCTCTGGTCCAGCTCTAAAGGGGCCCTCTTGTTATGGCAGTGCCAGCAAGGAGACCAGCTCTGACACAGCCGTTCATATTGCCGGCTACTGACTGCAGCACTGGATTGCTGCTGTAGAGGCAACAGGACAGTCGTGAGACACACAATACCTTCAGGACTGCACAAATGAGAGGACTCGAGAGCACTGTGGTGGTGTAAAGAGATCAGAAATGAAAAGAGCACGTTGAGCTGCTGTCTGTGGCTGTACCTCCCCATATCCAGACAAAGTAGGAAAATAGAAAACCTAAGCAAATGTCTTTTTTGAAAACAATTTAGGTATATTCTAACATATTCAGGGAACCCGGTTACATGTTAACATGAACTCTTGGAGTGAAAAAATGGAAATTAGGTAGGAAAGAAGTGTAATACATTTTTATTTATGAGTTCAATTTTTTTTTTTAATTTTTTTTTTTTTTTTTTT
The DNA here is from genome assembly GCF_054131305.1 of Coturnix japonica. Lineage (NCBI taxonomy): Eukaryota > Metazoa > Chordata > Aves > Galliformes > Phasianidae > Coturnix > Coturnix japonica. The sequence continues at coordinate 1,073,895 of NC_140686.1, forward strand.
ACGTTGCTATATCTCACGTAATCAAACAACCAAAGATGCATAGAACATAAAGAACCATCACTGGGAATCCTATGAGGAAATTGTGCATTTTATGGAAGCTGGAATAGTGTGTATTGCAACACCTTCCTGAGAGCGTGCTTGATCTCCCTGTTCCTCATGCTGTAGATAATAGGGTTCAGTGTTGGAGGAACCACTGCGTACAGAAGTGCCACTGTCAGATCCAGAAGTGGGGAGGAAATGGACGGCGGCTTCAGGTAGGCAAAAAAGCCAGTGCTGAGAAAGAGGGAGACCATGGCCAGGTGAGGGAGGCATGTGGAGAAGGCTTTGTGCCATCCCTGCTCACAGGGCATCCTCAGCACGGCCATGAAGATCTGCACATAGGACACCACTATGAAAACAAAGCAGCCAAAGGCTAAACTGGCACTAAAATTGAGAAACACAGTTTCCCTGAGATTTGATTCTGGGCAGGAGTGCTTGAGGATCTGGGGGATTTCACAGAAAAACTGGTTGACAACATTGCCTTGGCAGAGAGGCAGTGAAAACGTACTGGCAGTGTGCAGCAGAGAATAGAGAAGCACAGAGCACCCAGGCAGCTGCTGCCATGGTGGCACAAGCTCTGCTGTCCATCAAGGTCCCGTAGTGCAGGGGCTTGCAGATGGCAACGTAGCGGTCATAGGACATGATGGTGAGAAGGGAATACTCTGCTGAGAGGAAGAATAAAATGAAGAACACCTGCGCAGACCATCCTGTGTAGGAGATGGCCCTGGTGTCCCAGAGGGCATTGGCCATGGCTTTGGGGAGAGTGGTGGAGATGCAGCCCAGGTCAAGGAGGGCCAGGTTGAGGAGGAAGAAGTACATGGGGGTGTGCAGGCGGCGGTCGCAGGCTACGGCTGTGCTGATGAGGCCGTTGCCCAGGAGGGCAGCCAGGTAGATGCCCAGCAAGAGCCAGAAGTGCAGGAGCTGCAGCTGCCGCGTGTCTGCCAACAGCAGCAGGAGGAACTCGCTGATGGAGCTGCTGTTGGGCATCTGCTGTTGTTGGGCTTGGAGTCCTGTTCAGAGTGCAGAAGATAATGACAAGTCCAGACCATTCTCAGAGACTCTCCTCCTGCTATAATATGAAATATTTTCATTCTCCTACAACAGTGTACATTTAGCACCATTACTTGCATTTAATTTCATAAATTTCAGCATTCCATAGGCAGAACCAGCATTTGGAGCTCTAACCATTCCTCTTACTTTCTTACCTCATCCTGTCTCCCTGGATATTTTCATCTCTTTCCTGTCTCATGTCTTTATCCCAACTGCTCTTAGCGCCCCAAAAGTAGCCTCTGTGCCATTCAAATTCAGTTAGAAAAAGCTACCTGTTTGCAGCTAAAGTGAATTATTCATACCTACAGAAAATGATGATAATTAATACTGTTTCCATCCTTCAAAAAATGGGAGACTGGAAGCACAACACGTGTGAATTTTACAAAACAAGCAACTGACTGATGAAAAATTCTCAGAAGTGTGACTGCCACTTTCTTCCTACAATTCGTTTTACCTCAGAACAGGAAATGGAAATCCCCTGCCCTGGATCTCCTCTTCCAAGGGCCCTAGGAAACAGAGCTGTGCAATAGATCTGTGATCCCCCTGCCCCAGGCAGCAGCTGTGGCAGCACAAGCCCTGCCGGGGGGCTCCTTCCCCCCACACGTCTCCCCGCAGCGCCCTGGGCAGCTCCCCGGGCAGGCTGAGTGCTGAGCCTGGCAGGCGGCAGAGTCCCAAACCTGGCACACAGCCCCTGGGGCACAGCAGGGACCCTGCTCTGCAGGACAGCCCTGGGCACCCGCCTGCAGCCCCGGCTGCACAGCCTGCAGCCGTGCTGGGACATGCAGCTCCCCCCCCCACACACTCACCCCGTAGCTCTTATGCTGCAGCACAGAAGCCCTCAGCTGGACAAGAAGGCTTTTTCCACAGTAAAGAAACATGCATTACCTGCAGCCAATCTGCTATGGAATGTCGCATATTTTGTTAACCCTCTATTAAAAGCAGCTGCATTGCCTACTGCATGAGACTTACCGTGTTGTGGTCTGTGAGCGATGCTCCTTCATTGAGCTCACAGCCCGCTCACACAGTACATATCTTGTAAGCTCACTCCAATTTCTCTCCTCTCTTTCTGTCACCTGCAGGCTGTGCTGTGCACAAGAGCTGCTCCTGGGCACAGCTGTCTCTCTGCATCTCTGCCCACTTTTACGAGCTCCCTGTGTTTTAGGAGCCCAACCCAGCTGAGCAGTAGAGGATGTCATTTTTATCCTTCCCACTTGTCTCCCCTGAGATTTCCCTGCATCATCATGGCCAACAGTTCCTGAAAGTCAACAGCATCATGACTGTGCTTTGAAATCTGTTGAATTTAACACCAGATTTCTAATGGTCAGTGACTAATTCCTGACAAGTGGTGAGGCCTTTCAAAGAGTGTTTGCTCAAAGAGGGCACTCATACAAGTACAGGATATCATAGAATCACCAAGGATGGAAAAGACATAAAAGATCATTCAGTCCAGCTGTTCACCTATCACCAATAGCTCCCACAAAACCATGTCCGTCAACACAACGTCCAATGATTCCTGGAACACCTCCAGGGTCGGTGAATCCACCCCCACACTTGGCAGTCCATGCCAGGTCCCAAAATTCAGGACGTGGCATTTGGTCTTGGTGAAACTCATCCCATTGGCTTCAGCCCAGATCTCCAGCCTGTCCAGATCCTTCAGTAGGTCCTTGCTAATGACAGACAGGTCCACACTCCCAGCCAATTTGGTGAAATCAGCAAACCTACATAGGATGCACTCAATGACCTCATCCAGGTCATCAGTAAAGGTTCTGAAGAGGACAGGCCCCAGCACAGACCCCTGGGAAACACCAGGTAGGCACACAGGTGGGCATCCAGGCGGGTCTTGAATATCTCCAGTGAAGGATAAAACACAACCCCCTCGGGTAGCCTGTTCCAGTACTCCATCACCCTCACCATAAAGAAGTTCTTGCACAAATTAGTGCAGAACTTCCTATGCTCCAGTTTCTGGTCAGTTCCCCTACTCATATTTCCACACACTGACATCACGACACCCAGGTTCCTCTCTACAGAGCTCCTCTCCAGCAGCTCATTCCCCAAACTGTCCTGGTGTGTGCAATTATTCCTTCCTAAGTGCAACACTCTACACTTGCTTTCATTGAACCTCGTCTGGTTTCTTGCTGCACATCTATCCAGCCTGTCCAGGTCTCGCTGAATGGCAGCACAGCCTTCAGGCGTGTCAGCCAATCATCAGCAAACTTGCTGAGGGTGGCCACTATCCCCTTGTCAAGGTCACTTATGAAGAAGCTGAACAAGACCAGGCTCAGCACCAACACCTGGGGAACACCGCTACTTACAGGTCTCCAAATGGACTCTGCTTTGACAACGACCACCCTCTGTGCTCTGTCAGTCAGACAGTCCTCAACCCACCTCACTGTTCACTCATCTTTCCCACATTTCCTTATCTTTGTTATAAGGATATTGTGGGAGACAGTATCAAAAGCCTTGCTGAAATCAAGGTAGACAACATCTACCGCTCTCTCCCCATCCACCCAGCCAGCAACAGTGTTATAGAAGGCTACCAGGTTGGTCACACATGACCTCCACTTGGTAAACCCATGCTGACAACTCCTGATAACCTCCTTTTCTTCCAACTGTCTGAAGATGGCATTCAGCACAAGCTGTTCCGTCGCCTTTCCAGGGACAGAGGTGAGGCTCTCTGGCCTGTAGTTACCCAGATCTTCCTTCATACACATTTTTGAAGACAGGATTGACACTGGCTATCCTCCAGTCTTCAGGCACCTCCCCCATTCTCCAAGACCTCTCAAAGATGATAGAGAGTGGTTCTGCAGTCATCTCTGCCAGCTCCCTCAGCACACATGGATGTATGAGTATTGTTGTGGCCTAGGCGCTCATGGGCCAACTCTACCTTGACTAAAGGCAAGTCCTCCATTCCCCATACCCTCTCACTAAGCTCCAGGGTCTGGGATTCCTGAAGGAGAGCTTTTACACTGAAGACAGAAGCAAAGTAGGCCTTCAGTATCTCCACCTTCTCAACAACCCCCATTACCAGAACACCTCCCTCACTTAGAAGGGACTCACAGTCTCACTAGTCTTCATATTATTCTTAACGTAATTTCAAAAGCCTTTTTTATTATCCTATTTAATGAGTGTCAACCCATTTACGTAATACCATGTTCTGCCTGTGAGGAAGCGTGAGAGGGAGGAGGGCCAGTCAGTGCTGGTTCTGTGGCAAGGTGTTTATCACTGAAGAATACTAACTGTTAATGGAAAGACATATGGTATTAACGGTGTTTATGGGAACTGAAGAACTGTATTGTTTGACAAACTGTTCTTATGGTATAAGAAAGCATAATTGTTAGTGGCATATGGAAGTGTTGTTGAGGGAATGTGGAAGTGTATCTGAGGGTACAAATAGTGGAATAGTTCACAGAGGAAAAAGGGTTAAAGAGAAAGCGAGTTTATCTGCACTGACATGAGAGCAACCCCCCGCTCCATTCCCCTGCAAGCAGAGCAAAGCAGAGCAGAGCAGAGTAGAGCAACTGTCCCCATGTAGCATGTAGTGTTATTCTGCTTACTAAATGGATGAGCTCACTACAGAAGAGGCAAATCTTCTGTTCTGCTCCATCTCTGGCATACTCTGGAGTCCAAGGCATTTCAAAGCTATGGAACACCTACATTCTTTCAATGATGACACCTTAGTATGCTCTGGGCTGTCATTTCAATTGCATCTAAGTAAGTTAAGAGTCATGACAGCTGACTGGAAGGCCAATGCTCCCATAAAGTGCATCAAGTAAGTTATTGCCATCTGGGTGAGGGAAAGGGTCGTCCCTGTCTGCTCTGCACTGCTGCAGCCTCACCTGGAGCACTGGGTGCACTTCTGGGCACCACAGAAGATAAAGTGCATCAAACTATGGGAGAGTGTGCACAGGAGGGCACTGGAACTGAGAGATCTGAAGTTCAGAGTTACATTGGGATTGACTGCTTGTTCAGACGGGCCCCTTCTCACATCCCACATCCTGTGATGAGACACAGGGCACATGTGGGTTATGAACTCGAAAGCATTTCTGCAACACATGCAGAGCCTGGGATCTTCCCTTCCCTTGTCTTTCACTTAACATCACATAGATTTCCAGCTCACTGCCACAGGAAGTGCCCTGAGCCAAATTGAGAGACAGGATCTCCATGCCAAGGGTCTGGGAATCAGGTCGTGTCCTGTTTGCTTTTTAAGACAAAGGAGGATTTTCTTAGCATCAGAGCCACCATGCCAGTGCCTTTGCCTGACTGGAGTCATGGCTTCCAATTATTTGCTCTAACCAGTCCCTTGGGAAGCTTGCTTGCTAATGGCCCTCAGTGGGCCCATTAATACTCCAAGAAACTTCACTCTTACTTCTGACTTTGTCTTGCCAAGTACTTTATGCAAACTTCTCTCTGCACTGGAGGTTGATGGACTCAGCACCAAATGCACCCTGGGGCCCATTCTAAACTAAAGAGCCTCTTCTGCCTTGTGCCTTCCTGTTCTCTTCTTCAGGTTTTCAGAACGTGTTCAGCAAAATGGAGAGAGCTTAAAGAGCAAGAATCCAAAATGCATTTAATGTCTGTTTATTTATAGTTTGTTTTATACAAGAAGTTAAAGAAGCACTTTGCAACTGATGTCAATGCAGGATGTCCCCTGTGAGTTCTATTCTGTTGCTGTGTGGACAAAGTTCCTCCTCAACCTCCCCACCCCTCTTCTACTCTCATTGGCCCCATGGGACTTGCATCACTTTTCCTCACATCAGTCTCCACTGCCGTCACCCGCTCCATGTTAAACCTCCTTTGTACAAACTCCCACTGGCTTTCCACAGAGAACCAGCTGCACAAAGAAAAAGAAAGATTTCTCTTTATTTATGGCCAACAAACAGGAGGAAAGGTGATGCAATTGAATGAACAGAAAAACACAGTGATCAATTGCATGCCACATCCAAGCTGCTTCTATTGAGGTTTATCTTTCTTAGGGAATATTTGCACAAGAAATGAGTTAGACACAGATAGGATGGGATAGATAGAATCACAGTGAAGGACTTGACAACAGATTTTTGAGGAATGGAGAAAATTCCAGTAATCTCCCTGGGATAGATCAGCCAGGGAGTTGGGAGGTATCAACGTAAAATTGAACAGGACTTGTGAGTATTTAACACACTGAGCATGAAAAATTAAAAAGAGGGAAAGAGAAAGAGAAAAAGAAAAAAAAAAAAAGAAAGATAAAGGATGAAAGGAAAAGGAAAATTAAAAGGAAAAGGAGAAGAAAACGACATAGCAAAAGAAAAAGAAAGAGAAAATGAAAAGATAGGAAGGGATAGAATCACGGTGAAGGAGTTGACAACACAGTCCATCAGACTTTGGTGAGATGGAGCAAACTTGAGTCATCCCCCTAAAAGTCAGAAATCAGACCGATAATTGGGAGGTATCTGACTGAACAAAGACAAGGGATGGGGAAATCTGGCAGGCTGTGACAGGAGCGTGTGTCTAAATGGCCTGCTGAAAACATGCCCTTAACCACGGCCATTTATTGAGGAGAACTGGAGACACCTGGAGGATGAGGGACATCAAATAGGCACCAGGGAAAATCAGCGGCAGGTGCCGGGCCATAGACACAGGTCATTGGCACTGGCACCGCTGTCTGTGTCTCTGAACCTGAAGGCATTTGTGCCCAGCAAAAACAATTCTGGAAAACATCATAGTTTCAGAAAAAGAAAAAGAAAAAATAAAGAAAAAAAAAGACATCAAATAAGCTCAAAGATTCATATTTACAACTTAAAATGGAAGAAGACTCATGAGAATTTCTCATGTTGAGAAGGGTTAACACGTTCTCATTGATTTTGATCTTTGTCTTCAATCCTTTGTCTCAATTTTATTGACATTTATGAACATCTTCTAAGCTTACACCCTCAAAATAAATAAATAAATAAATAAAAAGAGATACATTAGCATCTTGCACTTGGCCTGATGCCCCTTTGACCTTTATAATTCCCACCAGACCTTCCATGCTGGAGAGCATGAGATCCAGCAGAGAATCTCTCCACTTTGGTTCCTCCACAGCTTGGTCAAGAATCTCACATCTGTGCTCTCCGGGGATCTGCTGGATGGCACATGCCCTGCTGTGCGGTCCCTGCAGCAGATACTGGAGTGAAAAAGGCTCCCAAAGAGGACAATGGCCTGACAACTTGTTAAACCCATCTGTCTGCAGAGGGCACCTTCCAATTGCTCTCTATGATCAAGAAGCCAGGAACAGACACTGATGGTCTCCTCTGTTGGCCATTTCCATTAGCTCTGACCTGGCTGCTCTTCCATCCCCAGGCAGAGCTCAGTGCACTCTCACAGAGAGCAGTCGCCCTTCCTTGACTCCTCTCCCATCCATCCTAAAGACTCCGTATCCCCCTTGCGCTACACTGCACTACAGTGCAGTTGTGGAAGCCATTAAACTGTGTGCCCATGGTCCAAACAGGAGCTCAGGCCTGCAGCTCTACCAAGATGTCTAGCTTATTGTGCGTTGGTGTTTGCATTAGTACAAAACCACAGAAGTAAACATCCTAATTGAAAATCATCACTGGACATAGCTGGACTGGATAGCTCATCTATGGTATCAGTGTACAGAAGGTGGCACACAGACATTAGACCGATCGTGGGTCTTGGAGGTGACATAGCAGCACGGACACACCATAGGCATGGCTTTGCTGAAGGCCCTGTGCTGCTTTTGCAGCTGCATGTGAATTCACCAGACAGCCGGTGCTATCGCCTCTCTGGCCCTCAGCTGATGCCCAGGAAAGAGGTGTCTATCTCAGGGATTTCCCACACGGTTTACAAGCACTGGCACACATCAGGAGCAGCCCAGGCATGGTGGGCATCACCCAGTGAGCTCACATGCAGGCAACTCCTTGTGCACTTCTGAACTGAACCTGAGGAATCCCAGGTCCTGTGGGTATGTAGGGAGCTGAATCCCATTTCAGCTCCAGGATTTCTGTCAAGGGATGAGAGTCCTCCACTGCCTCAGCTGGATCACTGTCCTGCACAGGGAAAGTCCAAACCTCACCTCCCTTGTCTGGGTGCCCTCATCAAACGATCTGTGGGAGCACTCCCCATATGTCTCCAATCAGTCACCGACCACTGGACATGTGGTGGTTAATTGAGAGAATTTCATCGCACAGTCATGATGCAGTTGTCTTTCAGGAGCTGTTGGCCGTGAGGACCCAGGGACGTGTCAGGGGAGATGAGTGGGAAGGATAAAAATGACATAATCTGTGGCTGATCTGGGCTGGGCTCCTGGGGCACAGGGAGCTCATAAAAGTGGGCAGAGATGCAGAGAGACAGCTGTGCCCAGGAGCAGCTCTTGTACACAGCACAGCCTGCAGCTGACAGAAGGAGAGGAGAGAAACTGGAGAGAGCTTCCAGGATGTGTGTGGTGTGAGAGGGCTGCGTGCTCTCTGCAGGAGAGACCATGACAAGGTAAGTCTCACTGCAGACCGTGAGCTGCTTTTCATAGAGGGTTAACTTAATTTGGGATATCCCATAGCAGATCTGGATGTAGGCACTTCATGTATCTTTACTGTAGAAAAAGTCTTCTGCTCCAGCTGATGGCATCTGTACTGCAGTGTCAGAGCACAGCCCTGAGGGCTGCATGTCCCAGCACGGCTGCAGGTTGTGCATCCGGGGCTGCAGGCGGGTGCCCAGGGCTGTCCTGCAGAGCAGGGTCCCTGCTGTGCCCCAGGGGCTGTGTGCCGGATTTGGGACTCTGCCGCCTGCCAGGCTCAGCACTCAGCCTGCCCGGGGAGCTGCCCAGGGCGCTGTGGGGAGATGTGTGGGGGGAAGGATCCCCCCGGCAGGGCTTGTGCTGCCACAGTTGCTGCCTGGGGCAGGGGATCACAGCTCCACTACACAACTGAATGTTTCTGAGGGCCCTTTGCAAGAGGAGAGCCAAGGCAATGGGTTTCCTTTTCCTGTTCTTAGGCAAAGAGGTTTGGAGTCAGAAATCTAAAAGGGGCAATAGGAGTTCTGAGAATTTTTCGTCAATCAATTGCTTGTTTTGTGAACAGTCACACATTATTTGCTTTCAGTCTCCCATAAGTGTGTCCCCAGCCCCATAAGTGACACTGGAATTATCATCATTTTCTGTAGGCATGAATAATTCACTTATCCAACAAACAGTCAGCATTTTCTAACTGAAACTGAATGACACAGAAGCTGGGGTAGGGGGCCTCTAAGAGCACTTGGGGTAAAGGTATCAGACATGAAACAGATGAAAATATCCAGGGAGCAACGATAAGAAAATAAGAGGAAGTTTAGAGCTCCATACGCTGCTTCTGCTTAAGGAATGCTGAAATACATGAAATTAAATGCAAGTAATGGTGCTAAATGTACACTGTTGTAGGAGAATAAAAACATTTCATAGTATGGCAAGAGGAATGCCTCAGAGAATGGTCTGGACTTGTCATTATCTTCTGCACTCTGAACAGGACTCCAAGCCCAACAACAGCAGATGCCCAACAGCAGCTCCATCAGCGAGTTCCTCCTGCTGCCGCTCCTGCACTTCTGGCTCTTGCTGGGCATCTACCTGGCTGCCCTCCTGGGCAACGGCCTCATCAGCACAGCCGTAGCCTGCGACCGCCGCCTGCACACCCCCATGTACTTCTTCCTCCTCAACCTGGCCCTCCTTGACCGGGGCTGCATCTCCACCACTCTCCCCAAAGCCATGGCCAACGCCCTCTGGGACACCAGGGCCATCTCCTACACAGGATGTGCTGCGCAGGTGTTCTTCATTTTATTCTTCCTCTCAGCAGAGTATTCCCTTCTCACCATCATGTCCTATGACCGCTACGTTGCCATCTGCAAGCCCCTGCACTACGGGACCTTGATGGACAGCAGAGCTTGTGCCACCATGGCAGCAGCTGCCTGGGTGCTCTGTGCTTCTCTATTCTCTGCTGCACACTGCCAGTACGTTTTCACTGCCTCTCTGCCAAGGCAATGTTGTCAACCAGTTTTTCTGTGAAATCCCCCAGATCCTCAAGCACTCCTGCCCAGAATCAAATCTCAGGGAAACTGTGTTTCTCAATTTTAGTGCCAGTTTAGCCTTTGGCTGCTTTGTTTTCATAGTGGTGTCCTATGTGCAGATCTTCATGGCCGTGCTGAGGATGCCCTGTGAGCAGGGATGGCACAAAGCCTTCTCCACATGCCTCCCTCACCTGGCCGTGGTCTCCCTCTTTCTCAGCACTGGCTTTTTTGCCTACCTGAAGCCGCCGTCCATTTCATCCCCACTTCTGGATCTGACAGTGGCACTTCTGTACGCAGTGGTTCCTCCAACACTGAACCCTATTATCTACAGCATGAGGAACAGGGAGATCAAGCACGCTCTCAGGAAGGTGTTGCAATACACACTATTCCAGCTTCCATAAAATGCACAATTTCCTCATAGGATTCCCAGTGATGGTTCTTTATGTTCTATGCATCTTTGGTTGTTTGATTACGTGAGATATAGCAACGTAAAAAAAAAAAAAAAAAAATTAAAAAAAAAAAATTGAACTCATAAATAAAAATGTATTACACTTCTTTCCTACCTAATTTCCATTTTTTCACTCCAAGAGTTCATGTTAACATGTAACCGGGTTCCCTGAATATGTTAGAATATACCTAAATTGTTTTCAAAAAAGACATTTGCTTAGGTTTTCTATTTTCCTACTTTGTCTGGATATGGGGAGGTACAGCCACAGACAGCAGCTCAACGTGCTCTTTTCATTTCTGATCTCTTTACACCACCACAGTGCTCTCGAGTCCTCTCATTTGTGCAGTCCTGAAGGTATTGTGTGTCTCACGACTGTCCTGTTGCCTCTACAGCAGCAATCCAGTGCTGCAGTCAGTAGCCGGCAATATGAACGGCTGTGTCAGAGCTGGTCTCCTTGCTGGCACTGCCATAACAAGAGGGCCCCTTTAGAGCTGGACCAGAGAACTGGAGGTCTCTTCCAAAGCTGGTGTAAGGAATATACCTCAGGAGCTGCTCCCTGTGAAAACTTCAAGATCTTATTTTGCTCTTCAGTGTGTGACCGGATCAGATTGAATAGTCCCAAGGAGATCACTAAGTGACTTGGGGCAGTGCTGTGGTTTAAATTTTATGGGTTGAGATAAAGAGAAAAAGAAAAGAATAATAATTATGACAAATATATTTATAGATATATAATATATTTATTATATTTTCACACATATACAACATACGCAGTTGCAAACATATATGCACAGATACTAATACACATGCATATTTGTTTGCAAGTCCAGGACTAGTTGCAAGGGTTTTAACAGCCAGAAGGTTCACTGTAGGAGCTGAAGTGGCTGTCTGGCTGTTGCAGGAGTCGAAGTGACCTCAGAGTTCATTGCCAGAGCTGGAATCACCACAGGACATGTGACGAAGTTGGAGCAGCCACTGGGCTCATTGGAGGGGTTGGAGTGACCACAGGGCTGAACCTCCTGGCACAGTGCACCTCTCTTGGGAGGAATTTGTAGGATTTTCTTATTACCATACCTGGAACAGCTACAGGACCTGTAGCAGGAGTGACTGCAGAGCTCATTTTGAGGGGTGGAGTGACAGCGGGATCTGTCCTACAGCTTGGAACAACTGCAGGACACGTGGCAAAAACTTCGAACTGCTGCCGGGTCTGTGCCAGGAGTTGCAGAGGTCACAGCACTGTCAGCATTTCCAGGTCACTGAATCTGGCACACTGCAGTCATGTATGTTTTTTGGGGAATTCCCAGAGCCACAGCAGACCTGCCCCCAATATTCTACCAGTTTCTCAGGATCCTGCAGTTGCTCAGAGATGAAGTTCCAAAGCCTTGGGGGTGCCCACCTCTCCAGGCAGCTGCCCAGACCGTCCCACACCCCCTGCCATGCAGAGCCTTCTCACCTTGGTGCAGATCTCTCACTGATATTCCTGAATAATTGTTTAACCTCAATCCTAGAATCGTAGAATCACCAAGGTTAGAAAAGGCCTAAAAGATCATCCAGTCCAACCGTTCACCTATTACCAATAGCTCCCACTAAACCATGTCCCTCAACACAATATCCAGTCACACCTTGAATAGCCCTGGGCTCCCAGAGAAGTCAATGTCAAATGTGTAATTCCTAATCATACCAACAGTTTTACTTCCAAAACCCAAAGATGACCACAGAGCTGACTGTGCACAAAATTTCATTTGTCAGCTGCCAATTTTATCATGATACAAATCAAGGTCAAACAGCATAGCAAAATAAATACCCTAATCCAGCATCAAGAGTTCACAAATAATGTAGCAGGGAAAACAAGCAGCAAGCAAGGAGCTGTGCATTGCAGCTTCATGAGAAGACTCAGCAAGCTCCACACATAGGGAAACAATCAGCATCATGTCCAGCAATTCTCCAGCTCCCACAAAGCCCTGTGTTATCTCACTCTGGACAGATGTGCTGTTATCTCAACCCTTGGAGCCTCACATCAGGCACCAAAATGATGGTGGTTGTTGAACCCAACATGTGGCTCAGCAGCACACAGTGCTTTGTGCACTGCCCCATTCCCAGTGGGATGGGGATGAGAACTGGGAAAAAGAGTACATCGTGTGGGTTGTAACAAAGCAATTTACTAAGAGAGATAAAAGGAGAGGAGTAATAGTTATCACTATATATTTGTTGATATGGAATAGTATGTAACAACTGATGCACAAGCTCTTGCTCAGCATCGCCAGACTGATGCTCAGCGTGGCCCTGGGCAGTAAAGAGACTGAGATGAACTCCCACCCCTTTCAATACAATTTCTGCTTGCTGTCAGCTGATAGAGAACGTCCCTTTGGCCACTTTCAGTCAGCTGTCCTCACTCTGTTCCCTCCCAGCTCCATGTGCCCTCCACTGACCATGGCCTTGGCTCCGTACAACACTGCTTAGCAGCAGCTGTAAACATCAGAGTGTTATCAATGGTTTTCTCTTAGAACCAAAACACTGCACAATAGCAGGCAGTCTGAAGACAATTCCATCTGAGCTGTAACTCAGATTCCTGCCTGTCCTCCTCCTCTTGTTCTTCCTGATCAGGAAGCAAGGAACAGAATCTGCCGCTCTCCTCTTTGTGCCTTTTCCATCAGTTCTCAGCTGGCTCCTCTGCCATCCCCAGGCAGAGCTCAGTGCACTCTCACAAAGGGCAGCAGCCTTTCCTCATCTTCCTTGCCCATCCATCATGAAGTGTCAGTGAATAGTGAAAAGGCATTATGCACTATTCTACCTTCCATAAACTGCACATCTTCCTCACAGGATTCCCAGTTATGGTTCTTTATGTTTTATTCATCTTTGATTGTTTGATTGTGTGTGATATAGTAACCCACAAAAAAATGTTAATGAACATATAAATAAATAAAAATTTAGTTCATTTCTTTCCCACCTACTTTCCATTTTCTCACTCCGAGAGCTCATGTAAACATGGAACCGAATTCCCCAAATAGGCCAAGTGAAAAATAAAAAGCATTCAAAATACACTTTTCCTTAGCTCTTATCTTTTCCAACTTTGTCTGGATCTGGGGGAGGTACAGCCACAGATAGGAGCACAACGTGCTGTTTTCATTCCTCCCCTCTTTACACTGCCACAATGCACAGAGGATTTGAGTTCTCTTATTTGTACAGGCCTGAAGGTCTTGTGTGTCTCACAGCAGACCCATTGCCTCTACAGCAGCACTCCGGGGCTGCAGTCAGTAGCCAGCAATATGAATAGCTGTGTCAGAGCTGGTCTCCTTGCTGGCACTGCCATAACAAGAGGGCCCCTTTAGAGCAGGACCAGAGAACTGGAGGCCTCTTCCAAAGCTGGTGTAAGGAATATACCTCAGGAGCTGCTCCCTGAGAAAACCTCAAGATCTTATTTTGCTCTTCAGTGTGTTACCGGATCAGATTGAATAGTCCCAAGGAGATCACTAAGTGACTCGGGGCAGTGCTGTGGTTTAAATTTTATGGGTTGAGACAAAGAGAAAAATAAAAGGATAATAATTATGACAAATGTATTTATACATATATAATATATTTAGTGTATTTTCACACATATACAACATATGCAGTTGCAAACATATATGAACTAATCCCTATGTTTATCTGTTTGCAAGTCCAGGACTAGTTGCAGGGGTTTTAACAGCCAGAGGGTTCACTGTAGGAGCTGTACTGACTTTCAGGCTGTTGCTGGAGTTGAAGCGACCCCAGAGTTCATTGCCAGAGCTGGGACCACCACAGGACATGTGACGAAGTTTTAGCAGCCACTGGGCTCATTGGAGGGGTTGGAGTGACCACAGGGCTGAACCTCCTGGCACAGTGCACCTCCCTTGGGAGGAATTTGTTTCATTACATTTGCAATACATGGAACAGCTACAGGACCTGTAGCAGGAGTGACTGCAGAGCTCATTATGAGGGGTGGAGTGACAGCGGGATCTGTCCAGAGTGTGGAGTAAGTGCAGAACGTGTAGCAAAACCTTGGAGCTGCTGCAGGGTCTGTGCCAAGAGTTGCAGAGGCTGCAGCACTGTCAGCAGATCCAGCTCTCTTCCCCTTGAGGATGCTGAAGACACACTTATGGGGCTGGGGATGCAGTTATGGGGCTGGGGACTCAGATATGGGTCTGTGTTCCCACTTATGGGGCTGGGGATGCAGGTATGGGGCTGTGGGTGCACTTATGGGGCAGGTGATTAACCTATGGAGCTGGGGAACCACTTATGGGTCACACTTACGGGGCTGGGTACAAGTATGTCAACCAGGGACCCCCATAGTGTCCCCACTGGGGTCACACTTATGGGGCTGGAGATGCAGTTATGAAGTTTGGGGTCTCACTTGTGGGGCTGGGGATGCACTTATGGGGCTGGGGAGGCACTTATGGGTCACACTTTAGGGGCTGGGGTCACACTTATGGGGCTGGGGTCCTCATTGGTCCCTATGGGGTTACATTTCTTGGTCACATTATGGGGCTGAGGATGCACTTATGGGGCTGGGGACACACTTATGGGGCTGGGGACGCAGTTATGGGGCTGGAGATGCAGTTATGGGTCACACTAATGGGGCTGGGAATGCAGATATGGGTCACACTTAAGGGGCTGGGGATGTAGTTATAGGCCACACTTATGGGGCTGAAGACGTAGTTATGGGTCTGGGGTCCCAATTATGGGTCTGAGGACCCACTTATGGGGCTGGAGCCTCACTTATGGGTCACACTTATGGGGCTGGGGTCACACTTATGGGGCTGGGGACTCAGATATGGGGATAGGGATGCAGTTATAGGTCACACTTATGGGGCTGGTGATGCACTTATGGGGCTGGGTACACAGTTATGGGGCTGTGTTCCCACTTATGGGGCTGGGGACTCAGTTATGGGTAACACTTATGGGGCTGGGGAGGCACTTAGGAACGCAGTTATGGGGTTGGGGTCACACTTATGGGGCTGGGGAGGCACTTATGGGTCACACTTATGGGGCTGGTGATACACTTATGGGGCTGGGGAGGCACTTATGGGGCTGTGTTCCCACTTATGGGGCTGGGGATGTAGTTATGGGGTCACACTTATGGGGCTGGGGACACAATTATGGGTCTGTGTTCCCACTTATGGGGCTGGGGTCCCCATTTGGCCCCTATGGGGTCACACTTATGGGTCACACTTATGGGGCTGGGGACCCACTGTTGGGGCTGGGGACTCAGTTATGGGGATGGGGATGTAGTTATGGGTCACACTTATGGGGCTGGAGCCTCACTTATGGGTCACACTTATGGGGCTGGGGAGGCACTTATGGGGCTGTGTTCCCACTTATGGGGCTGGGGACTCAGTTATGGGTAACACTTATGGGGCTGGGGACCCACAAATGGGTCTGGGGATGCACTTATGGGTCACACCTATGGGGCTGGGAACATCTCTAAGTCTATAGATAGGGCTGGGGACACAGTTATCAGGCTGAAGATTCAGTTATGGGGTTTGGGGTCACACTTATGCGGCTAGGGATGGACTTATGGGGCTGGTGTCCATATTGACTTCTATGAGGTCACAGTGATGGGGTTGGAGACGCACTTATGGGGCTGGGGAGGCACTTATGGGTCACACTTATGGGTCTATGTTCCCAGTTATGGGGCTGGGGTCCCCATTGGCCCCTATGGGGTCACACTTATGAGGCTGGGGACATCTCCAAGTCTATAGTTATGGCGTTTTGGATCACACTTATGGGTCTGTGTTCCCACTTATGGGCCTGGGGTCCCCACTGGCCTTTATGGGGTCACACTTATGGGGCTGGGGATGAAGTTATGGGGCTGGAGCCATGTGGAGAGTGTTTATGCAGAATGGCTTCATGAGAAAGGACATGAAGAGATTCCACTAGTTAAATTGTAAAAGAATGAACGTGATTAAAGACAAAGACGGTCTATCCTAGGGACGATCACGGGCTAAGCAGCTGAGAGGAAAACAGGATGTGAAAAGACAGGGTATGTAGCTAAGGACGAAATATGTATCTAGAGGCAAGGACGGCCTGAGGGAAAAGCAAGATGTGTAGCAAGCTGTAGACAGAGCTGCAAAGAAAAAGTATCCATAAGACTAACCACAAAGGTCAGATGAACTAATGTGTAACCCACCAATCCTGAGCTTTACTTTTGCAATATGCATGAACTTATTACTGATTGTATAAATGAGATGCTGTAACACCTAATAAACGAGGCTTGTTGACCATGATAGCATGAGAATTGTCTCCCGCGGTTACTTCCAACAGAGCCACACTTATGGGTCACATTTATGAGGCTGGGGACATCTCAAAGTTTAATAGGGTCTCGGTTAGGGGGCTTTGGGTGACACTTATGGGGCTAGGGTCCCCATTGGCCCCTATAGGGTCACACTTATTGGTTTGGAGCCTCTCTTATGGGTCACACTTCTGGGGCTGTGGAGGCACTTATGGGGCTTGGGGTGTCACTTATGGGGCTAGAATCATACTTATGGGGTTTGGGTTCAAACTTATGGGTCTGTGTTCCCACTTATGGGGCTTGGGTCCCCATTGACCCCTATGGGCTCCCACCTATGGGTCGCACTCACCTTGTTGCTTGCCAGCCTTCCCGTTGTCATTGGGGTGAATGAGGGCCCATATAAATGGGGTTTGTGGTCACACTTACGGGTCTGTGTTCACACTTATGGGTCTAGGGACCCACTTATGGGTCTGGAGCCTCACTTATGGGTCTGGAGACCTCTCCAAATCTATAGTTATGGGGTTGGGGCCAAACATATGGGTCTGTGTTCACACTTATGGGGCTGGAGACCCACTTATGGGGCTGGGGACATCTCCAAGTCTATAGTTATGGGGCTGTGGCCACACTTATGGGTCTGAGGACCCACTTATGGGGCTGGAGCCTCACTTACGGGTCACACGTATGGGTCTGAGGCCCACATTGGCCCCTATGGGGTCACACTTACGGGGCTAGAATCATAGTTATGTGGTTTTGGGTCACACTTATGATTCTGGGGACCCACTTATGGGTCTGGATCCTCACTTATGGGTCTGTGTTCCCACTTATGGGGCTGGGGTCCCCATTGGCCCCTATGGGGTCCCACTTATGGGTTGCACTTACCCTGTTGCTTGCCGGCCTTCCCGTTGTCATTGGGATGAACAAGGTCCCATATAAAGGCCTTGATGGACTCATCACCCCGATAATGGAGCAGGCAATAGAGCAGGATGGCCCTAGAGATGGTGACTTGCGGAATCAAACTCCATAACCACCAAGTAGTTCTAAAGCAGGTATCTTTAATGAGTGATGCACACACACCCTGGTGCAAGGGGGGTAGCTCCACCTCACTTGCACACCGTCAGGAGAAAGCGTGCAACAGATACAGGCTGAACTAATAGATCATCAGTAGTTGGCAGGAATTGGGATACATATTCATTACATTCCTGAGACCCCATTAGCATGCAGTCCCTCCCCCCTTGCGCATGTGTAGTGAGTTGTGGGGGTGGTCATGGGATGAAGGCTCATCATCTTCCTCCCCGTAAACTTTCGACCCTTCAGGAGGGGCACCCCCCAACCTGGTTCCAGTTGCTCTGTGGACATCTAATCACCACGCTGTTCTCGGACTGTTCCACCCTGATCTTCATGGCCTTCATCCCCTTGTTTTCTCAAGCTTAGCGTCTGCTATTCCCCCTCTCTCTGCTCCCCCTTAACATAAACTATCTATCTGTAACTACCCTTTGCCTTAGTGAGGCCCCCTTTCCCTTTCTGTAGCAAAGTGTTCCCTTTTCATCTACTATGGGGTCCCTTTTCACTATTCACTGACACTTCATGATGGATGGGCAAGGAAGATGAGGAAAGGCTGCTGCCCTTTGTGAGAGTGCACTGAGCTCTGCCTGGGGATGGCAGAGGAGCCAGCTGAGAACTGATGGTAAAGGCACAAAGAGGAGAGCGGCAGATTCTGTTCCTTGCTTCCTGATCAGGAAGAACAAGAGGAGGAGGACAGGCAGGAATCTGAGTTACAGCTCAGATGGAATTGTCTTCAGACTGCCTGCTATGGCGCAGTGTTTTGGTTCTAAGAGAAAACCATTGATAACACTCTGATGTTTACAGCTGCTGCTAAGCAGTGTTGTACGGAGCCAAGGCCATGGTCAGTGGAGGGCACATGGAGCTGGGAGGGAACAGAGTGAGGACAGCTGACTGAAAGTGGCCAAAGGGACGTTCTCTATCAGCTGACAGCAATCAGAAATTGTATTGAAAGGGGTGGGAATTCATCTCAGACTCTTCACTGCCCAGAGCCCAGCTGAGCATCAGTCTGGTGGTGCCGAGCAAGTGCTTGTGCATCAGTTGTTACATACAATTCCATATCAACGGATATATAGTGATAACTATTACTCTCTCCTTTATCTCTCTTAGTAAATTGCTTTGTTACAACCCACACGATGTACTTTTTTTTCCCAGTTCTCATCCCCATCCCACTGGGAATGGGGCAGTGAACAAAGCACTGTGTGCTGCTGAGCCACAAGTTGGGTTCAACAACCACCGTCATTTTGGTGCCTGACGTGAGGCTCCAAGTGTTGAGATAACAGCACAACTGTCCAGAGTGAGAAGGCTCTGCATGGCAGGGGGTGTGGGACGGTCTGGGCAGCTGCCTGGAGTGGTGGGCACCCCAAGGGCTTTGGAACTTCATCTCTGAGGAACTGCAGGATCCTGAGAAACTGGTAGAATATTGGGGCAGGTCTGCTGTGGTTCTGGTAATTCCCCAAAAAACACACATGACTGCAGTGTGCCAGATTCAGTGACCTGGAAATGCTGACAGTGCTGTGACCTCTGCAACTCCTGGCACAGACCCTGCAGTAGTTTGAAGTTTTTGCCACGTGTCCTGCAGTTGTTCCAAGCTGTAGGACAGATCCCGCTGTCACTCCACCTTTCATAATGAGCTCTGCAGTCACTCCTGCTACAGGTCCTGTAGCTGTTCAAGGTATGGTAATAAGAAAATCCTACAAATTCCTCCCATGGGAGGTGCACTGTGCCAGGAGGTTCAGCCCTGTGGTCACTCCAACCCCTCCAATGAGCCCATTGGCTGCTAAAACTTCAATCACATGTCCTGTGGTGGTTCCAGCTCCGGCAATGAACTCTGAGGTCACTTCGACTCCTGCAACAGCCAGACAGCCACTTCAGCTCCTACAGTGAACCTTCTGGCTGTTAAAACCCCTGCAACTAGTCCTGGACTTGCAAACAGGTATGCATGTGTATTAGTATCTGTGCATATATGTTTGCCACTGAATATGTTGTATATGTGTGAAAATACACTAATTATATATTTATAAATACATTTCTCATAATTATTATCCTTTTCTTTTTCTCTTTGTCTCAACCCATAAACTTTAAACAACAGCACTGCCCTGAGATGCTTACGGGTCTCCTTGTGACTATTCAATTTGATCTGGTCACACACTGAAGAGCACCAGAAGATCTCAAGGTTTTCTCAGGGAGTAGCTCCTGAGGTATATTCCTTACACCAGCTTTGGAAGAGGCCTCCAGTTCTCTGGACCTGCTCTGAAGGGGCCCTCTTGTTATGGCAGTGCCAGCAAGGAGACCAGCTCTGACAGACCTGTTCATATTGCCGGCTACTGACTGCAGCACTGGATTGCTGCTGTAGAGGCAACAGGACAGTCGTGAGACACACAAGACCTTCAGGACTGTACAAATGAGAGGACTCGAGAGCACTTTGGTGGTGTAAAGAGATCAGAAAACAAAAGAGCACGTTGAGCTGCTGTCTGTGGCTGTACCTCCCCAAATCCAGACAAAGTAGGAAAAAAAAAAAGCTAAGTAAAAGTCTATTTTGAAACCTTTTAAGGTAACTTTTAACGTATTTGGGGAATCTAGATACATGTAGAGGTTTGCCCTTTCCAGACGCTGGAAGGACCCAAACTGTTTTCCCCAACACACTCTTTATGTGTACTACAGGAACCTTATCTCCCTCCACGGTACGTAGGGAGCTGGATTGGTTAGGACCATTACGATTACTTGATCCTCGAGTGTTGACCAACCTGGTAGCTTCTGCTAAATGGTTCTCCCAATTTTTATACGTTCCACCACCCATTGCTTTCAACATAGTTTTCAACAACCTATTGAATCGTTCAATCTTACCAGAAGCCGGTGCATGATAGGGAATATGGTAAATCCACTCAATGCCATGATTTTTGGCCCAAGTGGTTACAAGAGAATTTTTGAAATGAGTCCCATTATCTGATTCAATTCTTTCTGGAGTGCCATGCCGCCACAGGATTTGCTTTTCCAACCCTAATATGGTGCTTCGGGCGGTAGCATGGGGTACTGCGTATGTTTTGAGCCACCCAGTGGTTGCTTCCACCATGGTGAGTACATAACGCTTACCATTGCGAGATCGTGGCAAGGTGATTTAATCAACCTGCCATGCTTCTCCATATTTATACTTTTGCCATCGCCCTTCCCCCCAAAAAGGTTTCATCCTCTTGGCTTGTTTAATTATGGCGCATGTTTCACAGTCATGAATAACTTGAGCAATAGCGTCCATAGTTAAGTCCACCCCTCGGTCTCTGGCCCACTTGTATGTCGCATCCCTTCCTTGATGACCTGAATTCTCGTGGGCCCACCGAGCTAGGAATAATTCACCCTTGTTCTGCCAGTCCAAGTCTATTTGAGCCACCTCAATTTTGGCAGCTCGATCAACCTGATGGTTATTTTTATGTTCTTCAGGAGCCTTACTTTTAGGCACATGAGCATCTACATGGCGCACCTTTACAACAATGTTCCTTATTCGGGCAGCAATGTCTTTCCACAGTTCAGCAGCCCAAACAGGTTTACCCTTTCGTTGCCAATTATCATCTTCCCACTGTTGCAACCACCCCCATAAGGCATTTGCCACCATCCATGAATCAGTATAAAGATGAAGCATTGGCCACCTCTCCCATTCAGCCACATCTAAAGCCAGCTGAACAGCCTTTACCTCTGCAAATTGACTTGATTCTCCTTTACCTTCAGTGGCCTCTGCAACTTGTCGTGTGGGGCTCCATACAGCAGCTTTCCATCTGAGATGCTTCCCTACAATACGACATGATCCGTCTGTGAATAGGGCAAATTTCTTTTCGTTTTCTGGTAGCTCATTGTATGGTGGTGCCTCTTTAGCACGTGATACCTCTTCTGTAGGTGGTTTTTTTCAATTTTTTTACTCTCAGGCCAGTCCATGATCACTTCTAGAATTCCAGGACGGCTGAGTTTTCCCATTCGAGCTCGTTG
Organism: Coturnix japonica; assembly: GCF_054131305.1. Lineage (NCBI taxonomy): Eukaryota > Metazoa > Chordata > Aves > Galliformes > Phasianidae > Coturnix > Coturnix japonica. The sequence goes on from NC_140686.1 coordinate 1,095,713, forward strand.
AGTAATTAATGAAATCCACTTACTCCAAGTGGCATCAGTAGCATGATGGGTGGAGGGAACCTGTCCTTTAAACATCCAGTTTATTACTGGCAAGCGAGGTGCTAGAAGAAGCTGAACCTCTGTCCCAACTACTTCAGAAGCAGCCCGAACCCCCTCATACACGGCTAAGATCTCCTTCTCAGTCGGAGTGTAGCACTCCTCAGACCCTTTATATGCTCGACTCCAAAATCCTAGGGGTCGGCCTCGGGTCTCTCCTGAGGCTCTTTGCCACAAACTCCAAGTGGGACCTTTCTCTCCAGCAGCAGTGTAGAGGATGTTCTTCACATCCTGTCCCATCCGTACTGGCCCCAAGGCCACGGCACGGGCTATTTCTTGTTTTATCTGCTCAAAAGCCTGCTGCTGCTCAGGACCCCATGAGAAATTATTCTTCTTCCGTGTTACCTGATAGAGGGGGCTCACTATGTGGCTGTAGTTTGGGACATGAATTCTCCAAAAGCCCACTACTCCCAGAAAAGATTGGGTCTCTGTTTTATTTGTGGGTGGAGACATAGCAGTGATTTTGTCAATCACATCTGCTGGGATGTGACAACGTCCATCTTGCCATTTTATACCTAAGAACTGGATTTCCTGGGCAGGCCCCTTCACCTTGCTGCCCTTAATGGCAAAACCAGCTTTCAAAAGAATTTGGATTATCTGTTTCCCTTTCTTGGAAACCTCTGCTGCTGTATGGCCCCACACTACAATGTCATCAATATACTGCAAGTGTTCAGGAGCATTACCCTGTTCCAAAACAGCTTGGATTAATCCATGGCAAATTGTTGGGCTGTGCTTCCACCCCTGGGTAAACGGTTCCAGGTATACTGAATACCTCTCCAGGTAAAAGCAAACTGTGGCCTGCATTTTGCAGCCAATGGGATGGAAAAGAAGGCATTAGCAATATCAATGGTGGCATACCACCTAGCTTCTTTTGACTCCAGTTCATACTGGAGTTCTAGCATGTCTGGTACAGCAGCACTTAATGGAGGTGTAACTTCATTCAGGCCACGGTAATCTACCGTCAGCCTCCATTCCCCACTGGTTTTACGCACTGGCCATATGGGGCTGTTAAAAGGTGAGTGCGTTTTGCTAATCACTCCCTGATTTTCTAATTGGCGAATTAGCTTGTGAATGGGGAGCAATGAGTCCCTATTGGTGCGGTACTGCCGTCTGTGAACCACTTTGGTGGCAATTGGTACCTCTTGGTCTTTTACCTGGAGCAACCCCACAGCAGAAGGATCATCTGACAGACCAGGTAAAGTTGACAGCTGCTTAACACCATTTGTGTTTACAGCAGCTATCCCAAAGGCCCATCGATACCCCTTGGGATCCTTGAAATATCCCATCCTAAGGTAATCGATTCCCAGTATACATGGAGCCTCTGGACCAGTCACAATAGGGTGCATTCGCCAGTTTTTACCAGTGAGGCTTATTTCGGCCTCCAACATAGTCAATTCTTGGGAACCCCCAGTCACTCCATGGATATATATTGGTTGTGTCCCTTAGTGACTTGAGGGCATTAGGGTGCATTGTGCACCAGTGTCCACCAAGGCTTTATATTTCTGTGGTTGAGATGTGCCAGGCCACTTAATCCACACAGTCCAGTATACTCTGTTGCCCCTTTCCCCCCTTTGGCTGGGGGCAGGGCCCCTCTATTGTTTACCTCGTTGACTTGCAGCAACTGGAACTCTCCCCTTCTTGGAAGAGTTCACCTTGGTAGTTGTTTCACCTTGTAATTCTTTCACTCGTGCCTGAAGTGCAGAAGTGGATGAATTACACCACTTCTTCATGTCCTCCCCATGACTACAGAGGAAAAGCAACAAGGCAAGACGTGTGGTCTCATCGTTGATTCGAGGTGACTTATCATCGTCATTTGCTTGAATACGAGGACGTCTCTTTTTAATGGTTGAGATTTTTGATGATACAGGTCAAGAGGAACTCATGTTGTTTAGCTTCCTCAATAGGCGACTGTGGAAATCCTGGTTTCCATCATCTTGTACCACCGTGGATTCATCTACATCAGGCACATTAGCCAATTTGTCAATAATATCATTTTGTGTTCCCTCCACTTCGTTTAACCTTTCCACAATTTTGACAATGGCTGAAGTATACAGATTAACTTCTGTGGCGCTTATAAATAATTCAAGTTCCTGAAGTCTGCCAATTAGTTCATTCACAAAGGGTTTCCTGTCCCCTTTGCCATATACTAATGCAAGTGCACTGGCATGCTTTTCTGGAGCTGCTTTTGTAAAGTCACGCCACATTTGTCGTGGAACGCGGACTGCTTCAGGATCATGTAATTGGTCTGGATCATTACGATTGAACTCGCGGCTGTATAGCATTTCCACCAGAGCATTTTCTCTCAAAAATTGGATACCTTTCTCAATATCAGTCCATTTCTTTCTCTCAGGCTCCAAGTCCCGTTTAAAGGGGAATCTATCTCTTACCGCTATCAACATTCGCTTCCAGAGGGTGTAGGACCGATTTTGGCATGTGCCAATACCTCTGTCCACACGTGAGTCCCTGGAAATGCTACCCAGTTGGCGAGCTTCACTGCCATCGAGCCACGCACTGTTGGCACCATTGTCCCAGCAGCGAAGTAACCAAGTGACCATATTTTCTTTTGGCTGACGTGTGTAATCCTTTCTTAGATCTCGAATTTCACTCAGTTTAAAAGATCGATCAATAATGGTCGTAATACTTTGCTCACCTTTTGCTCTATCAAGAGTCCCAGGTGTTGATGGTGGCAACTGTGTTGATGAGGCTGCCCAATCTATAAGTTTGGACTTGAGAAATTCTTGTAAAGAAAAACTAGCTTTTGGCTCCTCTTCTGACTCTGACCCTGACGCTTGTGTTATTTCTTCCAGGTAACCCTCCTTCTTTTTCCTCTCTCCTAACTTCCTCTGCTCCTCTAACTTCTTCTGCTCCTCAAACTTCTTCTGCTCCTCTATCATCTTCTTATACCCCTCTAACATCCTCTGCTCCTCCAACTTCTTCTGGTCTTCTGACTCCCCCTGCTCTCCCGAGTCCTCTGAGTCTCCTGAGTCCTGCTCTCCTAACTCCCTCCGCCCTTCTAACTCCTTCTGCATTTTCTCTAACTGAGTTGAAACTTGTTTTGTCTTTCGCCCTCTTACAGGGGCAACCAACATTGTATCTGGTGTCCCCGATGGTTGGTCCAATTGGACTACATGTGCCCCCGGTGGCTGGTCCAATTGGACTACATGTGCCCCTGGTAGTTGGTTAAATACATTCAACTCACCCTGGAGGGCACATAGCTGGTCTCGGAAAGCGTTCCGCTCAAACTGGACAGCACCAAGCTCAGTCTGGAGGCTGTTGTAGTTGGACTGGAGAGTGTTGTACCCGAACCGGAGGACGTTATGCTCGGCCTGGAGGGCAGTGTGCTCAGTCTGGAGAGTGTTGAGCTCGGTCCGAAGGGCATTGTGCTCGGTCTGAAGAGCGTTATGCTCGGACTGGAGGGCATTATGCTCAGACTGGAGAGTGTTGTGCTCGGTCTGGAGGGTGTCACAATTGGGTTGAAGGGCATCATACTTGGACTGGAGAGTATTGTACCCGGACCGGAGAGCATTGTGCTCAGTCTGGAGAGTATTGTACCCGGACCGGAGAGCATTGTGCTCAGTCTGGAGAGTATTGTGCTCGGTCCGGAGGGCATTGTGCTCAGTCTGAAGAGTGTTATGCTCGGACTGGAGGGCGTTATGCACAGACTGAAGAGTGTTGTGCTCGGACTGGAGGGTGTCGCAGTTGGGTTGGAAGGCATCGTACTTGGCCTGGAGGATGCCGCACTCAGACTGGACGGCGTCATACTTGGACTGGAGAGTGTTGTGCTCGGTCTGGAGGGCATTGTGCTCAGTCCGGAGGGCATCGCGCTCAGTCTGGAGAGTGTTGTACTCCGACCGGAGGGCACCGTGCTCGGACTGGAGAGTGTCGTGCTCGGACCGGAGGGCACTGTGCTCGGACTGGAGAGTGTCGTGCTCGGACCGGAGGGCGCTGTGCTCGGACAGGAGAGTGTTGAGTTGAGATTGCAGGGAGCTTTTCTCATCCCAAAGTTTTTCTGCGTCAGCTCTAAGACTCTCTTTCTCATACCAGATTGAGTCTCGTTGGTACAGGAGATCTTTTCTCTCAGCTTCAAAAGCTTTTTCTCTCTCTACCTTCTCAGTCCAAAGTTTTTCTGCCTCAGCTCTAAGACTCTCCTTCTCGGCCCTTAGACTCTCTCTCTCAGCTTCAAAAACTTCCCTCTCAGGAATGGTATTGAATAAGGCCCGATAAGCATTAGCTAGGCCCAAAATCATTTGTGCCTCCTGAGATCTGCCTGAGCCACAACATTCCTGCCTCAAATATGCAATCAAACTCTCAGGATTCTTCAAGTGTTCAGGAGTGAAGCTCCATAACACTGAAGATGTCTGTCCTTTGAGAATCTCTTCAAAGCCTCTCCACACTCCCTGCCACTCAGTATTCTCTGGTTCTAGGGAAGACTTCCTCCGGATGTTATAAATCCAGATACTGAGTGAGATTATTACAATAATCAACAGTAAGATCAGGGAGATTAAGAGTGTGGCCCACTGATCATTCAAAAACTGCATAAAGGATTCATAGAAAGAAAAAGGAGCACGCTTAAAAATCACCATTTCTGTATAATTAGTTGCATTAGTTGCTCCCTCTGGAGCTGTATACAGATACGAAGTGAGCATTGCTAACCATGCTTTCAATCCATTATACAATTGTATAGCTCCATAAGAAAACATGACCCAATATGTTCGGAGCGTCTCAAAAAAGGAACCAATGGCACACAGTCCCTGGTAAAACAAATTTAGTAGAGAAAACATTTTTTTTTTTTTCCTTTTTTTTTCTTCAATAGAGAGAAAAAAATAAAAGAAAACAAAGCTCAACAATGTTTATAAAATATAACGGAGTATTGGCAGTCCGCCTGGACTTTCAAGGTCAAGCTCGCAGGTGCAGAATCACAAACCTAAGATAGCTCCTTAACAGGGAAAAAAACTCGTAGCTCTGTTAAAAGCTAAAAGAGCAACAGAAGAAAACACAGAAAAACAGCAACTCAATTTGCACACATTCTCCACCAAAATCTGTCACGGTTTGAATGAAAAATCCACCTGCGTCCGTGACAGGGGCCGTGGGCCCCGGAGGGGCCATAGGCCGAAAGGAAAAAGTTAATTAGGAAAAGAAAACAGCGGCAACGATCTAAGGAGGCACACGTATTTACTAAATGCTATATCAAAATACAGGATAACACAATATAATACAATATAATTGAAAATTGAAAATTGAGCTAACGAATCAAGCAAAATAGGAGAGAGAATGAGTCCCGTAACCGAGAGGCCTACTGTGAATCTAGGCGAATGGCTGAAGGCTCCCACACACTCCCCTGAACGCCAGAACTCGAAAGACGTCAGTCTGTTCTGCGACCGAGTTAATATAGAGTCCAGGTCCCGTGACCTATCGTGTTGTTCCCTGGGAGATGTAGTCTTCTTCAGTAAGTTGCAGATTCAGTAAAATTATTCATTCTTTATATGATGTTATGATGTGGAATACCGATAGCAAAAATTACAAAATTATTAAACCATGACACCCTCTCTCTGCTCCCCCTTAACATAAACTATCTATCTGTAACTACCCTTTGCCTTAGTGAGGCCCCCTTTCCCTTTCTGTAGCAAAGTGTTCTCTTTTCATCTACTATGGGGTCCCTTTTCACTATTCACTGACACTTCATGATGGATGGGCAAGGAAGATGAGGAAAGGCTGCTGCCCTTTGTGAGAGTGCACTGAGCTCTGCCTGGGGATGGCAGAGGAGCCAGCTGAGAACTGATGGAAAAGGCACAAAGAGGAGAGCGGCAGATTCTGTTCCTTGCTTCCTGATCAGGAAGAACAAGAGGAGGAGGACAGGCAGGAATCTGAGTTACAGCTCAGATGGAATTGTCTTCAGACTGCCTGCTATGGTGCAGTGTTTTGGTTCTAGGAGAAAACCATTGATAACACTCTGGTGTTTACAGCTGCTGCTAAGCAGTGTTGTACGGAGCCAAGGCCATGGTCAGTGGAGGGCACATGGAGCTGGGAGGAAACAGAGTGAAGACAGCTGACTGAAAGTGGCCAAAGGGACGTTCTCTATCAGCTGACAGCAAGCAGAAATTGTATTGAAAGGGGTGGGAGTTCATCTCAGTCTCTTCACTGCCCAGAGCCCAGCTGTGCTTCAGTCTGGTGGTGCTGAGCAAGAGCTTGTGCATCAGTTGTTACATACGATTCCATATCAACGGATATATAGTGATAACTATTACTCCTCTCCTTTTATCTCTCTTAGTAAATTGCTTTGTTACAACCCACACGATGTACTTTTTTTTCCCAGTTCTCATCCCCATCCCACTGGGAATGGGGCAGTGCACAAAGCACTATGTGCTGCTGAGCCACATGTTGGGTTCAACAACCACCGTCATTTTGGTGCCTGATGTGAGGCTCAAAGGGTTGAGATAACAGCACATCTGTCCAGAGCGAGTTAACACAGGGCTTTGTGGGAGTTGGGAACTGCTGGCCATGATGCTGATAGTTTCCCTATGTGTGGAGCTTGCTGAGTCCTCTCATGAAGCTGCATTGCACAGCTCCTTGCGTACTGCTTGTTTTCCCTGCTACATTATTTGGCAACTCAGGATGCTGGATTAGGGTATTTATTTAGCTATGCTGTTTGACACTGGTTTGTATCATGATAAAATTGGCAGCTGACAAATGAAATTTTGTGCACAGTCAGCTCTGTGGTCATCTTTGGGTTTTGGAAGTAATACTGTTGGTATGATTAGGAATTACACATTTGACATTGACTTCTCTGGGAGCCCAGGGCTATTCAAGGTGTGACTGGACATTGCGTTGAGGGACATGGATTAGTGGGTGCTATTGGTAATAGGTGAACGGTTGGACTGGATAATCTTTTAGGCCTTTTCTAACCTTCGTGATTCTATGATTCTAGGATTGAGGTTAAACATTATTCAGGAATATCAGTGAGAGATCTGCCCCAAGGTGAGAAGGCTCTGCATGGCAGGGGGTGTGGGACGGTCTGGGCAGCTGCCTGGAGAGGTGGGCACCCCAAGGGCTTTGGAACTTCATCTCCGAGCAACTGCAGGATCCTGAGAAACTGGTAGAATATTGGGGACAGGTCTGCTGTGGTTCTGGTAATTCCCCAAAAAACACACATGACTGCAGTGTGCCAGATTCAGTGACCTGGAAATGCTGACAGTGCTGTGACCTCTGCAACTCCTGGCACAGACACTGCAGCAGTTTGAAGTTTTTGCCACGTGTCCTGCAGTTGTTCCAAGCTGTAGGACAGATCCTGCTGTCACTCCACCCCTCATAATGAGCTCTGCAGTCACTCCTGCTACGGGTCCTGTAGCTGTTCCAGGTATGGTGATAAGAAAATCCTACAAATTCCTCTCAAGGGAGGTGCACTGTGCCAGGAGGTTCAGCCCTGTGGTCACTCCAACCCCTCCAATGAGCCCATTGGCTGCTTCAGCTTAGTCACATGTCCTGTGGTGATTCCAGCTCTGGCAATGAACTCTGAGGTCACTTCAACTCCTGCAACAGCCAGACAGCCACTTCAGCTCCTACAGTGAACCTCCTGGCTGTTAAAACCCCTGCAACTAGTCCTGGACTAGTATCTGCAAACAGATATTCATATGTATTTAGTATCTGTGCATATATGTTTGCAACTGAATATGTTGTATATGTGTGAAAATATACTAATTATATATTTATAAATACATTTCTCATAATTATTATCCTTTTCTTTTTCTCTTTGTCTCAACCCATAAACTTTAAACCACAGCACTGCCCTGAGACGCTTATGGGTCTCCTTGGGACTATTCAATTTGATCTGGTCACACACTGAAGGGCACCAGAAGATCTCGAGGTTTTCTCAGGGAGTAGCTCCTGAGGTATATTCCTTACACCAGCTTTGGAAGAGGACTCCAGTTCTCTGGACTTGCTCTGAAGGGGCCCTCTTGTTATGGCAGTGCCAGCAAGGAGATCAGCTCTGACACAGCCGTTCATATTGCCGGCTACTGACTGCAGCACTGGATTGCTGCTATAGAGGCAACAGGACAGTCGTGAGACACACAAGACCTTCAGGACTGCACAAATGAGAGGACTTGAGAGCACTTTGTTGGTGTAAAGAGATCAGAAATGAAAAGAGCACGTTGAGCTGCTGTCTGTGGCTGTACCTCCCCAAATGCAGACAAAGTAGGAAAACAGAAAACCTAAGCAAATGTCTTTTTTGAAAACATTTTAGGTATCTTCAAACGTATTCAGGGAATCTGGATACATGTTTACATGAGCTCTTGGAGTGAAAAAATCGAAATTAGGTAGGAAAGAATTGTAATACATTTTTATTTATGAGTTCAATTTTTTTTATTTTTTTTATTTATTTTTTTTTTTTTTACGTTGCTATATCTCACGTAATCAAACAACCAAGATACATAGAACATAAAGAACCATCACTGGGAATCCTATGAGGAAATTGTGCATTTTATGGAAGCTGGAATAGTGCGTATTGCAACACCTTCCTGAGAGCATGCTCGATCTCCCTGTTCCTCATGCTCGATCTCCCTCTTCCTCATGCTGTAGATAACAGGGTTCAGTGTTGGAGGAATGACTGAGTACAGAAGTGCCACTGTCAGATCCAGGACTGGGGAGGAAATAGTCGGGGGCTTCAGGTAGGCAAAAAAGCCAGTGCTGAGAAAGAGGGAGACCACGGCCAGGTGAGGGAGGCATGTGGAGAAGGCTTTGTGCCGTCCCTGCTCACAGGGCATCCTCAGCATGGCCATGAAGATCTGCACATACGACACCACTATGAAAACGAAGCAGCCAAATACTAAACTGATACTAAAATTGAGAAACACAGTTTCCCTGAGATTTGATTCTGAGCAGGAGAGTATGAGGATCTGGGGGATTTCACAGAAAAACTGTTTCACTACATTGCCTTGGCAGAGAGGCAGTGAAAACGTACTGGCAGTGTGCAGCAGAGAATTGAGAACCCCAGCGCCTCAGGCAGCTGCTGCCATGGTGGCACAAGCTCTTCTGTCCATCAAGGTCCCGTAGTGCAGGGGCTTGCAGATGGCAACGTAGCGGTCATAGGACATGATGGTGAGAAGGGAATACTCTGCTGAGAGGAAGAAGAGAAAGAAAAAGAGCTGTGCAGCACATCCTGCGTAGGAGATGGCCCTGGTGTCCCAGAGGGCGTTGGCCATGGCTTTGGGGAGAGTGGTGGAGATGCAGCCCAGGTCGAGGAGGGCCAGGTTGAGGAGGAAGAAGTACATGGGGGTGTGCAGGCAGCGGTCACAGGCTACGGCTGTGCTGATGAGGCCGTTGCCCAGGAGGGCAGCCAGGTAGATGCCTAGGAAGAGCCAGAAGTGCAGGAGCTGCAGCTGCCGTGTGTCTGCCAACGGCAGCAGGAGGAACTCGCTGATGGAGCTGTTGTTGGGCATCTGCTGTTGTTGGGCTTGGAGTCCTGTTCAGAGTGCAGAAGATAATGAAAGTCAACAGCATCATGACTGTGCTTTGAAATCTGTTGAATTTAACAACAGATTTCAGGTGATCAGGGACAAATTCCTGACATGTGGTGAAGCCTCTCAGAGAGTGTTTGCTAAAGCAAAAAGGAGCACACAGACAGGGACAAGATACCATAGAATCATAGAAACACCAAGGTTGGAAATGACCTAAAAGATCATCCAGTCCAGCTGTTCAACTATCACCAATAGCTCCCACAAATCCATGGCCCTCAACACAACGTCCAATGATTCCTGGAACACCTCCAGGGTCGGTGAATCCACCCCCACACTTGGCAGTCCATGCCAGGTCCCAAAGTTCAGGACGTGGCATTTGGTCTTGGTGAAACTCATCCCATTGGCTTCAGCCCAGATCTCCAGCCTGTCCAGATCCTTCAGTAGGTCCTTGCTAATGACAGACAGGTCCACACTCCCAGCCAATTTGGTGAAATCAGCAAACCTACATAGGATGCACTCAGTGCCCTCATCCAGGTCATCAATAAAAATATTGAAGAGGACAGGCCCCAGCACAGACCCCCGGGGAACACCAGGTAGGCACACAGGTGGGCGTCCAGGCGGGTCTTGAATATCTCCAGTGAAGGATACAACACAACCCCCTCGGGTAGCCTGTTCCAGTGCTCCATCACCCTCACCATAAAGAAGTTCTTGCACAAATTCGTGCAGAACTTCCTATGCTCCAGTTTCTGTTCAGTTCCCCTACTCATATTTCCACACACTGACATCACGACACCCAGGTCCCTCTCTACAGAGCTCCTCTCCAGCAGCTCATTCCCCAAACTGTCCTGGTGTGTGCAATTATTCCTTCCTAAGTGCAACACTCTACACTTGCTTTCATTGAACCTCGTCTGGTTTCTTGCTGCACATCTATCCAGCCTGTCCAGGTCTCGCTGAATGGCAGCACAGCCTTCAGGCGTGTCAGCCAATCATCAGCAAACTTGCTGAGGGTGGCCACTATCCCCTTGTCAAGGTCACTTATGAAGAAGCTGAACAAGACCAGGCTCAGCACCAACACCTGGGGAACACCGCTACTTACAGGTCTCCAAATGGACTCTGCTTTGACAACGACCACCCTCTGTGCTCTGTCAGTCAGACAGTCCTCAGCCCACCTCACTGTTCACTCATCTTTCCCACATTTCCTTATCTTTGTGATAAGGATATTGTGGGAGACAGTATCAAAAGCCTTGCTGAAATCAAGGTAGACAACATCTACCGCTCTCTCCCCATCCACCCAGCCAGAAACAGTGTTATAGAAGGCTACCAGGTTGGTCACACATGACCTCCACTTGGTAAACCCATGCTGACAACCCCTGATAACCTCCTTTTCTTCCAACTGTCTGAAGATGGCATTCAGCACAAGCTGTTCCATCGCCTTTCCAGGGACAGAGGTGATGCTCTCTGGCCTGTAGTTACCCAGATCTTCCTTCATACACATTTTTGAAGACAGGATTGACACTGGCTATCCTCCAGTCTTCAGGCACCTCCCCCATTCCCCAAGACCTCTCAAAGATGATAGAGAGTGGTTCTGCAGTCATCTCTGCCAGCTCCCTCAGCACACATGGATTTCTGAGTATTGTTGTGGCCTAGGCGTTCATGGGCCAACTCTACCTTGACTAAAGGCAAGTCCTCCATTCCCCATACCCTCTCACTAAGCTCCAGGGTCTGGGATTCCTGAAGGAGAGCTTTTACCATGAAGACAGAAGCAAAGTAGGCCTTCAGTATCTCCACCTTCTCAACAACCCCCATTACCAGAACACCTCCCTCACTTAGTTGGGTCTCACAGTCTCACTGGTCTTCATATTATTCTTAACGTAATTTCAAAAGCCTTTTTTATTATCCTATTTAATGAGTGTCAACCCATTTACGTAATACCATGTTCTGCCTGTGAGGAAGCGTGAGAGGGAGGAGGGCCAGTCAGTGCTGGTTCTGTGGCAAGGTGTTTATCACTGAAGAATACTAACTGTTAATGGAAAGATATATGGTATTAACGGTGTTTATGGGAACTGAAGAACTGTATTGTTTGACAAACTGTTCTTATGGTATAAGAAAGCATAATTCCTAGTGGCTTACGGAAGTGTTGTTGAGGGAATGTGGAAGTGTATCTGAGGGTACAAATAGTGGAATAGTTCACAGAGGAAAAATGTTTAAAGAGAAAGTGAGTTTATCTGCACTATGACAGCAACCTCCCGCTCCATTCCCCTGCAAGCAGAGCAAAGCAGAGCAGAGCAGAGTAGAGCAACTGTCCCCCTGTAGCATGTAGTGTTATTCTGCTTACTAAATGGATGAGCTCACTACAGAAGAGGCAAATCTTCTGTTCTGCTCCATCTCTGGCATACTCTGGAGTCCAAGGCATTTCAAAGCTATGGAACACCTACGTTCTTTCAATGATGACACCTTAGTATGCTCTGGGCTCTCATTTCAATTGCATCTATGTAAGTTAAGAGTCATGACAGCTGACTGGAAGGCCAATGGTCCCCTAAAGTGCATCAAGTAAGTTATTGCCATCTGGATGAGGGAAAGGGTCGTCCCTGTCTGCTCTGCACTGCTGCAGCCTCACCTGGAGCACTGGGTGCACTTCTGGGCACCGCAGAAGATCAAGTGCATCAAACTATGGGGGAGTGTGCACAGGAGGGCACTGGAACTGAGAGATCAGAGATTCAGAGTTACATTGGGATTGACTGCTTGTTCAGACGGGGCCCTTCTCACATCCCACATCCTGTGATGAGACACAGGGCACATGTGGGTTATGAACTGGACTACATTTCTGCAATACATGCAGAGCCTGGGATCTTCCCTTCCCATGTCTTTCTCTGAACATCATATAGATTTCCAACTCACTGCCACAGGAAGTGCCCTGAGCCAAATTGAGAGACAGGATCTCCATGCCAAGGGTCTGGGAATCAGGTCTTGTCCTGTTTGCTTTTTCAGACAAAGGAGGATTTTCTTAGCATCAGAGCCACCATACCAGTGCCTTTGCCTGACTGGAGTCATGGCTTCCAATTATCTGCTCTAACTAGTCCCTTGGGAAGCTTGCTTGCTAATGGCCCTCAGTGGGCCCATTAATACGCCAAGAAACTTCACTGTTACTTCTGACTTTGTCTTGCCAAGTACTTTATGCAAACTTCTCTCTGCACTGGAGGTTGATGGACTCAGCACCAAATGCACCCTGGGGCCCATTCTAAACTAAAGAGCCTCTTGTGCCTTGTGCCTTCCTGTTCTCTTCAGGTTTTCAGAACGTGTTCAGCAAAATGGAGAGAGCTTAAAGAGCAAGAATCCAAAATGCATTTAATGTCTGTTTATTTATAGTTTGTTTTATACAAGAAGTTAAAGAAGCACTTTGCAACTGATGTCAATGCATGTTGTCCCCAGTGAGTTCTATTCTGTTGCTGTGTGGACAAAGTTCCTCCTCAACCTCCCCACCCCTCTTCTACTCTCATTGGCCCCATGGGACTTGCATCACTTTTCCTCACATCACTCTTCTCCTCTGCCGTCACCCGCTCAGTGTTAAACCTCCTTTGTACCAACTCCCACTGGCTTTCCACAGAGAACCAGCTGCACACAGAAAAAGAAAGATTTCTCTTTATTTATGGCCAACAAGCAGGAGGAAAGGTGATGCAATTGAATGAACAGAAAAACACAGTGATCAATTGCATGCCACATCCAAGCCGCTTCTATTGAGGTTTATCTTTCTTAGGGAATATTTGCACAAGAAATGAGTTATACACAGATAGGATGGGATAGATAAAATCATGGTGAAGGACTTGACAACAGATTTTTGAGGAATGGAGAAAATTCCAGTCATCTCCCTGGGATAGATCAGCCAGGGAGTTGGGAGGTATCAACGTAAAATTGAACAGGACTTGTGAGTATTTCACACACTGAGCATGAAAAATTAAAAAGAGAAAAAGAGAAAGAGAAAAAGAATAAAAAAAAGAAAGATAAAGAATGAAAGGAAAAGGAAAATTAAAAGGAAAAGGAGAAGGAGAAGAAAACGACATAGCAAAAGAAAAAGAAAGAGAAAATGAAAAGATAGGAAGGGATAGAATCACGGTGAAGGAGTTGACAACACAGTCCATCAGACTTTGGTTAGATGGAGAAAACTTGAGTCATCCCCCTAAAAGTCAGAAATCAGACCGATAATTGGGAGGTATCTGACTGAAAAAAGACAAGGGATGGGGAAATCTGGCAGGCTGTGACAGGAGCGTGTGTCTAAATGGCCTGCTGAAAACATGCCCTTAACCACGGCCATTTATTGAGGAGAACTGGAGACACCTGGAGGATGAGGGACATCAAATAGGCACCAGGGAAAATCAGCGGCGGGCGCCGGGCTATAAACACAGGTCATTGGCACTGGCACCACTGTCTGTGTCTCTGAACCTGAAGGCATTTGTGCCCAGCAAAAACAATTCTGGAAAACATCATAGTTTCAGAAAAAGAAAAAGAAAAAAAAAAAGAAAAAAAAAGACATCAAATCACCTCAAAGATTCATATTTACAACTTAAAATGGAAGAATACTCATGAGAATTTCTCATGTTGAGAAGGGTTAACACGTTCTCATTGATTTTGATCTTTGTCTTCAATCCTTTGTCATTATTGACAATCCTTATTGACATTTATGAACATCTTCTAAGCTTACACCCTCAAAATAAATAAATAAATAAATAAAAAGAGATACATTAGCATCTTGCACTTGGCCTGATGCTCCTTTGACCTTTATAATTCCCACCAGACCTTCCATGCTGGAGAGCATGAGATCCAGCAGAGAATCTCTCCACTTTGGTTCCTCCACAGCTTGGTCAAGAATCTCACATCTGTGCTCTCCGGGGATCTGCTGGATGGCACATGCCCTGCTATGCTGTCCCTGCAGCAGATACTGGAGTGAAAAAGGCTCCCAAAGAGGACAATGGCCTGACAACATGTTAAACCCATCTGTCTGCAGAGGGCACCTTCCAATTGCTCTCTATGATCAAGAAGCCAGGAACAGACACTGATGGTCTCCTCTGTTGGCCATTTCCATTAGCTCTGACCTGGCTGCTCTTCCATCCCCAGGCAGAGCTCAGTGCACTCTCACAGAGGGCAGTCGCCCTTCCTTGACTCCTCTTCCATCCATCCTAATGACTCTGTATCCCCCTTGCGCTACAGTGCAGTTGTTGTTGGAAATATCCTCAATAATTTTTGGTCAGGGCGGTATCTCTGATAAAAAGCAGTTTTTATTCGTGATTGCAATGGCGGGCGCCCTGATGGCAGAAGCGCACCTATGGACATGATGTTACAGTTTTTATACCTTTTCTCCCATATGTTTTCCCCTCCCTTCTCCCCTTTGGTTGGGTATTACAGTTTACAATTTTACCCGAGGATTGCATTACATTCTGAAATTTGTTAGTTCACTTGCTATCTTTTCAGTCGCCATCCTGCTGTTTTTGTTTCCAAGGTGTCTCGGTACTCTTTTCGTATTGATATGTTGATTCCCTTCAAAGCTTCTTCCATTCTGTCCTAGAGGCCTTTGTTAAACAAAGAGCCCGGGGGTGGGGGGTGATTCCACTCCTTCCCGATATCTCTTCAGGCACATCCTTAGGTATTTTTACAATGCGTACAACAAAACACTAAAACATACATTGTTGCTAGTTTATACAGGCATATTGTTAATTATTTTAACTTCTCCTCTTTGGATCCTTTATTACTCAGGTCTTATTTGTCCAGCACCAAAAACCAGTAGTTCTATTTCAGACAGCTGGGCAGACAGGAGCTGCAGTCTTTGTACCTGTGACTTCTACCTAATAACTACAAACTGCTTCACATATATTATGAGACATTGAAATAAAATATTTTTATCTTATTCTAAATGCAGAAACAACATTTGATTCCCACATTGTGGAAGCCATTAAACTGTGTTCCCATGGTCCAAACAGGAGCTCAGGCCTGCAGCTCTAACAAGATTTCTAGCTTATTTTGCGTTGGAGTTTGCATTAGTGCAAAACCGCAGAAGTAAACATCCTAATTGAAAATCATCACTGGACATAGCTGGACTGGATAGCTCATCTATGGTATCAGTGTGCAGAAGGTGGCACACAGACATTAGACCGATCGTGGGTCTTGGAGGTGACATAGCAGCACGGACACACCATAGGCATGGCTTTGCTGAAGGCCCTGTGCTGCTTTTGCAGCTGCATGTGAATTCACCAGACAGCCGGTGCTATCGCCTCTCTGGCCCTCAGCTGATGCCCAGGAAAGAGGTGTCTATCTCAGGGATTTCCCACACGGTTTACAAGCACTGGCACACATCAGGAGCAGCCCAGGCACTTGGGCATCACACAGTGTCTGTGTGTAAGTAGCTGCGTCCCTGCTGAAGGACCGAGGACTCAGAGCAGGAGCTCACATGCAGGCAACTCCTTGTGCACTTCTGAACTCAACCAGAGGAATCCCAGGTACTGAGATTCTTTGGGGAGCTGAATCCCATTTCAGCTCCAGGATTTCTGTCAAGGGATGAGACTCCTGCATTTCCTCAGCTGGATCACTGTCCTGCACAGGGAAAGTCCAAACCTCACCTCCCTTGTCTGGGTGCCCTCATCAAATGATCTGTGGGAGCACTCCCTATATGTCTCCAATCAGTCACTGACCACTGGACATGTGGTGGTTAATTGAGAGAATTTCATCGCACAGTCATGATGCTGTTGTCTTTCAGGAGCTGTTTGCCATGAGGACCCAGGGACGTGTCAGGGGAGATGAGTGGGAAGGATAAAAATGACATAATCTGTTGCTGAGCTGGGCCGGGCTCCTGGGGCACAGGGAGCTCATAAATGTGGGCAGAGATGCAGAGAGACAGCTGTGCCCAGGAACAGCTCTTGTGCACAGCACAGCCTGCAGGTGACAGAAGCAGAGGAGAGAAACTGGAGAGAGCTTCCAGGATGTGTGTGGTGTGAGAGGGCTGCGTGCTCTCTGCAGGAGAGACCATGACAAGGTAAGTCTCACTGCAGACCGTGAGCTGCTTTTCATAGAGGGTTAACTTAATTTGGGATATCCCATAGCAGATCTGGATGTAGGCACTTCATGTTTCTTTACTGTAGAAAAAGTCTTCTGCTCCAGCTGATGGAATGTATACTGCAGTGTCAGAGCACAGCCCTGATGGCTGCATGTCCCAGCACGGCTGCAGGCTGTGCAGCCGGGGCTGCAGGCAGGTGCCCAGGGCTGTCCTGCAGAGCAGGGTCCCTGCTGTGCCCCAGGGGCTGTGTGCTGGGTATGGGACTCTGCCGCCTGCCAGGCTCAGCACTCAGCCTGCCCGGGGAGCTGCCCAGGGCGCTGTGGGGAGACGTGTGGGGGGAAGGAGCCCCCCGGCAGGGCTTGTGCTGCCACAGCTGCTGCCTGGGGCAGGGGAACACAGCTCCACTGCACAACTGAATGTTTGTGATGTTGTTTCGTTTGAGTATAGCCAAGGCAGGGAGTTTCCTTTTCCTGTTCTGAGGGAATCTTAATTTTCAGTAGACATGGATAATTCACTTAATCTGCAAACAGGCAGTTTTTTAGGATTCACACTGAATGGCACAGAGGCTGTTTTTGGGGCGCTAAGAGCAGTTGGGTTAAAGATATGAGACATGAAGCACATGAAAATATCCAGGGAGGAGGGATAAGAAAAGAAGAGGAAGGTTAGAGCTCCATATGCTGCTTCTCCTAAAGGAATGCTGTAATATATGAAATTAAAGGCAAGTAATGGTGTTAAATGTACACTGTTGTAGGAGAATGAATATATTTCATAGTATAGCAGGAGGAGTGTCTCTGAGAATGGTCTGGACTTGTCATTATCTTCTGCACTCTGAACAGGACTCCAAGCTCAACAACAGCAGATGCCCAACAGCAGCTCCATCAGCGAGTTCCTCCTTCTGCCGTTGGCAGACACGCGGCAGCTGCAGCTCCTGCACTTCTGGCTCTTCCTAGGCATCTACCTGGCTGCCCTCCTGGGCAACGGCCTCATCAGCACAGCCGTAGCCTGCGACCGCTGCCTGCACACCCCCATGTACTTCTTCCTCCTCAACCTGGCCCTCCTCGACCTGGGCTGCATCTCCACCACTCTCCCCAAAGCCATGGCCAACGCCCTCTGGGACACCAGGGCCATCTCCTACGCAGGATGTGCTGCACAGCTCTTTTTCTTTCTCTTCTTCCTCTCAGCAGAGTATTCCCTTCTCACCATCATGTCCTATGACCGCTACGTTGCCATCTGCAAGCCCCTGCACTACGGGACCTTGATGGACAGAAGAGCTTGTGCCACCATGGCAGCAGCTGCCTGGGGCGCTGGGGTTCTCTATTCCCTGCTGCACACTGCTAGTATATTTTCACTGCCTCTCTGCCAAGGCAATGTTGTCAACCAGTTTTTCTGTGAAATCCCCCAGATCTTCAAGCACTCCTGCCCAGAATCAAATCTCAGGGAAACTGTGTTTCTCAATTTTAGTATCAGTTTAGTATTTGGCTGCTTTGTTTTCATAGTGGTGTCCTATGTGCAGATCTTCATGGCCGTGCTGAGGATGCCCTGTGAGCAGGGACGGCACAAAGCCTTCTCCACGTGCCTCCCTCACCTGGCTGTGGTCTCCCTGTTTCTCAGCAGTGGCGTTTTTGCCTACCTGAAGCCCCCCTCCATTTCTTCCCCACTCCTGGATCTGACAGTGGCACTTCTGTACGCAGTGGTTCCTCCAACACTGAACCCTGTTATCTACAGCATGAGGAACAGGGAGATCAAGCACGCTCTCAGGAAGGTGTTGCAATACGCACTATTCCAGCTTCCATAAAATGCACAACTTCCTCATAGGATTCACAGTGATGGTTCTTCATGTTTTATGGATCTTTGATTGTTTGATTATGTTAGATATAGCAACATGCAAAAAAATGTTATTGAACTTATAAATAAAAATGTCTTTTTTTTCTTCTTCCTACTTCTTTCCTACCTAATTTCCATTTTTTTCACTCCAGGAGCTCATGTAAACATGTATCCAGATTCCCCGAATATGTTAAAAGTACCTAAAAAGGTTTCAAAATAGACTATTACTTAGCTTTTTTCTTCCTACTTTGTCTGCATTTGGGGAGGTACAGCCACAGACAGCAGCTCAACGTGCTCTTTTCATTTCTGATCTCTTTACACCACCACAGTGCTCTCGAGCCCTCTCATTTGTGCAGTCCTGAAGGTCTTGTGTGTCTCACGACTGTCCTGTTGCCTCTATAGCAGCAATCCAGTGCTGCAGTCAGTAGCCAGCAATATGAACGGCTGTATCAGAGCTGATCTCCTTGCTGGCACTGCCATAACAACAGAACTGCTTTAGAGTAGGTCCAGAGAACTGGAGGGAGGCCTCTTCCAAAGCTGGTGTAAGGAATATTCCTCAGGATCTGCTCCCTGAGAAAACCTCGAGATCTTCTGGTGCTCTTCAGTGTGTGACCAGATCAGATTGAATAGTCCCAAGGAAACCCGTAAGCGTCTCAGGGTAGTGCTGTGGTTTAAAGTTTATGGGTTGAGACAAAGAGAAAAAGAAAAGGATAATAATTATGACAAATGTATTTATAAATATATAATTAGTATATTTTCACACATATACAACATATTCAGTTGCAAACATATATGCACAGATACTAAATACATATGCATATCTGTTCGCAAGTCCAGGACTAGTTGCAGGGGTTTTAGCAGCCTCAGGTTTCACTGTAGGAGCTGAAGTGGCTGTCTGGCTGTTGCAGGAGTTGAAGTGACCTCAGAGCTCATTGCCAGAGCTGGAATCACCACAGGACATGTGACTAAGTTGGAGCAGCCAATGGGCTCATTGGAGAGGTTGGAGTGACCACAGGGCTGAACCTCCTGGCACAGTGCACCTCCCCTGGGAGGAATTTGTAGGATTTTCTTATTACCATACCTGGAACAGCTACAGGACCCGTAGCAGGAGTGACTGCAGAGCTCATTATGAGGGGTGGAGTGACAGCAGGATCTGTCCTACAGCTTGGAACAACTGCAGGACACGTGGCAAAAACTTCGAACTGCTGCAGGGTCTGTGCCAGGAGTTGCAGAGGTCGCAGCACTGTCGGCATTTCCAGGTCACTGAATCTGGCACACTGCAGTCATGTATGTTTTTTGGGGAATTACCAGAACCACAGCAGACCTGTCCCCAATATTCTACCAGTTTCTCAGGATCCTGCAGTTGCTCGGAGATGAAGTTCCAAAGCCCTGGGGGTGCCCACCTCTCCAGGCAGCTGCCCAGACCGTCCCACACCCCCTGCCATGCAGAGCCTTCTCACCTTGGGGCAGATCTCTCACTGATATTCCTGAATAATGTTTAACCTCAATCCTAGAATCCTAGTACCACCAAGGTTAGAAAAGGCCTAAAAGAACATCCAGTCCAACCGTTCACCTATTACCAATAGCTCCCACTAAACCATGTCCCTCAACACAATATGCAGTCACCCCATGAATACCCCGGGACTCCCAGAGAAGACAATGTAAATTGTGTAATTCCTAATCATACCAACAGTATTACTTCCAAAACCCAGAAATGACCAAAGAGCAGAACGTGCACAAAACTTCATTTTGTCAGCTGCCAATTTTATCATGGTACAAACCAATGTAAAACAGCATAGCAAAATAAATACCCTAATCCAGCATCCCGAGTTGACAAATAATGCAGCAGGGAAAACAAGCAAAAGCAAGGAGCTGTGCAATGCAGCTTCATGAGAAGACTCAGCAAGCTCCACAAACAGGGAAACTATCAGTGTCATGGCCAGCAGTTCTCCAGCTCCCACAAAGCCCTGTGTTATCTCACTCTGGACAGTTGTGCTGTTATCTCAACACCTGGAGCCTCACATCGAGCACCGAAATGATGGTGGTTGTTGAACCAAACATGTGGCTCAGCAGCACACAGTGCTCAGTGCACTGTCCCATTCCCAGTGGGATGGGGATGAGAACTGGGATGAGAACTGGGAAAAAAAAAATAAAAAATCGTGTGGGTTGTAACAAAGCAATTTACTAAGAGGGATAAAAGGAGAGGAGTAATAGTTATCACTATATATCCTTTGATACGGAATTGTATGTAACAACTGATGCACAAGCATTTGCTCAGCACCACCAGACTGATGCTCAGCTGGGCTCTGGTCAGTGAAGAGACTGAGATGAACTCCCACCCCTTTCAATACAATTTCTGCTTGCTGTCAGCTGATAGAGAACGTCCCTTTGGCCACTTTCAGTCAGCTGTCCTCACTCTGTTCCCTCCCAGCTCCATGTGCCCTCCACTGACCATGGCCTTGGCTCCGTACAACACTGCGTAGCAGCAGCTGTAAACATCAGAGTGTTATCAATGGTTTTCTCTTAGAACCAAAACACTGCACCATAGCAGGCAGTCTGAAGACAATTCCATCTGAGCTGTAACTCAGATTCCTGCCTGTCCTCCTCCTCTTGTTCTTCCTGATCAGGAAGCAAGGAACAGAATCTGCCGCTCTCCTCTTTGTGCCTTTTCCATCAGTTCTCAGCTGGCTCCTCTGCCATCCCCAGGCAGAGCTCAGTGCACTCTCACAAAGGGCAGCAGCCTTTCCTCATCTTCCTTGCCCATCCATCATGAAGTGTCAGTGAATAGTGAAAAGGGACCCCATAGTAGATGAAAAGAGAACACTTTGCTACAGAAAGGGAAAGGGGGCCTCACTAAGGCAAAGGGTAGTTACAGATAGATAGTTTATGTTAAGGGGGAGCAGAGAGACGGGGAATAGCAGACGCTAAGCTTGAGAAAACAAGGGGATGAAGGCCATGAAGATCAGGGTGGAACAGCCTGAGAACAGCGTGGTGATTAGATGTCCACAGAGCAACTGGAACCAGGTTGAGGGGTGCCGCTCCTGAAGGGTTGAATGTTTACGGTGAGGAAGATGATGAGCCTTCATCCCACGAGCACCCCCACAACTCACTACACATGCATAAGGGGGGAGGGACTGCATGCTAATGGGGTCAGAGGAATGTAATCAATATGTATCCCAATTCCTGCCAACATAATGATCTATTAGTTCAGCCTGTATCTGTTGCACGCTTTCTCCTGACGGTGTGCAAGTGAGGTGGAGCTACCCCCCTTGCACCAGGGTGTGTGTGCATCACTCATTAAACATACCTGCTTTATAACTACTTGGTGGTTATGGGGTTTGATTCCGCAAGTCACCATCTCTAGGGCCATCCTGCTCTATTGCCTGCTCCATTATCGGGGTGATGAGTCCATCAAGGCCTTTATATGGGACCTCATTCATCCCAATGACAACGGGAAGGCCGGCAAGCAACAAGGTAAGTGCGACCCATAAGTGTGACCCCATAGGGGTGAATGGGACCCCAGCCCCATAAGTGGGAACACAGACCCATAAGTGAGGATCCAGACCCATAAGTTGGTCCCCAGAATCATAAGTGTGACCCAAAACGACATAATTATGATTCTAGCCCCGTAAGTGTGACCCCATAGGGGCCAATGTGGGCCCCAGACCCATAAGTGAGACCCGTAAGTGAGGCTCCAGCCCCATAAGTGGGTCCTCAGACCCATAAGTGTGGCCACAGCCCCATAACTATTGGCTTGGAGATGTCCCCAGCCCCATAAGTGGGTCTCCAGCCCCATAAGTGTGAACACAGACCCATAAGTATGACCCAAAACACCATAACTATAGACTTGGAGATGGCCCCAGCCGCATAAGTAGGTGTCCAGACCCATAAGTGAGGCTCCAGACCCATAAGTGTCACCCCATAGGGGCCAATGGGAATCCCAGCCCCATAGTTGCATCCCCAGCCCATTAACTGTAACCCCAGCACCATAACTGAGACCCTAAAGACTTGGAGATGTCCCCAGCCTCATAAGTGTGACCCCATAGGGGCAAATGGGTACCCCAGCCCCATAACTGGGAACACAGACCCATAAGTGTGACCCATAAGTGCCTCCCCAGCCCCATAAGTGCGTCCCCAACCCCATCAGTGTGACCTCATAGAAGCCAATGGAGACCCCAGCCCCACAAGTCCATCCCTAGCCGCATAAGTGTGACCCAAAACCCCATAACTGAATCTTCAGCCTGATAACTGTGTCCCCAGCCCCATAACTATAGACTTAGAGATGTTCCCAGCCCCAGAAGTGTGACCCATAAGTGCATCCCCAGGCCCATAAGTGGGAACACAGCCCAATAAGTGCCTCCCCAGCCCCATAAGTGTAACCCACAAGTGAGGCTCCAGCCCCATAAGTGTGACCCATAACTACATCCCCATCCCCATAACTGAGTCCCCAGCCGCATATGTGGGTCCCCAGCCCCATAAGTGTGACCCATAAGTTTGACCCCATAGGGGCCAAATGGGGACCCCAGCCCCATAAGTGGTTCCCCAGCCCCATAATTGTGTCCCCAGCCCCGTAAGTGTGACCCCATAACTACATCCCCAGCCCCATAAGTGCCTCCCCAGCCCCATAAGTGTATCACCAGCCCCATAAGTGTGTTCCATAAGTGAGGCTCCAGCCCCATAATTGTGACCCCAACCCCATAACTGCGTTCCTAAGTGCCTCCCCAGCCCCATAAGTGTTACCCATAACTGAGTCCCCAGCCCCATAAGTGGGAACACAGCCCCATAAATGTGTCCCCAGCCCAATAAGTGGGTCTCCAGCCCCATAAGTGTGACCTATAACTGCATCCCTAGCCCCATATCTGAGTCCCCAGCCCCATAAGTGTGACCCGGGCCCCATAAGTGCGACCCATAAGTGAGGCTCCAGCCCCATAAGTGGGTCCTCAGACCCATAAGTGGAACCCCAGACTCATATCTGCATTCCCAGCCCCATAAGTGTGACCCATAACTGCATCTCCAGCCCCATAACTGAGTCCCCAGCCTCATAAGTGTGTCCCCAGCCCCATAAGTGCATCCTCAGCCCCATAAGTGTGACCAAGAAGTGTAACCCCATAGGGACCAATGAGGACCCCAGCCCCATAAGTGTGACCCCAGCCCCAAAAGTGTGACCCAAAAGTGTTTCCCCAGCCCCATAAGTGCATCCCCAGCCCCACAAGTGAGACCCCAAACTTCATAACTGCATCTCCAGCCCCATAAGTGTGACCCCAATGGGGACACTATGGGGGTCCCTGGTTGGCATACCTGTACCCAGCCCCGTAAGTGTGACCCATAAGTGGTTCCCCAGCCCCATAGGTTCATCTCCAGCCCCATAAGTGCACTCCCAGCCGCATACCTGCATCCCCAATCCCATAACTGCATCCCCAGCCCCGTAAGTGGGAACACAGACCCATATCTGAGTCCCCAGCCCCATAACTGCATCCCCAGCCCCATAACTGCATCCCCAGCCCCATAAGTGTGTCTTCAGCATCCTCAAGGGGAAGAGAGCTGGATCTGCTGACAGTGCTGCAGCCTCTGCAACTCTTGGCACAGACCCTGCAGCAGCTCCAAGGTTTTGCTACACGTTCTGCACTTACTCCACACTCTGGACAGATCCCGCTGTCACTCCACCCCTCATAATGAGCTCTGCAGTCACTCCTGCTACAGGTCCTGTAGCTGTTCCATGTATTGCTATAAGAAAATGAAACAAATTCCTCCCAAGGGAGGTGCACTGTGCCAGGAGGTTCAGCCCTGTGGTCACTCCAACCCCTCCAATGAGCCCAGTGGCTGCTCCAAATTCGTCACATGTCCTGTGGTGGTTCCAGCTCTGGCAATGAACTCTGAGGTCGGTACAACTCCAGCAACAGCCTGAAAGTCAGTACAGCTCCTACAGTGAACCCTCTGGCTGTTAAAGCCCCTGCAACTAGTCCTGGACTTGCATACAGATAAACATAGGGATTAGTTCATATATGATTGCAACTGCATATGTTGTATATGTGTGAAAATACACTAAATATATTATATATGTATAAATACATTTGTCATAATTATTAGCTTTTTCTCTTTATCTCAACCCATAAAATTTAAACCACAGCACTGTCCCAAGTCTCTTACTGATCTCCTTGGGACTATTCAATCTGATCCGGTCACGCACTGAAGAGCAAAATAAGATCTTGAAGTTTTCTCAGGGAGCAGCTCCTGAGGTATATTCCTTACACCAGCTTTGGAAGAGGCCTCCAGTTCTCTGTTCCTGCTCTAAAGGGGCCCTCTTGTTA
Organism: Coturnix japonica; assembly: GCF_054131305.1. Classification (NCBI taxonomy): domain Eukaryota; kingdom Metazoa; phylum Chordata; class Aves; order Galliformes; family Phasianidae; genus Coturnix; species Coturnix japonica. Next base: position 1,120,432 of record NC_140686.1, read on the forward strand.
TGGCAGTGCCAGCAAGGAGACCAGCTCTGACAGACCTGTTCATATTGCCGGCTACTGACTGCAGCACTGGATTTCTGCTGTAGAGGCAACAGGACAGTCGTGAGACACACAAGACCTTCAGGACTGCACAAATGAGAGGGCTCGAGAGCACTGTGGTGGTGTAAAGAGATCAGAAATGAAAAGAGCACGTTGAGCTGCTGTCTGTGGCTGTACCTCCCCAAATCCACACAAAGTAGGAAAACAGAAAACCTAAGAAAATGTCTTTTTTGAAAACATTTCAGGTATCTTCAAACGTATTCAGGGAATCCGGTTACATGTTTACATGAGCTCTTCGAGTGAAAAAATGGAAATTAGGTAGGAAAGAAGTGTAATACATTTTTATTTATGAGTTCAATTTTTTTTTATTATAATTATTATTTTTTTTTTTTTACGTTGCTATATCTCACGTAATCAAACAACCAAAGATGCATAGAACATAAAGAACCATCACTGGGAATCATATGAGAAAGTTATGCATTTTATGGAAGTTGGAATAGTGATAATTGCAACACCTTCCTGAGAGCGTGCTTGATCTCCCTGTTCCTCATGCTGTAGATAATAGGGTTCAGTGTTGGAGGAACGACTGAGTACAGAAGTGCCACTATCAGATCCAGGAGTGGGGAGGAAATGGACGGGGGCTTCAGGTAGGCAAAAAAGCCAGTGCTGAGAAACAGGGAGACCACAGCCAGGTGAGGAAGGCATGTGGAAAAGGCTTTGTGCTGTCCCTGCTCACAGGGCATCCTCAGCACAGCCACGAAGATCTGCACATAGGACACCACTATGAAAACAAAGCACCCAAGCTCCAAAGGCACACAAAATACAATAAGCCCAACTTCCCTGAGATTTGAGTCTGAGCTGGAGAGTATGAGGATCTGGGGGATTTCACAGAAAAACTGGTTGACAACATTGCCTTGGCAGAGAGGCAGTGAAAACATACTGGCAGTGTGCAGCAGGGAATAGAGAACCCCAGCGCCCCAGGCAGCTGCTGCCATGGTGGCACAAGCTCTGCTGTCCATCAAGGTCCCGTAGTGCAGGGGCTTGCAGATGGCAATGTAGCGGTCATAGCACATGATGGTGAGAAGGGAATACTCTGCTGACATGAAGAAGGTAAAGAAAAAGAGCTGTGCAGCACATCCTGCGTAGGATATGGTCCTGTTGTCCCAGAGGGCGTTGGCCATGGCTTTGGGGAGAGTGGTGGAGATGCAGCCCAGGTCGAGGAGGGCCAGGTTGAGGAGGAAGAAGTACATGGGGGTGTGCAAGCGGCGGTCGCAGGCTACGGCTGTGCTGATGAGGCCGTTGCCCAGGAGGGCAGCCAGGTAGATGCCCAGCAAGAGCCAGAAGTGCAGGAGCTGCAGCTGCCGCGTGTCTGCCAACGGCAGCAGGAGGAACTCGCTGATGGAGCTGCTGTTGGGCATCTGCTGTTGTTGGGCTTGGAGTCCTGTTCAGAGTGCAGAAGATAATGACAAGTCACGACCATTCTCAGAGACACTCCTCCTGCTATAGTATGAAATGTTTTCATTCTCCTACAACAGTGTACATTTAGCACAATTACTTGCATTTAATTTCATTTCGTTCAGCATTCCTTCCAAAATTCCAGAAGCAGCATATGGAGCTCTAACCATTCCTCTTACTTTCTTACCTCATCCTGTCTCCCTGGATATTTTCATCTGTTTCCTGTCTCATGTCTTTATCCCAACTGCTCTTAGCGCCCCAAAAGCAGCCTCTGTGCCATTCAAATTCAGTTAGAAAAAGCTACCTGTTTGCAGCTAAATTGAATTATTCATACCTACCGAAAATGATGATAATTAATATTGTTTCCATCCTTCAAAAAATGGGAGACTGGAAGCACAACACGTGTGAATTTTACAAAACAAGCAACTGACTGATGAAAAATTCTCAGAAGTGTGACTGCCACTTTCTGCCTACAATTCGTTTTACCTCAGAACTGGAAATGGAAATCCCCTGCCCTGGATCTCCTCTTCCAAGGGCCCTAGGAAACAGAGCTGTGCAATAGATCTGTGATCCCCCTACCCAGGCAGCAGCTGTGGCAGCACAAGCCCTGCCGGGGGGTTCCTTCCCCCCACACGTCTCCCCGCAGCGCCCTGGGCAGCTCCCCAGGCAGGCTGAGTGCTGAGCCTGGCAGGCGGCAGAGTCCCATACCCAGCACACAGCCACTGGGGCACAGCAGGGACCCTGCTCTGCAGGACAGCCCTGGGCACCCGCCTGCAGCCCCGGCTGCACAGCCTGCAGCCGTGCTGGGACATGCAGTTCCCCCCCCCTCCTCCCCCCCCCAAGCTCTTATGCTGCAGCACAGAAGCCCTCAGGTGGAGCAGAAGTCTTTTTTCCACTGTAAAGAACATGCATTACCTGCAGCAAATATGCTATGGAATGTTACAGATTTAGTTAACCCTCAGTTAAAATCATCTGCATTGCCTACTGCATGAGACTTACCGTGTCATGGTCTGTGAGCAATGCTCCTTCAGAGAGTTTGATTCTTCATAGAGCTCACAGCCTGCTCACACAGTACATAACTTGTAAGCTCACTCCAATTTCTCTCCTCTCTTTCTGTCACCTGCAGGCTGTGTTGTGCACAAGAGCTGCTCCTGGGCACAGCTGTCTCTCTGCAGCTCTGCTCACTTTTATGAGCTCTCTGTGTCCCAGGAGCCCGGACAAGCAAGCAGCAGATGATGACATTTTTGACCTTCTCAGTCATCTCCCATGACACGTCTCCGGGTCCTCATGGCCAACAGCTCCTAAAAGACAACTGCATCATGACTGTGCGTTGAAATTTGCTCAATTAACCACCACATGTCCAGTGGTCTGTGACTGATTGGAGACTTATAGGGAGTGCTACCAGAGTTTGTTTGATGAAGCACAAACGGCACCCAGACAAGGATGGGGAGGTTCAGACTTTCCCTGTGCAGGACAGTGATCCATCTGAGGCAGTGCAGAAGTCTCATCCCTAGACAGAAATCCTGGAGATGAAATGGGATTCAGCTCCGCACAGAACCACAGGACCTTGGATTCCTCTGGTTCCGTTCAGAAGTGCACAAGGAGTTGCCTGCATGTGAGCTCCTGCTCTGAGTCCTCGGTCCTTCAGCAGGGACGCAGCTGCTCACACACAGACACTGTGTGATGCCCAATGTTCCTGGGCTGCTCCTGATGTGTGCCAGTGCTTGTTGTGATAAAATGTTTGCTCATTAAGACCGGGATGTGGTAGCATTGTGGTGGAGTGCTTGTTCATTAGGACCGGGATGTGATGGTGGAATATGGAGGCCACAAGGGTTGCAGAACACTCTAATTTTATGGGTAGATTGTGTACTCTGCATAGTTACAGGCAAAGCGCGCCCCGATGGATACAAAGTTTCACGGAAGGACCAACCAAGGAACGACACACCAAGTCGCACGATCACGACCGACCAATTAAAGGACAATACGCTCGGGATGGACAATACAAAAGAAGTTGCAAGGGACGGGGCGGCGCGGCAGTTGGAGGAACGATAATCCCCCTGTCGCCCAGCGCTGAATTGCCTTTTTGTTTTACCCGCTACAATTAATAAAAGTTTATAATTGGAACATTATTGGCTCATTGCTTATAAATTGATGACAATTTGGTGCCGTGACTCGGATGGGAATATTGGCGTAGGTATGAGGAGCCTGAGGGGGCGCCCTGCCTAAATAGGCGGCCTCGGCTCCTATCCTCCCGCCCTACTCCCGCCGACGATCCGAAATTTAAAACACAAAGGCAAGGAAGAACCGGTTAACCCTTTAAATTTCGTGCACGAAAGTCCGGACGAAGACGCAGGACAGGTGAGTATAGTCCGGTCTGGGTCGGGAATCCAGCGTGTGGCGAGTGTTGTGTGCTTGTGAAGGGGGGCCGGCAGCCGGCACTAACCCGAGCGAGTGTGGACCCCACAGTAGTGCGGTTCCCATTGCTCGCGAGGGCGTGGGCCACGACCTGGGGGAAGCGAGTGAATGCAACACTGACTGAAGGCACGCTGAAGGGTGGGTACAGGGTATAAGCGGGACCCTTTCACCACCACAACCCCTAGGGCTACGGGCACTAGGGAGGATTACTATTAGGTGTTCCCCTAGAGCTACGGGCACTAGGGGGAGCTACAGACGTTGAATAAAACAAGAGAGCAAGAAGTAAAGAACGAGATGGGGCAGTGTAAAACTAAACCATCCGCCCCTTCTAAACGACCATCCATTCCTAAGGACTCACCTCTAGGGTTCATGCTAAGTGCCTGGACGCACTATCCAGGAACAAGAAATAAAGATAAGGCAAAGATGATTTATTATTGTGTAGAAATTTGGAGCGGACAACAAATTGGCCCGGCAGTATGGTGGCCTAAGTATGGTTCTAATGAAGATTGGGTACAACAGCAATTAAATTTTTGGGTAAACTCCAAAACCCCTTTCAATCAAGAAGAAAGTGACTATGCAGCAGTATGGGTCACTCGCCCGGAGGGTTTAGGAGTCCCCATTTTTAATTTGACACGAACAGAAAAAGATGTCGAAAAACGTAAGCCTCAAAGGGAAGAGGAGGCCTTAGTGGGACCCCCACCATATGCTTTACCACCAGCAATTCCCCTACCTTCTCCTCCTCAGTTGGATCATGGGCAGATGGATTCGAGAGAGGGAGAAGTACAAAAGATAGAAGGGGGAGGGCCTGTGACACGGGCAAAGGCACGACAAAATAACCTCTACCCTTTAAGAGAAATGCCCATGGGAGGTCCACAACCTCAGATGGGGTTTATATCAGTGCCCTTAAGTTCAGGGGATGTTAGAGATTTTAAGAAGGAAATGGGTAATATACTAGAAGATCCCCTGGGGGTGGCAGACAGAGTAGATCAGTTCTTAGGGCCAAATGTTTATACCTGGGAGGAACTACAATCTATTCTAAGTATACTGTTCACAGCAGAAGAGAGAGGTATGATTAGGCGTGCAGGGATGCGTATTTGGGATGCTCAACATGCCCACGGGCCCGCTGCGGATATTAAATGGCCCTTACAGAATCCGTAATGGGACCATCAAAATCAACATCATAGGACTCACATGCAGGACCTGCGAACTATCATTATCCAGGGCATTAGGGAGGCAGTCCCAAGAGGTCAGAATATAAATAAAGCTTTTAATGAAAGACAAAAGAAGGAGGAAACACCCACTGAATGGCTAGAAAGGTTACGCAAGAATTTACAACTATATTCAGGATTGGATCCCGATACACCGATAGGCCAGGCTCTGCTCAAAACACAGTTCGTAGCTATGGCTTGGGAAGATATCCGCAAGAAACTAGAAAAGATAGAAAATTGGCAGGATCGGGGGCTTGATGAACTTTTGAGGGAAGCTCAGAAGGTATATGTAAGAAGGGAGGAAGAAAGACATAATAGGCAGGTTAGGATGATGGTAGCAGCGGTCAGAGAAAGTAGGGAATTGGAAAGGAAAATGGGGGGATGGACGCAAAATCGAATTCCAGGACAGCAAAAATTTAGGAAGCCTGAAAACAGGGAGGAGGAGAGAATATGCTATTATTGCAGGAAAAAGGGACACCTGAAGAGGGACTGCAGGGTTAGAATGAGAGACGAAAAGTCCTTCCAAGAAGACTAGGGGTGTCAGGGGCTCTATATATTGGGGACCCAGAAACAACGGGAGCCCTTGATAAAATTGAAAATTGGTCCCCAAGCTGAGGAGGTAGAGTTTCTAGTAGATTCAGGAGCAGAAAGGTCTACTATACAAAAGATCCCCCTCGGATGCAAACCTTCCCGGGAAACTACCAAAGTAATAGGAGCAAAGGGAGAACCCTTCACAGTAGGAATAGTTAAAAATGTAATGATAGAAGCAGAGTCCAAAGTGGGGTTGGGTGATTTCTTGATACTGCCTGAAGCGGAGTTCAATTTGTTAGGACGGGATCTGATTATTGCATTAGGCATAGGACTAGAAGTAGAGAATAAAGAATTGAGAATCAAACTCTGCCCTCTTAGGGTAGAGGATGAACAAGAGATTAATTCTGATGTCTGGTATACCCCCGAGATTGTGGGACAACTAAAAATACCCCCTTTCACGGTAAAAATCAAGAATCCTGAAATCCCAGTAAAAATAAAACAATATCCTATTTCCCTGGAAGGAAGGAGGGGTCTCAAACCAGAAATAGATAGATTAGTGAGCAAAGGATTACTGGAACCCTGTATGTCCCCATTTAATACCCCTATATTACCGGTAAAGAAACCTGATGGAACATATCGGTTGGTTCATGATCTGAGGGAAATTAACAAGCGCACTGTATCTAGGTTCCCAGTTGTAGCTAATCCCTATTCGTTGCTAAGTAAATTAGGGCCCGACAACTTGTGGTATAGTGTCATAGACTTAAAAGATGCTTTTTGGGCTTGCCCTTTAGATGAGACATGCCGCGATTTTTTTGCATTTGAGTGGGAAGACCCAGATACTAACAGAAAACAGCAATTAAGATGGACTGTACTCCCCCAAGGCTTCACAGAATCCCCTAATTTGTTTGGGCAAGCCCTAGAACAGATCCTGCAAGAGTATCAGCTAGATCCTGATACCAAATTAATACAGTATGTAGATGATCTATTAATTGCTGGAGAGGATGAGGGAAAGGTTCGGAAAGAAAGTATTAAATTGCTGAACTTTTTGGGACTGAAAGGACTTAAAGTATCAAAAAGGAAATTGCAATTTGTGGAAGAGGAGGTTAGATATCTAGGGCATTACCTGAGTAAAGGAGAAAAGAAGATAGATCCTGAAAGGATACAAGGAATATTGTCCCTGACGTCGCCAAGCAATAAGAGACAAATAAGACAATTGCTGGGATTAGTGGGATATTGTAGACAATGGATTGAAAATTATAGCAGTAAAGTAAAGTTCCTATATCAAAAGCTCAGTACCGATGGATTAATAAAGTGGGATAGACAAGATGAAGAGAATCTACAAAAGCTGAAGGAGGATCTCATCAATGCCCCTGTCTTGAGCCTGCCTGACTTAAAAAGACCCTTTTATTTATTCGTTAACATAGATAGTGGTACAGCGTATGGGGTTTTAACACAGGATTGGGCAGGGAAGAAGAAACCCGTTGGATATTTGTCAAAATTATTAGACCCTGTGAGCCGAGGATGGCCCACTTGCTTACAAGCAATTGTTGGGTGTGCGTTATTGGTAGAAGAAGCCAGGAAAATTACTTTTAACAGCAATATAAAGGTACTATCTCCCCACAATATTAGAAATGTGCTCCAACAAAAAGCTGAAAAATGGATATCTGATTCTCGTCTTCTAAAGTATGAGGGTATCTTACCGGAAGCCCCTAACTTAACCCTGGAGACCACAAGTCTCCAGAATCCTGCAGAATTCTTATATGGAAAACCCGAAAATGTGGGACTCATTCATAACTGTTTACATACGATAGAAGAACAAACAAAAATCAGACCAGATTTAGAAGAAGAAGAATTAAGAGAAGGGGAAAAATTATTTGTGGATGGATCCTCTAGAGTAGTGGAGGGAAAGAGAAGATCAGGTTATACAATAGTAGATGGAAAGACCCTCCGGGTATTGGAATCAGGACCCTTGAGTAACACTTGGTCAGCTCAAGCTTGCGAGCTGTATGCTGTTTTACAGGCACTAAAAAGATTACAGGGAAAAGAGGGCACTATCTATACCGATTCCAAATATAGTTATGGGGTAATACATACCTTTGGGAAGATTTGGGAAGAAAGGGGATTGATAAATTCCCAAGGAAAGGACTTAATACATCAAGAATTAATAAAGCAACTCTTAGTGGCCCTACGAAAACCAAAGAAGATAGCGGTGGTACACCTTAGAGGACACCAACAGGGAACCGATTACAAGACTAGAGGAAATAATGCAGCAGACCTAGAAGCTAAGCAAGCTGCCCTCAGGGAATTGGTCCTGAGGCAGGAGGGGCAGGAAGAATTGACACATGATGAGGCCCCTTCGTTTACACTGAAGGAAGAACAAAAACTGAATCAAATGGGAATAACTAAAAACACAGAAGGGAGGTGGTATTTAGCTGACGGGAGAGAGGTACTGCCTAAGTCAATAGCATCTCAGGTGCTGACCCAGTTGCACGAACGGACCCACTGGGGAAGCCAAGCTTTAATAGATCATTTTGCCACTAAGTACATGTGTATAGGCCTTCATAATTTAGCTAGACATATTACTCAAGGATGTATTACGTGCTTAAAGATAAACAGAGCCGTACAAAGAAAACTGCCTATGGGGGGAAGACCCTTGGCCACTAGGCCATTTTCTAGAGTCCAAATTGACTTTACCGAATTTCCTAAAGTAGGAAGATATAAATATGTATTAGTCATAATAGACCACCTCACACATTATGTAGAGGCATTCCCCACAGCTAAAGCAACAGCTCAGGTAGTAACAAAAATATTACTCGAACAAATCATCCCTAGGTATGGGGTAACAGAAGTAATAGATTCAGATCAAGGACCACACTTTACATCAAGAATCACTAGAAATATAGCTGAAGCCTTGGGAATAAAATGGGAAGAACATACTCCCTGGCACCCACAGAGTTCAGGGCGAGTAGAGAGAATGAATGGGGAACTAAAAAAGCAATTGGCCAAATTAACACTAGAAACTAAGCTCTCATGGATAAAATGCATTCCCCTTGCCCTCTTAAACCTTAGGGCCCAACCCCGGGCCGATATAGGAATATCCCCCTTCGAAATGCTATACGGGATGCCATATGATGCAGGAACCCCTAAAGATCACCCGGGGGTGTTAGATAAGAACATTCAAGCTTATATCACGGAATTAATGAAGTATAAACAGGAATTGTGGAAAAAGGGACAATTGACTCAAAGATCCCCTCTTGACATTACCCTCCATTAGATAAAGCCTGGAGATTGGGTTCTGATAAAGACCTGGAGAGAAACCACACTGCAGCCTCGCTGGGAAGGTCCCTATCTGGTATTATTGACTACCAATACTGCCATCAGAACTGCTGAAAAAGGATGGACACATGCTAGTCGTGTTAAGGGTCCAGTACAAAATCACGAATGGAGAGTCACTAGTCCAGCGGGTGATTTGAAAGTAAAACTGTCACGAAACCCTCCGTCAAGGAAAATGAGAACATGAATTAACAATGATTGTATAAACGTATCAGTATAGAATTTAATGTAGAAGGGAATATTTTGACTATTGTGAATGCAACTGTTGGGATATGTTTTAGAAAGGTAGTGGACCCACTGCGAAAACAGGGATACACAAATTGGTTATTAGCCTTCAGAGTGGCCGTGGAAATTTTAATAGAAGGGGGTAAACCTGGGGGTGAATTTGGATCCTTACCAGCATCACTTAAGTGTATAACCAGTGGGAAAAAGAATAGGGTGCAGTACCCCAAAGACCCACTTAAAAGGGAAGCAAAACCAGCCCCTCCTGAAGAATACTCTTGCTGCCGAGAAGATTATACACCCCATGGCTCGAGGCAACCGAGTCGATGGGCGAGGCAGAGGAGATAAAACATGTGGAGGGGTCTGCTCCATTATGAATGAATCCAAAGATTTAGGATCCAGAAGATACTCCAAGACTGGAAATAAGTCCCCCGAACAATTAAAGACTCACTACTGCAGTGGGAAAACTGCCTATCTAAAACTAGCTCAATTGATAATAATATTAAGTCTCATTAATGAGGGTTGGGGTACAGAGGTACAGACATATGAGCCATTTAAGTGGTCCCATCAGAAGTAGTGTTACAAAATAGAAGGGGGTTGGATCTTCTCCTATTGCAGCAAGGGGGACTATGTGTGGCTCTTAAAGAACAATGTTGCACCTACGTTGATCAAACGGGGGTAGCAATAGATACAATGGCTGAACTAAGAAAACAGTTAGAACAAAGAAAAAGAGCCCAGGAGTCTCAAAGAAGTTGGTATGAGAGTTGGTTTAATGGTTCCTCCTGGTTCACTACATTATTATCCACAATAATGGGACCAGTTATTATGATAATATTAGGTTTGACCTTTGGACCCTGTATTTTAAATAGACTAATCGTTATCGTTAAGAACAGGCTAGAGGCAGCCCACCTAATGGTAATTAGAGAAAGATATGAACCCCTTGATGGGGAACTAGAAGAAGACGTCTTAGAATGGAGTCGACAAGAACTAAAACGGTTTAATGAGCAAAACAAAATAGTACAATAAAAGAAAAGGGGGGACTGTGATAAAATGTTTGCTCATTAAGACCGGGATGTGGTAGCATTGTGGTGGAGTGCTTGTTCATTAGGACCGGGATGTGATGGTGGAATATGGAGGCCACAAGGGTTGCAGAACACTCTAATTTTATGGGTAGATTGTGTACTCTGCATAGTTACAGGCAAAGCGCGCCCCGATGGATACAAAGTTTCACGGAAGGACCAACCAAGGAACGACACACCAAGTCGCACGATCACGACCGACCAATTAAAGGACAATACGCTCGGGATGGACAATACAAAAGAAGTTGCAAGGGACGGGGCGGCGCGGCAGTTGGAGGAACGATAATCCCCCTGTCGCCCAGCACTGAATTGCCTTTTTGTTTTACCCGCTACAATTAATAAAAGTTTATAATTGGAACATTATTGGCTCATTGCTTATAAATTGATGACATTGTAAACCATGTGGGAAGTCCCTGAGATAGACACCTCTTTCCTGGGCATCAGCTGAGGGCCAGAGAGGGGATAGCACCGGCTGTCTGGTGAATTCACATGCAGATGCAAGAGCAGCACAGGGCCTTCAGCAAAGCCATGCCCATGGTGTGTCCGTGCTGCTACGTCACCTCCAAGACCCACGATCGCTCTAATGTCTGTGTGCCACCTTCTGCACACTGATACCATAGATGAGCTGCAGGCCTGAGCTCCTGTTTGGACCACAAGAACACAGTTAAATGGCTTCCACAACTTCACTGTATTGCAAGGGGATGCAGAGTCTTTACAATGGTTGGACAAGGAGTCAAGGAAGAGCGACAGCCCTCTGTGAGAGTGCACTGAGCTCTGCCTGGGGATGGAAGAGCAGCCAGGTCAGAGCTAATAGAAATGTCAAAGAGAGGATTCCTGCAGTGTCTGTTTTTGGCTTCTTGATCATGGAGAGCAAGTGGAAATTGCCCTCTGCAGACACATGGGAGTCTCATGTTGTCTAACCTGTGTCCTGTTTGGGAGAGTTTTGCACTGCAGTATCAACTGCAGGGACAGCACAACAGGGCATGTGCCATTCAGCGGATCCGTGGAGAGCACAGATGGCAGCTTCTTGACCAAGCCATGGAGGAACCAAAGAGGAGAGGTTCTCTGCTGGATCTCATACTCTCCGGCAATGAAGGTCTGGTGGGAACTGTGAAGGTCAAAGGGGCATCAGGCCAGGTTCAAGACGCAAATGGATGTATTTTCATTTAATTATTTATTTATTTATTTATTTATATGTTTATTTATTTATTTATATTTTGTCCGTAAGCTTAAAAGATGTTCATATACGTCACTAAAATTGAGACAAATAATTGAAAACAAAGATTGAAATCAATGAAAATGTGTTAACCCTTCTTAACATGAGAAATTCTCATGAGTCTTGTTCCATTTTAAGTTGTAAATATGAATCTTTGAGCTTATTTGATGTCTTTTTTTTATTATTATCTTTTTTTTTTTTTTTTTCTGAAACTACTATGTTTTTCCAGAACTGTGTTTGCTGGACACAAATGCCTTCAGGTTCAGGGACACAGACAGCGGTGCCAGTGCCAATGCCCTGTGACTAAATCCTGGCGTCACCACTGCTCTTCCCTGCTGCCTATTTGATGTCCCTCATCCTCCAGGTGTCTCCAGCTCTCCTCAATAAATGGCCGTGGTTAAGGGCATGTTTTCAGCAGGCCATTTAGACACACGCTCCTGTCACAGCCTGCCAGATTTCCCCATCCCTTGTCTTTGTTCAGTCAGATACCTCCCATATATCTGTCTGATTTCTGACTTTTTGTGGGATGACACAAATTTGCTCCATCTTGCGAAAGTCTGATGGACTGTGTTGTCAACTCCTTCACCGTGATTCTATCAATCCCTTCCTGCCTTTTCTTTATCTCTTTCTATATCTTTTTCTATGCCGTTTTCTTCTCCATTTCCTTTTCCTTCTCCTTTTCAATTTCCATATCCTTTTTATTATTTTCCCTTTCCTTTTCCTATTTCTCTTTTATTTTTCTTTTTAACTTTCTCTTTATTTTCATGCTTTAAAAATCATTAATTCTGAAAGATGTTCATTAATGTCAGTAAATTTAAAAAAAATATTTGAAGACATAGACAGAAATCAGTAAGAATGTGTTAACCCATCTCAGTGTGTGAAATACTCACGAGTCCTGTTCAGTTTTAAGTTGATACCTCCCAGCTCCCTGGCTGATCTATCCCAGAGAGATTACTGGAATTTGCTCCATTCCTCAAAAGTCTATTGTCAACTCTTTCACCGTGATTCTATCTATCCCATCCTATCTGTGTCTAACTCATTTCTTGAGGAAGTAGTCCCTGTGAAACATAAACCTCAATAGAAGCAGTTTGGACATGGAAAGCAGTTGATCACTGTGTTTTACTGTTCATTCAATTGCATCACCTTTCCTTCTGTTTGTTGTCCATAAATGAAGAGAATTCTTTCTTTTTCTGTGTGCAGCTGGTTCTCTGTGGAAAGCCAGTGGGAGTTTGTACAAAGGAGGTTTAACACTGAGCGGGTGACGGCAGAGGAGAGTGATGTGAGGAAAAGTGATGCAAGTCCCATGGGGCCAATGAGAGTAGAAGAGGGGTGGGGAGGTTGAGGAGGAACTTTGTCCACACAGCAACAGAATAGAACTCATTGGGGACATCCTGCATTGACATCAGTTGCAAAGTGCTTCTTTAACTTCTTGTATAAAACAAACTATAAATAAACAGACATTAAATGCATTTTGGATTCTTGCTCTTTAAGCTCTCTCCATTTTGCTGAACACGTTCTGAAAACCTGAAGACAACAGGATGGCACAAGGCACAGGAGGCTCTTTAGTTTATAATGGGCCCCAGGGTGCATTTGGTGCTGAGTCCATCAACCTCCAGTGCAGAGAGAAGTTTGCATAAAGTACTTGGCAAGACAAAGTCAGAAGTAAGAGTGAAGTTTCTTGGAGTATTAATGGGCCCACTGAGGGCCATTAGCAAGCAAGCTTCCCAAGGGACTAGTTAGAGAAGATAATTGGAAGCCATGACTCCAGTCAGGCAAAGGCACTGGCATGGTGGCTCTGATGCTAAGAAAATCCTCCTTTGTCTTAAAAAGCAAACAGGACAAGACCTGATTCCCAGACCCTTGGCATGGAGATCCTGTCTCTCATGTTGGCTCAGGGCACTTCCTGTGGCAGTGAGTTGGAAATCTATATGATGTTAAGTGAAAGACATGGGAAGGGAAGATCCCAGGCTCTGCATGTGTTGCAGAAATGCTGTCAAGTTCATAACCCACATGTGCCCTGTGTCTCATCACAGGATGTGGGATGTGAGAAGGGCCCCGTCTGAACAAGCAGTCAATCCCAATGTAACTCTGAATCTCTGATCTCTCAGTTCCAGTGCCCTCCTGTGCACACTCCCCCATAGTTTGATGCACTTGATCTTCTGCGGTGCCCAGAAGTGCACCCAGTGCTCCAGGTGAGGCTGCAGCAGTGCAGAGCAGACAGGGACGACCCTTTCCCTCACCCAGATGGCAATAACTTACTTGATGCACTTTATGGGAGCATTGGCCTTCCAGTCAGCTGTCATGACTCTTAACTTACTTAGATGCAATTGAAATGACAGCCCAGAGCATACTAAGGTGTCATCATTGAAAGAACGTAGGTGTTCCATAGCTTTGAAATGCCTTGGACTCCAGAGTATGCCAGAGATGGAGAACAGAAGATTTGCCTCTTCTGTAGTGAGCTCATCCATTTAGTAAGCAGAATAACACTACATGCTACATGGGGACAGTTGCTCTACTCTGCTCTGCTCTGCTTTGCTCTGCTTGCAGGGGAATGGAGCGGGAGGTTGCTGTCATAGTGCAGATAAACTCACTTTCTCTTTAAACATTTTTCCTCTGTGAACTATTCCACTATTTGTACCCTCAGATACACTTCCACATTCCCTCAACAACACTTCCATATGCCATTAACAATTATGCTTTCTTATACCTTAAGAACAGTTTGTCAAACAATACAGTACTTCAGTTCCCATAAACACCGTTAATACCATATATCTTTCCATTAACAGTTAGTATTCTTCAGTGATAAACACCTTGCCACAGAACCAGCACTGACTGGCCCTCCTCCCTCTCACGCTTCCTCACAGGCAGAACATAGTATTACGTAAATGGGTTGATACCCATTAAATAGGATAATAAAAAAGGCTTTTGAAATTACGTTAAGAATAATATGAAGACTAGTGAGACTGTGAGTCCCTACTAAGTGAGGGAGGTGTTCGGGTAATGGGGGTTGTTGAGAAGGTGGAGATACTGAAGGCCTACTTTGCTTCTGTCTTCAGTGTAAAAGCTCTCCTTCAGGAATCCCAGACCCTGGAGCTTAGTGAGAGGGTCTGGGGAATGGAGGACTTGCCTTTAGTCAAGGTAGAGTTGGCCCATGAGCGCCTAGGCCACAACAATATTCAGAAATCCATGTGTGCTGAGGGAGCTGGCAGAGATGACTGCAGAACCACTCTCTATCATCTTTGAGAGGTCTTGGAGAATGGGGGAGGTGCCTGAAGACTGGAGGATAGCCAGTGTCAATCCTGTCTTCAAAAATGTGTATGAAGGAAGATCTGGGTAACTACAGGCCAGAGAGCCTCACCACTGTCCCTGGAAAGGCGATGGAACAGCTTGTGCTGAATGCCATCTTCAGACAGTTGGAAGAAAAGGAGGTTATCAGGAGTTGTCAGCATGGGTTTACCAAGTGGAGGTCATGTGTGACCAACCTGGTAGCCTTCTATAACACTGTTGCTGGCTGGGTGGATGGGGAGAGAGTGGTAGATGTTGTCTACCTTGATTTCAGCAAGGCTTTTGATACTGTCTCCCACAATACCCTTATAACAAAGATAAGGAAATGTGGGAAAGATGAGTGAACAGTGAGGTGGGTTAAGGACTGTCTGACTGACAGAGCACAGAGGGTGGTCGTTGTCAAAGCAGAGTCCATTTGGAGACCTGTAAGTAGCGGTGTTCCCCAGGTGTTGGTGCTGAGCCTGGTCTTGTTCAGCTTCTTCATAAGTGACCTTGACAAGGGGATAGTGGCCACCCTCAGCAAGTTTGCTGATGATTGGCTGACACGCCTGAAGGCTGTGCTGCCATTCAGCGAGACCTGGACAGGCTGGATAGATGTGCAGCAAGAAACCAGACGAGGTTCAATGAAAGCAAGTGTAGAGTGTTGCACTTAGGAAGGAATAATTGCACACACCAGGACAGTTTGGGGAATGAGCTGCTGGAGAGGAGCTCTGTAGAGAGGGACCTGGGTGTCGTGATGTCAGTGTGTGGAAATATGAGTAGGGGAACTGACCAGAAACTGGAGCATAGGAAGTTCTGCACGAATTTGTGCAAGAACTTCTTTATGGTGAGGGTGATGGAGCACTGGAACAGGCTACCCGAGGGGGTTGTGTTGTATCCTTCACTGGAAATATTCAAGACCCGCCTGGACGCCCACCTGTGTGCCTACCTGGTGTTCCCCGGGGGTCTGTGCTGGGGCCTGTCCTCTTCAATATTTTTATTGATGACCTGGATGAGGGCACTGAGTGCATCCTATGTAGGTTTGCTGATTTCACCAAATTGGCTGGGAGTGTGGACCTGTCCGTCATTACCAAGGACCTACTGAAGGATCTGGACAGGCTGGAGATCTGGGCTGAAGCCAATGGGATGAGGTTCACCAAGACCAAATGCCACGTCCTGAACTTTGGGACCTGGCATGGACTGCCAAGGGTGTGGGTGGATTCACCAACCCTGGAGGTGTTCCAGGAATCATTGGACGTTGTGTTGAGGGCCATGGATTTGTGGGAGCTATTGGTGATAGTTGAACAGCTGGACTGAATGATCTTTTAAATCTTTTCCAAATTTGGTGTTTCTATGATTCTATGGTATCCTGTCCCTGTCTGTGTGCTCCTTTTTGCTTTAGAAAACACTCTCTGAGAGGCTTCACCACATGTCAGGAATTTGTCACTGACCACCTGAAATCTGGTGTTAAATTCAACAGATTTCAAAGCACAGTCATGATACTGTTGACTTTCAGGAACTGTTGGCCACGATGATGCAGGGAAATCTCAGGGGAGACAAGTGGGAAGGATAAAAATGACATCTTCTACTGCTCAGCTGGGTTGGGCTCCTAAAACACAGGGAGCTCATAAAAGTGGGCAGAGATGTAGAGAGACAGCTGTGCCCAGGAGCAGCTCTTGTGCACAGCACAGCCTGCAGGTGACAGAAAGAGAGGAGAGAAATTGGAGTGAGCTTACAAGATATGTACTGTGTGAGCGGGCTGTGAGCTCTATGAAGGAGCATTGCTCACAGACCACAACACGGTAAGTCTCATGCAGTAGGCAATGCAGCTGCTTTTAATAGAGGGTTAACAAAATATGCGACATTCCATAGCAGATTGGCTGCAGGTAATGCATGTTTCTTTACTGTGGAAAAAGTCTTCTGCTCCAGCTGAGGTCTTCTGTGCTGCAGCATAAGAGCTACGGGGTGTGTGTGTGGGGGGGGAGCTGCATGTCCCAGCACGGCTGCAGGCTGTGCAGCCGGGGCTGCAGGCGGGTGCTCAGGGCTGTCCTGCAGAGCAGGGTCCCTGCTGTGCCCCAGGAGCTGTGTGCCGGGTATGGGACTCTGCCGCCTGCCAGGCTCAGCACTCAGCCTGCCCGGGGAGCTGCCCAGAGCGCTGCGGGGAGACGTGTGATGTGGGGGGAAGGAGCCCCCCGGCAGGGCTTGTGCTGCCACAGCTGCTGCCTGGGGTAGGGGATCACAGCTCCACTGCAGATCTGAATGTTTCTGATGGTGTTTTGTTTCAGGATAGCCAAGGCCGGGGGTTTCCTTTTCCTGTTCTGAGAGAATCTTAAATCTTCAGTAGACATGGATAATTCACTTAATCTGCAAATAGGCAGTATTTTAGGATTCACACTGAATGGCACAGAGGCTGTTTTTGGTGCTCTAAGAGCAGTTGGGTTAAAGATATGAGACATGAAGCACATGAAAATATCCAGGGAGGAGGGATAAGAAAAGAAGAGGAAGGTTAGAGCTCCATATGCTGCTTCTGCTTAAGGAATGCTGAAATATATGAAATTAAAGGCAAGTAATGGTGCTAAATGTACACTGTTGTAGGAGAATAAAAACATTTCATAGTATAGCAGGAGGAGTGTCTCTGAGAATGGTCGTGACTTGTCATTATCTTCTGCACTCTGAACAGGACTCCAAGCCCAACAACAGCAGATGTCCAACAGCAGCTCCATCAGCGAGTTCCTCCTGCTGCCGTTGGCAGACACGCGGCAGCTGCAGCTCCTGCACTTCTGGCTCTTGCTGGGCATCTACCTGGCTGCCCTCCTGGGCAACGGCCTCATCAGCACAGCTGTAGCTTGCGACCGCCGCCTGCACACCCCCATGTACTTCTTCCTCCTCAGCCTGGCCCTCCTCGACCTGGGCTGCATCTCCACCACTCTCCCCAAAGCCATGGCCAACGCCCTCTGGGACAACAGGGCCATCTCCTACGCAGGATGTGCTGCACAGCTCTTTTTCTTTACCTTCTTCATGTCAGCAGAGTATTCCCTTCTCACCATCATGTCCTATGACCGCTACGTTGCCATCTGCAAGCCCCTGCACTACGGGACCTTGATGGACAGCAGAGCTTGTGCCACCATGGCAGCAGCTGCCTGGGGCACTGGGGTTCTCTATTCCCTGCTGCACACTGCCAGTACTTTTTCACTGCCTCTCTGCCAAGGCAATGTTGTCAACCAGTTTTTCTGTGAAATCCCCCAGATCCTCAAACTCTCCTGCTCAGACTCAAATCTCAGGGAAATTGTGTTTCTCATTTTTAGTGTCATTTTAGCCTTTGGCTGCTTTGTTTTCATAGTGGTGTCGTATGTGCAGATCTTCCTGGCAGTGCTGAGGATGCCCTCTGAGCAGGGACGGCACAAAGCCTTTTCCACATGCCTTCCTCACCTGGCCGTGGTCTCCCTAGTTGTCAGCACTGGCTCTTTTGCCTACCTGAAGCCCCCGTCCATTTCCTCCCCACTCCTGGATCTGACAGTGGCAATTCTGTACTCAGTGGTTCCTCCAGCAGTGAACCCCCTCATCTACAGCATGAGGAACAGGGAGATCAAGCATGCTCTCAGGAAGGTGTTGCAGTACAAATTATTCCAGCTTCCATAAAATGCACAACTTCCTCATAGGATTCCCAGTGATGGTTCTTTATGTTCTATGCATCTTTGGTTGTTTGATTACGTGAGATATAGCAACGTAAAAAAAAAATAATAAAAATTGAACTCATAAATAAAAATGTATTACAATTCTTTCCTACCTAATTTCCATTTTTTCACTCCAAGAGCTCATGTAAACATGTAACCGGATTCCCTGAATACATTTGAAGATACCTAAAATCTTTTCAAAAAAGACATTTGCTTAGGTTTTCTGTTTTCCTACTTTGTCTGGATTTGGGGATGTACAGCCACAGACAGCAGCTCAACGTGCTCTTTTGATTTCTGATCTCTTTACACCACCACAGTGCTCTCGAGCCCTCTCATTTGTGCAGTTCTGAAGGTCTTGTGTGTCTCACGACTGTCCTGTTGCCTCTACAGCAGAAATCCAGTGCTGCAGTCAGTAGCCGGCAATATGAACAGGTCTGTCAGAGCTGGTCTCCTTGCTGGCACTGCCATAACAAGAGGGCCCCTTTAGAGCAGGGCCAGAGAACTGGAGGCCTCTTCCAAAGCTGGTGTAAGGAATATACCTCAGGAGCTGCTCCCTGAGAAATCCTCAAGATATTCTGGTGCTCTTCAGTGCGTGACCGGATCAGACTGAATAGTCCCAAAAAGATCAGTAAGAGACTTGGGGCAGTGCTGTGGTTTAAATTTTATGGGTTGAGATAAAGAGAAAAAGCTAATAATTATGACAAATGTATTTATACATATATAATATATTTAGTGTATTTTCACACATATACAACATATGCAGTTGCAATCATATATGAACTAATCACTATGTTTATCTGTTTGCAAGTCCAGGACTAGTTGCAGGGGTTTTAACAGCCAGAGGGTTCACTGTAGGAGCTGTACTGACTTTCAGGCTGTTGCTGGAGTTGTACCGACCCCAGAGTTCATTGCCAGAGCTGGAACCACCACAGGACATGTGACGAATTTGGAGCAGCCACTGGGCTCATTGGAGGGGTTGGAGTGACCACAGGGCTGAACCTCCTGGCACAGTGCACCTCCCTTGGGAGGAATTTGTTTCATTTTCTTATAGCAATACATGGAACAGCTACAGGACCTGTAGCAGGAGTGACTGCAGAGCTCATTATGAGGGGTGGAGTGACAGCGGGATCTGTCCAGAGTGTGGAGTAAGTGCAGAACGTGTAGCAAAACCTTGGAGCTGCTGCAGGGTCTGTGCCAAGAGTTGCAGAGGCTGGGGATGCACTTATGGGGCTGGGGAGGCACTTATGGGTCACACTTTTGGGGCTGGGGTCACACTTATGGGGCTTGGGTCCCCCTTGGTCCCTATGGGGCTACACTTATTGGTCACACTTCTGGGGCTGAGGATGCACTTATGGGGCTGGGGACACACTTATGGGGCTGGGGACTCAGTTATGGGGCTGGAGATGCAGTTACGGGTCACACTTATGGGGCTGGGAATGCAGATATGGGTCACACTTAAGGGGCTGGGGATGTAGTTATGGGCCACACTTATGGGGCTGAAGACGCAGTTAGGGGTCTGGGGTTCCACTTATGGGTCTGAGGACCCACTTATGGGGCTGGAGCCTCACTTATGGGTCACACTTATGGGGCCCGGGTCACACTTATGGGGCTGGGGACTCAGATATGGGGATAGGGATGCAGTTATAGGTCACACTTATGGGGCTGGTGATGCACTTATGGGGCTGGGTACACAGTTATGGGGCTGTGTTCCCACTTATGTGGCTGGGGACTCAGTTATGTGTAACACTTATGGGGCTGGGGAGGCACTTAGGAACACGATTATGGGGTTGGGGTCACACTTATGGGGCTGGAGCCTCACTTATGGAACACACTTTTGGGTCTGGTGATACACTTATGGGGCTGGGGAGGCACTTATGGGGCTGTGTTCCCACTTATGGGGCTGGTGATGTAGTTATGGGGTCACACTTACAGGGCTGGGGACACACTTATGGGGCTGGGGACCCACTTATGGGGCTGGGGACTCAGTTATGGGGATGGGGATGTAGTTATGGGTCACACTTATGGGGCTGGAGCCTCACTTGTGGGTCACACTTATGGGGCTGGGGAGGCACTTATGGGGCTGTGTTCCCACTTATGGGGCAGGGGACTCAGTTATGGGTAACACTTATGGAGCTGGGGACCCACTTATGGGCCTGGGGATGCACTTATGGGTCACACTTCTGGGGCTGGGTACATCTCTAAGTCTATAGTTATGGGGCTGGGGACACAGTTATCAGGCTGAAGATTCAGTTATGGGGTTTTGGGTCACTCTTATGCGGCTAGGGATGGAATTATGGGGCTGGGGACTCCATTGGCTTCGATGAGGTCACACTGATGGGGTTGGGGACGCACTTATGGGGCTGGGGAGGCAGTTATGGGTCACACTTATGGGTCTGTGTTCCCAGTTATGGGGCTGGGGTCCCCATTGGCCCCTATGGGGTCACAATTATGGGTCTGGAGCCTCACTTATGGGTCTGGAGCCTCACTTATGGGGCTGGAGTCCCACTTATGGGGCTGGATTCACACTTAGGAACTCAGTTATGGGGTTTTGGTTCCCACTTACGGGTCTGGACACTCACTTATGGGGCTGGGGGCATCTCCAAGTCTATAGTTATGGTGTTTTGGGTCATACTTATGGGTCTGTGTTCCCACTTATGGGGCTGGGGTCTCCATTGGCCCCTATGGGTCACACTTATGGGTCTGTGTTCCCACTTATGGGCTGGGGTCCCCACTGGCCTTTATGGGGTCACACTTATGGGGCTGGGGATGAAGGTATGGGGCTGGAGCCACACTTATGGGTCACATTTATGAGGCTGGGGACATCTCAAAGTTTCATAGGGTCTCGGTTAGGGGGCTTTGGGTGACACTTATGGGGCTAGGGTCCCCATTGGCCCCTATGGGGTCACACTTATGGGTCGCACTTACCTTGTTGCTTGCCGGCCTTCCCGTTGTCATTGGGATGAATGAGGTCCCATATAAGGGCCTTGATGGACTCATCACCCCGATAATGGAGCAGGCAATAGAGCAGGATGGCCCTAGAGATGGTGACTTGTGGAATCAAACCCCATAACCAGCAAGTAGTTATAAAGCAGGTATGTTTAATGAGTGATGCACACACACCCTGGTGCAAGGGGGGTAGCTCCACCTCACTTGCACACCGTCAGGAGAAAGCGTGCAACAGATACAGGCTGAACTAATACATCATCAGTAGTTGGCAGGAATTGGGATACATATTCATTACATTCCTCAGACCCCATTAGCATGCAGTCCCTCCCCCCTTGTACATGTGTAGTGAGTTGTGGGGGTGCTCGTGGGATGAAGGCTCATCATCTTCCTCCCCGTAAACTTTCGACCCTTCAGGAGGGGCACCCCCCAACCTGGTTCCAGTTGCTCTGTGGACATCTAATTACCACGCTGTTCTCAGGCTGTTCCACCCTGATCTTCATGGCCTTCATCCCCTTGTTTTCTCAAGCTTAGCGTCTGCTATTCCCCCTCTCTCTGACCCCCTTAACATAAACTATCTATCTGTAACTACCCTTTGCCTTAGTGAGGCCCCCTTTCCCTTTCTGTAGCAAAGTGTTCCCTTTTCATCTACTATGGGGTCCCTTTTCACTATTCACTGACACTTCATGATGGATGGGCAAGGAAGATGAGGAAAGGCTGCTGCCCTTTGTGAGAGTGCACTGAGCTCTGCCTGGGGATGGCAGAGGAGCCAGCTGAGAACTGATGGTAAAGGCACAAAGAGGAGAGCGGCAGATTCTGTTCCTTGCTTCCTGATCAGGAAGAACAAGAGGAGGAGGACAGGCAGGAATCTGAGTTACAGCTCAGATGGAATTGTCTTCAGACTGCCTGCTATGGTGCAGTGTTTTGGTTCTAAGAGAAAACCATTGATAACACTCTGATGTTTACAGCTGCTGCTAAGCAGTGTTGTACGGAGCCAAGGCCATGGTCAGTGGAGGGCACATGGAGCTGGGAGGGAACAGAGTGAGGACAGCTGACTGAAAGTGGCCAAAGGGATGTTCTCTATCAGCTGACAGCAAGCAGAAATTGTATTGAAAGGGGTGGGAGCTCATCTCAGTCTCTTCACTGCCCAGAGCCCAGCTGAGCATCAGTCTGGTGGTGCTGAGCAAGAGCTTGTGCATCAGTTGTTACATACGATTCCGTATCAACGGATATATAGTGATAACTATTACTCCTCTCATTTTATCTCTCTTAGTAAATTGCTTTGTTACAACCCACACGATGTACTTTTTTTCCCAGTTCTCATCCCCATCCCACTGGGAATGGGGCAGTGCACTGAGCACTGTGTGCTGCTGAGCCACATGTTGGGTTCAACAACCACCGTCATTTTGGTGCCTGATGTGAGGCTCCAAGGGTTGAGATAACAGCACAACTGTCCAGAGTGAGATAACACAGGGCTTTGTGGGAGTTGGAGAACTGCTGGCCATGACGCTGATAGTTTCCCTGTTTGTGGAGCTTGCTGAGTCTTCTCATGAAGCTGCAATGCACAGCTCCTTGCTTTTGCTTGTTTTCCCTGCTGCATTATTTGTCAACTCTGGATTCTGGATTAGGGTATTTATTTTGCTATGCTTTTTGACACTGTTTTGTATCATGATAAAATTGGCAGATGACAAAGTGAAGTTTTGTGCACAGTCTGCTCTGTGGTCATCTTTGGTTTTTGGAAGTAATATTGTTGGTATGATTAGGAATTACACATTTGACATTGACTTCTCTGGGAGCCCAGGGCTATTCAAGGACTGACTGGATATTGTGTTGAGGGACATGGTTTAGTGGGAGCTATTGGTAATAGGTGAACGGTTGGACTGGATGTTCTTTTAGGCGTTTTCTAACCTTGGTGGTACTAGGATTCTAGGATTGAGGTTAAACATTATTCAGGAATATCAGTGAGAGATCTGCCCCAAGGTGAGAAGGCTCTGCATGGCAGGGGGTGTGGGATGGTCTGGGCAGCTGCCTGGAGAGGTGGGCACCCCCAGGGCTTTGGAACTTCATCTCCGAGCAACTGCAGGATCCTGAGAATCTGGTAGAATATTGGGGGCAGGTCTGCTGTGGCTCTGGTAATCCCCTAGAAACACAGATGACTGCAGTGTGCCAGATCCAGAGAGGTGGACATGCTGACAGTGCTGCAGCCTCTGCAACTCCTGGCATAGACCCTGCAACAGTTCCAAGGTTTTTCCACATGTCCTGCGTTTGCTCCATGCTCTGGACAGATCCCGCTGTCACTCCACCCCTCATAATGAGCTCTGCAGTCACTCCTGCTACAGGTCCTGTATCTGTTCCATGTATTGCTATAAGAAAATAAAACAAATGCCTCCCAAGGGAGGTGCACTGTGCCAGGAGGTACAGCACTGTGGTCACTCCAATCCCTCCGATGAGCCCAGTGGCTGCTCCAACTTCAATCACAGGTCCTGTGGTGATTCCAGCTCTGGCAATGAGCTCTGCAGTTGCTCCAACTCCTGAAATAGGAAAAAAGCCTCTCCAGTTTCTATAGTGAACCTTGAGAGTGTTGAAACCCCTGCAACAGGTTCTGGACTTGCAAACAGATATGCATATATACTATTATCATCTATGTATGATATGTATATGTATTAGTATATGCATATGTGTTAGCAACTGCCTATATTGTATATATGAGAAAATATACTATATATATAAGATATGTATACATGCATTTATCATACTTATAATCTTTTTCTTTTTATCTTGTCCTTAAACCACAAATTCTAAACCTCAGCACTGCCTTGAGTCACTTACAAATCTCCTTGGGACATCTGAAACTATCCCTGCCAGTCAGTGAAATGCACCAGAAGATTTCAAGGTCTTCTCAGGGATCAGCTCCTGAGGTATATTCCTTACACCAGCTTTGGAAGAGGACTCCAGTTCTCTGGTCCTGCTCTAAAGGGGCCCTCTTGTTACGGCAGTGCCAGCAAGGAGACCAGCCCTGACACAGCCGTTCGTATTGCGGGCTACTGACTGCTGTCCTGTAGTGCTGCTGTAGAGAACAGGACTGTTGGGAGACATAGAAGACCTTCAGGCCTGCAAAAATGAGAGGACTTGAGAGCACTGTGGTGGTGTAAAGAGATCAGAAATGAAAAGAGCATGTTGAGCTGCTGTCTGCAGCTGTACCTCCCCAAATCCAGACAAAGAAGGATAAAAGAAAAGCTAAGTAAACGTATATTTTGAAAGCGTTCTAGGAATATTTTAACCTATTCAGGGAATCTGGTTCCATGTTTGCATAATCACTTGGAGTGAGAAAATGGAAAACAGGTAGAAAAGAAATAAGTTCTAATTATATATTCAATAACTTTTTTTTTTTTTTTTTTTTTTTTTTTCCCCCGCGTAGCTATATCTTACATAATTAAACAACCAAAGATACATAAAATATAGAGAACCAACACTGGGAATCATATGAGAAAGTTATGCATTTTATGGAAGTTGGAATAGTGATAATTGCAACACCTTCCTGAGAGCGTGCTTGATCTCCCTGTTCCTCATGCTGTAGATAACAGGGTTCAGTGTTGGAGGAACCACTGCGTACAGAAGTGCCACTGCCAGATCCAGGAGTGAGGAGGAAATGGAGGGGGGCTTCAGGCAGGCAAAAGAAGCAGTGCTGAGAAAGAGGGAGACCACAGCCAGGTGAGGAAGGCATGTGGAAAAGGCTTTGTGCCGTCCCTGCTCAGAGGGTATCCTCAGCACAGCCAGGAAGATCAGCACATAGGACACAACTATGAAAACAAACCAGCCAAAGGCTAAAATGGAACTAAAAAAGAGAAGCACAACTTCCCTGAGATTTGATTCTGGGCAGGAGAGCTTGAGGATCTGGGGGATTTCACAGAAAAACTGGTTGACAACATTGCCTTGGCAGAGAGGCAGTGAAAACGTACTGGCAGTGTGCATCAGGGAACAGAGAACCCCAGTGCCCCAGGCAGCTGCTGCCATGGTGGCACAAGCTCTGCTGTCCATCAAGGTCCCGTAGTGCAGGGGCTTGCAGATGGCAACGTAGCGGTCATAGGACATGATGGTGAGAAGGGAATACTCTGCTGACATGAAGAAGAGATGGAAAAAGAGCTGTGCAGCACATCCTGTGTAGGAGATGGCCCTGGTGTCCCAGAGGGCGTTGGCCATGGCTTTGGGGAGAGTGGTGGAGATGCAGCCCAGGTCGAGGAGGGCCAGGTTGAGGAGGAAGAAGTACATGGGGGTGTGCAGGCGGCGGTCGCAGGCTACGGCTGTGCTGATGAGGCCGTTGCCCAGGAGGCAGCCAGGTAGATGCCCAGGAAGAGCCAGAAGTGCAGGAGCTGCAGCTGCCGCGTGTCTGCCAACGGCAGCAGGAGGAACTCGCTGATGGAGCTGCTGTTGGGCATCTGCTGTTGTTGGCCTTGGAGTCCTGTTCAGAGTGCAGAAGATAATGACAAGTCCAGACCACTCTCTGAGGCATTCCTCTTTCTATACTATGAAATGTTTTTATTCTCCTACAACAGTGTACATTTAGCACCATTACTTGCATTTAATTTCATGTCGTTCAGCATTCCTTAAGCAGAAGCAACATATGGAGCTCTGACCTTCCTCTTATTTTCTTATACCTTCTCCCTGGATATTTTCATCTGTTTCATGTCTCATATATTTACCCCAAGTGCTCTTAGAGCCCCATACCCCAGCTTCTGTGGCATTCAGTTTCAGTTAGAAAATGCTGCCTTTTTGTAGGATAAGTGAATTATTCATGCCTACAGAAAATGATGATAATTCCATCCTTCGAGAAAGGGGAGACTGAAAGCGCATCATCTGTGACTGTTCACAAAAAGGGCAATTGATCGACAAAAAATTCTCAGAACTCTTATTTCCCCTTTTAGATTTCTGACTCCAAACCTCTTTGCCTCTTTGCACAGCCTGCAGCCGTGCTGGGACATGCAGCCCTCAGGGCTGTGATCTGACACTGCAGCACGGAAGCCCTCAGCTGGAGCAGAAGGCTTTTTCTACAGTAAAGAAACATGCAGTGCCTACATCCAGATCTGCTATGGGATATCCCAAATTAAGTTAACCCTCTATGAAAAGCAGCTCATGGTCTGCAGTGAGACTTACCTTGTCATGGTCTCTCCTGCAGAGAGCACGCATCCCTCTCACACCACACACATCCTCGAAGCTCTCTCCAGTTTCCCTCCTCTCTTTCTGTCAGCTGCAGGCTGTGCTGTGAACAAGAGCTGCTCCTGGGCACAGCTGTCTCTCTGCAGCTCTGCTCACTTTTATGAGCTCCCTGTGCCCCAGGAGCCCAGCCCAGATCAGCCACAGATTATGTCATTTTTATCCTTCCCACTCATCTCCCCTGACACGTCCCTGGGTCCTCATGGCCAACAGCTCCTGAAAGACAACAGCATCATGACTGTGCGATGAAATTCTCTCAATTAACCAACACATTTCCAGTGGTCAGTGACTGATTGGAGACATATGGGAAGTGCTACCAGAGTTCGTTTGATGAAGCACAAAGGGCACCCAGACAAGGGAGATGAGGTTTGGACTTTCCCTGTGCAGGACAGTGATCCAGCTGAGGCAGTGCAGGAGTCTCATCCCTTGACAGAAATCCTGGAGATGAAATGGGATTCAGCTCCCCACAGAACCACAGGACCTGGGATTCCTCTGGTTGAGTTCAGAAGTGCACAAGGAGTTGCCTGCATGTGAGCTCCTGCTCTGAGTCCTCGGTCCTTCAGCAGGGACGCAGCTACTTACACACAGACACTGTGTGATGCCCAATGTTCCTGGGCTGCTCCTGATGTGTGCCAGTGCTTGTAAACTGTGTGGGAAATCCCTGAGATAGACACCTCTTTCCTGGGCATCAGCTGAGGGCCAGAGAGGGGATAGCACCGGCTGTCTGGTGAATTCACATGCAGCTGCAAAAGCAGCACAGGGCCTTCAGCAAAGCCATGCCTATGGTGTGTCCGTGCTGCTACGTCACCTCCAAGACCCACGATCGGTCTAATGTCTGTGTGCCACCTTCTGCACACTGATACCATAGATGAGCTATCCAGTCCAGCTATGTCCAGTGATGATTTTCAATTAGGATATTTACTTCTGCGGTTTTGCACTAATGCAAACACCAACACACAATAAGCTAGAAATCTTGGTAGAGCTGCAGGCCTGAGCTCCTGTTTGGACCATGGGAACACAGTTTAATGGCTTCCACAATGTGGGAATCAAATGTTGTTTCTGCATTTAGAATAAGATAAAAATATTTTATTTCAAGGTCTCATTATATATGTGAAGCGATTTGTAGTTATTAGGTCGAAGTCACAGTTACAAAGACTGCAGCTCCTGTCTGCCCAGCTGTCTGAAATAGAACTACTGGTTTTTGATGCTGGACAAATAAGACCTGAGTAATAAAGGATCCAAAGAGGAGAAGTTAAAATAATTAACAATATGCCTGTATAAACTAGCAAAAATGTATGTTTTAGTGTTTTGTTGTACGCATTGTAAAAATACCTAAGGATGTGCCTGAAGAGATATCGGGAAGGACTGGAATCACCCCCCCTCCCCCAGGGCTCGTTGTTTAACAAAGGCCTCTAGGACAGAATGGAAGAGGCTTTGAAGGGAATCAACATATCAATACGATAAGAGTACGGAGACACCTTGGAAACAGAAACAGCCGGATGGCGACTGACAAGATAGCAAGTGAACTAACAAATTTCAGAATGTAATGCAAACCTCGGGTAAAATTGTAACCTGTAATACCCAACCAAAGGGGAGAGGGGAGGGGAAAACATATGGGAGAAAAGGTATAAAAACAGTAACATCATGTCCATAGGTGCGCTTCTGCCATCAGGGCGCCCGCCATTGCAATCACGAATAAAAACTGCTTTTTATCAGAGATACCACCCTGACCAAAAATTATTGAGGATATTTCCAACAACAACTTCACTGTAGCGCAAGGGGGATACAGAGTCTTTAGGATGGATTTGAGAGGAGTCAAGGAAGGGCGACTGCCCTCTGTGAGAGTGCACTGAGCTCTGCCTGGGGATGGAAGAGCAGCCATGTCAGAGCTAATGGAAATGGCCAACAGAGGAGACCATCAGTGTCTGTTCCTGGCTTCTTGATCATAGAGAGCAATTGGAAGGTGCCCTCTGCAGACAGATGGGTTTAAGATGTTGTCAGGCCATTGTCCTCTTCGGGAGCCTTTTTCACTCCAGTATCTGCTGCAGGGACCGCACAGGAGGGCATGTGCCATCCAGCAGATCCGTGGAGAGCACAGATGGGAGATTCTTGACCAAGCTGTGGAGGAACCAAAGTGGAGAGATTCTCTGCTGAATCTCATGCTCTCCAGCATGGAAGGTCTGGTGGGAATTATAAAGGTCAAAGGGGCATCAGGCCAAGTGCAAGATGCTAATGTATCTCTTTTTATTTATTTATTTATTTATTTATTTTGAGGGTGTAAGCTTAGAAGATGTTCATAAATGTCAATAAAATTGAGACAAAGGATTGAAGACAAAGATCAAAATCAATGAGAACGTGTTAACCCTTCTCAACATGAGAAATTCTCATGAGTCTTCTTCCATTTTAAGTTGTAAATATGAATCTTTGAGGTGATTTGATGTCCTTTTTTTTCTTTTTTTTTTTTTTCTTTTTCTTTTTCTGAAACTACGATGTTTTCCAGAATTGTTTTTGCTGGGCACAAATGCCTTCAGGTTCAGAGACACAGACAGCGGTGCCAGCGCCAATGAGCTGTGACTATAGCCCGGTGCCCGCCGCTGAATTTCCCTGCTGCCTATTTGATGTCCCTCATCCTCCAGGTGTCTCCAGTTCTCCTCAATAAATGGCCGTGGTTAAGGGCATGTTTTCAGCAGGCCATTTAGACACACGCTCCTGTCACAGCCTGCCAGATTTCCCCATCCCGTGTCTTTGTTCAGTCAGATACCTCCCAATTATCGGTCTGATTTCTGACTTTTAGGGGGAAGACTCAAGTTTGCTCCATCTCACCAAAGTCTGATGGACTGTGTTGTCAACTCCTTCACCGTGATTCTATCCCTTCCTATCTTTTCATTTTCTCTTTCTTTTTCTTTTGCTATGTCGTTTTCTTCTCCTTCTCCTTTTCCTTTTAATTTTCCTTTTCCTTTTACTTTCATCCTTTTTCTTTTTTTTTTTTTTTTTTCTTTTTCTCTTTCTCTTTCTCTCTTTTTAATTTTTCATGCTCAGTGTGTGAAATACTCACAAGTCCTGTTCAATTTTACATTGATACCTCCCAACTCCCTGGCTGATCTATCCCAGAGAGATTACTGGAATTTTCTCCATTCCTCAAAAATCTGTTGTCAAGTCCTTTACTGTGATTCTATCTATCCCATCCTATCAGTGTCTAACTCATTTCTTTTGCAAATATTCCCTAAGAAAGATAAACCTCAATAGAAGCAGCTTGGATGTGGCATGCAATTGATCACTGTGTTTTTCTGTTCATTCAATTGCATCACCTTTCCTTCTGTTTGTTGTCCATAAATGAAGAGAATTCTTTCTTTTTCTGTGTGCAGCTGGTTCTCTGTGGAAAGCCAGTGGGAGTTGGTACAAAGGAGGTTTAACACTGAGCGGGTGACAAAAGAGAAGAGTGATGTGAGGAAAAGTGATGCAAGTCCCATGGGGCCAATGAGAGTAGAAGAGGGGTGGGGAGGTTGAGGAGGAACTTTGTCCACACAGCAACAGAATAGAACTCATTGGGGACATCCTGCATTGACATCAGTTGCAAAGTGCTTCTTTATCTTCATGTATAAAACAAACTATATATAAACAGACATTAAATGCATTTTGGATTCTTGCTCTTTAAGCTCTCTCCATTTTGCTGAACACGTTCTGAAAACCTGAAGAAGACAACAGGAAGGCACAAGGCACAAGAGGCTCTTTAGTTTATAATGGGCCTCAGGGTGCATTTGGTGCTGAGTCCATCAACCTCCAGTGCAGAGAGAAGTTTGCGTGAAGTACTTGGCAAGACCAAGTCAGAAGTAACAGTGAAGTTTCTTGGAGTATTAATGGGCCCACTGAGGGCCATTAGCAAGCAAGCTTCCCAAGGGACTAGTTAGAGCAGATAATTGGAAGCCATGACTCCAGTCAGTCAAAGGCACTGGCATGGTGGCTGTGATGCTAAGAAAATCCTCCTTTGTCTTAAAAAGCCAACAGGACAAGACCTGATTCCCAGACCCTTGGCAGGGAGATCCTGTCTCTCATGTTGGCTCAGGGCACTTCCTGTGGCAGTGAGTTGGAAATCTATGTGATGTTAAGTGAAAGACATGGGAAGGGAAGATCCCAGGCTCTGCATGTGTTGCAGAAATGCTGTCAAGTTCATAACCCACATGTGCCCTGAGTCTCATCACAGGATGTGGGATGTGAGAAGGGCCCCGTCTGAACAAGCAGTCAATCTCAATGTAACTCTGAATCTCTGATCTCTCAGTTCCAGTGCCCTCCTGTGCACACTCCCCCATAGTTTGATGCACTTGATCTTCTGCGGTGCCCAGAAGTGCACCCAGTGCTCCAGGTGAGGCTGCAGCAGTGCAGAGCAGACAGGGACGACCCTTTCCCTCACCCAGATGGCAATAACTTACTTGATGCACTTTATGGGAGCATTGGCCTTCCAGTCAGCTGTCATGACTCTTAACTTACTTAGATGCAATTGAAATGACAGCCCAGAGCATACTAAGGTGTCATCATTGAAAGAACGTAGTTGTTCCATAGCTTTGAAATGCCTTGGACTCCAGAGTATGCCAGAGATGGAGCAGAACAGAAGATTTGCCTCTTCTGTAGTGAGCTCATCCATTTAGTAAGCAGAATAACACTACATGCTACATGGGGACAGTTGCTCTACTCTGCTCTGCTCTGCTTTGCTCTGCTTGCAGGGGAATGGAGCGGGGGGTTGCTCTCATGTCAGTGCAGATAAACTCACTTTCTCTTTAACCCTTTTTCCTCTGTGAACTATTCCACTATTTGTACCCTCAGATACACTTCCACATTCCCTCAACAACACTTCCATATGCCATTAACAATTATGCTTTCTTATACCATAAGAACAGTTTGTCAAACAATACAGTTCTTCAGTTCCCATAAACACCGTTAATACCATATATCTTTCCATTAACAGTTAGTATTCTTCAGTGATAAACACCTTGCCACAGAACCAGCACTGACTGGCCCTCCTCCCTCTCACGATTCCTCACAGGCAGAACATGGTATTACGTAAATGGGTTGACACTCATTAAATAGGATAATAAAAAAGGCTTTTGAAATTACGTTAAGAATAATATGAAGACTAGTGAGACTGTGAGTCCCTACTAAGTGAGGGAGGTGTTCTGGTAATGGGGGTTGTTGAGAAGGTGGAGATACTGAAGGCCTACTTTGCTTCTGTCTTCAGTGTAAAAGCTCTCCTTCAGGAATCCCAGACCCTGGAGCTTAGTGAGAGGGTATGGGGAATGGAGGACTTGCCTTTAGTCAAGGTAGAGTTGGCCCATGAGCGCCTAGGCCACAACAATATTTAGAAATCCATGTGTGCTGAGGGAGCTGGCAGAGATGACTGCAGAACCACTCTCTATCATCTTTGAGAGGTCTTGGAGAATGGGGGAGGTGCCTGAAGACTGGAGGATAGCCAGTGTCAATCCTGTCTTCAAAAATGTGTATGAAGGAAGATCTGGGTAACTACAGGCCAGAGAGCCTCACCACTGTCCCTGGAAAGGCGATGGAACAGCTTGTGCTGAATGCCATCTTCAGACAGTTGGAAGAAAAGGAGGTTATCAGGAGTTGTCAGCATGGGTTTACCAAGTGGAGGTCATGTGTGACCAACCTGGTAGCCTTCTATAACACTGTTGCTGGCTGGGTGGATGGGGAGAGAGCGGTAGATGTTGTCTACCTTGATTTCAGCAAGGCTTTTGATACTGTCTCCCACAATATCCTTATCACAAAGATAAGGAAATGTGGGAAAGATGAGTGAACAGTGAGGTGGGTTGAGGACTGTCTGACTGACAGAGCACAGAGGGTGGTCGTTGTCAAAGCAGAGTCCATTTGGAGACCTGTAAGTAGCGGTGTTCCCCAGGTGTTGGTGCTGAGCCTGGTCTTGTTCAGCTTCTTCATAAGTGACCTTGACAAGGGGATAGTGGCCACCCTCAGCA
This sequence comes from Coturnix japonica, assembly GCF_054131305.1. Taxonomy (NCBI): domain Eukaryota; kingdom Metazoa; phylum Chordata; class Aves; order Galliformes; family Phasianidae; genus Coturnix; species Coturnix japonica. The sequence continues at coordinate 1,153,000 of NC_140686.1, forward strand.
AGTTTGCTGATGATTGGCTGACACGCCTGAAGGCTGTGCTGCCATTCAGCGAGACCTGGACAGGCTGGATAGATGTGCAGCAAGAAACCAGACGAGGTTCAATGAAAGCAAGTGTAGAGTGTTGCACTTAGGAAGGAATAATTGCACACACCAGGACAGTTTGGGGAATGAGCTGCTGGAGAGGAGCTCTGTAGAGAGGGACCTGGGTGTCGTGATGTCAGTGTGTGGAAATATGAGTAGGGGAACTGAACAGAAACTGGAGCATAGGAAGTTCTGCACAAATTTGTGCAAGAACTTCTTTATGGTGAGGGTGATGGAGCACTGGAACAGGCTACCCGAGGGGGTTGTGTTGTATCCTTCACTGGAGATATTCAAGACCCGCCTGGACGCCCACCTGTGTGCCTACCTGGTGTTCCCCAGGGGTCTGTGCTGGGGCCTGTCCTCTTCAATATTTTTATTGATGACCTGGATGAGGGCACTGAGTGCATCCTATGTAGGTTTGCTGATTTCACCAAATTGGCTGCGAGTGTGGACCTGTCTGTCATTAGCAAGGACCTACTGAAGGATCTGGACAGGCTGGAGATCTGGGCTGAAGCCAATGGGATGAGGTTCACCAAGACCAAATGCCACGTCCTGAACTTTGGGACCTGGCATGGACTGCCAAGGGTGGGGGTGGATTCACCGACCCTGGAGGAGTTCCAGGAATCATTGGACATTGTGTTGTGGGCCATGCATTTGTGGGAGCTATTGGTGATAGGTGAACAGCTGGACTGGATGATCTTTTAGGTCTTTTCCAACCTTGGTGATTCTATGATTCTATGATATCCTGTACTTGTATGAGTGCCCTCTTTGAGCAAACACTCTCTGAGAGGCCTCACCACATGTCAGGAATTAGTCACTGACCACTAGAAATCTGGTGTTAAATTCAACAGATTTCAAAGCACAGTCATGATGCTGTTGACTTTCAGGAACTGTTGGCCATGATGATACAGGGAAATCTCAGGGGAGACAAGTGGGAAGGATAAAAATGACATCCTCTACTGCTCAGCTGGGTTGGGCTCCTAAAACACAAGTAGCTCATAAAAGTGGGCAGAGATGTAGAGAGACAGCTGTGCCCAGGAGCAGCTCTTGTGCACAGCACAGCCTGCAGGTGACAGAAAGAGAGGAGAGAAATTGGAGTGAGCTTACAAGATATGTACTGTGTGAGCGGGCTGTGAGCTCTATGAAGGAGCATCGCTCACAGACCACAATACGGTAAGTCTCATGCAGTAGGCAATGCAGCTGCTTTTAATAGAGGGTTAACAAAATATGCGACATTCCATAGCAGATTGGCTGCAGGTAATGCATGTTTCTTTACTGTGGAAAAAGCCTTCTGGTCCAGCTGAGGGCTTCTGTGCTGCAGCATAAGAGCTACAGGGTGGGGGTGGAGTGGGGGGTGGCTGCATGTCCCAGTACGGCTGCAGGCTGTGCAGCCGGGGCTGCAGGCGGGTGCCCAGGGCTGTCCTGCAGAGCAGGGTCCCTGCTGTGCCCCAGGGGCTGTGTGCCGGGTATGGGACTCTGCCGCCTGCCAGGCTCAGCACTCAGCCTGCCCGGGGAGCTGCCCAGGGCGCTGCAGGGAGACGTGTGGCGGGAAGGAGCCCACCGGCAGGGCTTGTGCTGCCACAGCTACTACCTGGGGCAGGGGATCACAGCTCCACTACACAACAGTCTGTTTGTGAGGGTGTTTTGTTTGAGTATAGCCAAGGCAGGGGGTTTCCTTTTCCTGTTCTGAGGGAATCTTAATTTTCAGTAGACATGGATAATTCACTTCATTTGCAAACAGGCAGTTTTTTAGGATTCACACTGAATGGCACAGAGGTTGTTTGTGGGGCTCTAAGAGCAGTTGGGTTAAAGATATGAGACACGAAGCACATGAAAATATCCAGGGAGGAGGGATATTAAAAGAAGAGGAAGGTTAGAGCTCCATATGCTGCTTCTGCTTAAGGAATGCTGAAATATATGAAATTAAAGGCAGGTAATGGTGCTAAATGTACACTGTTGTAGGAGAATGAAAACATTTCATACTATAGCAGGAGGAGTGTCTCTGAGAATGGTCTGGACTTGTCATTATCTTCTGCACTCTGAACAGGACTCCAAGCCCAACAACAGCAGATGCCCAACAGCAGCTCCATCAGCGAGTTCCTCCTGCTGCCGTTGGCAGACACGCGGCAGCTGCAGCTCCTGCACTTCTGGCTCTTCCTGGGCATCTACCTGGCTGCCCTCCTGGGCAACGACCTAATCAGCACAGCCGTAGCCTGCGACTGCCGCCTGCACACCCCCATGTACTTCTTCCTCCTCAACCTGGCCCTCCTCGACCTGGGCTGCATCTCCACCACTCTCCCCAAAGCCATGGCCAACACCGTCTGGGACACCAGGGCCATCTCCTACACAGGATGTGCTGCGCAGCTCTTTTTCTGTCTCTTCTTCATGTCAGCAGACTATTCCCTTCTCACCATCATGTCCTATGACCGCTACGTTGCCATCTGCAAGCCCCTGCACTACGGGACCTTGATGGACAGCAGAGCTTGTGCCACCATGGCAGCAGCTGCCTGGGTCACTGGGGTTCTCAATTCTCTGCTGCACACTGCCAGTACATTTTCACTGCCTCTCTGCCAAGGCAATGTAGTGAAACAGTTTTTCTATGAAATCCCCCAGATCCTCATACTCTCCTGCTCAGAATCAAATCTCAGGGAAACTGTGTTTCTCAATTTTAGTATCAGTTTAGTATTTGGCTGCTTCGTTTTCATAGTAGTTTCGTATGTGCAGATCTTCATAGCCGTGCTGAGGATACCCTCTGAGCAGGGACGGCACAAAGCCTTCTCCACGTTCCTCCCTCACCTGGCTGTGGTCTCCCTATTTCTCAGCACTGGCTTTTTTGCCTACCTGAAGCCCCCGACCATTTCCTCCCCACTCCTGGATCTGACAGTGGCACTTCTGTACGCATGTCACGGGTTACTTAGTTTTACCTATGCCCGTGACAGGGGAAGCCACCCCACAGCCCCCGCCCCGGGGCCCGGAAAGGAGGGGGAAGGGGGAGTGGGATAAAACAGCGACAATCTAAGGAGGAAAACTTATTTTACTAAATATGATATCGAAATACAAGATAACACAATATAATATAATTAAGGCTAACAAATCGAACGAAACAGAGAGAGAGAGAGAGTCTCCGAAAACCGAGAGGCCTACTGTGAACTCTAGGCGACACGGCTGGAACGCTTCCCACTCTCCGAGAAGTTCGAGAGAAGAAGGAGGGCACTCCAGCCTGGGAACGAGATTATATAGAGTCCTGGTCCCGTGACTTATTGTTATTCCCGTTGTTCTCTGGAATATGTAGTCTTCTTCTGTGGACTGCACATTCAACAGAAGTATCCATACTTGACATGATGTTATGATGTGGAATACTGATAGCAAAATTACAAAATTACAAAACCATGACATTCCACCCCTTATTCTACATTATTACATCATGGTTAATATATACATATATATACATATATATACACGTATGTAAAATTGTGATAGCTAAATAGTAGAATTGCATGTAACATAACTAAATGTACAACTATAATAACTAAAATACACTACACATGCAAACATATATATATATATATATAGATACATAAAATTATTGACTGCACTCCCCCAGCATCAAATTCCCTTGTGGCACACATTGAACATCCCCATCCTTCTGCATTACCCACCAAGTGCACCCAGGTCCCTAGGCAAAGACAGTTCCACGGATAGTTTTGCCCTTTCCAGAAGCTGGAAGGACCCAAACAGCTTTTCCCAACATGTTCTTTACATGTATAACAGGGACCTTATCTCCTTCTACAGTGTGTAGGGGGCTAGATTGACTAGGACCATCACGATTGACAGATCCTCTAGTATTCACCAACCAAGTGGCTTCTGCCAGATTCTTCTCCCAGTGCTTAAATGTTCCACCACCCATTGCTTTCAACATAGTTTTCAACAACCCATTATATCGTTCAATTTTACCAGAAGCTGGTGCATGGTAGGGAATATGATAAATCCACTCAATGCCATGATCTTTGGCCCAAGTATTTATAAGAGAATTTTTGAAATGTGTCCCATTATCAGATTCAATTCTTTCTGGGGTGCCATGTCGCCACAGGACTTGTTTCTCAAGACCTAATATGGTGTTTCGAGCAGTAGCATGGGGTACTGCGTATGTTTCAAGCCACCCAGTGGTTGCCTCTACCATAGTGAGTACATAACACTTACCACTGTGAGATCGTGGCAAGGTGATATAATCAACCTGCCACGCCTCCCCATATTTATACTTTTGCCATCACCCTTCCTCCCAGAGAGGTTTCATCCTTCTGGCTTGTTTAATTATGGCACATGTTTCACAATCATGAATAATCTGCGCAATAGCGTCCATGGTTAAGTCCACCCCTCGGTCTCTGGCCCACTTATATGTTGCGTCTCTTCCTTGATGGCCTGAGGTCTCATGAGCCCATCGAGCTAGAAATAATTCGCCCCTATTCTGCCAATCCAAGTTGATTTGAGCCACCTCAATTCTAGCAGCTTTATCTACCTGATGGTTGTTTTGTTGTTCTTCAGTAGCCCGACTTTTGGGCACATGTGCATCCACATGACGCACCTTTACAACCATATTCTTTGTTCGGGAAGCAATGTCCTTCCATAGTTCAGCGGCCCAAACAGATTTTCCCCTCCGTTGCCAGTTATTTTGTTCCCACCGCTGTAACCACCCCCATAAGGCATTTGCCACCATCCATGAGTCAGTATAAAGATACAGCATTGGCCACCTCTCCCGTTCCGCAACATCTAAGGCCAGCTGGACAGCTTTTACCTCTGCAAACTGACTTGATTCTCCCTTACCTTCAGTGGCCTCTGCAACCTGTCGTGTGGGGCTCCACACAGCAGCTTTCCATTTGCGATGCTTCCCTACAATGCGACATGATCCGTCAGTGAATAGGGCATATTTCTTTTCATTTTCTGGTAATTCGTTGTATGGTGGGGCCTCTTTAGCACGTGATACCTCTTCTGCTGGTGATGTTCCAAACTTTTTATCTTCAGGCCAGTCCATGATTACCTCTAGGATTCCTGGACGATTGAGGTTTCCCATTCGCGCTCGCTGTGTAATCAGCGTAATCCACTTGCTCCAGGTGACATCGGTAGCATGATGGGTGGAGGGAACCTGTCCTTTGAACATCCAGTTCAGCACTGGCAGTCGAGGTGCCAAAAGGAGCTGTGTTTCAGTCCCAACTACTTCGGAAGCAGCCCGAACCCCCTCATACGCGGCTAAGATCTCCTTCTCAGTTGGAGTGTAGCGCTCTTCAGACCCCTTATATGATCGACTCCAGAATCCCAGGGGTCGGCCTCAGGTCTCTCCTGAGGCTCTTTGCCACAAACTCCAAGTGGGGCCTTTCTCTCCAGCAGCAGTGTAGAGGATGTTCTTTACATCCTGTCCAGTCCGTACTGGCCCCAGGGCTACAGCACGGGCTATCTCTTGTTTAATCTGTTCAAAAGCCTGCTGCTGCTCAGGGCCCCATGCAAAATCATTCTTCTTCCGCGTCACCTGATAAAGGGGGCTTACAATGAGGCTGTAGTTTGGAATGTGCATCCTCCAAAAGCCCACTGCACCCAGGAAAGATTGTGTCTCTTTCTTGCTAGTTGGTGGAGACATGGCAGTGATTTTGTCGATCACATCTGCTGGGATGTGACGACGTCCATCCTGCCACTTTATACCTAAGAACTGAATTTCCTGGGCAGGTCCTTTTACTTTGCTTCGCTTAATAGCAAAGCCAGCTTGTAGAAGAATCCGGATTATCTGCTCTCCTTTTCTGAAAACTTCTTCTGCTGCATCGCCCCACACAACAATGTCATCAATGTACTGCAGGTGTTCAGGAGCACCACCCTGTTCCAGTACAGTTTGGACCAACCCATGGCAAATGGTTGGGCTGTGTTTGTAAAATTGCCTGTTCCATCTGGGATGCAAGTATTTGTAAAATTGCCTGTTCCATCTGGGATGCAAGTGTTTGTAAGATTCACAATTCCATCTGGGGTGTAGATGCCAAAATTCTGACCATACCACATCTCGTAAAAGTACCAGGCAGGTGTCTCCATCAGTATCCACCTTATTAGGCTATAGACCTGCACAATTCCACAACACCAAATTATGGTGTTAATAGTTGACCAATACTTTAAGAAGATCATAATTGCTTTCAATCCCTTAAAGAGAGCAACTGGGATGAAGAGTGGATTCATAGCTGGCAGGCTCTGTAAAAGTCAGAGCTAGCTAGCTTTGCTCTAAGGGAGAAAGAAATCCCTTTGTTTTCTACACAAAAGTTAGATAGCAATGCTGAGAATGTGCAGCAGCCCTTAATGTTGACAATTTGTCTGGTATTTCAAGGTCACGTTCTCCGTGAGCAGCTACGGAAAGATAGCACTCCCAACACTCCCGTAACGAAGCTCTTTAAGAGCAAAGAGAGAGTCGTTCTAAACGCTAAAAAGCTCTATGCCCGCATTCTCCACCAAAAAATCTGTCACGGGTTACTTAGATTTACCTATGCCCGTGACAGGGGAAGCCACCCCACAGCCACCCCCCCCGGGGCCCGGAAAGGAGGGGGAAAAGGGGATTGGGATAAAACAGCGACAATCTAAGGAGGAAAAACTTATTTTACTAAATATGATATCGAAATACAAGATAACACAATATAATATAATTAAGGCTAACAAATCGAACGAAACAGAGAGAGAGAGAGAGTCTCCGAAAACCGAGAGGCCTACTGTGAACTCTAGGCGACACGGCTGGAACGCTTCCCACTCTCCGAGAAGTTCGAGAGAAGAAGGAGGGCACTCCAGCCTGGGAACGAGATTATATAGAGTCCTGGTCCCGCGACTTATTGTTACTCCCGTTGTTCTCTGGAATATGTAGTCTTCTTCTGTGGACTGCACATTCAACAGAAGTATCCATACTTGACATGATGTTATGATGTGGAATACTGATAGCAAAATTACTAAATTACAAAACCATGACATGTGGTTCCTCCAACACTGAATCCTATTATCTACAGCATGAGGAACAGGGAGATCAAGCACGCTCTCAGGAAGGTGTTGCAATACACACTATTCCAGCTTCCATAAAATGCACAACTTCCTCATAGGATTCCCAGTGATGGTTCTTTATGTTCTATGCATCTTTGGTTGTTTGATTACATGAGATATAGCAACGTGAAAAAAATAAATAAAAAAAAAAATAAATTGAACTCATAAACAAAAATGTATTACACTTCTTTCCTACCTAATTTCCATTTTTTCACTCCAAGAGCTCATGTAAACATGTAACCAGATTCCCTGAATATGTTAAAAGATACCTAAAATGTTTTCAAAGTAGACTTTTGCTTAGGTTTTCTTTCTTCATACTTTGACTGGATTTGGGGAGGTACAGCCGCAGACAGCAGCTCAACGTGCTCTTTTCATTTCTGATCTCTTTACACCTCCACAGTGCTCACGAGTCCTCTCATTTGTGCAGTCCTGAAGGTCTTGTGTGTCTCATGACTGTCCTGTTGCCTCTACAGCAGAAATTGAGGGCTGCAGTCAGTAGCCAGCAATATGAACAGGCCTGTCAGAGCTGGTCTCCTTGCTGGCACTGCCATAACAAGAGGGCCCCTTCAGAGCAGGTCCAGAGAACTGGAGGCCTCTTCCAAAGCTGGTGTAAGGAATATACCTGAGGAGCTGCTCCCTGAGAAATCCTCAAGATATTCTGGTGCTCTTCAGTGTGTGACAGGATAAACTGAATAGTCCCAAGGAGATCAGTAAGAGACTCGGGGCAGTGCTGTGGTTTAAATTTTATGGGTTGAGATAAAGAGAAAAAGAAAAAGATAATAATTATGACAAATGTATTTATACATATATAATATATTTAGTGTATTTTCACACATATACAACATATGCAGTTGCAATCATATATGAACTAATCCCTATGTTTATCTGTTTGCAAGTCCAGGACTAGTTGCAGGGGTTTTAACAGCCAGAGGGTTCACTGTAGGAGCTGTACTGACTTTCAGGCTGTTGCTGGAGTTGAAGTGACCCCAGAGTTCATTGCCAGAGCTGGAACCACCACAGGAACTGTGACAAATTTGGAGCAGCCACTGGGCTCATTGGAGGGGTTGGAGTGACCACAGGGCTGAACCTCCTGGCACAGTGCACCTCCCTTGGGAGGAATTTGTTTCATTTTCTTATAGCAATACATGGAACAGCTACAGGACCTGTAGCAGGAGTGACTGCAGAGCTCATTATGAGGGGTGGAGTGACAGCGGGATCTGTCCAGAGTGTGGAGTAAGTGCAGAACGTGTAGCAAAACCTTGGAGCTGCTGCAGGGTCTGTGCCAAGAGTTGCAGAGGCTGCAGCACTGTCAGCAGATCCAGCTCTCTTCCCCTTGAGGATGCTGAAGACACACTTATGGGGCTGGGGATGCATTTATGGGGCTGGGGACTCAGATATTGGTCTGTGTTCCCACTTATGGGGCTGGGGATGCAGTTATGGGATTGGGGATGCAGGTATGGGGCTGTGGTTGCACTTATGGGGCTGGAGATGAACCTATGGGGCTGGGGAACCACTTATGGGTCACACTTAGGGGCTGGGTACAGGTATGTCAACCAGGGACCCCCATAGTGTTCCCATTGGGGTCACACTTATGGGGCTGGAGATGCAGTTATGAAGTTTGCGGTCTCAATTGTGGGGCTGGGGATGCACTTATGGGGCTGGGGAGGCACTTATGGGTCACACTTTTGGGGCTGGGGTCACACTTATGGGGCTGGGGTCCTCATTGGTCCCTATGGGGTTACACTTATTGGTCACACTTATGGGGCTGAGGATGCACTTATGGGGCTGGGGACACACTTATGGGGCTGGGGACTCAGTTATGGGGCTGGGGATGTAGTTATGGGTCACACTTATGGGGCTGAAGACGCAGTTATGGGTCTGGGGTCCCACTTATGGGTCTGAGGACCCCCTTTTGGGGCTGGAGCCTCACTTATGGGTCACACTTATGGGGCTGGGGACTCAGTTATGAGGCTGGAGACTCAGATATGGGGCTAGGGATGCAGTTATAGGTCACACTTATGGGGCTGGTGATACACTTATGGGGCTGGGGACACAGTTATGGGGCTGTGTTTCCACTTATGGGGCTGGGGACTCAGTTATGGGGATGGGGATGTAGTTATGGGTCACACTTCTGGGGCTGGAGCCTCACTTATGGGTCACACTTATGGGGCTGAGGAGGCACTTATGGGGCTGTGTTCCCACTTATGGGGCTGGGGACTCAGTTATGGGTAACACTTATGGGGCTGGGGACCCACTTATGGGCCTGGGTATGCACTTATGGGTCACACTTATGGGGCTGGGAACATCTCTAAGTCTATAGTTATGGGGCTGGGGACACAGTTATCAGGCTGAAGATTCAGTTATGGGGTTTTGGGTCACTCTTATGCGGCTAGGGATGGACTTATGGGGCTGGGGTCTCCATTGGCTTCGATGAGGTCACACTGATGGGGTTGGGGACGCACTTATGGGGCTGCGGAGGCAGTTATGGGTCACACTTATGGGTCTGTGTTCCCAGTTATGGGGCTGGGGTCCCCATTGGCCCCTATGGGGTCACAATTATGGGTCTGGAGCCTCACTTATGGGTCTGGAGCCTCACTTATGGGGCTGGAGTCCCCCTTATGGGGCTGGATTCACATTTAGGAACTCAGTTATGGGGTTTTGGATCCCACTTATGGATCTGGACAGCCACTTATGGGGCTGGGGCCATCTCCAAGTCTATAGTTTTGGTGTTTTGGGTCATACTTATGGGTCTGTGTTCCCACTTATGGGGCTGGGGTCCCCATTGGCCCCTATGGGGTCACACTTATGGGTCTGGAGACCCACTTATGGGGCTGGGGACATCTCCAAGTCTATAGTTATGGGGTTTTGGGTCACACTTATGGGCCTGTGTTCCCACTTATGGGGCTGGGGTCCCCACTGGCATTTATGGGGTCACACTTATGGGGCTGGGGATGAAGTTATGGGGCTGGAGCCACACTTATAGGTCACATTTATGAGGCTGGGGACATCTCAAAGTTTCATAGGGTCTCAGGGGGCTTTGGGTGACACTTATGGGGCTGGGGTCCCCATTGACCCCTATGGGGTCCCACTTATGTAAAGAGATCAAAAATGAAAAGAGCATGTTGAGCTACTGTCTGTGGCTGTACCTCCCCAAATCCAGACAAAGTAGGAAAATAGAAAACCTAAGAAAATAGTTTTTTTTGGAAACATTTTAGGTATTTTCAAACGTATTCAGGGAATCCGGTTACATGTTTACATGAGCTCTTGGAGTGAAAAAATGGAAATTAGGTAGGAAAGAAGTGTAATACATTTTTATTTATGAGTTCAATTTTTTTTTTATTTATTTATTTTTTTTTTTACGTTGCTATATCTCACGTAATCAAACAACCAAAGATGCATAGAACATAAAGAACCATCACTGGGAATCCTATGAGGAAATTGTGCATTTTATGGAAGCTGGAATAGTGCATATTGCAACACCTTCCTGAGAGCGTGCTTGATCTCCCTGTTCCTCATGCTGTAGATAACAGGGTTCAGTGTTGGAGGAACCACTGCGTACAGAAGTGCCACTGTCAGATCCAGGAGTGGGGAAGAAATGGAGGGGGGCTTCAGGTAGGCAAAAGCGCCAGTGCTGAGAAAGAGGGAGACCACGGCCAGGTGAGGGAGGCATGTGGAGAAGGCTTTGTGCCATCCCTGCTCACAGGGCATCCTCAGCACTGCCATGAAGATCTGCACATACGACACCACTATGAAAACAAAGCAGCCAAATACTAAACTGATACTAAAATTGAGAAACACAGTTTCCCTGAGATTTGATTCTGAGCAGGAGAGTATGAGGATCTGGGGGATTTCACAGAAAAACTGGTTGACAACATTGACTTGGCAGAGAGGCAGTGAAAATGTACTGGCAGTGTGCAGCAGAGAATTGAGAATACCAGTGCCCCAGGCAGCTGCTGCCATGGTGGCACAAGCTCTGCTGTCCATCAAGGTCCCGTAGTGCAGGGGCTTGCAGATGGCAACGTAGCGGTCATAGGACATGATGGTGAGAAGGGAATACTCTGCTGACATGAAGAAGGTAAAGAAAAAGAGCTGTGCAGCACATCCTGTGTAGGAGATGGCCCTGGTGTCCCAGAGGGCATTGGCCATGGCTTTGGGGAGAGTGGTGGAGATGCAGCCCAGGTCGAGGAGGGCCAGGTTGAGGAGGAAGAAGTACATGGGGGTGTGGAGGCGGCGGTCGCAGGCTACGGCTGTGCTGATGAGGACGTTGCCCAGGAGGGCAGCCAGGTAGATGCCCAGCAAGAGCCAGAAGTGCAGGAGCTGCAGCTGCCGCGTGTCTGCCAACGGCAGAAGGAGGAACTCACTGATGGAGCTGCTGTTGGGCATCTGCTGTTGTTGGGCTTGGAGTCCTGTTCAGAGTGCAGAAGATAATGACAAGTCCAGACCATTCTCAGAGACACTCCTCCTGCTATAGTATGAAATGTTTTCATTCTCCTACAACAGTGTACATTTAGCACCATTACCTGCCTTTAATTTCATATATTTCAGCATTCCTTAAGCAGAAGCAGCATATGGAGCTATAACCTTCCTCTTCTTTTCTTATCCCTCCTCCCTGGATATTTTCACGTGCTTCATGTCTCATATCTTTAACCCAACTGCTCTTAGAGCCCCAAAAGCAGCCTCTGTGCCATTCTGTGTGAATCCTAAAAAACTGCCTGTTTGCAGATGAAGTGAATTATCCATGTCTACTGAAATTTAAATTCCCTCATGACGGGAAAAGGAAACCCCCTGCCATGGCTATCCTCAAAAAAAACACCCTCACAAACATACTGTGGTGCAGTGGAGCTGTGATCCCCTGCCCCAGGCAGCAGCTGTGGCAGCACAAGCCCTGCCGGGGGGCTGCTTCCCCCCACACCACACGTCTCCCCGCAGCGCCCTGGGCAGCTCCACGGGCAGGCTGAGTGCTGAGCCTGGCAGGCGGCAGAGTCCCATACCCGGCACACAGCCCCTGGGGCACAGCAGGGACCCTGCTCTGCAGGACAGCCCTGGGCACCCGCCTGCAGCCCCGGCTGCACAGCCTGCAGCCATGCTGGGAAATGCAGGCCCCCCCAAACACACACAATGTAGCTCTTATGCTGCAGCACAGAAGCCCTCAGCTGGACCAGAAGGCTTTTTCCACAGTAAAGAAACATGCATTACCTGCAGCCAATCTGCTATGGAATGTCGCATATTTTGTTAACCCTCTATTAAAAGCAGCTGCATTGCCTACTGCATGAGACTTACCGTGATGTGGTCTGTGAGCGATGCTCCTTCATAGAGCTCACAGCCCGCTCACACAGTACATATCTTGTAAGCTCACTCCAATTTCTCTCCTCTCTTTCTGTCACCTGCAGGCTGTGCTGTGCAAAAGAGCTGCTCCTGGGCACAGCTGTCTCTCTACATCTCTGCCCACTTTTATGAGCTCCCTGTGTTTTAGGAGCCCAACCCAGCTGAGCAGTAGAGGATGTCATTTTTATCCTTCCCACTTGTCTCCCCTGAGATTTCCCTGCATCATCATGGCCATCAGTTCCTGAAAGTCAACAGCATCATGACTGTGCTTTGAAATTTGTTGAATTTAACAACAGATTTCAGGTGATCAGGGACAAATTCCTGACATGTGGTGAAGCCTCTCAGAGAGTGTTTGCTAAAGCAAAAATGAGCACACAGACAGGGACAGGATACCATAGAATCATAGAAACACCAAGGTTGGAAATGACCTAAAAGATCATCCAGTCCAGCTGTTCACCTATCACCAATAGCTCACACAAATCCATGGCCCTCAACACAACGTACAGTGATTCCTGGAACACCTCCAGGGTCGGCGAATCCACCCCCACCCTTGGCAGTCCATGCCAGGTCCCAAAGTTCAGGACGTGGCATTTGGTCTTGGTGAAACTCATCCCATTGGCTTCAGCCCAGATCTCCAGCCTGTCCAGATCCTTCAGTAGGTCCTTGCTAATGACAGACAGGTCCACACTCGCAGCCAATTTGGTGAAATCAGCAAACCTACATAGGATGCACTCAGTGCCCTCATCCAGGTCATCAATAAAAATATTGAAGAGGACAGGCCCCAGCACAGACCCGTGGGGAACACCAGGTAGGCACACAGGTGGGCGTCCAGGCGGGTCTTGAATATCTCCAGTGAAGGATACAACACAACCCCCTCGGGTAGCCTGTTCCAGTGCTCCATCACCCTCACCATAAAGAAGTTCTTGCACAAATTTGTGCAGAACTTCCTATGCTCCAGTTTCTGTTCAGTTCCCCTACTCATATTTCCACACACTGACATCACGACACCCAGGTCCCTCTCTACAGAGCTCCTCTCCAGCAGCTCATTCCCCAAACTGTCCTGGTGTGTGCAATTATTCCTTCCTAAGTGCAACACTCTACACTTGCTTTCATTGAACCTCGTCTGGTTTCTTGCTGCACATCTATCCAGCCTGTCCAGGTCTCGCTGAATGGCAGCACAGCCTTCAGGCGTGTCAGCCAATCATCAGCAAACTTGCTGAGGGTGGCCACTATCCCCTTGTCAAGGTCACTTATGAAGAAGCTGAACAAGACCAGGCTCAGCACCAACACCTGGGGAACACCGCTCCTTACAGGTCTCCAAATGGACTCTGCTTTGACAACGACCACCCTCTGTGCTCTGTCAGTCAGACAGTCCTCAACCCACCTCACTGTTCACTCATCTTTCCCACATTTCCTTATCTTTGTGATAAGGATATTGTGGGAGACAGTATCAAAAGCCTTGCTGAAATCAAGGTAGACAACATCTACCGCTCTCTCCCCATCCACCCAGCCAGCAACAGTGTTATAGAAGGCTACCAGGTTGGTCACACATGACCTCCACTTGGTAAACCCATGCTGACAACTCCTGATAACCTCCTTTTCTTCCAACTGTCTGAAGATGGCATTCAGCACAAGCTGTTCCGTCGCCTTTCCAGGGACAGAGGTGAGGCTCTCTGGCCTGTAGTTACCCAGATCTTCCTTCATACACATTTTTGAAGACAGGATTGACACTGGCTATCCTCCAGTCTTCAGGCACCTCCCCCATTCTCCAAGACCTCTCAAAGATGATAGAGAGTGGTTCTGCAGTCATCTCTGCCAGCTCCCTCAGCACACATGGATTTCTGAATATTGTTGTGGCCTAGGCGCTCATGGGCCAACTCTACCTTGACTAAAGGCAAGCCCTCCATTCCCCAGACCCTCTCACTAAGCTCCAGGGTCTGGGATTCCTGAAGGAGAGCTTTTACACTGAAGACAGAAGCAAAGTAGGCCTTCAGTATCTCCACCTTCTCAACAACCCCCATTACCAGAACACCTCCCTCACTTAGTAGGGACTCAGAGTCTCACTAGTCTTCATATTATTCTTAACGTAATTTCAAAAGCCTTTTTTATCATCCTTTTTAATGAGTGTCCACCCATTTACGTAATACTATGTTCTGCCTGTGAGGAAGCGTGAGAGGGAGGAGGGCCAGTCAGTGCTGGTTCTGTGGCAAGGTGTTTATCACTGAAGAATACTAACTGTTAATGGAAAGATATATGGTATTAACGGTGTTTATGGGAACTGAAGAACTGTATTGTTTGACAAACTGTTCTTATGGTATAAGAAAGCATAAATGTTAATGGCATATGGAAGTGTTGTTGAGGGAATGTGGAAGTGTATCTGAGGGTACAAATAGTGGAATAGTTCACAGAGGAAAAAGGGTTAAAGAGAAAGTGAGTTTATCTGCACTGACATGAGAGCAACCCCCCGCTCCATTCCCCTGCAAGCAGAGCAAAGCAGAGCAGAGCAGAGTAGAGCAACTGTCCCCATGTAGCATGTAGTGTTATTCTGCTTACTAAATGGATGAGCTCACTACAGAAGAGGCAAATCTTCTGTTCTGCTCCATCTCTGGCATACTCTGGAGTCCAAGGCATTTCAAAGCTATGGAACACCTACGTTCTTTCAATGATGACACCTTAGTATGCTCTGAACATCATATAGATTTCCAACTCACTGCCACAGGAAGTGCCCTGAGCCAAATTGAGAGACAGGATCTCCATGCCAAGGGTCTGGGAATCAGGTCTTGTCCTGTTTGCTTCTTAAGACAAAGGAGGATTTTCTTAGCATGCAGAGCCAATATGCCAGTGCCTTTGCCTGCCTGGAGTCATGGCTTCCAATTATCTGCTCTAACTAGTCCCTTGGGAAGCTTGCTTGCTAATGGCCCTCAGTGGGCCCATTAATACTCCAAGAAACTTCACTGTTACTTCTGACTTTGTCTTGCCAAGTACTTTATGCAAACTTCTCTCTGCACTGGAGGTTGATGGACTCAGCAGCAAATTCACCCTGGGGCCCATTCTAAACTAAAGAGCCTCTTGTGCCTTGTGCCTTCCTGTTCTCTTCTTCAGGTTTTCAGAACGTGTTCAGCAAAATGGAGAGAGCTTAAAGAGCAAGAATCCAAAATGCATTTAATGTCTGTTTATATATAGTTTGTTTTATACAAGAAGTTAAAGAAGCACTTTGCAACTGATGTCAATGCAGGTTGTCCCTAGTGAGTTCTATTCTGTTGCTGTGTGGACAAAGTTCCTCCTCAACCTCCCCACCCCTCTTCTACTCTCATTGGCCCCATGGGACTTGCATCACTTTTCCTCACATCACTCTTCTCCTCTGCCGTCACCCGCTCAGTGTTAAACCTACTTTGTACCAACTCCCACTGGCTTTCCACAGAGAACCAGCTGCACACAGAAAAAGAAAGAATTCTCTTTATTTATGGCCAACAAACAGAAGGAAAGGTGATGCAATTGAATGAACAGTAAAACACAGTGATCAACTGCATACCATGTCCAAGCTGATTCTATTGAGGTTTATCTTTCATAGGGAATATTTGCACAAGAAATGAGTTAGACACTGATAGGATGGGATAGATAGAATCACAGTGAAGGACTTGACAACAGATTTTTGAGGAATGGAGAAAATTCCAGTAATCTCCCTGGGATAGATCAGCCAGGGAGTTGGGAGGTATCAACGTAAAATTGAACAGGACTTGTGAGTATTTCACACACTGAGTATGAAAAATTAAAAAGAGAGAAAAAAAAAAAAGAAAAAGAAAAAAAAAAAGAAAGATAAAGAATGAAATGAAAAGGAAAAGGAAAATTAAAAGGAAAAGGAGAAGAAAACAACATAGCAAAAGAAAAAGAAAGAGAAAATGAAAAGATAGGAAGGGATAGAATCACGGTGAAGGAGTTGACAACACAGTCCATCAGACTTTGGTGAGATGGAGCAAACTTGAGTCTTCCCCCTAAAAGTCAGAAATCAGACTGATAATTGGGAGGTATCTGACTGAACAAAGACACGGGATGGGGAAATCTGGCAGGCAGTGACAGGAGCGTGTGTCTAAATGGCCTGCTGAAAACATGCCCTTAACCACGGCCATTTATTGAGGAGAACTGGAGACACCTGGAGGATGAGGGACATCAAATAGGCAGCAGGGAAAATCAGCGGCAGGCGCCGGGCTATAGTCACAGGTCATTGGCACTGGCACCGCTGTCTGTGTCTCTGAACCTGAAGGCATTTGTGCCCAGCAAAAACAATTCTGGAAAATATCGTAGTTTCAGAAAAAGAAAAAGAAAAAAAAAAAAAAGAAAAAAAAGGACATCAAATCACCTCAAAGATTCATATTTACAACTTAAAATGGAACAAGACTCATGAGAATTTCTCATGTTGAGAATGGTTAACACGTTCTCATTGATTTTGATCTTTGTCTTCAATCCTTTGTCTCAATTTTATTGACATTTATGAACATCTTCTAAGCTTACACCCTCAAAATAAATAAATAAATAAATAAAAAGAGATACATTAGCATCTTGCACTTGGCTTGATGCGCCTTTGAGCTTTATAATTCCCACCAGACCTTCCATGCTGGAGAGCATGAGATCCAGCAGAGAATCTCTCCACTTTGGTTCCTCCACAGCTTGGTCAAGAATCTCCCATCTGTGCTCTCCAGGGATCTGCTGGATGGCACATGCCCTGCTGTGCGGTCCCTGCAGCAGATACTGGAGTGAAAAAGGCTCCCAAAGAGGACAATGGCCTGACAACATGTTAAACCCATCTGTCTGCAGAGGGCACCTTCCAATTGCTCTCTATGATCAAGAAGCCAGGAACAGACACTAATGGTCTCCTCTGTTGGCCATTTCCATTAGCTCTGACCTGGCTGCTCTTCCATCCCCTGGCAGAGCTCAGTGCACTCTCACAGAGGGCAGTCGCCCTTCCTTGACTCCTCGCCCAATCCTAAAAACTCTTTCCTCCTTTGAAAAGAGGTTTTGTTCTTTACATATAAATTCGAGATCTGAAAAACCCAACCTTCATCAGATCCGTATTTTGGCCAAATATTGATTTTCCCTGTAGTGGCTCTCTAGGCCATATCTGACACAATATTTAAACATCTTTTCCTTATCCCTTTTCCTGGTTTTGGGATCATTTTAACCCGTCCTCCAACTCATACACTAACCACCAATGATTACATTATTTGATGAGGGTGTTCTTGCTTAGAGTCCCTCCTGGTTCCCCAGCAATATCCCTCCAATATGCCAATATACATCCTAAGAGACTTTCTTAGGTATCTCTTTCCCTTATGTTCGTACACACACGAGGAGGGGGAACAATGGTTCAAAAACAAATTTCGTAAAGTTAACATGTTAAAGCGGAGGTAACACAACCCTACTGTTTCTCTAATCTGGATCATTATCACATTTAAACCGCGGTATTTTCTACAACAAAAGCAACAGGTTCTCGATAATAATTGTGGTTTGCCTTTTGTGGGCTTTTTCCCCCACCCGACTGCATATGCACTTCACTAATATGTGCGTTACAATTGCCACAATACTAACAACAATTAATAAGACAAAAACATCGTAACAAATACAAAAACATCGCAACATATAGAACATAGAGGTGTTTCGCTTCGTCCGTCCCCGGCCGTTTCCCTCGCGGGAGGACGGAACCGCGGGTCGGGACTCCGCATTCGCCCCGTAGCTGTGCTGCGTCTCACTCACAACCACACTCACACAGATTGCACAAGACCGGTCTAGTATCTTTCCCAAGGGGCTATCTTTGGGCACAGTGTTAGGGACCCTTTTACCCTGTTATACGGAGCTCCTATTACCCATCCCTCCGGAGTGCTACTGTGAACTACCCAGCTCACAGGCTCCCACACTCCGATTCTCGGATTTTTGGGCCCAATCCCTCGGGAGCACCCGCTCCGTCTCTGGGATTAAATAGGGGTGTACTGCTGGCACTTCGTCAAGTGCGCAGGGTACCGTACACCAACAGCTCCCACCCGAGACTCTCGCTTTCAGCACTGCAGCCGCTTCGTCCGTCTCCGGCCGTGCCCCTCGCGGGACAACGGAACCGCGGATTGGGACTCCGCACTCAATTCGCACTAGAAGTGCGTCTCAGTCACACACACTCAAGAGTCTCAACCCAAGATAAGAATTAAATTCCCTTACCTTGATCCGTGCACGAATTTTCCGGGTCTGCAAGGGTTAACACCTGTGCCAGCCTAGCCCCTTGGCTTTCACAGAGTCCGTCCTTTATGTAACAATCTCGGTTTCCTATCGGCTGTCCTGAGAAGTCACCTCACCACCCAGACAGGACCGCTAAAATCAGCGGAGTGCACTTATCCTGTCCAGTGCAGTGGGGGACACCCCAAGAAGCGATAATGACTCCGGACGAGCCCCCAAATTGTTGGAAATATCCTCAATAAATTTTGGTCAGGACGGTATCTCTGATAAAAAGCAGTTTTTATTCGCGATTGCAATGGCGGGCGCTCTGATTGCAGAAGCGCCCCTATGGACATGATGTTACAGTTTTTATACCTTTTCTCCCATATGTTTTCCCCTCCCCTCTCCCCTTTGGTTGGGTATTACAGGTTACAATTTTACCCGAGGTTTGCATTTGTTAATTACATTCTGAAATTTGTTAGTTCACTTGATATCTTGTCAGTCGCCATCCTGCTGTTTCTGTCTCCAAGATGTCTCGGTACTCTTATCGTATTCATATGTTGATTCCCTTCAAAGCTTCTTCCATTCTGTCCCAGACGCCTTTGTTAAACAAAGAGCCGGGGGGAGGTGGGGGTGGTGGTGATTCCAGTCCTTCCCGATATCTCTTCAGGCACATCCTTAGGTATTTTCACAACTTGTATATTTTTACAATGCGTACAACAAAACACTAAAATATACATTGTTGCTAGTTTATACAGGCATATTGTTAGTTCTATTTCAGACAGCTGGACAGACAGGAGCTGCAGTCTTTGTACCTAATAACTTCTACCTAATAACTACAAACTGCTTCACTTATATAATGAGACCTTGAAATAAAATATTCTCATCTTATTCTAAATGCAGAAACAACATTTGATTCCCTCAGTGCAAAACCGCAGAAGTAAACATCCTAATTGAAAATCATCACTGGACATAGCTGGACTGGATAGCTCATCTATGGTATCAGTGTGCAGAAGGTGGCACACAGATATTAGACCGATCGTGGGTCTTGGAGGTGACGTAGCAGCACGGACACACCATAGGCATGGCTTTGCTGAAGGCCCTGTGCTGCATTTGCAGCTGCATGTGAATTCACCAGACAGCCAGGTCTATCGCCTCTCTGGCCCTCAGCTGATGCCCAGGAAAGAGGTGTCTATCTCAGGGATTTCCCACACGGTTTACAAGCACTGGCACACATCAGGAGCAGCCCAGGCACTTGGGCATCACACAGTGTCTGTGTGTGAGCAGCTGCCTCCCCGCTGAAGGACCGAGGACTCAGAGCAGGAGCTCACATGCAGGCAACTCCTTGTGCACTTCTGAACTCAACCAGAGGAATCCCAGGTACTGAGATTCTTTGGGGAGCTGAATCCCATTTCAGCTCCAGGATTTCTGTCAAGGGATGAGACTCCTGCATTGCCTCAGCTGGATCACTGTCCTGCACAGGGAAAGTCCAAACCTCACCTCCCTTCTCTGGGTGCCCTCATCAAATGATCTGTGGGAGCACTCCCTATATGTCTCCAATAAGTCACTGACCACTGGATATGTGGTGGTTAATTGAGAGAATTTCATCGCACAGTCATGATGCTGTTGTCTTTCAGGAGCTGTTGGCCATGAGGACCCAGGGACATGTCAGGGGAGATGAGTGGGAAGGATAAAAATGACATAATCTGTTGCTGAGCTGGGCCGGGCTCCTGGGGCACAGGGAGCTCATAAAAGTGGGCAGAGATGCAGAGAGACAGCTGTGCCCAGGAGCAGCTCTTGTGCACAGCACAGCCTGCAAGTGACAGAAGCAGAGGAGAGAAACTGGAGAGAGCTTCCAGGATGTGTGTGGTGTGAGAGGGCTGCGTGCTGTCTGCAGGAGAGACCATGACAAGGTAAGTCTCACTGCAGACCGTGAGCTGCTTTTCAAAGAGGGTTAACTTAATTTGGGATATCCCATAGCAGATCTGGATGTAGGCACTGCATGTTTCTTTACTGTAGAAAAAGTCTTCTGCTCCAGCTGATGGAATCTATACTGCAGTGTCAGAGCACAGCCCTGATGGCTGCATGTCCCAGCATGGCTGCAGGCTGTGCAGCCGGGGCTGCAGGCGGGTGTCCAGTGCTGTCCTGCAGAGCAGGGTCCCTGCTGTGCCCCAGGGGCTGTGTGCCGGGTATGGGACTCTGCCGCCTGCCAGGCTCAGCACTCAGCCTGCCCGGGGAGCTGCCCAGGGCGCTGCGGGGAGACGAGTGGGGGGAAGGAGCCCCCCCGCAGGGCTTGTGCTGCCACAGCTGCTGCCTGGGGCAGGGGAACACAGCTCCACTGCACAACTGAATGTTTATGATGGTGTTTCGTTTGAGTATAGCCAAGGCAGGGGGTTTCCTTTTCCTGTTCTGAGGGAATCTTAATTTTCAGTAGACATGGATAATTCACTTAATCTGCAAACAGGCAGTTTTTTAGGATTCACACTGAATGGCACAGAGGCTGCTTTTGGGGCTCTAAGAGCAGTTGGGTTAAAGATATGAGACATGAAGCACATGAAAATATCCAGGGAGGAGGGATAAGAAAAGAAGATGAAGGTTAGAGCTCCATATGCTGCTTCTACTTAAGGAATGCTGTAATATATGAAATTAAAGGCAAGTAATGGTGCTAAATGTACACTGTTGTAGGAGAATGAAAATATTTCATAGTATAGCATAAGGAGTGTCTCTGAGAATGGTCTGGACTTGTCATATCTAATAACTTCTACCTAATAACTACAAACTGCTTCACTTTTACTTTCTTTTCTCTACAAAAGAAGGCAGGGGGTTTCCTTTTCCTGTTCTGAGGGAATCTTAATTTTCAGTAGACATGGATAATTCACTTAATCTGCAAACAGGCAGTTTTTTAGGATTCACACTGAATGGCACAGAGGCTGCTTTTGGGGCTCTAAGAGCAGTTGGGTTAAAGATATGAGACATGAAGCACGTGAAAATATCCAGGGAGGAGGGATAAGAAAAGAAGAGGAAGGTTATAGCTCCATATGCTGCTTCTGCTTAAGGAATGCTGAAATATATGAAATTAAAGGCAGGTAATGGTGCTAAATGTACACTGTTGTAGGAGAATGAAAACATTTCATACTATAGCAGGAGGAGTGTCTCTGAGAATGGTCTGGACTTGTCATTATCTTCTGCACTCTGAACAGGACTCCAAGCCCAACAACAGCAGATGCCCAACAGCAGCTCCATCAGTGAGTTCCTCCTTCTGCCGTTGGCAGACACGCGGCAGCTGCAGCTCCTGCACTTCTGGCTCTTGCTGGGCATCTACCTGGCTGCCCTCCTGGGCAACATCCTCATCAGCACAGCCGTAGCCTGCGACCGCCGCCTCCACACCCCCATGTACTTCTTCCTCCTCAACCTGGCCCTCCTCGACCTGGGCTGCATCTCCACCACTCTCCCCAAAGCCATGGCCAATGCCCTCTGGGACACCAGGGCCATCTCCTACACAGGATGTGCTGCACAGCTCTTTTTCTTTCTCTTCTTCCTCTCAGCAGAGTATTCCCTTCTCACCATCATGTCCTATGACCACTACGTTGCCATCTGCAAGCCCCTGCACTACGGGACCTTGATGGACAGCAGAGCTTGTGCCACCATGGCAGCAGCTGCCTGGGGCGCTGGGGTTCTCAATTCTCTACTGCACACTGCCAGTACGTTTTCACTGCCTCTCTGCCAAGGCAATGTAGTGAAACAGTTTTTCTGTGAAATCCCCCAGATCCTCATACTCTCCTGCTCAGAATCAAATCTCAGGGAAACTGTTTTTCTCAATTTTAGTATCAGTTTAGTATTTGGCTGCTTCGTTTTCATAGTGGTGTCGTATGTGCAGATCTTCATGGCCGTGCTGAGGATGCCCTGTGAGCAGGGACGGCACAAAGCCTTCTACACATGCCTCCCTCACCTGGCTGTGGTCTCCCTCTTTCTCAGCACTGGCTTTTTTGCCTACCTGAAGCCCCCGACCATTTCCTCCCCACTCCTGGATCTGACAGTGGCACTTCTGTACTCAGTCATTCCTCCAACACTGAACCCATTTATCTACAGCATGAGGAACAGGGAGATCAAGCATGCTCTCAGGAAGGTGTTGCAATACACACTATTCCAGCTTCCATAAAATGCACAATTTCCTCATAGGATTCCCAGTGATGGTTCTTAATGTTCTATGCATCTTGGTTGTTTGATTACTTGAGATATAGCAACGTAAAAAATAAATAAATAAATAAATAAATAAATAAAATTGAACTCATAAATAAAAATGTATTACAATTCTTTCCTAACTAATTTCCATTTTTTCACTCCAAGAGCTCATGTAAACATGTATCCAGATTCCCTGAATACGTTTGAAGATACCTAAAATGTTTTCAAAAAAGACATTTGCTTAGGTTTTCTGTTTTCCTACTTTGTCTGGATTTGGGGAGGTACAGCCACAGACAGCAGCTCAACGTGCTCTTTTGATTTCTGATCTCTTTACACCACCAAAGTGCTCTCAAGTCCTCTCATTTGTGCAGTCCTGAAGGTCTTGTGTGTCTCACGACTGTCCTGTTGCCTCTACAGCAGCAATCCAGTGCTGCAGTCAGTAGCTGGCAATATGAACGGCTGTGTCAGAGCTGATCTCCTTGCTGGCACTGCCATAACAAGAGGGCCCCTTTAGAGCAGGTCCAGAGAACTGGAGTCCTCTTCCAAAGCTGGTGTAAGGAATCTACCTCAGGAGCTACTCCCTGAGAAAACCTCGAGATCTTCTGGTGCTCTTCAGTGTGTGACCAGATCAAATTGAATAGTCCCAAGGAGACCCGTAAGCGTCTCATGGCAGTGCTGTGGTTTAAAGTTTATGGGTTGAGACAAAGAGAAAAAGAAAAGGATAATAATTATGAGAAATGTATTTATAAATATATAATTAGTATATTTTCACACATATACAACATATTCAGTTGCAAACATATATGCACAGATACTAAATACATATGCATATCTGTTTGCAGATACTAGTCCAGGACTAGTTGCAGGGGTTTTAACAGCCAGGAGGTTCACTGTAGGAGCTGAAGTGGCTGTCTGACTGTTGCAGGAGTCGAAGTGACCTCAGAGCTCATTGCCAGAGCTGGAATCACCACAGGACATGTGACTAAGCTGAAGCAGCCAATGGGCTCATTGGAGGGGTTGGAGTGACCACAGGGCTGAACCTCCTGGCACAGTGCACCTCCCCTGGGAGGAATTTGTAGGATTTTCTTATTACCATCCCTGGAACAGCTACAGGACCCGTAGCAGGAGTGACTGCAGAGCTCATTATGAGGGGTGGAGTGACAGCGGGATCTGTCCTACAGCTTGGAACAACTGCAGGACACGTGGCAAAAACTTCAAACTGCTGCAGGTTCTGTGCCAGGAGTTGCAGAGGTCACAGCACTGTCAACATTTCCAGGTCACTGAATCTGGCACACTGCAGTCATGTGTGTTTTTTGGGGAATTACCAGAACCACAGCAGACCTGCCCCCAATATTCTACCAGTTTCGCAGGATCCTGCAGTTCCTCGGAGATGAAGTTCCAAAGCCCTGGTGGTGCCCACCTCTCCAGGCAGCTGCCCAGACGGTCCCACACCCCCTGCCATGCAGAGCCTTCTCACCTTGGGGCAGATCTCTCACTGATATTCCTGAATAATGTTTAACCTCAATCCTAGATTCATAGAATCACGAAGGTTAGAAAAGGCCTAAAAGATCATCCAGTCCAACCGTTCACCTATTACCAATAGCTCCCACTAAACCATGTCCCTCAACGCAATGTCCAGTCACACCTTGAATAGCCCTGGGCTCCCAGAGAAGTCAATGTCAAATGTGTAATTCCTAATCATACCAACAGTATTACTTCCAAAACCCAAAGATGACCACAGAGCAGACTGTGCACAAAATTTCATTTGTCAGCTGCCAATTTTATCATGATACAAACCAGTGTCAAACAGCATAGCTAAATAAATACCCTAATCCAGCATCCTGAGTTGCCAAATAATGTAGCAGGGAAAACAAGCAGCAAGCAAGGAGCTGTGCAATGCAGCTTCATGAGAGGACTCAGCAAGCTCCACAAACAGGGAAACTATCAGCATCATGGCCAGCAGTTCCCAACTCCCACAAAGCCCTGTGTTAACTCGCTCTGGACAGATGTGCTGTTATCTCAACACTTTGAGCCTCACATCAGGCACCAAAATGACGGTGGTTGTTGAACCCAACATGTGGCTCAGCAGCACACAGTGCTCAGTGCACTGCCCCATTCCCAGTGGGATGGGGAACAGAACTGGGAAAAAAAAGTACATCGTGTGGGTTGTAACAAAGCAATTTACTAAGAGAGATAAAAGGAGAGGAGTAATAGTTATCACTATATATCCATTGATATGGAATCGTATGTAACAACTGATGCACAAGCTCTTGCTCAGCACCAGACTGAAGCACAGCTGGGCTCTGGTCAGTGAAGAGACTGAGATGAACTCCCACCCCTTTCAATACAATTTCTGCTTGCTGTCAGCTGATAGAGAACGTCCCTTTGGCCACTTTCAGTCAGCTGTCCTCACTCTGTTCCCTCCCAGCTCCATGTGCCCTCCACTGACCATGGCCTTGGCTCCGTACAACACTGCTTAGCAGCAGCTGTAAACACCAGAGTGTTATCAATGGTTTTCTCCTAGAACCAAAACACTGCACCATAGCAGGCAGTCTGAAGACAATTCCATCTGAGCTGTAACTCAGATTCCTGCCTGTCCTCCTCCTCTTGTTCTTCCTGATCAGGAAGCAAGGAACAGAATCTGCCGCCCTCCTCTTTGTGCCTTTTCCATCAGTTCTCAGCTGGCTCCTCTGCCATCCCCAGGCAGAGCTCAGTGCACTCTCACAAAGGGCAGCAGCCTTTCCTCATCTTCCTTGCCCATCCATCATGAAGTGTCAGTGAATAGTGAAAAGGGACCCCATAGTAGATGAAAAGAGAACACTTTGCTACAGAAAGGGAAAGGGGGCCTCACTAAGGCAAAGGGTAGTTACAGATAGATAGTTTTTGTTAAGGGGAGCTGAGAGAGGGGGAATAGCAGACGCTAAGCTTGAGAAAACAAGGGGATGAAGGCCATGAAGATCAGGGTGGAACAGCCCGAGAACAGCGTGGTGATTAGATGTCCACAGAGCAACTGGAACCAGGTTGGGGGGTGCCCCTCCTGAAGGGTCGAAAGTTTACGATGAGGAAGATGATGAGCCTTCATCCCATGACCACCCCCACAACTCACTACGCATGCACAAGGGGGGAGGGACTGCATGCTAATGGGGTCTGAGGAATGTAATGAATATGTATCCCAATTCCTGCCAACATAATGATCTATTAGTTCAGCCTGTATCTGTTGCACGCTTTCTCCTGACGGTGTGCAAGTGAGGTGGAGCTACCCCCCTTGCACCAGGGTGTGTGTGCATCACTCATTAAACATACCTGCTTTATAACTACTTGGTGGTTATGGGGTTTGATTCCGCAAGTCACCATCTCTAGGGCCATCCTGCTCTATTGCCTGCTCCATTATCGGGGTGATGAGTCCATCAAGGCCTTTATATGGGACCTCATTCATCCCAATGACAACGGGAAGGCCGGCAAGCAACAAGGTAAGTGCGACCCATAAGTGTGACCCCATAGGGGCCAATGGGGACCCCAGCCCCATAAGTGGGAACACAGACTCATAAGTGGGACCAATATGTGAGGATCCAGACCCATAAGTGGGCCCCCAGACCCATAAGTGTGACCCAAAACCCCATAACTATGATTCTAGCCCCGTAAGTGTGACCCCATAGTGGCCAATGGGGACCCCAGCCCCATTAGTGGGAACACAGACCCATAAGTGTGGCCCCAAACCCCATAAGTATGATTCTAGCCCCATAAGTGACACCCCAGACCTCATAAGTGCCTCCGCAGCCCCATAAGTTTGACCCATAAGAGAGGCTCCAAACCCATAAGTGTGACCCCATAGGGGCCAATGGGGACACCAGCCCCATAAGTGGGAACACAGACCCATAAGTATGACCGAAAACACAATAACTATAGACTTGGAGATGGCCCCAGCCCCATAAGTGGGTGTCCAGACCCATAAGTTGTACCCAAAACCCCATAACTGAGTTCCTAAGTGTGAATCCAGCCCCATAAGTGGGACTCCAGCCCCATAAGTGAGGCTCCAGACCCATAAGTGAGGCTCCAGACCCATAAGTGTGACCCCATAGGGGCCAATGGGGACCCCAGCCCCATAACTGCATCCCCAGCCCCATAACTGTAACCCCAACCCCATAACTGAGACCCTAAAGACTTGGAGATGTCCCCAGCCTCATAAGTGGGACACCATAGGGGCCAGTGGGGACCCCAGCCCCATAACTGGGAACACAGACCCATAAGTGTGACCCATAAGTGCCTCCCCAGCCCCATAAGTGAGTCCCCAACCCCATCAGTTTGACCTCATAGAAGCCAATGGGGACCCCAGCCCCATAAGTCCATCCCTAGCCGCATAAGTGTGACCCAAAACCCCATAACTGAATCTTCAGCCTGATAACTGTGTCCCCAGCCCCATAACTATAGACTTAGAGATGTTCCCAGCCCCCGAAGTGTGACCCATAAGTGCATCCCCAGGCCCATAATTGGGTCCCCAGCCCCATAAGTGTTACCCATAACTGAGTCCCCAGCCCCATAAGTGGGAACACAGCCCCATAAGTGCATCCCCAGCCCCATAAGTGTGATCCGGCCCCATAAGTGTGACCCATAAGTGAGGCTCCAGCCCCATAAGTGGGTCCTCAGACCCATAAGTGGGACCCCAGACCCATAACTGCGTCTTCAGCCCCATAAGTGTAGCCCATAACTACATCCCCAGCCCCTTAAGTGTGACCCATATCTGCATTCCCAGCCCCATAAGCGTGACCCGTAACTGCATCTCCAGCCTCATAACTGAGTCCCCAGCCCCATAAGTGTGTCCCCAGCCCCATATGTGCATCCTCAGCCCCATAAGTGTGACCCATAAGTTCCTCCCCAGCCCCATAAGTGCATCCCCAGCCCCACAAGTGAGACCCCAGTCTTCATAACTGCATCTCAAGCCCCATAAGTGTCACCACAATGGGGACACTATGGGGGTCCCTGGTTGACATACCTGTACCCAGCCCCATAAGTGTGACCCATAAGTGGTTCCCCAGCCCCATAGGTTCATCTCCAGCCCCATAAGTGCACTCCCAGCCCCATACCTGCATCCCCAATCCCATAACTGCATCCCCAGCCCCATAAGTGGGAACACAGACCCATATCTGAGTCCCCAGCCCCATAACTGCATCCCCAGCCCCATAAGTGTGTCTTCAGCATCCTCAAGGGGAAGAGAGCTGGATCTGCTGACAGTGCTGCAGCCTCTGCAACTGTTGGAGCAGACTCTGCAGCAGCTCCAAGGTTTTGCTACACGTTCTGCACTTACTCCACACTCTGGACAGATCCCGCTGTCACTCCACCCCTCATAATGAGCTCTGCAGTCACTCCTGCTATGGGTCCTGTAGCTGTTCCATGTATTGCTATAAGAAAATGAAACAAATTCCTCCCAAGGGAGGTGCACTGTGCCAGGAGGTTCAGCCCTGTGGTCACTCCAACCCCTCCAATGAGCCCAGTGGCTGCTCCAACTTCGTCACATGTCCTGTGGTGGTTCCAGCTCTGGCAATGAACTCTGGGGTCACTTCAACTCCAGCAACAGCCTGAAAGTCAGTACAGCTCCTACAGTGAACCCTATGGCTGTTAAAACCCCTGCAACTAGTCCTGGACTTGCAAACAGATAAACATAGGGATTAGTTCATATATGTTTGCAACTGCATATGTTGTATATGTGTGAAAATACACTAAATATATTATATATGTATAAACACATTTGTCATAATTATTATCTTTTTCTTTTTCTCTTTATCTCAACCCATAAAATTTAAACCACAGCACTGCCCCGAGTCTCTTACTGATCTCCTTGGGAATGTTCAGTTTATCCGGTCACGCACTGAAGAGCACCAGAATATCTTGAGGATTTCTCAGGGAGCAGCTCCTAAGGTATATTCCTTACACCAGCTTTGGAAGAGGCCTCCAGTTCTCTGGCCCTGCTCTAAAGGGGCCCTCTTGTTATGGCAGTGCCAGCAAGGAGACCAGCTCTGACAGACCTGTTCATATTGCTGGCTACTGACAGCAGCCCTGGATTGCTGCTGTAGAGGCAACAGGAAAGTCGTGAGACACACAAGACCTTCAGGACTGCACAAATGAGAGGGCTCGAGAGCACTGTGGTGGTGTAAAGAGATCAGAAATGAAAAGAGCACGTTGAGCTGCTGTCTGTGGCTGTACCTCCCCAAATCCAGACAAAGTATGAAGAAAGAAAACCTAAGCAAATGTCTTTTTTGAAAACATTTCAGGTATCTTCAAATGTATTCAGGGAATCTGGTTACATGTTTACATGAGCTCTTGGAGTGAAAAAATGGAAATTAGGTAGGAAAGAATTGTAATACATTTTTATTTATGAGTTCAATTTTTTTTTTTTTTTTTTTTTTATGTTGCTATATCTCACGTAATCAAACAAACAAAGATACATAGAACATAAAGAACCATCACTGGGAATCCTATGAGGAAGTTGTGCATTTTATGGAAGTTGGAATAGTGATAATTTTAACATCTTCCTGAGAGCGTGCTTGATCTCCCTGTTCCTCATGCTGTAGATGAGGGGGTTCACTGCTGGAGGAACCACTGCGTAGAGAAGTGCCACTGTCAGATCCAGGAGTGGGGAGGAAATGGTCGGCGGCTTCAGGTAGGCAAAAGCGCCAGTGCTGACAAATAGGGAGACCACGGCCAGGTGAGAAAGGCATGTGGAAAAGGCTTTGTGCCGTCCCTGCTCACAGGGCATTCTCAGCACAGCCATGAAGATCTGCACATACGACACCAGTATGAAAACAAAGCAGCCAATGCCTAAACTCACACCAAAAAAGAGAAACACAACTTCCCTGAGATTTGATTCTGAGCAGGAGAGTTTGAGGATCTGGGGATTTCACAGAAAAACTGGTTGACAACATTGCCTTGGCAGAGAGGCAGTGAAAACGTACTGGCAGTGTGCATCAGGGAATAGAGAACCCCAGTGCCCCAGGCAGCTGCTGCCATGGTGGCACAAGCTCTGCTGTCCATTAAGGTCCCGTAGTGCAGGGGCTTGCAGATGGCAACGTAGCGGTCATAGGACATGATGGTGAGAAGGGAATACTCTGCTGAGAGGAAGAAGAAAATGAAAAAGAGCTGTGCAGCACATCCTGTGTAGGAGATGGCCCTGGTGTCCCAGAGGGCGTTGGCCATAGCTTTGGGGAGAGTGGTGGAAATGCAGCCCAGGTCGAGGAGGGCCAGGTTGAGGAGGAAGAAGTACATGGGGGTGTGCAGGCGGTGGTCGCAGGCTACGGCTGTGCTGATGAGGCTGTTGCCCAGGAGGGCAGCCAGGTAGATGCCCAGCAAGAGCCAGAAGTGCAGGAGCTGCAGCTGCCGCGTGTCTGCCAACGGCAGCAGGAGGAACTCGCTGATGGAGCTGCTGTTGGGCATCTGCTGTTGTTGGGCTTGGAGTCCTGCTCAGAGTGCAGAAGATAATGACAAGTCCAGACCACTCTCTGAGGCATTCCTCTTGCTATACTATGAAATGTATTTATTCTCCTACAACAGTGTACATTTAGCACCATTACTTGCATTTAATTTCATGTATTTCAGCATTCCTTAAGCAGAAGAAGAATATGGAGCTCTAACCTTCCTCTTCTTTTGTTATACATCCTCCCTGGATATTTTCATGTGCTTCATGTCTCATATCTTTAACCCAACTGCTCTTAGAGCCCCAAAAACATCCTCTGTGCCATTCAGTGTGAATCCTAAAAAACTGCCTGTTTGCAGATTGAGTGAATTATCCATGTCTACTGAAAATTAAGATTCCCTCAGAACAGGAAAAGGAAACCCCCTGCCTTGGCTATCCTCAAACGAAACACCATCACAAACATACTGTTGTGTAGTGGAGCTGTGATCCCCCTGCCCCAGGCAGCAGCTGTGGCAGCACAAGCCCTGCCGGGGGGCTGCTTCCCCCCACACCTCTCCCTGCAGCGCCCTGGGCAGCTCCCCGGGCAGGCTGAGTGCTGAGCCTGGCAGGCGGCAGAGTCCCATACCCGGCACACAGCCCCTGGGGCACAGCAGGGACCCTGCTCTGCAGGACAGCCCTGGGCACCCGCCTGCAGCCCCGGCTGCACAGCCTGCAGCCGTGCTGGGACATGCAGCTCCCCCCCACACACACACAACGTAGCTCTTATGCTGCAGCACAGAAGCCCTCAGCTGGACCAGAAGGCTTTTTCCACAGTAAAGAAACATGCATTACCTGCAGCCAATCTGCTATGGAATGTCGCATATTTTGTTAACCCTCTATTAAAAGCAGCTGCATTGCCTACTGCATGAGACTTACCGTGATGTGGTCTGTGAGCGATGCTCCTTCATAGAGCTCACAGCCCGCTCACACAGTACATATCTTGTAAGCTCACTCCAATTTCTCTCTTCTCTTTCTGTCAGCTGCAGGCTGTGCTGTGCACAAGAGCTGCTCCTGGGCACAGCTGTCTCTCTAAATCTCTGCCCACTTTTATGAGCTCCCTGTGTTTTAGGAGCCCAACCCAGCTGAGCAGTAGAGGATGTCATTTTTATCCTTCCCACTTGTCTCCCCTGAGATTTCCCTACATCATCATGGCCAGCAGTTTCTGAATGTCAACAGCATCATGACTGTGCTTTGGAATCTGTTGAATTTAACAACAGATTTCAGGTGATCAGTGACAAATTCCTGACATGTGGTGAAGCCTCTCAGAGAGTGTTTGCTAAAGCAGAAAGGAGCACACAGACAGGGACAGGATACCATAGAATCATAGAAACACCATGGTTGGAAATGACCTAAAAGATCATCCAGTCCAGCTGTTCACCTATCACCAATAGCTCCCACTAAACCATGGCCCTCAACACAACGTCCAGTGATTCCTGGAACTCCTCCAGGGTCGGTGAATCCACCCCCACCCTTGGCAGTCCATGCCAGGTCACAAAGTTCAGGACGTGGCATTTGGTCTTGGTGAAACTCATCCCATTGGCTTCAGCCCAGATCTCCAGCCTGTCCAGATCCTTCAGTAGGTCCTTGCTAATGACAGACAGGTCCACACTCGCAGCCAATTTGGTGAAATCAGCAAACCTACATAGGATGCACTCAGTGCCCTCATCCAGGTCATCAATAAAAATATCAAAGAGGACAGGCCCCAGCACAGACCCCCGGGGAACACCAGGTAGGCACACAGGTGGGCGTCCAGGCGGGTCTTGAATATCTCCAGTGAAGGATACAACACAACCCCCTCGGGTAGCCTGTTCCAGTGCTCCATCACCCTCACCATAAAGAAGTTCTTGCACAAATTTGTGCAGAACTTCCTATGCTCCAGTTTCTGTTCAGTTCCCCTACTCATATTTCCACACACTGACATCACGACACCCAGGTCCCTCTCTACAGAGCTCCTCTCCAGCAGCTCATTCCCCAAACTGTCCTGGTGTGTGCAATTATTCCTTCCTAAGTGCAACACTCTACACTTGCTTTCATTGAACCTCGTCTGGTTTCTTGCTGCACATCTATCCAGCCTGTCCAGGTCTCGCTGAATGGCAGCACAGCCTTCAGGCGTGTCAGCCAATTATCAGTAAACTTGCTGAGGGTGGCCACTATCCCCTTGTCAAGGTCACTTATGAAGAAGCTGAACAAGACCAGGCTCAGCACCAACACCTGGGGAACACCGCTACTTACAGGTCTCCAAATGGACTCTGCTTTGACAACGACCACCCTCTGTGCTCTGTCTGTCAGACAGTCCTCAACCCACCTCACTGTTCACTCATCTTTCCCACATTTCCTTATCTTTGTTATAAGGATATTGTGGGAGACAGTATCAAAAGCCTTGCTGAAATCAAGGTAGACAACATCTACCGCTCTCTCCCCATCCACCCAGCCAGCAACAGTGTTATAGAAGGCTACCAGGTTGGTCACACATGACCTCCACTTGGTAAACCCATGCTGACAACCCCTGATAACCTCCTTTTC
Source organism: Coturnix japonica (assembly GCF_054131305.1). Taxonomy (NCBI): domain Eukaryota; kingdom Metazoa; phylum Chordata; class Aves; order Galliformes; family Phasianidae; genus Coturnix; species Coturnix japonica. The sequence goes on from NC_140686.1 coordinate 1,185,797, forward strand.
TTCCAACTGTCTGAAGATGGCATTCAGCACAAGCTGTTCCATCGCCTTTCCAGGGACAGAGGTGAGGCTCTCTGGCCTGTAGTTACCCAGATCTTCCTTCATACACATTTTTGAAGACAGGATTGACACTGGCTATCCTCCAGTCTTCAGGCACCTCCCCCATTCTCCAAGACCTCTCAAAGATGATAGAGAGTGGTTCTGCAGTCATCTCTGCCAGCTCCCTCAGCACACATGGATTTCTGAATATTGTTGTGGCCTAGGCGCTCATGGGCCAACTCTACCTTGACTAAAGGCAAGTCCTCCATTCCCCAGACCCTCTCACTAAGCTCCAGGGTCTGGGATTCCTGAAGGAGAGCTTTTACACTGAAGACAGAAGCAAAGTAGGCCTTCAGTATCTCCACCTTCTCAACAACCCCCATTACCAGAACACCTCCCTCACTTAGTAGGGACTCACAGTCTCACTAGTCTTCATATTATTTTTAACGTAATTTCAAAAGCCTTTTTTATTATCCTATTTAATGAGTGTCAACCCATTTACGTAATACTATGTTCTGCCTGTGAGGAAGCGTGAGAGGGAGGAGGGCCAGTCAGTGCTGGTTCTGTGGCAAGGTGTTTATCACTGAAGAATACTAACTGTTAATGGAAAGATATATGGTATTAACGGTGTTTATGGGAACTGAAGTACTGTATTGTTTGACAAACTGTTCTTATGGTATAAGAAAGCATAATTGTTAATGGCATATGGAAGTGTTGTTGAGGGAATGTGGAAGTGTATCTGAGGGTACAAATAGTGGAATAGTTCACAAAGGAAAATGTTTAAAGAGAAAGTGAGTTTATCTGCACTGACATGAGAGCAACCCCCCGCTCCATTCCCCTGCAAGCAGAGCAAAGCAGAGCAGAGCAGAGTAGAGCAACTGTCCCCATGTAGCATGTAGTGTTATTCTGCTTACTAAATGGATGAGCTCACTACAGAAGAGGCAAATCTTCTGTTCTGCTCCATCTCTGGCATACTCTGGAGTCCAAGGCATTTCAAAGCTATGGAACACCTACGTTCTTTGTCTCTTCATGTCTCAATGATGACACCTTAGTATGCTCTGGGCTGTCATTTCAATTGCATCTAAGTAAGTTAAGAGTCATGACAGCTGACTGGAAGGCCAATGGTCCCCTAAAGTGCATCAAGTAAGTTATTGCTATCTGGGTGAGGGAAAGGGTCGTCCCTGTCTGCTCTGCACTGCTGCAGCCTCACCTGGAGCTGGAGCACTGGGTGCACTTCTGGGCACCGCAGAAGATCAAGTGCATCAAACTATGGGGGAGTGTGATCTGAGAGATCAGAGATTCAGAGTTACATTGGGATTGACTGCTTGTTCAGACGGGGCCCTTCTCACATCCCACATCCTGTCATGAGACACAGGGCACATGTGGGTTATGAACTTGACAGCATTTCTGCAACACATGCAGAGCCTGGGATCTTCCCTTCCCATGTCTTTCACTTAACATCATATAGATTTCCAACTCACTGCCCCAGGAAGTGCCCTGGGCCAACATGAGAGACAGGATCTCCCTGCCAAGGGTCTGGGAATCAGGTCTTGTCCTGTTTGCTTTTTAAGACAAAGGAGGATTTTCTTAGCATCAGAGCCACCATGCCAGTGCCTTTGCCTGACTGGAGTCATGGCTTCCAATTATCTGCTCTAACTAGTCCCTTGGGAAGCTTGCTTGCTAATGGCCCTCAGTGGGCCCATTAATACTCCAAGAAACTTCACTGTTACTTCTGACTTTGTCTTGCCAAGTACTTTATGCAAACTTCTCTCTGCACTGTAGGTTGATGGACTCAGCACCAAATGCACCCTGGGGCCCATTATAAACTAAAGAGCCTCTTGTGCCTTGTGCCTTCCTGTTCTCTACTTCAGGTTTTCAGAACGTGTTCAGCAAAATGGAGAGAGCTTAAAGAGCAAGAATCCAAAATGCATTTAATGTCTGTTTATATATAGTTTGTTTTATACATGAAGATAAAGAAGCACTTTGCAACTGATGTCAATGCAGGATGTCCCCAATGAGTTCTATTCTGTTGCTGTGTGGACAAAGTTCCTCCTCAACCTCCCCACCCCTCTTCTACTCTCATTGGCCCCATGGGACTTGCATCACTTTTCCTCACATCACTCTTCTCTGTTGTCACCCGCTCAGTGTTAAACCTCCTTTGTACCAACTCCCACTAGCTTTCCACAGAGAACCAGCTGCACACAGAAAAAGAAATATTTCTCTTCATTTATGGACAAAAAACAGAAGGAAAGGTGATGCAATTGAATGAACAGTAAAACACAGTGATCAACTGCATACCATGTCCAAACTGCTTCTGTTGAGGTTTATGTTTCACAGGGACTATTTCCTCAAGAAATGAGTTAGACACAGATAGGATGGGATAGATAGAATCACGGTGAAAGAGTTGACAACAGACTTTTGAGGAATGGAGCAAATTCCAGTAATCCCCCTGGGATAGATTAGCCAGGGAGCTGGGACGTATCAACTTAAAACTGAACAGGACTTGTGAGTATTTAACACACTGAGCATGAAAACTTAAAAAGAGAGAAAGAGAAAGAGAAAAAGAAAAAAAAGAAAGAAAGATAACGGATGAAAGGAAAAAGAAAATTAAAAGGAAAAGGAGAAGAAAACGACATAGCAAAAGAAAAAGAAAGAGAAAATGAAAAGATAGGAAGGGATAGAATCACGGTGAAGGAGTTGACAACACAGTCCATCAGACTTTGGTGAGATGGAGCAAACTTGAGTCATCCCCCTAAAAGTCAGAAATCAGACCGATAATTGGGAGGTATCTGACTGAACAAAGACAAGGGATGGGGAAATCTGGCAGGCTGCGGCAGGAGCGTGTGTCTAAATGGCCTGCTGAAAACATGCCCTTAACCACGGCCATTTATTGAGGAGAACTGGAGACACCTGGAGGATGAGGGACATCAAATAGGCAGCAGGGAAAATCAGCGGCAGGCGCCGGGCTATAGTCACAGGTCATTGGCACTGACACCGCTGTCTGTGTCTCTGAACCTGAAGGCATTTGTGCCCAGCAAAAACAATTCTGGAAAACATCGTAGTTTCAGAAAAAGAAAAAGAAAAAAAAAAAAAAAGAAAAAAAAGGACATCAAATCACCTCAAAGATTCATATTTACAACTTAAAATGGAAGAAGACTCATGAGAATTTCTCATGTTGAGAAGGGTTAACACGTTCTCATTGATTTTGATCTTTGTCTTCAATCCTTTGTCTCAATTTTATTGACATTTATGAACATCTTCTAAGCTTACACCCTCAAAATAAATAAATAAATAAATAAAAAGAGATACATTAGCATCTTGCACTTGGCCTGATGCTTCTTTGACCTTTATAATTCCCACCAGACCTTCCATGCTGGAGAGCATGAGATCCAGCAGAGAATCTCTCCACTTTGGTTCCTCCACAGCTTGGTCAAGAATCTCCCATCTGTGCTCTCCAGGGATCTGCTGGATGGCACATGCCCTGCTGTGCTGTCCCTGCAGCAGATACTGGAGTGAAAAAGGCTCCCAAAGAGGACAATGGCCTGACAACATGTTAAACCCATCTGTCTGCAGAGGGCACCTTCCAATTGCTCTCTATGATCAAGAAGCCAGGAACAGACACTGATGGTCTCCTCTGTTGGCCATTTCCATTAGCTCTGACATGGCTGCTCTTCCATCCCCAGGCAGAGCTCAGTGCACTCTCACAGAGGGCAGTCGCCCTTCCTTGACTCCTCTCCCATCCATCCTAAAGACTCTGTATCCCCCTTGCGCTACAGTGAAGTTGTTGTTGGAAATATCCTCAATAATTTTTGGTCAGGACGGTATCTCTGATAAAAAGCAGTTTTTATTCGTGATTGCAATGGTGGGCACCCTGATGGCAGAAGTGCACCTATGGACATGATGTTACAGTTTTTATACCTTTTCTCCCATATGTTTTCCCCTCCCCTCTCCCCTTTGGTTGGGCATTACAGTTTACAATTTTACCCGAGGTTTGCATTACATTCTGAAATTTGTTAGTTCACTTGCTATCTTGTCAGTCGCCATCCTGCTGTTTTTGTTTCCAAGGTGTCTCGGTACTCTTATCGTATTGATATGTTGATTCCCTTCAAAGCTTCTTCCATTCTGTCCTAGAGGCCTTTGTTAAACAAAGAGCCCGGGGGGTGGGGGGGGTGATTCCAGTCCTTCCCGATATCTCTTCAGGCACATCCTTAGGTATTTTTACAATGCGTACAACAAAACACTAAAACATACATTGTTGCTAGTTTATACAGGCATATTGTTAATTATTGTTAATTATTTTAACTTCTCCTCTTTGGATCCTTTATTACTCAGGTCTTATTTGTCCAGCACCAAAAACCAGTAGTTCTATTTCAGACAGCTGGGCAGACAGGAGCTGCAGTCTTTGTACCTGTGACTTCTACCTAATAACTACAAATTGCTTCACATATATAATGAGACATTGAAATAAAATATTTTTATCTTATTCTAAATGCAGAAACAAGATTTGATTCCCACATTGTGGAAGCCATTAAACTGTGTTCCCATGGTCCAAACAGGAGCTCAGGCCTGCAGCTCTACCAAGATTTCTAGCTTATTGTGTGTTGGTGTTTGCATTAGTGCAAAACCGCAGAAGTAAATATCCTAATTGAAAATCATCACTGGACATAGCTGGACTGGATAGCTCATCTATGGTATCAGTGTACAGAAGGTGGCACACAGACATTAGACCGATCGTGGGTCTTGGAGGTGACATAGCAGCACGGACACACCATAGGCATGGCTTTGCTGAAGGCCCTGTGTTGCTCTTGCAGCTGCATGTGAATTCACCAGACAGCCGGTGCTATCGCATCTCTGGCCCTCAGCTGATGCCCAGGAAAGACGTGTCTATCTCAGGGACTTCCCACACGGTTTACAAGCACTGGCACACATCAGGAGCAGCCCAGGCATTGGGCATCACACAGTGTCTGTGTGTGAGCAGCTGCTTCCCGGCTGAAGGACCGAGGAGTCAGAGCAGGAGCTCACATGCAGGCAACTCCTTGTGCACTTCTGAATGGAACCAGAAGAATCCCAGGTCCTGTGGGTGTGTAGGGAGCTGAATCCCATTTCAGCTCCAGGATTTCTGTCAAGGGATGAGACTCCTGCACTGCCTCAGCTGGATCACTGTCCTGCACAGGGGAAGTCCAAACCTCACCTCCCTTGTCTGGGTGCCCTCATCAAATGATCTGTGGAAGCACTCCCTATATGTCTCCAATCAGTCACTGACCACTGGACATGTGGTGGTCAATTGAGAGAATTTCATCGCACAGTCATGATGCTGTTGTCTTTCATGAGCTGTTTGCTATGAGGACCTAGGGACGTGTCAGGGGAGATGAGTGGGAAGGATAAAAATGACATAATCTGTTGCTGAGCTGGGCCGGGCTCCTGGGGCACAGGGAGCTCATAAAAGTGGACAGAGCTGCAGAGAGACAGCTGTGCCCAGGAGCAGCTCTTGTGCACAGCACAGCCTGCAGGTGACAGAAGGAGAGGAGAGAAACGGGAGAGAGCTTCCAGGATGTGTGTGGTGTGAGCGGGCTGCGTGCTCTCTGCAGGAGAGACCATGACAAGGTAAGTCTCACTGCAGACCGTTAGCTGCTTTTCATAGAGGGTTAACTTAATTTGGGATATCCCATAGCAGATCTGGATGTAGGCACTTCATGTTTCTTTACTGTAGAAAAAGTATTCTGCTCCAGATGATGGCATCTGTACTGCAGTGTCAGAACACAGCCCTGAGGGCTGCATGTCCCAGCACGGCTGCAGGCTGTGCAGCCGGGGCTGCAGGCGGGTGCCCAGGGCTGTCCTGCAGAGCAGGGTCCCTGCTGTGCCCCAGGGGCTGTGTGCCGGGTATGGGACTCTGCCGCCTGCCAGGCTCAGCACTCAGCCTGCCCGGGGAGCTGCCCAGGGCGCTGCGGGGAGACGTGGAGTGGGGGGAAGGAGCCCCCCGGCAGGGCTTGTGCTGCCACAGCTGCTGCCTGGGGCAGGGGAACACAGCTCCACTGCACAACTGAATGTTTCTGAGGGCCCTTTGCAAGAGGAGAGCCAAGGCAGGGGGTTTTCATTTCCTGTTCTGAGGCAAAGAGGTTTGGAGTCAGAAATCTAAAAGGGGCAATAAGAGTTCTGAGAATTTTTTGTCGATCAATTCCTTGTTTTGTGAACAGTCACACATGATGCGCTTTCAGTCTCCCCTTTCTCGAAGGATGGAATTATCATCATTTTCTGTAGGCATGAATAATTCACTTATCCTACAAACAGGCAGCATTTTCTAACTGAAACTGAATGCCACAGAAGCTGGGGTATGGGGCTCTAAGAGCACTTGGGGTAAATATATGAGACATGAAACAGATGAAAATATCCAGGGAGAAGGGATAAGAAAATAAGAGGAAGGTCAGAGCTCCATATGCTGCTTCTGCTTAAGGAATGCTGAACGACATGAAATTAAATGCATGTAATGGTGCTAAATGTACACTGTTGTAGGAGAATGAAAACATTTCATAGTATAGCAAGAGGAATGCCTCAGAGAATGGTCCTGACTTGTCATTATCTTCTGCACTCTGAGCAGGACTCCAAGCCCAACAACAGCAGATGCCCAACAGCAGCTCCATCAGCGAGTTCCTCCTGCTGCCGTTGGCAGACACGCAGCTGCTGCAGCTCCTGCACTTCTGGCTCTTGCTGGGCATCTACCTGGCTGCCCTCCTGGGCAACGGCCTCATCAGCACAGCCGTAGCCTGCGACCGCCGCCTGCACACCCCCACGTACTTCTTCCTCCTCAACCTGGCTCTCCTCGACCTGGGCTGCATCTCCACCACTCTCCCCAAAGCCATGGCCAATGCCCTCTGGGACACCAGGGCCATCTCCTACGCAGGATGTGCTGCACAGCTCTTTTTCTTTCTCTTCTTCCTCTCAGCAGAGTTTTCCATTTTCTCACTCCAAGAGCTCATGTAAACATGTATCCAGATTCCCTGAATATGTTAGAAGATACCTAAAATGTTTTCAAAAAAGACATTTGCTTAGGTTTTCTGTCTTCATACTTTGTCTGGATTTGGGTAGGTACAGCCACAGACAGCAGCTCAACGTGCTCTTTTCATTTCTGATCTCTTTACACCACCACAGTGCTCTCAAGTCCTCTCATTTTTGCAGGCCTGAAGGTCTTCTATGTCTCCCAACAGTCCTGTTCTCTACAGCAGCACTACAGGACAGCAGTCAGTAGCCGGCAATATGAACAGGTCTGTCAGAGCTGGTCTCCTTGCCGGCACTGCCGTAACAAGAGGGCTCCTTTAGAGCAGGGCCAGAGAACTGGAGGCCTCTTCCAAAGCTGGTGTAAGTAATATACCTCAGGAGCTGCTCCCTGAGAAGACCTTGAAATCTTCTGGTGCATTTCACTGACTGGCAGGGATAGTTTCAGATGTCCCAAGGAGATTTGTAAGGGACTCAAGGCAGTGCTGAGGTTTAGAATTTGTGGTTTAAGGACAAGATAAAAAGAAAAAGATTATAAGTATGATAAATGCATATATACATATATATATAGTATATTTTCACATATATACAATATAGGCAGTTGCTAACACATATGCATATACTAATACATATACATATCATACATAGAAGATAATAGTTTATATGCATATCTGTTTGCAAGTCCAGAACCTGTTGCAGGGGTTTCAACAGTCTCAAGGTTCACTATAGAAACTGGAGAGGCTTTTTTCCTATTTCAGGATTTGGAGCAACTGCAGAGCTCATTGCCAGAGCTGGAATCACCACAGGACCTGTGATTGAAGTTGGAGCAGCCACTGGGCTCATCGGAGGGATTGGAGTGACCACAGTGCTGTACCTCCTGGCACAGTGCACCTCCCTTGGGAAGCATTTGTTTTATTTTCTTATAGCAACACTTAGAGCAGCTACAGGACCTGTAGCAGGAGTGACTGCAGAGCTCATTATGAGGGGTGGAATGACAGCGGGATCTGTCCCAGAGCATGGAGCAGCCAGAGAATGTGTAGCAAAACTTTGGATTTACTGCAGGGTCTATGCCAGGAGTTGCAGAGGCTGCAGCACTGTCAGCATTTCCAGCTCTCTGGATCTGGCACACTGCAGTCATCTGTGTTTCTTGGGGAATTACCAGAACCACAGCAGACCTGTCCCCAATATTCTACCAGGTTCACAGGATCCTGCAGTTGCTCAGAGATGAAGTTCCAAAGCCCTGGGGGTGCCCACCTCTCCAGGCAGCTGCCCAGACCGTCCCACACCCCCTGCCATGCAGAGCCTTCTCACCTTGGGGCAGATCTCTCACTGATATTCCTGAATAATTTTTTAACTTCAATCCTAGAATCCTAGTACCACCAAGGTTAGAAAAGGCCTAAAAGAACATCCAATCCAACTGTTCACCTATTACCAATAGCTCCCACTAAACCATGTCCCTCAACACAACATCCAGTCACTCCTTGAACACCCCTGGGCTCCCAGAGAAGACAATGTAAAATGTGTAATTCCTAATCATATCGACAATATGACTTCCAAAACCCAAAGATGACCACAGAGCTGACTGTGCACAAAACTTCACTTTGTAAGCTGCCAATTTTATCATGATACAAACCAGTGTCAAAAAGCATAGCAAAATAAATACCCTAATCCAGAATCCAGAGGTGACAAATAATGCAGCAGGGAAAACAAGCAAAAGCAAGGAGCTGTGCAATGCAGCTTCATGAGAATGAATGCTCATTCATGAGAATGAGCCAGCAGTGCGCTCTGGCAGCCCGGAAAGCAAATGGGATCCTGGGCTCCATCAGGAGAGGGGTGGTCAGCAGGGATAGGGAGGTGATCGTCCCTCTCTACTCTGCTCTTGTGAGGCCCCATCTGGAGTACTGTGTCCAGGTGTGGAGCCCTCAGTACAAAAAAGATATGGAGATTTTGGAAAGGGTCCAGAGGAGGGCCACAAAGATGATCAGGGGGCTGGAGCACCTCCCCTATGAGGACAGGCTGAGGGAGTTGGGTTTGTTCAGCCTGGAGAAGAGAAGGTTGCGGGGCGACCTCATTGCAGCCTTTACTCCAGGAAGGGAGTAAACTCTTCGAAAGGGCTGATAATAGCAGGACTAGGGGAAAGGGTTTAAGTTGAAGGAGGGAAGATTTAGGTTGGATGTTAGGGGAAAGTTCTTTACTAGAAGAGTGGTTAGGTCCTGGAACAGGCTGCCCAGTGAGGTTGTGGATGCCCCGTCCTTGGAGGTGTTCAAGGCCAGGTTGGACGGGGCCCTGGGCAACCTGATCTAGTAAAGGTGTATGTTTGGTGGCCCTGCCAGGCAGGGGGGTTGGAACTACATGATCCTTGAGGTCCCTTCCAACCCGGGTAATTCTGTGATTCTGTGATTCTGTGTGAGAAGACTCAGCAAGCTCCACAAACAGGGAAACTATCAGCATCATGGCCAGCAGTTCTCCAATTCCCACAAAGCCCTGTATTATCTCACTCTGGACATTTGTGCTGTTATCTCAACCCTTGGAGCCTCAAATCGAGCACCAAAATGATAGTGGTTGTTGAACCCAACATGTGGCTCAGCAGCACACAGTGCTTTGTGCACTGCCCCATTCCCAGTGGGATGGGGATGAGAACTGGGAAAAAAAAGTACATCGTGTGGGTTGTAACAAAGCAATTTACTAAGAGAGATAAAATGAGAGGAGTAATAGTTATCACTATATATCTCTTGATATGGAATTGTATGTAACAACTGATGCACAAGCACTTGCACAGCACCACCAGACTGATGCTCAGCTGGGCTCTGGGCAGCGAAGAGACTGAGATGAGCTCCCACCCCTTTCAATACAATTTCTGCTTGCTGTCAGCTGATAGAGAACGTCCCTTTGGCCACTTTCAGTCAGCTGTCCTCACTCTGTTCCCTCCCAGCTCCATGTGCCCTCCACTGACCATGGCCTTGGCTCCGTACAACACTGCTTAGCAGCAGCTTTAAACATCAGAGTGTTATCAGTGGTTTTCTCTTAGAACCATAACACTGCACCATAGCAGGCAGTCTGAAGACAATTCCATCTGAGCTGTAACTCAGATTCCTGCTTGTCCTCCTCCTCTTGTTCTTCCTGATCAGGAAGCAAGGAACAGAATCTGCCGCTCTCCTCTTTGTGCCTTTTCCATCAGTTCTCAGCTGACGCCTCTGCCATCCCCAGGCAGAGCTCAGTGCACTCTCACATAGGGCAGCAGCCTTTCCTCATCTTCCTTGCCCATCCATCATGAAGTGTCAGTGAATAGTGAAAAGGGACCCCATAGTAGATGAAAAGAGAACACTTTGCTACAGAAAGGGAAAGGGGGCCTCACTAAGGCAAAGGGTAATTACAGATAGATAGTTTATGTTAAGGGGGTCAGAGAGAGGGGGAATAGCAGATGCTAAGCTTGAGAAAAGAAGGGGATGAAGGCCATGAAGATCAGGGTGGAACAGCCCGAGAACAGTGTGGTGATTAGATGTCCACAGAGCAACTGGAACCAGGTTGGGGGGTGCCCCTCCTGAAGGGTCGAAAGTTTACGGGGAGGAAGATGATGAGCCTTCATCCCACGAGCACCCCCACAAATCACTACACATGCACAAGGGGGGAGGGACTGCATGCTAATGGATTCTCAGGAATGTAATGAATATGTATCCCAATTCCTGCCATCTACTGATGATGTATTAGTTCAGCCTGTATCTGTTGCACGCTTTCTCCTGACGGTGTGCAAGTGAGGTGGAGCTACCCCCCTTGCACCAGGGTGTGTGTGCATCACTCATTAAACATACCTGCTTTATAACTACTTGGTGGTTATGGGGTTTGATTCCGCAAGTCACCATCTCTAGGGCCATCCTGCTCTATTGCCTGCTCCATTATCAGGTGATGAGTCCATCAAGGCCTTTATATGGGACCTCATTCATCCCAATGACAATGGGAAGGCCGGCAAGCAACAAGGTAAGTGCGACCCATAAGTGTGACCCCATAGGGGCCAATGGGGACCCCAGCCCCATAAGTGGGAACACAGACCCATAAGTGAGGATCCAGACCCATAAGTGGGTCCCCGGAATCATAAGTGTGACCCAAAACCACATAACTATGATTCTAGCCCCGTATGTGTGACTCCATAGGGGCCAATGTGGGCCCCAGACCCATAAGTGTGACCCGTAAGTGAGGCTCCAGCCCCATAAGTGGGTCCTCAGACTCATAAGTGTGGCCACAGCCTTAAAACTATAGACTTGGAGATGTCCCCAGCCCCATGAGTGGGTCTCCAGCCCCGTAAGTGTGAACACAGACCCATAAGTGTGGCCCCAACCCCATAACTATAGATTTGGAGAGGTCTCCAGACCCATAACTGAGGCTCCAGACCCATAAGTGGGTCCCTAGACCCATAAGTGTGAACACAGACCGATAAGTGTGACCACAAACCCCATTTATATGGGGCCTCATTCACCCCAATGACAACGGGAAGGCTGGCAAGCAACAAGGTGAGTGTGACCCATAAGTGGGACCCCATAGGGGTCAACGGGGACCCCAGCCCCATAAGTGGGAACACAGACCCATAAGTGTGACCCCAAACCCCATAAGTATGATTCTAGCCCCAAAAGTGATACCCCAAACCCCATAAGTGCCTCCGCAGCCCCATAAAGTGTGACCCATAAGAGAGGCTCCAAACCAATAAGTGTGACCCCATAGGAGCCAATCGGGACCCTAGCCCCATAAGTGTCACCCAAAGCCCCCTCACTGAGACCCTATGAAACTTTGAGATGTTCCCAGCCTCATAAATGTGACCCATATGTGTGGCTCCAGCCCCATAACTTCATCCCCAGCCCCATAAATGTGACCCCATAAAGGCCAGTGGGGACCCCAGCCCTATAAGTGGGAACACAGACCCATAAGTGTGACCCCATAGGGGCCAATGGGGACCCCAGCCCCATAAGTGGGAACACAGACCCATAAGTATGACCCAAAACACCATAACTATAGACTTGGAGATGGCCCCAGCCCCATAAGTGGGTGTCCAGACCCATAAGTGGGACCCAAAACCCCATAACTGAGTTCCTAAGTGTGAATCCAGCCCCATAAGTGGGACTCCAGCCCCATAAGTGAGGCTCCAGACCCATAAGTGAGGCTCCAGACCCATAAGTGTGACCCCATAGGGGCCAATGGGGACCCCAGCCCCATAACTGCATCCCCAGCCCCATAACTGTAACCCCAACCCCATAACTGAGACCCTAAAGACTTGGAGATGTCCCCAGCGTCATAAGTGTGACCCCATAGGGGCCAATGGGACCCCAGCCCCATAAGTCCACCCCTAGCCGCATAAATGTGACCCAAAACCCCATAACTGAATCTTCAGCCTGATAACTGTGTCCCCAGCCCCATAACTATAGACTTAGAGATGTTCCCAGCCCCATAAGTGTGACCCATAAGTGCATCCCCAGGCCCATAAGTGGGTCGCCAGCCCCATAAGTGTGACCCACAAGTGAGGCTCCAGCCCCATAAGTGTGACCCATAACTACATCCCCATCCCCATAACTGAGTCCCCAGCCCCATAAGTGGGTCCCTAGCCCCATAAGTGTGACCCATAAGTGTGACCCCATAGGGGCCAAATGGGGACCCCAGCCCCACAAGTGGTTCCCCAGCCCCATAAATGTGTCCCCAGCCCCGTAAGTGTGACCCCATAACTACATCCCCAGCCCCATAAGTGGAAACACAGCCCCATAAGTGCCTCCCCAGCCCCATAAGTGTATCACCAGCCCCATAAGTGTGTTCCATAAGTGAGGCTCCAGCCCCATAAGTGTGACCCCAACCCCATAAATGTGTTCCTAAGTGCCTCCCCAGCCCCATAAGTGTTACCCATAACTGAGTCCCCAGCCCAATAAGTGGGTCTCCAGCCCCATAAGTGTGACCTATAACTGCATCCCTAGCCCCATATCTGAGTCCAAAGCCCCATAAGTGTGACCCGGGCCCCATAAGTGTGACCCATAAGTGAGGCTCCAGCCCCATAAGTGGGTCCTCAGACCCATAAGTGGGACCCCAGACCCATAACTGCGTCTTCAGCCCCATAAGTGTGGCCCATAACTACATCCCCAGCCCCTTAAGTGTGACCCATATCTGCATTCCCAGCCCCATAAGTGTGACCCATAACTGCATCTCCAGCCCCATAACCGAGTCCCCAGCCCCATAAGTGTGTCCCCAGCCCCATAAATGCATCCTCAGCCCCATAAGTGTGATCAATAAGTGTAACCCCATAGGGACCAATGAGGACCCCAGCCCCATGAGTGTGACCCCAGCCCCAAAAGTGTGACCCATAAGTGCCTCCCCAGCCCCATAAGTGCATCCCCAGCCCCACAAGTGAGACCCCAAACTTCATAACTGCATCTCCAGCCCCATAAGTGTGACCCCAATGGGAACACTATGGGGGTCCCTGGTTGACATACCTGTACCCAGCCCCGTAAGTGTGACCCATAAGTGGTTCCCCAGCCCCATAGGTTCATCTCCAGCCCCATAAGTGCACCCCCAGCCCCATACCTGCATCTCCAATCCCATAACTGCCTCTCCAGTCCCATAAGTGGGAACACAGACCCATATCTGAGTCCCCAGCCCCATAACTGCATCCCCAGCCCCATAAGTGTGTCTTCAGCATCCTCAAGGGGAAGAGAGCTGGATCTGCTGACAGTGCTGCAGCCTCTGCAACTCTTGGCACAGACCCTGCAGCAGCTCCAAGGTTTTGCTACACGTTCTGCACTTATTCCACACTCTGGACAGATCCTGCTGTCACTCCACCCCTCATAATGAGCTCTGCAGTCACTCCTGCTACAGGTCCTGTAGCTGTTCCATGTATTGCTATAAGAAAATGAAACAAATTCCTCCCAAGGGAGGTGCACTGTGCCAGGAGGTTCAGCCCTGTGGTCACTCCAACCCCTCCAATGAGCCCAGTGGCTGCTCCAACTTCGTCACAGTTCCTGTGGTGGTTCCAGCTCTGGCAATGAACTCTGAGGTCGCTTCAACTCCAGCAACAGCCTGAGTCAGTACAGCTCCTACAGTGAACCCTCTGGCTGTTAAAACCCCTGCAACTAGTCCTGGACTTGCAAACAGATAAACACAGGGATTAGTTCATATATGTTTGCAACTGCATATGTTGTATATGTGTGAAAATACACTGAATATATTATATATGTATAAATACATTTGTCATAATTATTATCTTTTTCTTTTTCTCTTTATCTCAACCCATAAAATTTAAACCACAGCACTGCCCCGAGTCTCTTACTGATCTCCTTGGGACTATTCAATTTGATCTGGTCACACACTGAAGAGCACCAGAAGATCTCGAGGTATTCTCATGGAGCAGCTCCTCAGGTATATTCCTTACACCAGCCTTGGAAGAGGCCTCCAGTTCTCTGGACCTGCTCTAAAGGGGCCCTCTTGTTACGGCAGTGCCAGCAAGGAGACCAGCTCTGACAGACCTGTTCATATTGCCGGCTACTGACTGCAGCACTGGATTGCTGCTGTAGAGGCAACAGGACAGTCGTGAGACACACAAGACCTTCAGGACTGCACAAATGAGAGGGCTCGAGAGCACTGTGGTGGTGTAAAGAGATCAGAAATGAAAAGAGCACGTTGAGCTGCTGTCTGTGGCTGTACCTCCCCAAATCCAGACAAAGTAGGAAAAAAGAAAAGCTAAGTAGAAGTCTATTTTGAAACCTTTTTAGGTATCTTTTAACATATTCGTGGAATCTGGTTACATGTTTACATGAGCTCTTGGAGTGAAAAAATGGAAATTAGGTAGGAAAAAAGTGTAATAGATTTTTATTTATAAGTTCAATAACGTTTTTTTTTGCACGTTCCTATATCTCACACAATCAAACAATCAAAGATGCATAAAACATGAAGAACCATCACTGGGAATCCTATGAGGAAGCTGTACATTTTATGGAAGCTGGAATAGTGTGCATTGCAACATCTTCCTGAGAGCGTGCTTGATCTCCCTGTTCCTCATGCTGTAGATGAGGGGGTTCACTGCTGGAGGAACCACTGAGTACAGAATTGCCACTGTCAGATCCAGGAGTGGGGAGGAAATGGACGGGGGCTTCAGGTAGGCAAAAGCGCCAGTGCTGACAACTAGGGAGACCACGGCCAGGTGAGGAAGGCATGTGGAAAAGGCTTTGTGCCGTCCCTGCTCAGAGGGCATCTTCAGCACAGCCATGAAGATCTGCACATAGGACACCACTATGAAAACAAAGCAGCCAATGCCTAAACTCACACCAAAAAAGAGAAACACAACTTCCCTGAGATTTGATTCTGAGCAGGAGAGTTTGAGGATCTGGGGGATTTCACAGAAAAACTGGTTGACAACATTGCCTTGGCAGAGAGGCTGTGAAAACGTACTGGCAGTGTGCAGCAGGGAATTGAGAACCCCAGTGCCCCAGGCAGCTGCTGCCATGGTGGCACAAGCTCTGCTGTCCATCAAGGTCCCGTAGTGCAGGGGCTTGCAGATGGCAACGTAGCGGTCATAGGACATGATGGTGAGAAGGGACAACTCTGCTGAGATGAAGAAGAAAATGAAAAAGAGCTGTGCAGCACATCCTGTGTAGGAGATGGCCCTGGTGTCCCAGAGGGCGTTGGCCATGGCTTTGGGGAGAGTGGTGGAGATGCAGCCCAGGTCGAGGAGGGCCAGGTTGAGGAGGAAGAAGTACATGGGGGTGTGCAGGCGGCGGTCGCAGGCTACGGCTGTGCTGATGAGGCCGTTGCCCAGGAGGGCAGCCAGGTAGATGCCCAGCAAGAGCCAGAAGTGCAGGAGCTGCAGCTGCCACGTGTCTGCCAACGGCAGCAGGAGGAACTCGCTGATGGAGCTGCTGTTGGGCATCTGCTGTTGTTGGGCTTGGAGTCCTGTTCAGAGTGCAGAAGATAATGACAAGTCAGGACCATTCTCTGAGGCATTCCTCTTGCTATACTATGAAATGTTTTCATTCTCCTACAACAGTGTACATTTAGCACCATTACATGCATTTAATTTCATGTCGTTCAGCATTCCTTAAGCAGAAGCAGCATATGGAGCTCTGACCTTCCTCTTATTTTCTTATCCCTTCTCCCTGGATATTTTCATCTGTTTCATGTCTCATATATTTACCCCAAGTGCTCTTAGAGCCCCCTACCCCAGCTTCTGTGGCATTCAGTTTCAGTTAGAAAATGCTGCCTGTTTGTAGGATACGTGAATTATTCATGCCTACAGAAAATGATGATAATTCCATCCTTTGAGAAAGGGGAGACTGAAAGCGCATCATGTGTGACTGTTCACAAAACAAGCAATTGATCGACAAAAAATTCTCAGAACTCCTATTGCCCCTTTTAGATTTCTGACTCCAAACTTCTTTGCCTCAGAACAGGAAATGAAAACCCCCTGCCTTGGCTCTCCTCTTGCAAAGGGCCCTCAGAAACATTCAGTTGTGCAGTGGAGCTGTGATCCCCTGCCCCAGGCAGCAGCTGTGGCAGCACAAGCCCTGCCGGGGGGCTCCTTCCCCCCACACGTCTCCCCGCAGCGCCCTGGGCAGCTCCCCGGGCAGGCTGAGTGCTGAGCCTGGCAGGCGGCAGAGTCCCATACCCGGCACACAGCCCCTGGGGCACAGCAGGGACCCTGCTCTGCAGGACAGCCCTGGGCACCCGCCTGCAGCCCCGGCTGCACAGCCTGCAGCCGTGCTGGGACACGCAGCCCTCAGGGCTGTGCTCTGACACTGCAGTACAGATGCCCTCAGCTGGAGCAGAAGGCTTTTCCCACAGTAAAGAAACATGCAGTGCCTGCAGACGGATCTGCTCTGGGATATCCCAAATTAAGTTAACCTTCTATGAAAAGCAACTCACGGCATGCAGGAGACTTACCTTGTCATGGTCTATGAGCAATGCTCCTGCGGAGAGCACGCAGCCCGCTCACACCACACACATCCTGCAAGCTCTCTCCAGTTTCTCTCCTCTCCTTCTGTCACCTGCAGGCTGTGCTGTCCACAAGAGCTGCTCCTGGGCACAGCTGTCTCTCTGCATCTCTGCCCACTTTTATGAGCTCCCTGTGTCCCAGGAGCCCAGCCCAGCTCAGCAACAGATGATGTCATTTTTATCCTTCCCACTCATCTCCCCTGACACGTCCCTGGGTCCTCACGGCCAACAGCTCCTGAAAGACAACAGCATCATGACTGTGCGATGAAATTCTCTCAATTAACCACCACATGCCCAGTGGTCAGTGACTGATTGGAGACATATGGGGAGTGCTCCCACAGATCGTTTGATGAGGGCACCCAGACAAGGGAGGTGAGGTTTGGACTTTCTCTGTGCAGGACAGTGATCCAGCTGAGGCAGTGCAGGAGTCTCATCCCTTGACAGAAATCCTGGAGCTGAAATGGGATTCAGCTCCCTACACACCCACAGGAGCTGGGATTCCTCTGGTTCCGTTCAGAAGTGCACAAGGAGTTGCCTGCATGTGAGCTCCTGCTCTGAGTCCTCGGTCCTTCAGCCGGGAAGCAGCTGCTTACACACAGACACTGGGTGATGCCCACCATGCCTGGGCTGCTCCTGCTGTGTGCCAGTGCTTGTAAACCGTGTGGGAAATCCCTGAGATAGACACCTCTTTCCTGGGCATCAGCTGAGGGCCAGAGAGGGGATAGCACCGGCTGTCTGGTGAATTCACATGCAGCTGCAAAAGCAGCACAGGGCCTTCAGCAAAGCCATGCCTATGGTGTGTCCGTGCTGCTACATCACCTCCAAGACCCACGATCGGTCTAATGTCTGTGTGCCACCTTCTGCACACTGATACCATAGATGAGCTGCAGGCCTGAGCTCCTGTTTGGATTACAGGGACAGAGTTAATTGGCTTCCACAACTTCACTGTATTGCAAGGGGATACAGAGTCTTTACAATGGTTGGACAAGAAGTCAAGGAAGAGCGACTGCCCTTTGTGAGAGTGCACTGAGCTCTGCCTGGGGATGGAAGAGCAGCCAGGTCAGAGCTAATGGAAATTTCAAAGAGAGGATTCCTGCAGTGTCTGTTTTTGGCTTCTTGATCATGGAGAGCAAGTGGAAGTTGCCCTCTGCAGACACATGGGAGTCTCATGTTGTCTAACCTGTGTCCTGTTTGGGAGAATTTTGCACTGCAGTATCAACTGCAGGGACAGCACAACAGGGCATGTGCCATTCAGCGGATCCATGGAGAGCACAGATGGCAGATTCTTGACCAAGCTATGGAGGAACCAAAGAGGAGAGGTTCTCTGCTGGATCTCATACTCTCCGGCAATGAAGGTCTGGTGGGAACTGTGAAGGTCAAAGGGGCATCAGGCCAGGTTCAAGACGCAAATGGATCTCTTTTCATTTATTTATTTATTTATTTATTTATTAATTTATATTTTGTCTGTAAGCTTAAAAGATGTTCATAAACGTCAATAAAATTGACACAAATAATTGAAAACAAAGATTGAAATCAATAAAAATGTGTTAACCCTTCTTAACATGAGAAAATCTCATGAGTCTTGTTCCATTTTAAGTTGTAAATATGAATCTTTGAGCTTATTTGATGTCTTTTTTTTTTTTTTTTTTTTTTTTCTGAAACTACTATGTTTTTCCAGAACTGTGTTTTCTGGACACAAATGACTTCAGGTTCAGGGACACAGACAGCGGTGCCAGTGCCAATGCCCTGTGACTAAATCCTGGCGTCACCACTGCTCTTCCCTGCTGCCTATTTGATGTCCCTCATCCTCCAGGTGTCTCCAGCTCTCCTAAATAAATGGCTGTGGTTAAGGGCATGTTTTCAGCAGGCCATTTAGACACACGCTCCTGTCACAGCCTGCCAGATTTCCCCATCCCTTGTCTTTGTTCAGTCAGATACCTCCCAATTATCGGTCTGATTTCTGACTTTTTGTGGGATGACACAAATTTGCTCCATCTCGCCAAAGTCTGATGGACTGTGTTGTCAACTCCTTCACCGTGATTCTATCAATCCCTTCCTGCCTTTTCTTTATCTCTTTCTATATCTTTTTCTATGCCGTTTTCTTCTCCATTTCCTTTTCCTTCTCCTTTTCAATTTCCATAACCTTTTTATTATTTTCCCTTTCCTTTTACTATTTCTCTTTTATTTTTCTTTTTAACTTTCTCTTTATTTTCATGCTTTAAAAAATCATTAATTCTGAAAGATGTTCGTTAGTGTCAGTAAAAGTGAAAAAAAGATTTGAAGACATAGATAGAAATCAGTAAGAATGTGTTAACCCATCTCAGTGTGTGAAATACTCACGAGTCCTGTTCAGTTTTAAGTTGATACCTCCCAGCTCCCTGGCTGATCTATCCCAGAGAGATTACTGGAATTTGCTCCATTCCTCAAAAGTCTGTTGTCAACTCTTTCACCGTGATTCTATCTACCCCATCCTATCTGTGTCTAACTCATTTCTTGAGGAAATAGTCCCTGTGAAACATAAACCTCAATAGAAGCAGTTTGGACATGGCATGCAGTAGATCACTGTGTTTTACTGTTCATTCAATTGCATCACCTTTCCTTCTGTTTGTTGTCCATAAATGAAGAGAATTCTTTCTTTTTCTGTGTGCAGCTGGTTCTCTGTGGAAAGCCAGTGGGAGTTGGTACAAAGGAGGTTTAACACTGAGCGGGTGACGGCAGAGGAGAGTGATGTGAGGAAAAGTGATGCAAGTCCCATGGGGCCAATGAGAGTAGAAGAGGGGTGGGGAGGTTGAGGAGGAACTTTGTCCACACAGCAACAGAATAGAACTCATTGGGGACATCCTGCATTGACATCAGTTGCAAAGTGCTTCTTTAACTTCTTGTATAAAACAAACTATAAATAAACAGACATTAAATGCATTTTGGATTCTTGCTCTTTAAGCTCTCTCCATTTTGCTGAACACGTTCTGAAAACCTGAAGAAGACAACAAGAAGGCACAAGGCACAGGAGGCTCTTTAGTTTATAATGGGCCCCAGGGTGCATTTGGTGCTGAGTCCATCAACCTCCAGTGCAGAGAGAAGTTTGCATAAAGTACTTGGCAAGACAAAGTCAGAAGTAACAGTGAAGTTTCTTGGAGTATTAATGGGCCCACTGAGGGCCATTAGCAAGCAAGCTTCCCAAGGGACTAGTTAGAGCAGATAATTGGAAGCCATGACTCCAGTCAGGCAAAGGCACTGGCATGGTGGCTCTGATGCTAAGAAAATCCTCCTTTGTCTTAAAAGGCAAACAGGACAAGACCTGATTCCCAGACCCTTGGCATGGAGATCCTGTCTCTCATGTTGGCTCAGGGCACTTCCTGGGGCAGTGGGATGGAGGTCTGTATGATGTTAAGTGAAAGACATGGGAAGGGAAGATCCCAGGCTCTGCATGTGTTGCAGAAATGCTGTCGAGTTCATAACCCACATGTGCCCTGTGTCTCATCCCAGGATGTGGGATGTGAGAAGGGCCCCGTCTGAACAAGCAGTCAATCCCAATGTAACTCTGAATCTCTGATCTCTCAGTTCCAGTGCCCTCCTGTGCACACTCCCCCATAGTTTGATGCACTTGATCTTCTGCGGTGCCCAGAAGTGCACCCAGTGCTCCAGCTCCAGGTGAGGCTGCAGCAGTGCAGAGCAGACAGGGACGACCCTTTCCCTCACCCAGATGGCAATAACTTACTTGATGCACTTTAGGGGACCATTGGCCTTCCAGTCAGCTGTCATGACTCTTAACTTACTTAGATGCAATTGAAATGAGAGCCCAGAGCATACTAAGGTGTCATCATTGAAAGAACGTAGGTGTTCCATAGCTTTGAAATGCCTTGGACTCCAGAGTATGCCAGAGATGGAGCAGAACAGAAGATTTGCCTCTTCTGTAGTGAGCTCATCCATTTAGTAAGCAGAATAACACTACATGCTACATGGGGACAGTTGCTCTACTCTGCTCTGCTCTGCTTTGCTCTGCTTGCAGGGGAATGGAGCGGGGGGTTGCTCTCATGTCAGTGCAGATAAACTCACTTTCTCTTTAAACATTTTCCTTTGTGAACTATTCCACTATTTGTACCCTCAGATACACTTCCACATTCCCTCAACAACACTTCCATATGCCATTAACAATTATGCTTTCTTATACCATAAGAACAGTTTGTCAAACAATACAGTTCTTCAGTTCCCATCAACACCGTTAATACCATATATCTTTCCATTAACAGTTAGTATTCTTCAGTGATAAACACCTTGCCGCAGAACCAGCACTGACTGGCCCTCCTCCCTCTCACGCTTCCTCACAGGCAGAACATAGTATTACGTAAATGGGTTGACACTCATTAAATAGGATAATAAAAAAGGCTTTTGAAATTACGTTAAGAATAATATGAAGACTAGTGAGACGGTGGGTCCCTACTAAGTGAGGGAGATGTTCTGGTAATGGGGGTTGTTGAGAAGGTGGAGATACTGAAGGCCTACTTTGCTTCTGTCTTCAGTGTAAAAGCTCTCCTTCAGGAATCCCAGACCCTGGAGCTTAGTGAGAGGGTATGGGGAATGGAGGACTTGCCTTTAGTCAAGGTAGAGTTGGCCCATGAGCGCCTAGGCCACAACAATACTCATAAATCCATGTGTGCTGAGGGAGCTGGCAGAGATGACTGCAGAACCACTCTCTATCATCTTTGAGAGGTCTTGGAGAATGGGGGAGGTGCCTGAAGACTGGAGGATAGCCAGTGTCAATCCTGTCTTCAAAAATGTGTATGAAGGAAGATCTGGGTAACTACAGGCCAGAGAGCCTCACCTCTGTCCCTGGAAAGGCGATGGAACAGCTTGTGCTGAATGCCATCTTCAGACAGTTGGAAGAAAAGGAGGTTATCAGGAGTTGTCAGCATGGGTTTACCAAGTGGAGGTCATGTGTGACCAACCTGGTAGCCTTCTATAACACTGTTGCTGGCTGGGTAGATGGGGAGAGAGCGGTAGATGTTGTCTACCTTGATTTCAGCAAGGCTTTTGATACTGTCTCCCACAATATCCTTATCACAAAGATAAGGAAATGTGGGAAAGATGAGTGAACAGTGAGGTGGGTTGAGGACTGTCTGACTGACAGAGCACAGAGGGTGGTCGTTGTCAAAGCAGAGTCCATTTGGAGACCTATAAGTAGCGGTGTTCCCCAGGTGTTGGTGCTGAGCCTGGTCTTGTTCAGCTTCTTCATAAGTGACCTTGACAAGGGGATAGTGGCCACCCTCAGCAAGCTTGCTGATGATTGGCTGACACGCCTGAAGGCTGTGCTGCCATTCAGCGAGACCTGGACAGGCTGGATAGATGTGCAGCAAGAAACCAGACGAGGTTCAATGAAAGCAAGTGTAGAGTGTTGCACTTAGGAAGGAATAATTGCACACACCAGGACAGTTTGGGGAATGAGCTGCTGGAGAGGAGCTCTGTAGAGAGGGACCTGGGTGTCGTGATGTCAGTGTGTGGAAATATGAGTAGGGGAACTGAACAGAAACTGGAGCATAGGAAGTTCTGCACGAATTTGTGCAAGAACTTCTTTATGGTGAGGGTGATGGAGCACTGGAACAGGCTACCCGAGGGGGTTGTGTTGTATCCTTCACTGGAGATATTCAAGACCCGCCTGGACGCCCACCTGTGTGCCTACCTGGTGTTCCCCACGGGTCTGTGCTGGGGCCTGTCCTCTTCGATATTTTTATTGATGACCTGGATGAGGGCACTGAGTGCATCCTATGTAGGTTTGCTGATTTCACCAAATTGGCTGCGAGTGTGGACCTGTCTGTCATTAGCAAGGACCTACTGAAGGATCTGGACAGGCTGGAGATCTGGGCTGAAGCCAATGGGATGAGTTTCACCAAGACCAAATGCCACGTCCTGAACTTTGGGACCTGGCATGGACTGCCAAGGGTGGGGGTGGATACACTGACCCTGGAGGTGTTCCAGGAATCATTGGACGTTGTGTTGAGGGCCATGGATTTGTGGGAGCTATTGGTGATAGTTGAACAGCTGGACTGAATGATCTTTTTAATCTTTTCCAAACTTGGTGTTTCTATGATTCTATGGTATCCTGTCCCTGTCTGTGTGCTCCTTTTTGCTTTAGCAAACACTCTCTGAGAGGCTTCACCACATGTCAGGAATTTGTCACTGACCACCTGAAATCTGTTGTTAAATTCAACAGATTTCAAAGCACAGTCATGATGCTGTTGACTTTCAGGAACTGATGGCCATGATGATGCAGGGAAATCTCAGGGGAGACAAGTGGGAAGGATAAAAATGACATCCTCTCCTGCTCAGCTGGGTTGGGCTCCTAAAACACAGGGAGCTCATAAAAGTGGGCAGAGATGTAGAGAGACAGCTGTGCCCAGGAGCAGCTCTTGTGCACAGCACAGCCTGCAGGTGACAGAAAGAGAGGAGAGAAATTGGAGTGAGCTTACAAGATATGTACTGTGTGAGCGGGCTGTGAGCTCTATGAAGGAGCATTGCTCACAGACCACAACACGGTAAGTCTCATGCAGTAGGCAATGCAGCTGCTTTTAATAGAGGGTTGACAAAATATGCGACATCCCATAGCAGATCGGCTGCAGGTAATGCATGTGAGAGCTACGGGGTGTGTGTGTGGGGGGGAGCTGCTTGTCCCAGCATGGCTGCAGGCTGTGCAGCCGGGGCTGCAGGCGGGTGCCCAGGGCTTTCCTGCAGAGCAGGGTCCCTGCTGTGCCCCAGGGGCTGTGTGCCGGGTATGGGACTCTGCCGCCTGCCAGGCTCAGCACTCAGCCTGCCCGAGGAGCTGCCCAGGGCGCTGCGGGGAGACGTGTGGGGGGAAGGAGCCCCCCGGCAGGGCTTGTGCTGCCAAAGCTGCTGCCTGGGGTAGGGGATCACAGCTCCACTGCAGAACTGAATGTTTCTGATGATGTTTTGTTTCAGGATAGCCAAGGCAGGGGGTTTCCTTTTCCTGTTCTGAGGGAATCTTAATCTTCAGTGGACATGGATAATTCACTAAATCTGCAAACATGCAGATTTTTAGGATTCACACTGAATGGCACAGAAGCTATTTTTGGGGCTCTAAGAGCAGTAGGGTTAAAGATATGAGACATGAAGCACATGAAAATATCCAGGGAGGAGGGTACGAAAAGAAGAGGAAGGTTAGAGCTCCATATGCTGCTTCTGCTTAAGGAATGCTGAAATATATGAAATTAAAGGCAAGTAATGGTGCTAAATGTACACTGTTGTAGGAGAATGAAAACATTTCATAGTATAGCAGGAGGAGTGTCTCTGAGAATGGTCTGGACTTGTCATTACCTTCTGCACTCTGAGCAGGACTCCAAGCCCAACAACAGCAGATGCCCAACAGCAGCTCCATCAGCGAGTTCCTCCTGCTGCCGTTGGCAGACACGCGGCAGCTGCAGCTCCTGCACTTCTGGCTCTTCCTGGGCATCTACCTGGCTGCCCTCCTGGGCAACGGCCTTATCAGCACAGCCGTAGCCTGCGACCACCGCCTGCACACCCCCATGTACTTCTTCCTCCTCAACCTGGCCCTCCTCGACCTGGGCAGCATCTCCACCACTCTCCCCAAAGCCATGGCCAATGCCCTCTGGGACACCAGGGCCATCTCCTACACAGGATGTGCTGCACAGCTCTTTTTCTTTCTCTTCTTCCTCTCAGCAGAGTATTCCCTTCTCACCATCATGTCCTATGACCGCTACGTTGCCATCTGCAAGCCCCTGCACTACGGGACCTTGATGGACAGCAGAGCTTGTGCCACCATGGCAGCAGCTGCCTGGGGCACTGGGGTTCTCTATTCCCTGCTGCACACTGCCAGTACATTTTCACTGCCTCTCTGCCAAGGCAATGTTGTCAAGCACTTTTTCTGTGAAATCCCCCAGATCCTCAAGCTCTCCTACTCAGAATCAAATCTCTGGGAAATTGTGTTTCTCATTTTTATTGTCATTTTAGCCTTTGGCTGCTTTGTTTTCATATTGGTGTCCTATGTGCAGATCTTCATGGCCGTGCTGAGGATGCCCTGTGAGCAGGGACGGCACAAAGCCTTCTCCACGTGCCTCCCTCACCTGGCTGTGGTCTCCCTACTTGTCAGCACTGGCTTTTTTGCCTACCTGAAGCCACCATCCAATTCCTCCCCACTCCTGGATCTGACAGTGGCACTTCTGTACGCAGTGGTTCCTCCAACACTGAACCCTGTTATCTACAGCATGAGGAACAGGGAGATCAAGCACGCTCTCAGGAAGGTGTTGCAATGCACACTATTCCAGCTTCCATAAAATGCACAACTTCCTCATAGGATTCCCAGTGATGGTTCTTTATGTTTTATGCATCTTTGGTTGTTTGATTATGTGAGATATAGCAACGTAAAATAAAAAAAAATAATAAAAATTGAACTCATAAATAAAAATGTATTACACTTCTTTCCTACCTAATTTCCATTTTTTCACTCCAAGAGCTCATGTAAACATGTAACCGGATTCCCTGAATACGTTTGAAGATACCTAAAATCTTTTCAAAAAAGACATTTGCTTAGGTTTTCTGTTTTCCTACTTTGTCTGGATTTGGGGATGTACAGCCACAGACAGCAGCTCAACGTGCTCTTCTCATTTCTGATCTCTTTAAACCACCACAGTGCTCTGAAGCCCTCTCATTTGTGCAGTCCTGAAGGTCTTGTGTGTCTCACGACTGTCCTGTTGCCTCTACAGCAGAAATCCAGTGCTGCAGTCAGTAGCTGGCAATATGAACAGGTCTGTCAGAGCTGGTCTCCTTGCTGGCACTGCCGTAACAAGAGGGCCCCTTTAGAACAGGACCAGAGAACTGGAGGCCTCTTCCAAAGCTGGTGTAAGGAATATACCTCAGGAGCTGCTCCCTGAGAAATCCTCAAGATCTTGTGGTGCTCTTCAGTGCGTGACCGGATAAACTGAATAGTCCCAAGGAGATCAGTAAGAGACTTGGGGCAGTGCTGTGGTTTAAATTTTATGGGTTGAGATAAAGAGAAAAAGAAAAAGATAATAATTATGAGAAATGTATTTATACATATATAATATATTTAGTGTATTTTCACACATATACAACATATGCAGTTGCAATCATATATGAACTAATCCCTATGTTTATCTGTTTGCAAGTCCAGGACTAGTTGCAGGGGTTTTAACAGCCAGAGGGTTCACTGTAGGAGCTGTACTGACTTTCAGGCTGTTGCTGGAGTTGAAGTGACCCCAGAGTTCATTGCCAGAGCTGGAACCACCACAGGACATGTGACGAAGTTGGAGCAGCCACTGGGCTCATTGGAGGGGTTGGAGTGACCACAGGGCTGAACCTCCTGGCACAGTGCACCTCCCTTGGGAGGAATTTGTTTCATTTTCTTATAGCAATACATGGAACAGCTACAGGACCTGTAGCAGGAGTGACTGCAGAGCTCATTATGAGGGGTGGAGTGACAGCGGGATCTGTCCAGAGTGTGGAGTAAGTGCAGCACGTGTAGCAAAACCTTGGAGCTGCTGCAGGGTCTGTGCCAAGAGTTGCAGAGGCTGCAGCACTGTCAGCAGATCCAGCTCTCTTCCCCTTGAGGATGCTGAAGACACACTTATGGGGCTGGGGACTCAGATATGGGTCTGTGTTCCCACTTATGGGGCTGGGGATGCAGTTATGGGATTGGGGATGCAGGTATGCGGCTGTGGGTGCACTTATGGGGCTGGAGATGAACCTATGGGGCTGGGGAACCACTTATGGGTCACACTTATGGGGCTGGGTACAGGTATGTCAACCAGGGACCCCCATAGTGTCCCCATTAAGGTCACACTTATGGGGCTGGAGATCCAGTTATTGGTCACACTTATGGGGCTGGGAATGCAGATATGGGTCACACTTAAGGGGCCGGGGATGTAGTTATGGGCCACACTTATGGGGCTGAAGACGCAGTTATGGGTCTGGGGTCCCACTTATGGGTCTGAGGACCTACTTATGGGGCTGGAGCCTCACTTATGGGTCACACTTATGGGGCTGGGGACTCAGATATGGGGCTAGGGATGCAGTTATAGGTCACACTTATGGGGCTGGAGACCCTCTTATTAAGCTGGGGAGGCACTTACGGGGCTGTGTTCCCAGTTATGGGGCTGGGGTCCCCATTGGCCCCTATGGGGTCACACTTATGAGGCTGGGGACATCTCCAAGTCTTTAGGGTCTCAGTTA
The DNA here is from genome assembly GCF_054131305.1 of Coturnix japonica. NCBI lineage: Eukaryota > Metazoa > Chordata > Aves > Galliformes > Phasianidae > Coturnix > Coturnix japonica. The sequence goes on from NC_140686.1 coordinate 1,212,992, forward strand.
TGGGGTTGGGGTTACAGTTATGGGGCTGGGGATGCAGTTATGGGGCTGGGGTCCCCATTGGCCCCTATGGGGTCACACTTATGGGTCTGGAGCCTCACTTATGGCTCTGGAGCCTCACTTATGGGGCTGGAGTCCCACTTATGGGACTGGATTCACACTTAGGAACTCAGTTATGCTGTTTGGGGTCCCACTTATGGGTCTGGACACCCACTTATGGGGCTGGGGCCATCTCCAAGTCTATAGTTATGGTGTTTTGGGTCATACTTATGGGTCTGTGTTCCCACTTATGGGGCTGGGGTCCCCATTGGCCCCTATGGGGTCACACTTATGGGTCTGTGTTCCCACTTATAGGGCTGGGGTCCCCACTGTTTTTTATGGGGTCACACTTATGGGGCTGGGGATGAAGTTATGGGGCTGGAACCACACTTATGGGTCACATTTATGATGCTGGGGACATCTCAAAATTTTTATAGGGTCTCAGTTAGGGGGCTTTGGGTGACACTTATGGGGCTAGGGTCCCGATTGGCTCCTATGGGGTCACACTTATTGGTTTGGAGCCTCTCTTATGGGTCACACTTTATGGGGCTGCGGAGGTACTTATGGGGTTTGGGGTATCACTTTTGGGGCTAGAATCATACTTATGGGGTTTGGGGTCACACTTATGGGTCTGTGTTCCCACTTATGGGGCTGGGGTCCCCGTTGACCCCTATGGGGTCCCACTTATGGGTCACACTCACCTTGTTGCTTGCCAGCCTTCCCGTTGTCATTGGGGTGAATGAGGCCCCATATAAATGGGGTTTGTGGTCACACTTATGGGTCTGTGTTCACACTTATGGGTCTAGGGACCCACTTATGGGTCTGGAGCCTCACTAATGGGTCTGGAGACCTCTCCAAATCTATAGTTATGGGGTTGGGGCCACACTTATGGGTCTGTGTTCACACTTATGGGGCTGGAGACCCACTTATGGGGCTGGGGACATCTCCAAGTCTATAGTTATGGGGCTGTGGCCACACTTATGGGTCTGAGGACCCACTTATGGGGCTGGAGCCTCACTTACGGGTCACACTTATGGGTCTGGGGCCCACATTGGCCCCTATGGGGTCACACTTACGGGGCTAGAATCACAGTTATGTGGTTTTGGGTCACACTTATGATTCTGGGGACCCACTTATGGGTCTGGATCCTCACTTATGGGTCTGTGTTCCCATTTATGGGGCTGGGGTCCCCATTGGACCCTATGGGGTCATACTTATGGGTCGCACTTACCTTGTTGCTTGCCGGCCTTCCCGTTGTCATTGGGATGAATGAGGTCCTATATAAAGGCCTTGATGGACTCATCACCCCGATAATGGAGCAGGCAATAGAGCAGGATGGCCCTAGAGATGGTGACTTGCGGAATCAAACCCCATAACCACCAAGTAGTTATAAAGCAGGTATGTTTAATGAGTGATGCACACACACCCTGGTGCAAGTGGGGTAGCTCCACCTCACTTGCACACCGTCAGGAGAAAGCGTGCAACAGATACAGGCTGAACTAATACATCATCAGTAGTTGGCAGGAATTGGGATACATATTCACTGCATTCCTCAGACCCCATTAGCATACAGTCCCTCCCCCCTTACACATGTGTAGTGAGTTGTGGGGGTGGTGGTGGGATGAAGGCTCATCATCTTCCTCACCGTAAACTTTCGACCCTTCAGGAGGGGCACCCCCCAACCTGGTTCCAGCTGCTCTGTGGACATCTAATCACCACACTGTTCTCGGGCTGTTCCACCCTGATCTTCATGGCCTTCATCCCCTTCTTTTCTCAAGCTTAGCGTCTGTAATTCCCCCTCTCTCAGCTCCCCCTTAACATAAAGTATCTATCTGTAACTACCCTTTGCCTTAGTGAGGCCCCCTTTCCCTTTCTGTAGCAAAGTGTTCCCTTTTCATCTACTATGGGGTCCCTTTTCACTATTCACTGACACTTCATGATGGATGGGCAAGGAAGATGAGGAAAGGCTGCTGCCCTTTGTGAGAGTGCACTGAGCTCTGCCTGGGGATGGCAGAGGAGCCAGCTGAGAACTGATGGAAAAGGCACAAAGAGGAGAGCGGCAGATTCTGTTCCTTGCTTCCTGATCAGGAAGAACAAGAGGAGGAGGACAGGCAGGAATCTGAGTTACAGCTCAGATGGAATTGTCTTCAGACTGCCTGCTATGGTGCAGTGTTTTGGTTCTAAGAGAAAACCATTGATAACACTCTGATGTTTACAGCTGCTGCTAAGCAGTGTTGTATGGAGCCAAGGCCATGGTCAGTGGAGGGCACATGGAGCTGGGAGGGAACAGAGTGAGGACAGCTGACTGAAAGTGGCCAAAGGGACGTTCTCTATCAGCTGACAGCAAGCAGAAATTGTATTGAAAGGGGTGGGAGTTCATCTCAGTCTCTTCACTGCCCAGAGCCCAGCTGAGCATCAGTCTGGTGGTGCTGAGCAAGTGTTTGTGCATCAGTTGTTACATACAATTCCATATCAACGGATATATAGTGATAACTACTACTCCTCTCCTTTTGTCTCTCTTAGTAAATTGCTTTGTTACAACCCATACGATGTACTTTTTTTTCCCAGTTCTCATCCCCATCCCACTGGGAATGGGGCAGTGCACTGAGCACTGTGTGCTGCTGAGCCACATGTGGGGTTCAACAACCACCATCATTTTGGTGCCTGATGTGATTCTCCAAGGGTTGAGATAACAGCACATCTGTCCAGATCGAGATAACACAGGGCTTTGTGGGAGCTGGAGAACTGCTGGCCATGATGCTGATAGTTTCCCTGTTTGTGGAGCTTGCTGAGTCCTCTCATGAAGCTGCATTGCACAGCTCCTTGCTTGCTGCTTGTTTTCCCTGCTGCATTATTTGTCAACTCGGGATGCTGGATTAGGGTATTTATTTTGCTATGCTGTTTGACCTTGATTTGTATCATGATAAAATTGGCAGCTGACAAATGAAATTTTGTGCACAGTCAGCTCTGTGGTCATCTTTGGGTTTTGGAAGTAATACTGTTGGTATGATTAGGAATTACACATTTGACATTGACTTCTCTGGGAGCCCGGGGGTGTTCAAGGTGTGACTGGATATTGTGTTGTGCTATTGGTAATAGGTGAACGGTTGGACTGGATGATCTTTTAGGCCTTTTCTAACCTTGGTGGTTCTAGGATTCTAGGATTGAGGTTAAACAATTATTCAGGAATATCAGTGAGAGATCTGCCCCAAGGTGAGAAGGCTCTGCATGGCAGGGGGTATGGGACGGTCTGGGCAGCTGCCTGGAGAGGTGGGCACCCCCAGGGCTTTGGAACTTCATCTCTGAGCAACTGCAGGATCCTGAGAACCTGGTAGAATATTGGGGGCAGGTCTGCTGTGGCTCTGGTAATTCCCCAAAAAACACACATGACTGCAGTGTGCCAGATCCAGAGAGCTGGACATGCTGACAGTGTTGCGACCTCTGCAACTCCTGGCACAGACCCTGCAGCAGTACAAGTTTTTGCCACGTGTCTTGCAGTTGTTCCAAGCTGTAGGACAGACCCCGCTGTCACTCCACCCCTCATAATGAGCTCTGCAGTCACTCCTGCTACAGGTCCTGTAGCTGTTCCAGGTATGGTAATAAGAAAATCCTACAAATTCTTCCCATGGGAGGTGCACTGTGCCAGGAGGTTCAGCCCTGTGGTCACTCCAACCCCTCCAATGAGCCCAGTGGCTGCTCCAACTTTGTCACATGTCCTGTAGTGGTTCCAGCTCTGGCAATGAACTCTGTGGTTGCTTCAACTCCAGCAACAGCCTGAAAGTCAGTACAGCTCCTACAGTGAACCCTCTGGCTGTTAAAACCCCTGAAACTAGTCCTGGACTTGCAAACAGATATGCATGTTTATTAGTATCTGTGCATATATGTTTGCAACTGCGTATGTTGTATATGTGTGAAAATATAATAAATATATTATACATTTGTCATAATTATTATTCTTTTTCTTTTTCTCTTTTTCTCAACCCATAAACTTTAAACCACAGCACTTCCCCGAGACGCTTACGGGTCTCCTTGGGACTATTCAATTTGATCTGGTCACACACTGAAGAGCAATAGAAGATCTCGAGGTTTTCTCAGGGAGAAGCTCCTCGGGTATATTCCTTACACCAGCTTTGGAAGAGGCCTCCCTCCAGTTCTCTGGTCCTACTCTAAAGCAGCTCTCTTGTTATGGCAGTGCCAGCAAGGAGACCAGCTCTGACAGGCCTGTTCATATTGCCGGCTACTGACTGCAGCACTGGATTGCTGATGTAGAGGCAACAGTACAGTCGTGAGACACACAAGACCTTCAGGACTGCACAAATGAGAGGGCTCGAGAGCACTGTGGTGGTGTAAAGAGATCAGAAATGAAAAGAGCACGTTGAGCTGCTGTCTGTGGCTGTACCTCCCCAAATCCAGACAAAGTAGGAAAACAGAAAACCTAAGCAAATGTCTTTTTTGAAAACATTTCAGGTATTTTCAAACGTATTCAGGGAATCCGGTTACATGTTTACATGAGCTCTTGGAGTGAAAAAATGGAAATTAGGTAGGAAAGAAGTGTAATACATTTTTATTTATGAGTTCAATATTCTTTTTTTTTTTTTTTTACGTTGCTATATCTCACGTAATCAAACAACCAAAGATGCATAGAACATAAAGAACCATCACTGGGAATCCTATGAGGAAGTTGTGCATTTTATGGAAGCTGGAATAGTGATAATTGCAACACCTTCCTGAGAGCGTGCTTGATCTCCCTGTTCCTCATGCTGTAGATAACAGGGTTCAGTGATGGAGGAATGACTGAGTACAGAAGTGCCACTGTCAGATCCAGGAGTGGGGAGGAAATGGTCGGGGGCTTCAGGTAGGCAAAAAAGCCAGTGCTGAGAAATAGGGAGACCACGGCCAGGTGAGGGAGGCATGTGGAGAAGGCTTTGTGCCGTCCTTGCTCAGAGGGTATCCTCAGCACGGCCATGAAGATCTGCACATACGACACTACTATGAAAACGAAGCAGCCAAATACTAAACTGATACTAAAATTGAGAAACACAGTTTCCCTGAGATTTGATTCTGAGCAGGAGAGTATGAGGATCTGGGGGATTTCACAGAAAAACTGTTTCGCTACATTGCCTTGGCAGAGAGGCAGTGAAAACGTACTGGCAGTGTGCAGCAGGGAATTGAGAACCCCAGCGCCCCAGGCAGCTGCTGCCATGGTGGCACAAGCTCTGCTGTCCATCAAGGTCCCGTAGTGCAGGGGCTTGCAGATGGCAACGTAGCGGTCATAGGACATGAAGAGCTGTGCAGCACATCCTGCGTAGGAAATGGCCCTGGTGTCCCAGAGGGCGTTGGCCATGGCTTTGGGGAGAGTGGTGGAGATGCAGCCCAGGTCGAGGAGGGCCAGGTTGAGGAGGAAGAAGTACATGGGGGTGTGCAGGCGGCGGTCGCAGGCTACGGCTGTGCTGATGAGGCCGTTGCCCAGGAGGGCAGCCAGGTAGATGCCCAGCAAGAGCCAGAAGTGCAGGAGCTGCAGCTGCCACGTGTCTGCCAACGGCAGCAGGAGGAACTCACTGATGGAGCTGCTGTTGGGCATCTGCTGTTGTTGGGCTTGGAGTCCTGTTCAGAGCGCAGAAGATAATGACAAGTCCAGACCATTCTCTGAGGCATTCCTCTTGCTATACTATGAAATGTTTTCATTCTCCTACAACAGTGTACATTTAGCACCATTACATGCATTTAATTTCATGTCGTTCAGCATTCCTTAAGCAGAAGCAGCATATGGAGCTCTGACCTTCCTCTTATTTTCTTATCCCTTCTCCCTGGATATTTTCATCTGTTTCATGTCTCATATATTTACCCCAAGTGCTCTTAGAGCCCCATACTCCAGCTTCTGCGTCGTTCAGTTTCCGTTAGAAAATGCTGCCTGTTTGTAGGATAAGTGAATTATTCATGCCTACAGAAAATGATGATAATTCCATCCTTCGAGAAAGGGGAGACTGAAAGCGCATCATGTGTGAATGTTCACAAAACAAGCAATTGATCGACAAAAAATTCTCAGAACCCCTATTGCCCCTTTTAGATTTCTGACTCCAAACCTCTTTGCCTCAGAACAGGAAATGGAAACCCCCTGCCTTGGCTCTCCTCTTGCAAAGTACCCTCAGAAACATTCAGTTGTGCAGTGGAGCTGTGATCCCCTGCCCCAGGCAGCAGCTGTGGCAGCACAAGACCTGCCGGGGGGCTCCTTCCCCCCACACGTCTCCCCGCAGCGCCCTGGGCAGCTCCCCGGGCAGGCTGAGTGCTGAGCCTGGCAGGCGGCAGAGTCCCATACCCGGCACACAGCCCCTGGGGCACAGCAGGGACCCTGCTCTGCAGGACAGCCCTGGGCACCTGCCTGCAGCCCCGGCTGCACAGCCTGCAGCCGTGCTGGGACATGCAGCCCTCAAGGCTGTGTTCTGACACTGCAGTACAGAAGCCCTCAGCTGGAGCAGAAGGCTTTTAACACAGTAAAGAAACATGCAGTGCCTACATCCAGATCTGCTATGGGATATCCCAAATTAAGTTAACCCTCTGTGAAAAGCAGCTCACGGTCTGCAGTGTGACTTACCTTGTCATGGTCTCTCCTGCAGAGAGCACGCAGCCTGCTCACACTACACACATCCTGGAAGCTCTCTCCAGTTTCTCTCCTCTGCTTCTTTCAGCTGCAGGCTGTGCTGTGAACAAGAGCTGCTCCTGGGCACAGCTGTCTCTCTGCAGCTCTGCCCACATTTATGAGCTCCCTGTGTCCCAGGAGCCCAGCCCAGCTCAGCAACAGATGATGTCATTTTTATCCTTCCCACTCATCTTTCCTGACATGTCCCTGGGTCCTCACAGCCAACAGCTCCTGAAAGACATCAGCATCATGACTGTGCGATGAAATTCTCTCAATTAACCACCACATGTCCAGTGGTCAGTGACTGATTGGAGACATATGGGGAGTGCTCCCACAGATCGTTTGATGAGGGCACCCAGACAAGGGAGGTGAGGTTTGGACTTTCCCTGTGCAGGACAGTGATCCAGCTGAGGCAGTGCAGGAGTCTCATCCCTTGACAGAAATCCTGGAGCTGAAATGGGATTCAGCTCCCTAAACACCCACAGGACCTGGGATTCCTCTGGTTCCGTTCAGAAGTGCACAAGGAGTTGCCTGCATGTGAGCTCCTGCTCTGAGTCCTCGGTCCTTCAGCCGGGAAGCAGCTGCTCACACACAGACACTGTGTGATGCCCACCATGCCTGGGCTGCTCCTGATGTGTGCCAGTGCTTGTAAACCGTGTGGGAAATCCCTGAGATAGACACCTTTTTCCTGGGCATCAGCTGAGGGCCAGAGACGCGATAGCCCTGGCTGTCTGGTGAATTCACATGCAGCTGCAAAAGCAGCACAGGGCCTTCAGCAAAGCCATGCCTATGGTGTGTCCGTGCTGCTACGTCACCTCCAAGACCCACAATCGCTCTAATGTCTGTGTGCCACCTTCTGCACACTGATACCATAGATGAGCTATCCAGTCCAGCTATGTCCAGTGATGATTTTCAATTAGGATGATTACTTCTGTGGTTTTGCACTAATGCAAACACCAACGCACAATAAGCTAGAAATCTTGGTAGAGCTGCAGGCCTGAGCTCCTGTTTGGACCATGGGAACACAGTTTAATGGCTTCCACAACTGCACTGTAGCGCAAGGGGGATACAGAGTTTTTAGGATGGATGGGCGAGGAGTCAAGGAAGGGCGACTGCCCTCTGTGAGAGTGCACTGAGCTCTGCCTTGGGAAGGAAGAGCAGCCATGTCAGAGCTAATGGAAATGGCAAACAGAGGAGACCATCAGTGTCTGTTCCTGGCTTCTTGATCATAGAGAGCAATTGGAAGGTGCCCTCTGCAGACAGATGGGTTTAACATGTTGTCAGGCCATTGTCCTCTTTGGGAGCCTTTTTCACTCCAGTATCTGCTGCAGGGACAGCACAGCAGGGCATGTGCCATCCAGCAGATCCGTGGAGAGCACAGATGGGAGATTCTTGACCAAGCTGTGGAGGAACCAAAGTGGAGAGATTCTCTGCTGGATCTCATGCTCTCCAGCATGGAAGGTCTGGTGGGAATTCTAAAGGTCAAAGGGGCATCAGGCCAAGTGCAAGATGCTCATGTATCTCTTTTTATTTATTTATTTATTTATTTTGAAGGTGTAAGCTTAGAAGATGTTCATAAATGTCAATAAAATTGAGACAAAGGATTGAAGACAAAGATCAAAATCAATGAGAACGTGTTAACCCTTCTCAACATGAGAAATTCTCATGAGTCTTCTTCCATTTTAAGTTGTAAATATGAATCTTTGAGGTGATTTGATGTCCTTTTTTCCTTTTTTTTTTTTTCTTGTTCTTTTTCTGAAACTACGATGTTTTCCAGAATTGTTTTTGCTGGGCACAAATGCCTTCAGGTTCAGAGACACAGACAGTGGTGCCAGTGCCAATGACCTGTGACTATAGCCTGGCGCCTGCCGCTGATTTTCCCTGCTGCCTATTTGATGTCCCTCATCCTCCAGGTGTCTCCAGCTCTCCTAAATAAATGGCCATGGTTAAGGGCATGTTTTCAGCAGGCCATTTAGACACACGCTCCTATCACAGCCTGCCAGATTTCCCCATCCCTTGTCTTTGTTCAGTCAGACACCTCCCAATTATCGGTCTGATTTCTGACTTTTAGGGGGATGACTCAAGTTTGCTCCATCTCACCAAAGTCTGATGGACTGTGTTGTCAACTCCTTCACCGTGATTCTATCCCTTCCTATCTTTTCATTTTCTCTTTCTTTTTCTTTTGCTATGTCGTTTTCTTCTCCTTTTCCTTTTAATTTTCCTTTTCCTTTCATTCTTTATCTTTCTTTTTTTTTTTTTCTTTTTCTCTTTCTCTTTCTCTCTTTTTAATTTTTCATGCTCAGTGTGTGAAATACTCACAATTCCTGTTCAATTTTACGTTGATACCTCCCAACTCCCTGGCTGATCTATCCCAGGGAGATTACTGGAATTTTCTCCATTCCTCAAAAATCTGTTGTCAAGTCCTTCACTGTGATTCTATCTATCCCATCCTATCTGTGTCTAACTCATTTCTTGTGCAAATATTCCCTATGAAAGATAAACCTCAATAGAAGCAGCTTGGACGTGGCATGCAATTGATCACTGTGTTTTTCTGTTCATTCAGTTGCATCACCTTTCCTTCTGTTTGTTGGCCATAAATAAAGAGAAATCTTTCTTTTTCTGTGTGCAGCTGGTTCTCTGTGGAAAGCCAGTGGGAGTTGGTACAAAGGAGGTTTAACACTGAGCGGGTGACGGCAGAGGAGAAGAGTGATGTGAGGAAAAGTGATGCAAGTCCCATGGGGCCAATGAGAGTAGAAGAGGGGTGGGGAGGTTGAGGAGGAACTTTGTCCACACAGCAACAGAATAGAACTCATTGGGGACATTCTGCATTGACATCAGTTGCAAAGTGCTTCTTTAACTTCTTGTATAAAACAAACTATAAATAAACAGACATTAAATGCATTTTGGATTCTTGCTCTTTAAGCTCTCTCCATTTTGCTGAACACGTTCTGAAAACCTGAAGAAGACAACAGGAAGGCACAAGGCACAAGAGGCTCTTTAGTTTATAATGGGCCCCAGGGTGCATATGGTGCTGAGTCCATCAACCTCCAGTGCAGAGAGAAGTTTGCATAAAGTACTTGGCAAGACAAAGTCAGAAGTAACAGTGAAGTTTCTTGGAGTATTAATGGGCCCACTGAGGGCCATTAGCAAGCAAGCTTCCCAAGGGACTAGTTAGAGCAGATAATTGGAAGCCATGACTCCAGTCAGGCAAAGGCACTGGCATGGTGGCTCTGATGCTAAGAAAATCCTCCTTTGTCTTAAAAAGCAAACAGGACAAGCCCTGATTCCCAGACCCTTGGCATGGAGATCCTGTCTCTCATGTTGGCTCAGGGCACTTCCTGTGGCAGTGAGTTGGAAATCTATATGATGTTAAGTGAAAGACATGGGAAGGGAAGATCCCAGGCTCTGCATGTGTTGCAGAAATGCTGTCAAGTTCATAACCCACATGTGCCCTGTGTCTCATCACAGGATGTGGGATGTGAGAAGGGCCCCGTCTGAACAAGCAGTCAATCCCAATGTAACTCTGAATCTCTGATCTCTCAGTTCCAGTGCCCTCCTGTGCACACTCTCCCATAGTTTGATGCACTTTATCTTCTGCGGTGCCCAGAAGTGCACCCAGTGCTCCAGGTGAGGCTGCAGCAGCGCAGAGCAGAGGGAGACAATCCTTTCCCTTACCCAGATAGCAATAAATTGTTTGATGCACTTTAGGGGAGCATTGGCCTTCCTGGCTGTCTGGGCACACTGCTGACTCACATTCAATTTGATGCTGACCAGGACCCCCACCCCAATCCTTTTCAGTCAGACCACCCTCCAATGTCCCATATCCAGTCAGTGTGTATGTCCAGTGTTGCCCCTACCAAAATGCACAATCAGGCACTTGTTCTTGTAATGCTTTATGCACTTGGTGCTTAGTACCAACTGGTACCCATTTCTCTGACTTGTCCACATCTCTCTGCAAGTTCTCTCCACCCTCAGTGGAGGCAACAGCACCTCCTCATCTGGTCTCATCAGCAAACTTGCTCAGAACATCTTCTAGTCCTGCATGCAAGTCATCCACAAAAACATGAAAGAGAAGTGGCCCTAAAATGGAGCCCTGGGGAACCCTGACAATGACCAGCTACCTGCCTGATGAAACACAATTACTATAGTCTGTTTGGCCTGACATATTGGCCAACTGTTCACCCACCACATTCCGTTTCTGTCTAGCCGTATGCAGGACATTCTGCCCAGAAGGGTGCTGTGAGTAGTCTCAAAAACTCTACTGAAATCCTCAGGGATAACATCAGCTGGCTTCCCTTGGTCAGCTAAATGGATAATCATGTCATAAAGGAATCAGAAGTTAAACAGGACCTTCCCCTCGGGAACTTGCATTGGCTGCAACCAATGACAGAATTGTCCTTCAGCTGTTTGTCCATAACTCCCACCATCATTTTCTCCATACTTTTACCAGGCACTGGAGTGAGACTGACAAGTCCGTAATTGCCCGTGTCATCTTTCTTGCTCTTCCTTACAATGAGACAACATTTGCCAGCTTCCCATCAACTGGTATGACCCTAGACTTATTTAGATGCAATTGAAATGAGAGCCCAGAGCATACTAAGGTGTCATCATTGCAAGAACGTAGATGTGCCATAGCTTTGCAATGCCTTGAACTCTGGAGTATGCCACAGATGGAGCATAGAGAAAGACGGGCCTCTTCTATTGGTAAGCAGAATAACACTGCATGATACATGGGGACTTTGTCTCTGCTCTGTGATGCTCTGCTTGCAGGGAAAGGTGCAGGGGGTTGCTCTCATGTCAGTGCTCAAATCTGAGGTGTGGGGTCAAAGAGAAGAGACCAGGCTCTTTTCAGCAGTCTGTGGAGACAAGACAAGGGGAAATGGTCAGAAACTGGAGAATAGGAAGTTCTGCACAAATGTGTGCAGGAAAATCTTTACAGTGAGGGTGACAGAGCCCTGGAACAGGCTGCACAAGGGGTTGGGGAGTCCCTTTCTCCGGAGGTATTCAAGACCAGCCTGGACTCCTACCTGTGTGCCTACCTGGTGTTCCCCAGGGGTCTGTGCTGGGGCCTGTCCTCTTCAGAACCTTTACTGATGACCTGGATGAGGTCATTGAGTGCATCCTATGTAGGTTTGCAAACTACAACAAATTAGCTGGGAGTGTAGATCTGCCTGAAGTTACCAAGGCCCTACTGAGGGATCTGGACAGGCTGGAGAGCTGGGATGAAGCCAATGGGATGAGGTTCACCAAGACCAGATGCCAAGTCCTGAACTTTGGGACCTGGAATGGACTGCCCAGGGGGGTGGTGGATTCACCGACCCTAGAGGCGTTCAAAGAATGATTGGACGTTGTGTTGATGGACATGGTTTAGTGGGAGCTATTGGTGATAGGTGAACAGCTGGACTGAATGATCTTTTAAATCTTTTCCAAACTTGGTGATTCTATGAGTCTATGATTCTATGATATCCTGTACTTGTATGAGTGCCCTCTTTGAGCAAACACTCTCTGAGAGGCCTCACCACATGTCAGGAATTAGTCACTGACCACTAGAAATCTGGTGTTAAATTCAACAGATTTCAAAGCACAGTCATGATGCTGTTGACTTTCAGGAACTGTTGGCCATGATGATGCAGGGAAATCTCAGGGGAGACAAGTGGGAAGGATAAAAATGACATCCTCTACTGCTCAGCTGGGTTGGGCTCCTAAAACACAGGGAGCTCATAAAAGTGGGCAGAGACGTAGAGAGACAGCTGTGCCCAGGAGCAGCTCTTGTGCACAGCACAGCCTGCAGGTGACAGAAAGAGAGGAGAGAAATTGGAGTGAGCTTACAAGATATGTACTGTGTGAGCGGGCTGTGAGCTCTATGAAGGAGCATTGCTCACAGACCACAACACGGTAAGGCTCATGCAGTAGGCAATGCAGCTGCTTTTAATAGAGGGTTAACAAAATATGCAACATTCCATAGCAGATTGGCTGCAGGTAATGCATCTTTCTTTACTGTGGAAAAAGCCTTCTGGTCCAGCTGAGGGCTTCCGTGCTGCAGCATAAGAGCTACGGGGTGTGTGTGGGGGGGGGAGCTGCATGTCCCAGCACGGCTGCAGGCTGTGCAGCCGGGGCTGCAGGCGGGTGCCCAGGGCGGTCCTGCAGAGCAGGGTCCCTGCTGTGCCCCAGGGGCTGTGTGCCGGGTATGGGACTCTGCCGCCTGCCAGGCTCAGCACTCAGCCTGCCCGGGGAGCTGCCCAGGGCGCTGCGGGGAGACGTGTGGTGTGGGGGGAAGGAGCCCCCCGGCAGGGCTTGTGCTGCCACAGCTGCTGCCTGGGGCAGGGGGATCACAGATCTATTGCACAGCTCTGTTTCCTAGGGCCCTTGGAAGAGGAGATCCAGGGCAGGGGATTTCCATTTCCTGTTCTGAGGAAAAACGAATTGTAGGCAGAAAGTGGCAGTCACACTTCAGAGAATTATTCATCAGTCAGTTGCTTGTTTTGTAAAATTCACACATGTTGTGCTTCCAGTCTCCCATTTTTTGTAGGATGGAAACAATATTAATTATCATCATTTTCTGTAGGTATGAATAATTCACTTTAGCTGCAAACAGGTAACTTTTTCTAACTGAATTTAAATGGCACAGAGGCTGCTTTTGGGGCGCTAAGAGCAGTTGGGATAAAGACATGAGACAGGAAACAGATGAAAATATCCAGGGAGACAGGATGAGGTAAGTAAGTAAGAGGAATGGTTAGAGCTCCAAATGCTGATTCTGCCTACGGAATGCTGAAATTTATGATATTAAATGCAAGTAATGGTGCTAAATGTATACTGTTGTAGGAGAATGAAAACATTTCATAGTATAGCAGGAGGAGTGTCTCTGAGAATGGTCGTGACTTGTCATTATCTTCTGCACTCTGAGCAGGACTCCAAGCCCAACAACAGCAGATGCCCAACAGCAGCTCCATCAGCGAGTTCCTCCTGCTGCCATTGGGAGACACGCGGCAGCTGCAGCTCCTGCACTTCTAGCTCTTGCTGGGCATCTACCTGGCTGCCCTCCTGGGCAACGGCCTCATCAGCACAGCCGTAGCCTGCGACCGCCGCCTGCACACCCCCATGTACTTCTTCCTCCTCAACCTGGCCCTCCTCGACCTGGGCTGCATCTCCACCACTCTCCCCAAAGCCATGGCCAACGCCCTCTGGGACACCAGGACCATATCCTACGCAGGATGTGCTGCACAGCTCTTTTTCTTTCTCTTCTTCATCTCAGCAGAGTTGTCCCTTCTCACCATCATGTCCTATGACCGCTACATTGCCATCTGCAAGCCCCTGCACTACGGGACCTTGATGGACAGCAGAGCTTGTGCCACCATGGCAGCAGCTGCCTGGGGCACTGGGGTTCTCAATTCCCTGCTGCACACTGCCAGTACGTTTTCACTGCCTCTCTGCCAAGGCAATGTAGTGAAACAGTTTTTCTGTGAAATCCCCCAGATCCTCAAGCTCTCCTGCTCAGAATCAAATCTCAGGGAAATTGTGTTTCTCATTTTTAGTGTCATTTTAGCCTTTGGCTGCTTTGTTTTCATAGTGGTGTCCTATGTGCTGATCTTCCTGGCAGTGCTGAGGATGCCCTGTGAGCAGGGACGGCACAAAGCCTTCTCCACGTGCCTCCCTCACCTGGCTGTGGTCTCCCTGTTTCTCAGCACTGGCTTTTTTGCCTACCTGAAGCCCCCCTCCATTTCCTACCCACTCCTGGATCTGACAGTGGCACTTCTGTACGCAGTGGTTCCTCCAACACTGAACCCTATTATCTACAGCATGAGGAACAGGGAGATCAAGCACGCTCTCAGGAAGGTGTTGCAATACACACTATTCCAGCTTCCATAAAATGCACAACTTCCTCATAGGATTCCCAGTGATGGTTCTTTATGTTTTATGCATCTTTGTCTGTTTGATTATGTAAGATATAGCAACGTGAGAAATAATGTTATTGAACTTATTTATAAAAATGTATTTCACTTCTTTCCTACCTAATTTCCATTTTCTCACTCCATTAGCTCATGTAAACATGTAACCAGATTTTCCGAATACGTTATAAGATGCCTAAAATGTTTCAAAATAGACTTTTACTTAGCTTTTTTTTTTGTTTGTTTTTTCCTACTTTGTCTGGATTTGGGGAGGTACAGCCGCAGACATCAGCTCAATGTGCTCTTCTCATTTCTGATGTCTTTACACTGACACAGTGCTCTCAAGTCCTCTCATTTGTGCAGGCCTGAAGGTCTTGTGGGTCTCATGACAGTCTTGTTGCTTCTACAGCAGCAATCCAGGGCTGCAGTCAGTAGCTGCCAATATGAACGGCTGTGTCAGAGCTGATCTCTTTGCTGGCAGTGCCATAACATGAAGGCCCTTTCAGAGCAGGCCCAGAGAACTGGAGGCCTCTTCCAAAGCTGGTGTTAGGAATATACCTCAGGAGCTGCTCCCTGAGAAGTCCTCAAGATCTTCTATTTCTCTTCAGTGCGTGACCGGATCAAATTGAATAATCCCAAGGAGACCCGTAACCGTCTCGGGGCAGTGCTGTGGTTTAAATTTTATGGGTTGAGACAAAGAGAAAAAGAAAAGGATAATAATTATGACAAATGTATTTATACATATATAATATATTTAGTGTATTTTCACACATATACAACATATGCAGTTGCAAACATTTATGAACTAATCCCTATGTTTAGCTGTTTGCAAGTCCAGGACTAGTTGCAGGGGTTTTAACAGCCATAGGCTTCACTGTAGGAACTGAAGAGACTGTCGGGCAGTTGCAGGAGTTGGAGTAACTGCAGAGGTCATTGCCAGAGCTGGAATCACCACAGGACATGGGACTGAAGTTTTAGCAGCCACTGGGCTCATTGGTAGGTTTAGAGTGACCACAGGGTTGTTCCTCCTGGCACAGCGCACCACACCTGAGAGGCATTTGTTTCATTTTCTTATAGCAAAACTTAGAACAGCTACAGGACCTGTAGCAGGAGTGACTGCAGAGCTCATTATGAGGGGTGGAGTGACAGCAGGATCTGTCACAGAGCATGGAGACACTACAGGGCATGTAGCAAAACCTTGGAACTGCTTCAAGGTCTGTGCCAGGAGTTGCAGAGGCTGCAGCACTGTCAGCATTTCCAGCTCTCTGGATCTGGCACACTGCAGTCATCTGTGTTTCTTGGGGAATTACCAGAACCACAGCAGACCTGTCCCCAATATTCTACCAGGTTCACAGGATCCTGCAGTTGCTCAGAGATGAAGTTCCAAAGCCCTGGGGGTGCCCACCTCTCCAGGCAGCTGCCAAGACGGTCCCACACCCCCTGCCATGCAGAGCCTTCTCACCTTGGGGCAGATCTCTCACTGATATTCCTGAATAATGTTTAACCTCAATCCTAGAATCCTAGTACCACCAAGGTTAGAAAAGGCCTAAAAGATCATCCAGTCCAACCGTTCACCTATTACCAATAGCTCCCACTAAACCATGTCCCTCAACACAATATCCAGTCAGTCCTTGAATAGCCCTGGGCTCCCAGAGAAGTCAATGTCAAATGTGTAATTCCTAATCATACCAACAATATTACTTCCAAAAACCAAAGATGACCACAGAGCTGACTGTGCACAAAATTTCATTTGTCAGCTGCCAATTTTATCATGATACAAATCAAGGTCAAAAAGCATAGCAAAATAAATACCCTAATCCAGCATCCAGAGTTGACAAATAATGCAGCAGGGAAAACAAGCAGCAAGCAAGGAGCTGTGCAATGCAGCTTCATGAGAAGACTCAGCAAGCTCCACAAACAGGGAAACTATCAGCGTCATGGCCAGCAGTTCTCCAGCTCCCACAAAGCCCTGTGTTATCTCACTCTGGACAGTTGTGCTGTTATCTCAACCCTTGGAGCCTCACATCAGGCACCAAAATGATGGTGGTTGTTGAACCCAACATGTGGCTCAGCAGCACACAGTGCTTTGTGCACTGCCCCATTCCCAGTCGGATGGGGAACAGAACTGGGAAAAAAAAGTACATCGTGTGGGTTGTAACAAAGCAATTTACTAAGAGAGATAAAATGAGAGGAGTAATAGTTATCACTATATATCTGTTGATATGGAATCGTATGTAACAAGTGATGCACAAGCTCTTGCTCAGCACCACCAGTCTGATGCCCAGCTGGGCTCTGGGCAGTGAAGAGACTGAGATGAACTCCCATCCCTTTCAATACATTTTCTGCTTGCTGTCAGGTGATAGAGAACGTCCCTTTGGCCACTTTCAGTCAGCTGTCCTCACTGTTCCCTCCCAGCTCCATGTGCCCTCCACTGACCATGGCCTTGGCTCCTTACAACACTTCTTAGCAGCAGCTGTAAACATCAGAGTGTTATCAGTGGTTTACTCCTAGAACCAAAACACTGCACCATAGCAGGCAGTCTGAAGACAATTCCATCTGAGCTGTAACTCAGATTCCTGCCTGTCCTCCTCCTCTTGTTCTTCCTGATCAGGAAGCAAGGAACAGAATCTGCCGCTCTCCTCTTTGTGCCTTTTCCATCAGTTCTCAGCTGGCTCCTCTGCCATCCCCAGGCAGAGCTCAGTGCACTCTCACAAAGGGCAGCAGCCTTTCCTCATCTTCCTTGCCCATCCATCATGAAGTGTCAGTGAATAGTGAAAACGGACCCCATAGTAGATGAAAAGGGAACACTTTGCTACAGAAAGGGAAAGGGGGCCTCACTAAGGCAAAGGGTAGTTACAGATAGATAGTTTATGTTAAGGGGGGTATTTATTTTGCTTATTGGAGAGAGGGTGAATAGCAGACACTAAGCTTGAGAAAACAAGGGGATGAAGGCCATGAAGATCAGGGTGGAACAGCCTGAGAACAGCGTGGTGATTAGATGTCCACAGAGCAACTGGAACCAGGTTGGGGGGTGCCCCTCCTGAAGGGTCGAAAGTTTACGGGGAGGAAGATGATGAGCCTTCATCCCACGAGCACCCCCACAACTCACTACACATGCATAAAGGGGGAGGGACTGCATGCTAATGGGGTCTGAGGAATGTAATGAATATGTATCCCAATTCCTGCAAACTATTGATGATGTATTAGTTCAGCCTATAACTGTTGCACGCTTTCTCCTGACGGTGTGCAAGTGAGGTGGAGCTACCCCCCTTGCACCAGGGTGTGTGTGCATCACTCATTAAACATACCTGCTTTATAACTACTTGGCGGTTATGGGGTTTGATTCCGCAAGTCACCATCTCTAGGGCCATCCTGCTCTATTGCCTGCTCCATTATCAGGTGATGAGTCCATCAAGGCCTTTATATGGGACCTCATTCATCCCAATGACAACGGGAAGGCCGGCAAGCAACAAGGTAAGTGCGACCCATAAGTGTGACCCCATAGGGACTAATGGGGACCCCAGCCCCATAAGTGGGAACACAGACCCATAAGTGAGGATCCAGACCCATAAGTGGGTCCCCAGAATCATAAGTGTGACCCAAAACCACATAACTATTATTCTATCCCTGTAAGTGTGGCCCCATAGGGGCCAATGTGGGCCCCAGACCCATAAGTGTGACCCGTAAGTGAGGCTCCAGCCCCATAAGTGGGTCCTCAGACCCATAAGTGTGGCCACAGCCCCATAACTATAGACTTGGAGATGTCCCCAGCCCCATAAGTGGGTCTCCAGCCCCATAAGTGTGAACACAGACCCATAAGTGTGGCCCCAACCCCATAACTATAGATTTGGAGAGGTCTCCAGACCCATTAGTGAGGCTCCAGACCCATAAGTGGGTCCCTAGACCCATAAGTGTGAACACAGACCCATAAGTGTGACCACAAACCCCATTTATATGGGGCCTCATTCACCCCAATGAAAACGGGAAGTCCGGCAAGCAACAAGGTGAGTGCGACCCATAAGTGGGACCCCATAGGGGTCAATGGGGACCCCAGCCCCATAAGTGGGAACACAGACCCATAATTGTGACCCCAAACCCCATAAGTACGATTCTAGCCCCATAAGTGATACCCCAAACCCCATGTGCCTCCGCAGCCCCATAAAGTGTGACCCATAAGAGAGGCTCCAAACCCATAAGTGTGACCCCATAGGGGCCAATGGGGACCCTAGCCTTATAAGTGTCACCCAAAGCCCCCTAACCGAGACCCTATGAAACTTTGAGATGTCCCCAGCCTCATAAATGTGAGCCATAAGTGTTGCTCCAGCCCCATAACTTCATCCCCAGCCTCATAAGTGTGACCCCATAAAGGCCAGTGGGGACCCCAGCCCCATAAGTGGGAACACAGACCCATATGTATGTCCCAAAACACCATAACTATAGACTTGGAGATGTCCCCAGCCCCATAAGTGGGTGTCCAGACCCATAATTGGGACCCAAATCCCCATAACTGAGTTCCTTAGTGTGAATCCATCCCCATAAGTGGAACTCCAGCCCCATAAGTGAGGCTCCAGACCCATAAGTGAGGCTCCAGACCCATAAGTGTGAACCCATAGGGGCCAATGGGGACCCCAGCCCCATAACTGGGAACACAGACCCATAAGTGTGACCCATAAGTGCCTCCCCAGCCCCATAAGTGCGTCCCCAACCCCATCAGTGTGACCTCATAGAAGCCAATGGAGACCCCAGCCCCATAAGTCCATCCCTAGCCGCATAAGTGTGACCCAAAACCCCATAACCGAATCTTCAGCCTGATAACTGTGTCCCCAGCCCCATAACTATAGACTTAGAGATGTTCCCAGCCCCATAAGTGTGACCCATAAGTGGATCCCCAGGCCCATAAGTGGGTCCCCAGCCCCATAAGTGTTACCCATAACTGAGTCCCCAGCCCCATAAGTGGGAACACAGCCCCATAAGTGCCTCCCCAGCCCCATAAGTGTGACTCACAAGTGAGGCTCCAGCCCCATAAGTGTGACCCATAACTACATCCCCATCCCCATAACTGAGTCCCCAGCCCCATAAGTGGGTCTCCAGCCCCATAAGTGTGACCCATAAGTGTGGCTCCAGCCCCATAACTTCATCCCCAGCCCCATAAGTGTGACCCCATAAAGGCCAGTGGGGACCCCAGCCCCAGAAGTGGGAACACAGACCCATAAGTATGTCCCAAAACACCATAACTATAGACTTGGAGATGTCCCCAGCCCCATAAGTGGGTGTCCAGACCCATAATTGGGACCCAAAACCCCATAACTGAGTTCCTAAGTGTGAATCCATCCCCATAAGTGGGACTCCAGCCCCATAAGTGAGGCTCCAGACCCATAAGTGAGGCTCCAGACCCATAAGTGTGACCCCATAGGGGCCAATGGGGACCCCAGCCCCATAACTGGGAACACAGACCCATAAGTGTGACCCATAAGTGCCTCCCCAGCCCCATAAGTGCGTCCCCAACCCCATCAGTGTGACCTCATAGAAGCCAATGGAGACCCCAGCCCCATAAGTCCATCCCTAGCCGCATAAGTGTGACCCAAAACCCCATAACCGAATCTTCAGCCTGATAACTGTGTCCCCAGCCCCATAACTATAGACTTAGAGATGTTCCCAGCCCCAGAAGTGTGACCCATAAGTGCATCCCCAGGCCCATAAGTGGGTCCCCAGCCCCATAAGTGTTACCCATAACTGAGTCCCCAGCCCCATAAGTGGGAACACAGCCCCATAAGTGCCTCCCCAGCCCCATAAGTGTGACTCACAAGTGAGGCTCCAGCCCCATAAGTGTGACCCATAACTACATCCCCATCCCCATAACTGAGTCCCCAGCCCCATAAGTGGGTCCCCAGCCCCAGAAGTGTGACCCCATAGGGGCCAAATGGGGACCCCAGCCCCATAAGTGGTTCCCCAGCCCCATAAATGTGTCCCCAGCCCCGTAAGTGTGACCCCATAACTACATCCCCAGCCCCATAAGTGGGAACACAGCCCCATAAGTGCCTCCCCAGCCTCATAAGTGTATCACCAGACCCAAAAGTGTGTTCCATAAGTGAGGCTCCAGCCCCATAAGTGTGACCCCAACCCCATAATCGTGTTCCTAAGTGCCTCCCCAGCCCCATAAGTGTTACCCATAACTACATCCCCAGCCACATAAGTGGGAACACAGCCCCATAACTGCGTCTCTAGCCCCATAAGTGGGTCTCCAGCCCCATAAGTGTGACCTATAACTGCATCCCAAGCCCCATATCTGAGTCCCCTGCTCCATAAGTGTGACCCGGGCCCCATAAGTGTGACCCATAAGTGAGGCTCCAGACCCATAAGTGGGTCCTCAGACCCATAAGTGGGACCCCAGACCCATAACTGCGTCTTCAGCCCCATAAGTGTGGCCCATAACTACATCCCCAGCCCCTTAAGTGTGACCCATATCTGCATTCCCAGCCCCATAAGTGTGACCCGTAACTGCATCTCCAGCCCAATAACTGAGTCCCCAGCCCCATAAGTGTGTCCCCAGACCCATAAGTGCATCCTCAGCCCCATAAGTGTGACCAGTAAGTGTAACCCCATAGGGACCAAGGGGGACCCCAGCCCCATAAGTGTGACCCCAGCCCCAAAAGTGTGACCCATAAGTGCCTCCCCAGCCTCTGCAACTCTTGGCACAGACCCTGCAGCAGCTCCAAGGTTTTGCTACACGTTCTGCACTTACTCTCCACACTCTGGACAGATCCCGCTGTCACTCCACCCCTCATAATGAGCTCTGCAGTCACTCCTGCTACGGGTCCTGTATCTGTTCCATGTATTGCTATAAGAAAATGAAACAAATTCCTCCCAAGGGAGGTGCACTGTGCCAGGAGGTTCAGCCCTGTGGTCACTCCAACTCCTCCAATGAGCCCAGTGGCTGCTCCAACTTCGTCACATGTCCTGTGGTGGTTCCAGCTCTGGCAATGAACTCTGAGGTCGCTTCAACTCCAGCAACATCCTGAAAGTCAGTACAGCTCCTACAGTGAACCCTCTGGCTGTTAAAACCCCTGCAACTACTCCTGGACTTGCACACAGATAAACATACGGATTAGTTCATATATGATTGCAACTGCATATGTTGTATACGTGTGAAAATACACTAAATGTATTATATATGTATAAATACATTTGTTATAATTAATATCTTTTTCTTTTTCTCTTTATCTCAACCCATAAAATTTAAACCACAGCACTGCCCCAAGTCTCTTACTGATCTCCTTGGGACTATTCAGTTTATCTGGTCACACACTGAAGAGCACAAGAAGATCTTGAGGATTTCTCAGGGAGCAGCTCCTGAGGTATATTCCTTACACCAGCAATGGAAGAGGCCTCCCTCCAGTTCTCTGGTCCTACTCTAAAGCAGCTCTCTTGTTATGGCAGTGCCAGCAAGGAGACCAGCTCTGACACAGCCGTTCATATTGCCGGCTACTGACTGCAGCACTGGATTGCTGCTGTAGAGGCAACAGGACTGTCATGAGACACACAAGACCTTCAGGACTGCACAAATGAGAGGGCTCGAGAGCACTGTGTCAGTGTAAAGAGATCAGAAATGAAAAGAGCACGTTGAGCTGCTGTCTGTGGCTGTACCTCCCCAAATCCAGACAAAGTAAGAAGAAAGAAAACCTAAGCAAATGTCTTTTTTGAAAACATTTTAGGTATCTTCAAACGTATTCAGGGAATCTGGTTACATGTTTACATGAGCTCTTGGAGTGAAAAAATGGAAATTAGGTAGGAAAGAAGTGTAATACATTTTTATTTATGAGTTCAATTTTAATTTTTTTTTTTTACGTTGCTATATCTCACGTAATCAAACAACCAAAGATGCATAGAACATAAAGAACCATCACTGGGAATCCTATGAGGAAGATGTGCATTTTATGGAAGCTGGAACAGTGATAATTGCAACACCTTCCAGAGAGCGTGCTTGATCTCCCTGTTCCTCATGCTGTAGATAACAGGGTTCAGTGTTGGAGGAACCACTGCGTACAGAAGTGCCACTGCCAGATCCAGGAGTGGGGAGGAAATGGTCGGCGGCTTCAGGTAGGCAAAAGCGCCAGTGCTGACAACTAGGGAGACCACGGCCAGGTGAGGGAGGCATGTGGAGAAGGCTTTGTGCCGTCCCTGCTCACAGGGCATCCTCAGCACAGCCATGAAGATCTGCACGTAGGACACCACTATGAAAACAAAGCAGCCAATGCCTAAACTCACACCAAAAAAGAGAAACACAACTTCCCTGAGATTTGATTCTGAGCAGGAGAGTTTGAGGATCTGGGGGATTTCACAGAAAAACTGGTTGACAACATTGCCTTGGCAGAGAGGCAGTGAAAACGTACTGGCAGTGTGCAGCAGGGAATAGAGAACCCCAGTGCCCCAGGCAGCTGCTGCCATGGTGGCACAAGCTCTGCTGTCCATCAAGGTCCCGTAGTGCAAGGGCTTGCAGATGGCAACATAGCGGTCATAGGACATGATGGTGAGAAGGGAATACTCTGCTGAGAGGAAGAAGAGAAAGAAAAAGAGCTGTGCAGCACATCCTGTGTAGGAGATGGCCCTGGTGTCCCAGAGGGCGTTGGCCATGGCTTTGGGGAGAGTGGTGGAGATGCAGCCCAGGTCGAGGAGGGCCAGGTTGAGGAGGAAGAAGTACATAGGGGTGTGCAGGCGGCGGTCGCAGGCTACGGCTGTGCTGATGAGGCCGTTGCCCAGGAGGGCAGCCAGGTAGATGCCCAGGAAGAGCCAGAAGTGCAGGAGCTGCAGCTGCCGCGTGTCTGCCAACGGCAGCAGGAGGAACTCGCTGATGGAGCTGCTGTTGGGCATCTGCTGTTCCTGGGCTTGGAGTCCTGTTCAGAGTGCAGAAGATAATGACAAGTCCAGACCACTCTCTGAGGCATTCCTCTTGCTATACTATGAAATGTATTTATTCTCCTACAACAGTGTACATTTAGCACCATTACCTGCATTTAATTTCATGTTGTTCAGGATTCTTTAAGCAGAAGCAGCATATGGAGCTCTAACCTTCCTCTTCTTTTCTTATCCCTCCTCCCTGGATATTTTCATGTGCTTCATGTCTCAAATCTTTAACCCAACTGCTCTTAGAGCCCCAAAAACAGCCTCTGTGCCATTCAGTGTGAATCCTAAAAAACTGCCTGTTTGCAGATTAAGTGAATTATCCATGTCTACTGAAGATTAAGATTCCCTGAGAACAGGAAAAGGAATCCCCCTGCCTTAGCTATCCTCAAACGAAACACCATCACAAACATACTGTTGTGCAGTGGAGCTGTGATCCCCTGCCCCAGGCAGTAGCTGTGGCAGCACAAGCCCTGCCGGGGGGCTCCTACCCCCCACACCTCTCCCCGCAGCGCCCTGGGCAGCTCCCCGGGCAGGCTGAGTGCTGAGCCTGGCAGGCGGCAGAGTCCCATACCCGGCACACAGCCCCTGGGGCACAGCAGGGACCCTGCTCTGCAGGACAGCCCTGGGCACCCGCCTGCAGCCCCGGCTGCACAGCCTGCAGCCGTGCTGGGACATGCAGCTCCCCCCCCCCCACACACCCCGTAGCTCTTATGCTGCAGCACAGAAGCCCTCAGCTGGACCAGAAGGCTTTTCCCACAGTAAAGAAACATACATTACCTGCAGCCAATCTGCTATGGAATGTCGCATATTTTGTTAACCCTCTATTAAAAGCAGCTGCATTGCCTACTGCATGAGACTTACCGTGTTGTGGTCTGTGAGCAATGCTCCTTCATAGAGCACACAGCCCGCTCACACAGTACATATCTTGTAAGCTCACTCCAATTTCTCTCCTCTCTTTTTGTCACCTGCAGGCTGTGCTGTGCACAAGAGCTGCTCCTGGGCACAGCTGTCTCTCTACATCTCTGCCCACTTTTATGAGCTCCCAGTGTTTTAGGAGCCCAACCCAGCTGAGCAGTAGAGGATGTCATTTTTATCCTTCCCACTTGTCTCCCCTGAGATTTCCCTACATCATCATGGCCAGCAGTTTCTGAATGTCAACAGCATCATGACTGTGCTTTGGAATCTGTTGAATTTAACAACAGATTTCATGTGATCAGTGACAAATTCCTGACATGTGGTGAAGCCTCTCAGAGAGTGTTTGCTAAAGCAAAAAGGAGCACACAGACAGGGACAGGATACCATAGAATCATAGAAACACCATGGTTGGAAATGACCTAAAAGTTCATCCAGTCCAGCTGTTCACCTATCACCAATAGCTCCCACTAAACCATGGCCCTCAACACAACGTCCAGTGATTCCTGGAACACCTCCAGGGTCGGTGAATCCACCCCCACCCTTGGCAGTCCATGCCAGGTCCCAAAGTTCAGGACGTGGCATTTGGTCTTGGTGAAACTCATCCCATTGGCTTCAGCCCAGATCTCCAGCCTGTCCAGATCCTTCAGTAGGTCCTTGCTAATGACAGACAGGTCCACACTCCCAGCCAATTTGGTGAAATCAGCAAACCTACATAGGATGCACTCAGTGCCCTCATCCAGGTCATCAATAAAAATATTGAAGAGGACAGGCCCCAGCACAGACCCCCGGGGAACACCAGGTAGGCACACAGGTGGGCGTCCAGGCGGGTCTTGAATATCTCCAGTGAAGGATACAACACAACCCCCTCTGGTAGCCTGTTCCAGTGCTCCATCACCCTCACCATAAAGAAGTTCTTGCACAAATTCGTGCAGAACTTCCTATGCTCCAGTTTCTGTTCAGTTCCCCTACTCATATTTCCACACACTGACATCACGACACCCAGGTCCCTCTCTACAGAGCTCCTCTCCAGCAGCTCATTCCCCAAACTGTCCTGGTGTGTGCAATTATTCCTTCCTAAGTGCAACACTCTACACTTGCTTTCATTGAACCTCGTCTGGTTTCTTGCTGCACATCTATCCAGCCTGTCCAGGTCTCGCTGAATGGCAGCACAGCCTTCAGGCGTGTCAGCCAATCATCAGCAAACTTGCTGAGGGTGGCCACTATCCCCTTGTCAAGGTCACTTATGAAGAAGCTGAACAAGACCAGGCTCAGCACCAACACCTGGGGAACACCGCTACTTACAGGTCTCCAAATGGACTCTGCTTTGACAACGACCACCCTCTGTGCTCTGTCAGTCAGACAGTCCTCAACCCACCTCACTGTTCACTCATCTTTCCCACATTTCCTTATCTTTGTGATAAGGATATTGTGGGAGACAGTATCAAAAGCCTTGCTGAAATCAAGGTAGACAACATCTACGGCTCTCTCCCCATCCACCCAGCCAGCAACAGTGTTATAGAAGGCTACCAGGTTGGTCACACATGACCTCCACTTGGTAAACCCATGCTGACAACTCCTGATAACCTCCTTTTCTTCCAACTGTCTGAAGATGGCATTCAGCACAAGCTGTTCCATCGCCTTTCCAGGGACAGAGGTGAGGCTCTCTGGCCTGTAGTTACCCAGATCTTCCTTCATACACATTTTTGAAGACAGGATTGACACTGGCTATCCTCCAGTCTTCAGGCACCTCCCCCATTCTCCAAGACCTCTCAAAGATGATAGAGAGTGGTTCTGCAGTCATCTCTGCCAGCTCCCTCAGCACACATGGATTTCTCAATATTGTTGTGGCCTAGGCGCTCATGGGCCAACTCTACCTTGACTAAAGGCAAGTCCTCCATTCCCCATACCCTCTCACTAAGCTCCAGGGTCTGGGATTCCTGAAGGAGAGCTTTTACACTGAAGACAGAAGCAAAGTAGGCCTTCAGTATCTCCACCTTCTCAACAACCCCCATTACCAGAACACCTCCCTCACTAAGTAGGGACTCACAGTCTCACTAGTCTTCATATTATTCTTAACGTAATTTCAAAAGCCTTTTTTATTATCCTATTTAATGAGTGTCAACCCATTTACGTAATACTATGTTCTGCCTGTGAGGAAGCGTGAGAAGGGAGGAGGGCCAGTCAGTGCTGGTTCTGTGGCAAGGTGTTTATCACTGAAGAATACTAACTGTTAATGGAAAGATATATGGTATTAACGGTGTTTATGGGAACTGAAGTACTGTATTGTTTGACAAACTGTTCTTATGGTATAAGAAAGCATAATTGTTAATGGCATATGGAAGTGTTGTTGAGGGAATGTGGAAGTGTATCTGAGGGTACAAATAGTGGAATAGTTCACAGAGGAAAAAGGGTTAAAGAGAAAGTGAGTTTATCTGCACTGACATGAGAGCAACCCCCCGCTCCATTCCCCTGCAAGCAGAGCAAAGCAGAGCAGAGCAGAGTAGAGCAACTGTCCCCATGTAGCATGTAGTGTTATTCTGCTTACTAAATGGATGAGCTCACTACAGAAGAGGCAGATCTTCTGTTCTGCTCCATCTCTGGCATACTCTGGAGTCCAAGGCATTTCAAAGCTGTGGAACACCTACGTTCTTTCAATGATGACACCTTAGTATGCTCTGGGCTCTCATTTCAATTGCATCTAAGTAAGTTAAGAGTCATGACAGCTGACTGGAAGGCCAATGGTCCCATAAAGTGCATCAAGTAAGTTATTGCCATCTGGGTGAGGGAAAGGGTCGTCCCTGTCTGCTCTGCACTGCTGCAGCCTCACCTGGAGCACTGGGTGCACTTCTGGGCACCGCAGAAGATCAAGTGCATCAAACTATGGGAGGGTGTGCACAGGAGGGCACTGGAACTGAGAGATCAGAGATTCAGAGTTACATTGGGATTGACTGCTTGTTCAGGCGGGGCCCTTCTCACATCCCACATCCTGTGATGAGACACAGTGCACATGTGGGTTATGAACTTGACAGTATTTGTGCAACACATGCAGAGCCTGGGATCTTCCCTTCCCATGTCTTTCACTTAACATCATATAGATTTCCATCCCACTGCCACAGGAAGTGCCCTGAGCCAACATGAGAGACAGGATCTCCCTGCCAAGGGTCTGGGAATCAGGTCTTGTCCTGTTTGCTTTTTATGACAAAGGAGGATTTTCTTAGCATCAGAGCCACCATGCCAGTGCCTTTGCCTGACTGGAGTCATGGCTTCCAATTATCTGCTCTAACTAGTCCCTTGGGAAGCTTGCTTGCTAATGGCCCTCAGTGGGCCCATTAATACGCCAAGAAACTTCACTGTTACTTCTGACTTTGTCTTGCCAAGTACTTTATGCAAACTTCTCTCTGCACTGGAGGTTGATGGACTCAGCACCAAATGCACCCTGGGGCCCATTATAAACTAAAGAGCCTCTTGTGCCTTGTGCCTTCCTGTTCTCTTCTTCAGGTTTTCAGAACGTGTTCAGCAAAATGGAGAGAGCTTAAAGAGCAAGAATCCAAAATGCATTTAATGTCTGTTTATTTATAGTTTGTTTTATACAAGAAGTTAAAGAAGCACTTTGCAACTGATGTCAATGCAGGATGTCCCCAATGAGTTCTGTTCTGTTGCTGTGTGGACAAAGATCCTCCTCAACCTCCCCATCCCTCTTCTACTCTCATTGGCCCCATGGGACTTGCATCACTTTTCCTCACATCACTCTTCTCCTCTGCCGTCACCCGCTCAGTGTTAAACCTCCTTTGTACCAACTCCCACTGGCTTTCCACAGAGAACCAGCTGCACACAGAAAAAGAAAGATTTCTCTTTATTTATGGCCAACAAACAGAAGGAAAGGTGATGCAATTGAATGAACAGAAAAACAGAGTGATCAATTGCATGCCATTTCCAAACTGCTTCTATTGAGGTTTATCTTTCATAGGGAATATTTGCACAAGAAATGAGTTAGACACAGATAGGATGGGATAGATAGAATCACAGTGAAGGACTTGACAACAGATTTTTGAGGAATGGAGAAAATTCCAGTAATCTCCCTGGGATAGATCAGCCAGGGAGTTGGGAGGTATCAACGTAAAATTGAACAGGAATTGTGAGTATTTCACACACTGAGCATGAAAAATTAAAAAGAGAGAAAGAGAAAGAGAAAAAGAAAAAAAAAAAAAAGAAAGATAAAGAATGAAAGGAAAAGGAATATTAAAAGGAAAAGGAGAAGAAAAAGACATAGCAAAAGAAAAAGAAAGAGAAAATGAAAAGATAGGAAGGGATAGAATCACGGTGAAGGAGTTGACAACACAGTCCATCAGACTTTGGTGAGATGGAGCAAACTTGGGTCATCCCCCTAAAAGTCAGAAATCAGACTGATAATTGGGAGGTTTCTGACTGAACAAAGACAAGGGATGGGGAAATCTGGCAGGCTGTGACAGGAGCGTGTGTCTAAATGGCCTGCTGAAAACATGCCCTTAACCACGGCCATTTATTGAGGAGAACTGGAGACACCTGGAGGATGAGGGACATCAAATAGGCAGCAGGGAAAATCAGCGGCAGGCGCCGGGCTATAGTCACAGGTCATTGGCACTGGCACCGCTGTCTGTGTCTCTGAACCTGAAGGCATTTGTGCCCAGCAAAAACAATTCTGGAAAACATCGTAGTTTCAGAAAAAGAAAAAGAAAAAAAAAAAGAAAAAATAAAACATCAAATCACCTCAAAGATTCATGTTTACAACTTAAAATGGAACAAGACTCATGAGAATTTCTCATGTTGAGAAGGGTTAACACGTTCTCATTGATTTTGATCTTTGTCTTCAATCCTTTGTCTCAATTTTATTGACATTTATGAACATCTTCTAAGCTTACACCCTCAAAATAAATAAATAAATAAATAAAGGAGATATATTAGCATCTTGCACTTGGCCTGATGCCCCTTTGACCTTTATAATTCCCACCAGACCTTCCATGCTGGAGAGCATGAGATCCAGCAGAGAATCTCTCCACTTTGGTTCCTCCACAGCTTGGTCAGGAATCTTCCATCTGTGCTCTCCACGGATCTGCTGGATGGCACATGCCCTGTTGTGCTGTCCCTGCAGCAGATACTGGAGTGAAAAAGGCTCCCAAAGAGGGAAATGGCCTGACAACATGTTAAACCCATCTGTCTGCAGAGGGCACCTTCCAATTGCTCTCTATGATCAAGAAGCCAGGAACAGACACTGATGGTCTCCTCTGTTTGCCATTTCCATTAACTCTGACCTGGCTGCTCTTCCATCCCCAGGCAGAGCTCAGTGCACTCTCACAGAGGGCAGTCGCCCTTCCTTGACTCCTCGCCCATCCATCCTAAAGACTCTGAAGGTGGCACACAGACATTAGAGCGATCGTGGGTCTTGGAGGTGACGTAGCAGCACGGACAAACCATATGCATGGCTTTGCTGAAGGCCCTGTGCTGCTCATGCAGCTGCATTTGAATTCCCCAGACAACCGGTGCTATCCCCTCTCTGGCCCTCAGCTGATGCCCAGGAAAGAAGTGTCTATCTCAGGGACTTCCCACATGGTTTACAAGCACTGGCACACATCAGGAGCAGCCCAGGCCTGGTGGGCATCACACAGTGTCTGTGTGTGAGCAGCTGCGTCCCTGCTGAAGGACCGAGGACTCAGAGCAGGAGCTCACATGCAGGCAACTCCTTGTGCACTTCTGAACTGAACCAGAGGAATCCCAGCTCCTGTGGTTCTTTGGGGAGCTGAATCCCATTTCAGCTCCAGGATTTCTGTCAAGGGATGAGACTCCTGCACTGCCTCAGCTGGATCAATGTCCTGCACAGGGAAAGTCTGAACCTCCCCATCCTTGTCTGGGTGCCGTTTGTGCTTCATCAAACAAACTCTGGTAGCACTCCCTATATGTCTCCAATCAGTCACTGACCACTTGTCATGTGGTGGTTAATTTTGCGAATTTCAACGCACAGTCATGATGCAGTTGTCTTTCAGGAGCTGTTGGCCATGAGGACCCGGAGACTTGTCATGGGAGATGACTGAGAAGGTCAAAAGTGTCATCATCTGCTGCTTGCTTGTCCTGGGACACAGAGATCTCATAAAAGTGAGCAGAGCTGCAGAGAGACAGCTGTGCCCAGGAGCAGCCCTTGTGCACAACACAGCCTGCAGGTGACAGAAGGAGAGGAGAGAAATTGGATTGAGCTTACAAGTTATGTACTGTGTTAGCGGGCTGCAAACTCTCTGAAGGAGCATTGCTCACAGACCATGACACGGTAAGTCTCATGCAGTAGGCAATGCAGATGATTTTAACTGAGGGTTAACTAAATCTGGGACATTCCATAGCATATTAGCTGCAGGTAATGCATGTTTCTTTACTGTGGATAAAAGACTTCTGCTCCACCTGAGGGCTTCTGTGCTGCAGCATAAGAGCTACGGGGTGTGTGTAGGGGGGGGGCTGCATGTCCCAGCACGGCTGCAGGCTGTGCAGCCGGGGCTGCAGGCGGGTGCCCAGGGCTGTCCTGCAGAGCAGGGTCCCTGCTGTGCCCCAGGGGCTGTGTGCCGGGTATGGGACTCTGCCGCCTGCCAGGCTCAGCACTCAGCCTGCCCGGGGAGCTGCCCAGGGCGCTGCGGGGAGACTTGTGGTGTGGGGGGAAGGAGCCCCCCGGCAGGGCTTGTGCTGCCACAGCTGCTGCCTGGGGCAGGGGATCACAGATGCATTGCACAACTCTGTTTTTAGGGCCCATGGAAGAGGAGATCCAAGGCAGGGGATTTCCATTTCCCGTTCTGAGGCAAAACAAATTGGAGGCAGAAAGTAGCAGTCACACTTTTGAGAATTTTTCGTCAGTCAGTTGCTTGTTTTGTAAAACTCACACATGATGTGCTTCCAGTCTCCCATTTTTTGATGGATGGAAACAATTTTAATAATCATCATTTTATGTAGGCAAGAATAATTTACTTTAGCTGCAAGCAGGCAGCTTATTCTAACTGAAATTGAATGGCACAGAGGCTACTTTAGGGTGCTAAGAGCAGTTGGGGTAAAGACATGAGGCAGAAAACAGATGAAAACATCCAGGGAGACGGGATGAGGTAAGGAAGTAAGAGGAATGGTTAGAGCTCCATATGCTGCTTCTGGAATTATGGAAGGAATGCTGAACGAAATGAAATTAAATGCAAGTAATGGTGCTAAATGTACACTGTTGTAGGAGAATGAAAACATTTCATATTATAGTATAGCATAAGGAGTGTCTCTGAGAATGGTCTGGACTTGTCATTATCTTCTGCGCTCTGAACAGGACTCCAAGCCCAGGAACAGCAGATGCCCAACAGCAGCTCCATCAGCGAGTTCCTCCTGCTGCCGTTGGCAGACACACGGCAGCTGCAGCTCCTGCACTTCTGGCTCTTGCTGGGCATCTACCTGGCTGCCCTCCTGGGCAACGGCCTCATCAGCACAGCCGTAGCCTGCAACCGCCGCCTGCACACCCCCATGTACTTCTTCCTCCTCAACCTGTCCCTCCTCGACCTGGGCTGCATCTCCACCACTCTCCCCAAAGCCATGGCCAATGCCCTCTGGGACACCAGGGCCATCTCCTACACAGGATGTGCTGCACAGCTCTTTTTCTTTCTCTTCTTCCTCTCAGCAGAGTTGTCCCTTCTCACCATCATGTCCTATGACCGCTACGTTGCCATCTGCAAGCCCTTGCACTACGGGACCTTGATGGACAGCAGAGCTTGTGCCACCATGGCAGCAGCTGCCTGGGGCGCTGTGCTTCTCTATTCCCTGCTGCACAGTACGTTTTCACTACCTCTCTGCCAAGGCAACATTGTGAACCAGTTTTTCTGTGAAATCCCCCAGATCCTCAAACTCTCCTGCTCAGAATCAAATCTCAGGGAAGTTGGGCTTACTCTATTTTGTGTGCCTTTGGAGCTTGGGTGCTTTGTTTTCATAGTGGTGTCCTATGTGCAGATCTTCATGGCTGTGCTGAGGATACCCTCTGAGCAGGGACGGCACAAAGCCTTCTCCACATGCCTCCCTCACCTGGCTGTGGTCTCCCTGTTTCTCAGCACTGGCGCTTTTGCCTACCTGAAGCCCCCCTCCATTTCTTCCCCACTCCTGGATCTGACAGTGGCACTTCTGTACGCAGTCATTCCTCCAACACTGAACCCTATTATCTACAGCATGAGGAACAGGGAGATCAAGAACCCTCTCATGAAGTTATTGCATTATGCACTATTCTACCTTCCATAAACTGCACATCTTCCTCACAGGATTCCCAGTTATGGTTCTTTATGTTTTCTGCATCTTTGATTGATTGTGTGTGATATAGTAACCCACAAAAAAAAGTTAATGAACATATAAATAAATAAAAATTTAGTTCATGTCTTTCCCACCTACTTTCCATTTTCTCACTCATAGAGCTCATGTAAACATGGAACCGAATTCCCCAAATAGGCCAAGTGAAAAATAAAAAGCATTCAAAATACACTTTTCCTTAGCTCTTCTCTTATCCAACTTTGCCTGGATCTGAGGGAAGTACAGGCACAGATAGGAGCACAACGTGCTCTTTTCATTCCTCCCCTCTTTACACTGCCACAATGCACAGAGGATTTGAGTCCTCTTATTTGTACAGGCCTGAAGGTCTTGTGTGTCTCACAGCAGACCCGTTGCCTCTACAGCAGCACTCCGGGGCTGCAGTCAGTAGCCGGCAATATGAATAGCTGTGTCAGAGCTGGTCTCCTTGCTGGCACTGCCATAACAAGAGGGCCCCTTTAGAGCAGGACCAGAGAACTGGAGGCCTCTTCCAATGCTGATGTAAGGAATCTACCTTAGGAGCTGCTCCCTGAGAAGTCTTTGAGATCTTTTGTTGCTCTTCACT
This sequence comes from Coturnix japonica, assembly GCF_054131305.1. Classification (NCBI taxonomy): domain Eukaryota; kingdom Metazoa; phylum Chordata; class Aves; order Galliformes; family Phasianidae; genus Coturnix; species Coturnix japonica. Next base: position 1,246,263 of record NC_140686.1, read on the forward strand.
GCATGACTGGGAGAGATTGACTAGTCACAAGGAGATCTGTAAGGGTCTCAGGGCAGTGCCGTGGTTTAAATTTTATGGGTTGAGATCAAGAGAAAAAGAAAAGGAATATATTTATGATTAATTTATTTATATATATATTATCTTTAGTATATTTTCACACATATAAAACATGCAGTTGCAAACATATATGAACTATGCTTATCTGTTTGCAAGTCCAAGACGAGTTGCAGGGGTTTTAACAGCCAGAGGGTTCACTGTAGGAGCTGTACTGACTTTCAGGCTGTTGCTGGAGTTGTAGCGACCTCAGAGTTCATTGCCAGAGCTGGAACCACCACAGGAACTGTGACGAAGTTGGAGCAGCCAATGGGCTCATTGGAGGGGTTGGAGTGACCGCAGGGCTGAACCTCCTGGCACAGTGCACCTCCCTTGGGAGGAATTTGTTTCATTTTCTTATAGCAATACATGGAACAGATACAGGACCTGTAGCAGGAGTGACTGCAGAGCTCATTATGAGGGGTGGAGTGACAGCGGGATCTGTCCAGAGTGTGGAGTAAGTGCAGAACGTGTAGCAAAACCTTGGAGCTGCTGCAGGGTCTGTGCCAACAGTTGCAGAGGCTGCAGCACTGTCAGCAGATCCAGCTCTCTTCCCCTTGAGGATGCTGAAGACACACTAATGGGGCTGGGGATGCAGTTATGGGGCTGGGTACTCAGATATGGGTCTGTGTTCCCACTTATGGGGCTGGAGAGGCAGTTATGGGATTGGGGATGTAGGTATGAGGCTGTGGGTGCACTTATGGGGCTGGAGATGAACCTATGGGGCTGGGGAACAACTTATGGGTCACACTTACGGGGCTGGGTACAGGTATGTCAACCAGGGACCCCCATAGTGTTCCCATTGGGGTCACACTTATGGGGCTGGCGATGCAGTTATGAAGTTTGGGGTCTCAATTGTGGGGCTGGGGATGCACTTATGAGGCTGGGGAGGCACATATGGGTCACAATTAGGGGCTGGGGTCACACTTATGGGGCTGGGGACCTCATTGGTCCCTATGGGGTTACACTTCTTGGTCACACTTATGGGGCTGAGGATGCACTTATGGGGCTGGGGACACACTTATGGGATGGGGAATCAGTTACGGGGCTGGTGATGTAGTTTTGGATAACACTTATGGGGCTGAAGACGCAGTAATGGGTCTGGGGTCCCACTTATGGGTCTGAGGACCCACTTATGGGGCAGGAGCCTCACTTATGGGTCACACTTATGGGGCTGGGGTCACACTTATGGGGCTGGGGACTCAGATATGGGGCTAGGGATGCAGTTATAGGTCACACTTATGGGGCTGGAGACCAACTTATGGGGCTGGGGACACAGTTATGGGGCTGTGTTCCCACTTATGGGGCTGGGGACTCAGTTATGGGGATGGGGATGAAGTTATGGGTCACACTTATGGGGCTGGAGCCTCACTTGTGGGTCACACTCATGGGGCTGGGGAGGCACTTATGGGGCTGTGTTCCCACTTATGGGGCTGGGGACTCAGTTATGGGTAACACTTATGGGGCTGGGGACCCACTTATGGGCCTGGGGATGCACTTATGGGTCACACTTATGCGGCTTGGAACATCTCTAAGTCTATAGTTATGGGGCTGGGGACACAGTTATCAGGCTGAAGATTCAGTTATGGGGTTTTGGGTCACACTTATGCGGCTAGGGATGGACTTATGGGGCTGGGGTCCCCATTGGCTTCTATGAGGTCACACTGATGGGGTTGGGGACGCACTTATGGGGCTGGGGAGGCACTTATGGGTCACACTTATGGGTCTGTGTTCCCAGTTATGGGGCTGGGGTCCCCATTGGCCCCTATGGTGTCCCACTTATGAGGCTGGGGACATCTCCAAGTCTTTAGGGTCTCAGTTATGGGGTTGGGGTTACAGTTATGGGACTGGGGATGCAGTTATGGGGCTGGGGTCCCCATTGGCCCCTATGGGGTCACACTTATGGTTCTGGAGCCTCACTTATGGGTCTGGAGCCTCACTTATGGGGCTGGAGTCCCACTTATGGGGCTGGATTCACACTTAGGAACTCAGTTATGGGGTTTTGGGTCCCACTTATGGGTCTGTGTTCCCAGTTATGGGGCTGGGGCCATCTCCAAGTCTATAGTTATGGTGTTTTGGGTCATACTTATGGGTCTGTGTTCCCACTTATGGGGCTGGGGTCCCCATTGGCCCCTATGGGGTCACACTTATGGGTCTGGAGACCCACTTATGGGGCTGGGGACATCTCCAAGTCTATAGTTATGGGGTTTTGGGTCACACTTACGGGTCTGTGTTCCCACTTATGGGGCTGGGGTCCCCACTGGCCTTTATGGGGTCACACTTATGGGGCTGGGGATGAAGTTATGGGGCTGGAGCCACACTTATGGGTCACATTTATGAGGCTGGGGACATCTCAAAGTTTCATAGGGTCTCGGTTAGGGGGCTTTGGGTGACACTTATGGGGCTAGGGTCCCCATTGGCCCCTATGGGGTCACACTTATGGGTTTGGAGCCTCTCTTATGGGTCACACTTATGGGGCTGCGGAGGCACTTATGGGGTTTGGGGTGTCACTTATGGGGCTAGAATCGTACTTATGGGGTTTGGGGTCACACTTATGGGTCTGTGTTCCCACTTATGGGGCTGGGGTCCCCGTTGACCCCTATGGGGTCCCACTTATGGGTCGCACTCACCTTGTTGCTTGCCAGCCTTCCCGTTGTCATTGGGATGAATGAAGCCCCATATAAATGGGGTTTGTGGTCAAACTTATGGGTCTGTGTTCACACTTATGGGTCTAGGGACCCACTTATGGGTCTGGAGCCTCACTTATGGGTCTGGAGACCTCTCCAAATCTATAGTTATGGGGTTGGGGCCACACTTATGGGTCTGTGTTCACACTTATGGGGCTGGAGACCCACTTATGGGGCTGGGGACATCTGCAAGTCTATAGTTATGGGGCTGTGGCCACACTTATGGGTCTGAGGACCCACTTATGGGGCTGGAGCCTCACTTATGGGTCACACTTATGGGTCTGGGGCCCACATTGGCCCCTATGGGGTCACACTTACAGGGCTAGAATCATAGTTATGTGGTTTTGGGTCACACTTATGATTCTGGGGACCCACTTATGGGTCTGGATCCTCACTTTTGGGTCTGTGTTCCCACTTATGGGGCTGGGGTCCCCATTGGCCCCTATGGGGTCACACATGGGTCGCACTTACCTTGTTGCTTGCCGGCCTTCCTGTTGTCATTGGGATGAATGAGGTCCCATATAAAGGCCTTGATGGACTCATCACCCCGATAATGGAGCAGGCAATAGAGCAGGATGGCCCTAGAGATGGTGACTTGCGGAATCAAACCCCATAACCACCAAGTAGTTCTAAAGCAGGTGTGTTTAATGAGTGATGCACACACACCCTGGTGCAAGGGGGGTAGTTCCACCTCACTTGCACACCGTCAGGAGAAAGCGTGCAACAGATATAGGCTGAACTAATACATCATCTGTAGTTGGCAGGAATTGGGATACATATTCATTACATTCCTCAGACCCCATTAGCATGCAGTCCCTCCCCCCTTATGCATGTGTAGTGAGTTGTGGGGGTGGTGGTGGGATGAAAGCTCATCATCTTCCTCATCGTAAACTTTCGACCCTTCAGGAGGGGCACCCCCCAACCTGGTTCCAGTTGCTCTGTGGACATCTAATCACCACGCTGTTCTCGGGCTGTTCCACCCTGATCTTCATGGCCTTCATCCCCTTCTTTTCTCAAGCTTAGCGTGTGCTATTCACCCTCTCTCTGACCCCCTTAACATAAACTATCTATCTGTAACTACCCTTTGCCTTAGTGAGGCCCCCTTTCCCTTTCCGTAGCAAAGTGTTCTCTTTTCATCTACTATGGGGTCCCTTTTCACTATTCACTGACACTTCATGATGGATGGGCAAGGAAGATGAGGAAAGGCTGCTGCCCTTTGTGAGAGTGCACTGAGCTCTGCCTGGGGATGGCAGAGGAGCCAGCTGAGAACTGATGGAAAAGGCACAAAGAGGAGAGCGGCAGATTCTGTTCCTTGCTTCCTGATCAGGAAGAACAAGAGGAGGAGGACAGGCAGGAATCTGAGTTACAGCTCAGATGGAATTGTCTTCAGACTGCCTGCTATGGTGCAGTGTTTTGGTTCTAGGAGAAAACCATTGATAACACTCTGGTGTTTACAGCTGCTGCTAAGCAGTGTTGTACGGAGCCAAGGCCATGGTCAGTGGAGGGCACATGGAGCTGGGAGGGAACAGAGTGAGGACAGCTGACTGAAAGTGGCCAAAGGGACGTTCTCTATCAGCTGACAGCAAGCAGAAATTGTATTGAAAGGGGTGGGAGCTCATCTCAGTCTCTTCACTGCCCAGAGCCCAGCTGAGCATCAGTCTGGTGGTGCTGAGCAAGTGCTTGTGCATCAGTTGTTACATACAATTCCATATCAAGAGATATATAGTAATAAATATTACTCCTCTCATTTTATCTCTCTTAGTAAATTGCTTTGTTACAACCCACACGATGTACTTTTTTTTCCCAGTTCTCATCCCCATCCCACTGGGAATGGGGCAGTGCACAAAGCACTGTGTGCTGCTGAGCCACATGTTGGGTTCAACAACCACTATCATTTTGGTGCTCGATTTGAGGCTCCAAGGGTTGAGATAACAGCACAACTGTCCAGAGTGAGATAATACAGGGCTTTGTGGGAATTGGAGAACTGCTGGCCATGATGCTGATAGTTTCCCTGTTTGTGGAGCTTGCTGAGTCTTCTCACACAGAATCACAGAATCACAGAATTACCCGGGTTGGAAGGGACCTCAAGGATCATGTAGTTTCAACCCCCCTGCCTGGCAGGGCCACCAAACATACACCTTTACTAGATCAGGTTGCCCAGGGCCCCGTGGAGCTTGTTGAGTCTTCTCATGAAGCTGCAATGCACAGCTCCTTGCTTTTGCTTTTTTTCCCTGCTGCATTATTTGTCAACTCTGGATGCTGGATTAGGGTATTTATTTTGCTATGCTGTTTGACATTGATTTGTATCATGAAAAAATTGGCAGCTGACAAATGAAATTTTGTGCACAGTCAGCTCTGTGGTCATCTTTGGGTTTTGGAAGTAATACTGTTAGTATGATTAAGAATTACACATTTGACATTGACTTCTCTGGGAGCCCGGGGGTGTTCAAGGTGTGACTGGATATTGTGTTGAACGACATGGTTTAGTGGGTGCTATTGGTAATAGGTGAACGGTTGGACTGGATGATCTTTTAGGCCTTTCTAACCTTGGTGGTACTAGGATTCTAGGATTGAGGTTAAACATTATTCAGGAATATCAGTGAGAAATCTGCCCCAAGGTGAGAAGGCTCTGCATGGCAGGGGGTGTGGGACGGTCTGGGCAGCTGCCTGGAGAGGTGGGCACCCCCAGGGCTTTGGAACGTCATCTCCGAGCAACTGCAGGATCCTGTGAACCTGGTAGAATATTGGGGGCAGGTCTCCTGTGGCTCTGGTACTTCCCCAAAAAACATACATGACTGCAGTGTGCCAGATTCAGTGACCTGGAAATGCTGACAGTGCTGCGACCTCTGCAACTCCTGGCATAGACCCTGCAGCAGTTTGAAGTTTTTGCCACCTGCAGTTGTTCCAAGCTCTGGACAGATCCCACTTTCACTCCACCCCTCATAATGAGCTCTGCAGTCACTCCTGCTACAAGTCCTGTAGCTGTTCCAGGTATGGTAAAAAGAAAATCCTACAAATTCCTCCCAAGGGAGGTGCACTGTGCCAAGAGGTTCAGCCCTGTGGTCACTCCAACCTCTCCAATGAGCCCATTGGCTGCTCCAACTTAGTCACAGTTCCTGTGGTGATTCCAGCTCTGGCAATGAACTCTGGGGTCACTTTGACTCCTGCAACAGCCCGACAGCCACTTCAGCTCCTGCAGTGAACCCTGAGGCTGTTAAAACCCCTGCAACTAGTCCTGGACTTGCAAACAGATATGCATATGTATTTAGTATCTGTGCATATATGTTTGCAACAGAATATATTGTATATGTGTGAAAATATACTAATTATATATTTATAAATACATTTGTCATAATTATTATCCTTTTCTTTTTCTCTTTGTCTCAACCCATAAACTTTAAACCACAGCACTTCCCTGAGACGCTTACGGGTCTCCTTGGGACTATTCAATTTGATCTGGTCACACACTGAAGAGCACCAGAAGATCTCGAGGATTTCTCAGGGAGCAGCTCCTGAGGTAGATTCCTTACACCAGCTTTGGAAGAGGCCTCCAGTTCTCTGGCCCTTCTCTAAAGGGGCCCTCTTGTTATGGCAGTGCCAGCAAGGAGATCAGCTCTGACACAGCCGTTCATATTGCCGGCTACTGACTGCAGCCCTCGATTTCTGCTGTAGAGGCAACAGGACTGTCATGAGACACACAAGACCTTCAGGACTGCACAAATGAGAGGGCTCGAGAGCACTGTGGTGGTGTAAAGAGATCAGAAATGAAAAGAGCACGTTGAGCTGCTGTCTGTGGCTGTACCTCCCCAAATCCAGACAAAGTAAGAAGAAAGAAAACCTAAGCAAATGTCTTTTTTGAAAACATTTTAGGTATCTTCAAACATATTCAGGGAATCTGGTTACATGTTTACATGAGCTCTTGGAGTGAAAAAATGGAAATTAGGTAGGAAAGAATTGTAATACATTTTTATTTATGAGTTCAATTTTTTTTTTTTTTTTACGTTGCTACATCTCACTTAATCAAACAACCAAAGATGCATAGAACATAAAGAACCATCACTGGGAATCCTATGAGGAAGTTGTGCATTTTATGGAAGCTGGAATAGTGTGTATTGCAACACCTTCCTGAGAGCATGCTTGATCTCCCTGTTCCTCATGCTGTAGATGACAGGGTTCAGTGTTGGAGGAATGACTGAGTACAGAAGTGCCACTGTCAGATCCAGGAGTGAAGAGGAAATGGAGGGGGGCTTCAGGTAGGCAACTTCCTCATAGGATTCCCACTTTTGGTTCTCTATATTTTATGTATCTTTAGTTGTTTGATTATGTAAGATATAGCTACGCGTGAAAAAAAAAAAAAAAAAAAAAAGTTATTGAATATATAATTAGAACTTATTTCTTTTCTACCTGTTTTCCATTTTCTCACTCCAAGAGCTCATGTAAACATGTATCCAGATTCCCTTAATATGTTAGAAGATACCTAAAATGTTTTCAAAAAAGACATTTGCTTAGGTTTTCTGTCTTCATACTTTGTCTGGATTTGGGTAGGTACAGCCACAGACAGCAGCTCAACGTGCTCTTTTCATTTCTGATCTCTTTACACCACCACAGTGCTCTCAAGTCCTCTCATTTTTGCAGGCCTGAAGGTCTTCTATGTCTCCCAACAATCCTGTTCTCTACAGCAGCACTACAGGACAGCAGTCAGTAGCCGGCAATATGAACAGGTCTGTCAGAGCTGGTCTCCTTGCCGGCACTGCCGTAACAAGAGGGCTCCTTTAGAGCAGGGCCAGAGAACTGGAGGCCTCTTCCAAAGCTGGTGTAAGGAATATACCTCAGGAGCTGCTCCCTGAGAAGACCTTGAAATCTTCTGGTGCATTTCACTGACTGGCAGGGATAGATTCAGAAGTCCCAAGGAGATTTGTAAGGGACTCAAGGCAGTGCTGAGGTTTAGAATTTGTGGTTTAAGGACAAGATAAAAAGAAAAAGATTATAAGTATGATAAATGCATATATACATATATATATAGAATATTTTCACATATATACAATATAGGCAGTTGCTAACACATATGCATATACTAATACATATACATATCATACATAGAAGATAATAGTTTATATGCATATCTGTGTGCAAGTCCAGAACCTGTTGCAGGGGTTTCAACAGTCTCAAGGTTCACTATAGAAACTGGAGAGGCTTTTTTCCTATTTCAGGATTTGGAGCAACTGCAGAGCTCATTGCCAGAGCTGGAATCACCGCAGGACCTGTGATTGAAGTTGGAGCAGCCACTGGGCTCATCGGAGGGATTGGAGTGACCACAGTGCTGTACCTCCTGGCACAGTGCACCTCCCTTGGGAAGCATTTGTTTTATTTTCTTATAGCAATACTTAGAGCAGCTACAGGACCTGTAGCAGGAGTGACTGCAGAGCTCATTATGAGGGGTGGAATGACAGCGGGACCTGTCCCAGAGCATGGAGCAGCCAGAGAACGTGTAGCAAAACTTTGGATTTACTGCAGGGTCTATGCCAGGAGTTGCAGAGGCTGCAGCACTGTCAGCATTTCCAGCTCTCTGGATCTGGCACACTGCAGTCATCTGTGTTTCTTGGGGAATTACCAGAACCACAGCAGACCTGTCCCCAATATTCTACCAGGTTCACAGGATCCTGCAGTTGCTCAGAGATGAAGTTCCAAAGCCCTGGGGGTTCCCACCTCTCCAGGCAGCTGCCCAGACCGTCCCACACCCCCTGCCATGCAGAGCCTTCTCACCTTGGGGCAGATCTCTCACTGATATTCCTGAATAATTTTTTAACTTCAATCCTAGAATCCTAGTACCACCAAGGTTAGAAAAGGCCTAAAAGAACATCCAATCCAACTGTTCACCTATTACCAATAGCTCCCACTAAACCATGTCCCTCAACACAACATCCAGTCACTCCTTGAACACCCCTGGGCTCCCAGAGAAGACAATGTAAAATGTGTAATTCCTAATCATATCGACAATATGACTTCCAAAACCCAAAGATGACCACAGAGCTGACTGTGCACAAAACTTCACTTTGTAAGCTGCCAATTTTATCATGATACAAACCAGTGTCAAAAAGCATAGCAAAATAAATACCCTAATCCAGAATCCAGAGGTGACAAATAATGCAGCAGGGAAAACAAGCAAAAGCAAGGAGCTGTGCAATGCAGCTTCATGAGAATGAATGCTCATTCATGAGAATGAGCCAGCAGTGCGCTCTGGCAGCCCGGAAAGCAAATGGGATCCTGGGCTCCATCAGGAGAGGGGTGGTCAGCAGGGATAGGGAGGTGATCGTCCCTCTCTACTCTGCTCTTGTGAGGCCCCATCTGGAGTACTGTGTCCAGGTGTGGAGCCCTCAGTACAAAAAAGATATGGAGATTTTGGAAAGGGTCCAGAGGAGGGCCACAAAGATGATCAGGGGGCTGGAGCACCTCCCCTATGAGGACAGGCTGAGGGAGTTGGGTTTGTTCAGCCTGGAGAAGAGAAGGTTGCGGGGCGACCTCATTGCAGCCTTTACTCCAGGAAGGGAGTAAACTCTTCGAAAGGGCTGATAATAGCAGGACTAGGGGAAAGGGTTTAAGTTGAAGGAGGGAAGATTTAGGTTGGATGTTAGGGGAAAGTTCTTTACTAGAAGAGTGGTTAGGTCCTGGAACAGGCTGCCCAGTGAGGTTGTGGATGCCCCGTCCTTGGAGGTGTTCAAGGCCAGGTTGGACGGGGCCCTGGGCAACCTGATCTAGTAAAGGTGTATGTTTGGTGGCCCTGCCAGGCAGGGGGGTTGGAACTACATGATCCTTGAGGTCCCTTCCAACCCGGGTAATTCTGTGATTCTGTGATTCTGTGTGAGAAGACTCAGCAAGCTCCACAAACAGGGAAACTATCAGCATCATGGCCAGCAGTTCTCCAATTCCCACAAAGCCCTGTATTATCTCACTCTGGACAGTTGTGCTGTTATCTCAACCCTTGGAGCCTCAAATCGAGCACCAAAATGATGGTGGTTGTTGAACCCAACATGTGGCTCAGCAGCACACAGTGCTTTGTGCACTGCCCCATTCCCAGTGGGATGGGGATGAGAACTGGGAAAAAAAAGTACATCGTGTGGGTTGTAACAAAGCAATTTACTAAGAGAGATAAAATGAGAGGAGTAATATTTATTACTATATATCTCTTGATATGGAATTGTATGTAACAACTGATGCACAAGCACTTGCTCAGCACCACCAGACTGATGCTCAGCTGGGCTCTGGGCAGTGAAGAGACTGAGATGAGCTCCCACCCCTTTCAATACAATTTCTGCTTGCTGTCAGCTGATAGAGAACGTCCCTTTGGCCACTTTCAGTCAGCTGTCCTCACTCTGTTCCCTCCCAGCTCCATGTGCCCTCCACTGATCATGGCCTTGGCTCCATACAACACTGCTTAGCAGCAGCTGTAAACACCAGAGTGTTATCAATGGTTTTCTCCTAGAACCAAAACACTGCACCATAGCAGGCAGTCTGAAGACAATTCCATCTGAGCTGTAACTCAGATTCCTGCCTGTCCTCCTCCTCTTGTTCTTCCTGATCAGGAAGCAAGGAACAGAATCTGCCGCTCTCCTCTTTGTGCCTTTTCCATCAGTTCTCAGCTGGCTCCTCTGCCATCCCCAGGCAGAGCTCAGTGCACTCTCACAAAGGGCAGCAGCCTTTCCTCATCTTCCTTGCCCATCCATCATGAAGTGTCAGTGAATAGTGAAAAGGGACCCCATAGTAGATGAAAAGAGAACACTTTGCTACGGAAAGGGAAAGGGGGCCTCACTAAGGCAAAGGGTAGTTACAGATAGATAGTTTATGTTAAGGGGGTCAGAGAGAGGGGGAATAGCAGACGCTAAGCTTGAGAAAAGAAGGGGATGAAGGCCATGAAGATCAGGGTGGAACAGCCCGAGAACAGCGTGGTGATTAGATGTCCACAGAGCAGCTGGAACCAGGTTGGGGGGTGCCCCTCCTGAAGGGTCGAAAGTTTACGGGGAGGAAGATGATGAGCCTTCATCCCACCACCACCCCCAAAACTCACTACACATGCACAAGGGGGGAGGGACTGCATGCTTATGGGGTCTCAGGAATGTAATGAATATGTATCCCAACTCCTGCCAACTACTGATGATGTATTAGTTCAGCCTGTATCTGTTGCACGCTTTCTCCTGACGGTGTGCAAGTGAGGTGGAACTACCCCCCTTGCACCAGGGTGTGTGTGCATCACTCATTAAACACACCTGCTTTAGAACTACTTGGTGGTTATGGGGTTTGATTCCGCAAGTCACCATCTCTAGGGCCATCCTGCTCTATTGCCTGCTCCATTATCGGGGTGATGAGTCCATCAAGGCCTTTATATGGGACCTCATTCATCCCAATGACAACAGGAAGGCCGGCAAGCAACAAGGTAAGTGCGACCCATAAGTATGACCCCATAGGGGCCAATGGGGACCCCAGCCCCATAAGTGGGAACACAGACCCAAAAGTGAGGATCCAGACCCATAAGTGTGTCCCCAGAATCATAAGTGTGACCCAAAACGACATAACTATGATTCTAGCCCCGTAAGTGTGACCCTATAGGGGCCAATGTGGGCCCCAGACCCATAAGTGTGACTTGTAAGTGAGGCTCCAGCCCCATAAGTTGGTCCTCATGCTATAAGTGTGGCCACAGCCCCATAACTATAGACTTGGAGATGTCCCCAGCCCCATAAGTGGGTATCCAGCCCCATAAGTGTAAACACAGACCCATAAGTGTGGCCCCAACCCCATAACTATAGATTTGGAGAGGTCTCCAGACCCATAAGTGAGGCTCCAGACCCATAAGTGGGTCCCTAGACCCATAAGTGTGAACACAGACCCATAAGTTTGACCACAAACCCCATTTATATGGGGCCTCATTCATCCCAATGACAACGGGAAGGCTGGCAAGCATCAAGGTGAGTGCGACCCATAAGTGGGACCCCATAGGGGTCAACGGGGACCCCAGCCCCATAAGTGGGAACACAGACCCATAAGTGTGACCCCAAACCCCATAAGTACGATTCTAGCCTTATAAGTGACACCCCAAACCCCATAAGTGCCTCCGCAGCCCCATAAGTGTGACCCATAAGAGAGGCTCCAAACCCATAAGTGTGACCCCATAGGGGCCAATGGGGACCCTAGCCCCATAAGTGTCACCCAAAGCCCCCTAACTGAGACCCTATGAAACTTTGAGATGTCCCCAGCCTCATAAATGTGACCCATAAGTGTTGCTCCAGCCCCATAACTTCATCCCCAGCCCCATAAGTGTGACCCCATAAAGGCCAGTGGGGACCCCAGCCCCATAAGTCCATCCCTAGCCGCATAAGTGTGACCCAAAACCCCATAACTGAATCTTCAGCCTGATAACTGTGTCCCCAGCCCCATAACAATAGACTTAGAGATGTTCCCAGCCGCATAAGTGTGACCCATAAGTGCATCCCCAGGCCCATAAGTGGGTCCCCAGCCCCATAAGTGTTACCCATAACTGAGTCCCCAGCCCCATACGTGGGAACACAGCCCCATAAGTGCCTCCCCAGCCCCGTAAGTGTGACCCATAAGTGAGGCTCCAGCCCCATAAGTGTGACCCATAACTACATCCCCATCCCCATAACTGAGTCCCCAGCCCCATAAGTGTGACCCATAAGTGTGACCCCATAGGGGCCAAATGGGGACCCGAGCCCCATAAGTGGTTCCCCAGCCCCATAAATGTGTCCCCAGCCCCGTAAGTGTGACCCCATAACTACATCCCCAGCCCCATAAGTGGAAACACAGCCCCATAAGTGCCTCCCCAGCCCCATAAGTGTATCACCAGCCCCATAAGTGTGTTCCATAAGTGAGGCTCCAGACCCATAAGTGTGACCCCAACCCCATAACTGTGTTCCTAAGTGCCTCCCCAGCCCCATAAGTGTTACCCATAACTGAGTCCCCAGCCCCTTAAGTGGGAACACAGCCCCATAACTGCGTCCCCAGCCCAATAAGTGGGTCTCCAGCCCCATAAGTGTGACCTATAACTGCATCCCTAGCCCCATATCTGAGTCCCCAGCCCCATAAGTGTGACCCCGGCCCCATAAATGTCACCCATAAGTGAGGCTCCAGCCCCATAAGTGGGTCCTCAGACCCATAAGTGGGACCCAAGACCCATAACTGCGTCTTCAGCCCCATAAGTGTGGCCCATAGCTACATCCCCAGCCCCTTAAGTGTGACCCATATCTGCATTCCCAGCCCCATAAGTGTGACCCGTAAATGCATCTCCAGCCTCATAACTGAGTCCCCAGCCCCATAAGTGTGTCCCCAGCCCCATAAGTGCATCCTCAGCCCCATATGTGTGACCAATAAGTGTAACCCCATAGGGACCAAGGGGGACCCCAGCCCCATAAGTGTGACCCCAGCCCCAAAAGTGTGACCCATAAGTGCCTCCCCATCCCCATAAGTGCATCCCCAGCCCCACAATTGAGACCCCAAACTTCATAACTGCATCTCCAGCCCCATAATTGTGACCCCAATGGGGACACTATGGGGGTCCCTGGTTGACATACCTGTACCCAGCCCCGTAAGTGTGACCCATAAGTGGTTCCCCAGCCCCATAGGTTCATCTCCAGCCCCATAAGTGCACTCCCAGCCCCATACCTGCATCCCCAATCCCATAAGTGGGAACACAGACCCATATCTGAGTCCCCAGCCCCATAACTGCATCCCCAGCCCCATAAGTGTGTCTTCAGCATCCTCAAGGGGAAGAGAGCTGGATCTGCTGACAGTGCTGCAGCCTCTGCAACTCTTGGCACAGACCCTGCAGCAGCTCCAAGGTTTTGCTACACGTTCTGCACTTACTCCACACTCTGGACAGATCCCGCTGTCACTCCACCCCTCATAATGAGCTCTGCAGTCACTCCTGCTACGGGTCCTGTATCTGTTCCATGTATTGCTATAAGAAAATGAAACAAATTCCTCCCAAGGGAGGTGCACTGTGCCAGGAGGTTCAGCCCTGTGGTCACTCCAACTCCTCCAATGAGCCCAGTGGCTGCTCCAACTTCGTCACATGTCCTGTGGTGGTTCCAGCTCTGGCAATGAACTCTGAGGTCGCTTCAACTCCAGCAACATCCTGAAAGTCAGTACAGCTCCTACAGTGAACCCTCTGGCTGTTAAAACCCCTGCAACTACTCCTGGACTTGCACACAGATAAACATACGGATTAGTTCATATATGATTGCAACTGCATATGTTGTATACGTGTGAAAATACACTAAATGTATTATATATGTATAAATACATTTGTTATAATTAATATCTTTTTCTTTTTCTCTTTATCTCAACCCATAAAATTTAAACCACAGCACTGCCCCAAGTCTCTTACTGATCTCCTTGGGACTATTCAGTTTATCTGGTCACACACTGAAGAGCACAAGAAGATCTTGAGGATTTCTCAGGGAGCAGCTCCTGAGGTATATTCCTTACACCAGCAATGGAAGAGGCCTCCCTCCAGTTCTCTGGTCCTACTCTAAAGCAGCTCTCTTGTTATGGCAGTGCCAGCAAGGAGACCAGCTCTGACACAGCCGTTCATATTGCCGGCTACTGACTGCAGCACTGGATTACTGCTGTAGAGGCAACAGGACTGTCATGAGACACACAAGACCTTCAGGACTGCACAAATGAGAGGGCTCGAGAGCACTGTGTCAGTGTAAAGAGATCAGAAATGAAAAGAGCACGTTGAGCTGCTGTCTGTGGCTGTACCTCCCCAAATCCAGACAAAGTAAGAAGAAAGAAAACCTAAAAAAATGTCTTTTTTGAAAACATTTTAGGTATCTTCAAACGTATTCAGGGAATCTGGTTACATGTTTACATGAGCTCTTGGAGTGAAAAAATGGAAATTAGGTAGGAAAGAATTGTAATACATTTTTATTTATGAGTTCAATTTTTTTTTTTTTTTTTTACGTTGCTATATCTCACGTAATCAAACAACCAAAGATGCATAGAACATAAAGAACCATCACTGGGAATCCTATGAGGAAGATGTGCATTTTATGGAAGCTGGAACAGTGATAATTGCAACACCTTCCTGAGAGCGTGCTTGATCTCCCTGTTCCTCATGCTGTAGATAACAGGGTTCAGTGTTGGAGGAACCACTGCGTACAGAAGTGCCACTGCCAGATCCAGGAGTGGGGAGGAAATGGTCGGCGGCTTCAGGTAGGCAAAAGCGCCAGTGATGACAACTAGGGAGACCACGGCCAGGTGAGGGAGGCATGTGGAGAAGGCTTTGTGCCGTCCCTGCTCACAGGGCATCCTCAGCACAGCCATGAAGATCTGCACGTAGGACACCACTATGAAAACAAAGCAGCCAATGCCTAAACTCACACCAAAAAAGAGAAACACAACTTCCCTGAGATTTGATTCTGAGCAGGAGAGTTTGAGGATCTGGGGGATTTCACAGAAAAACTGGTTGACAACATTGCCTTGGCAGAGAGGCTGTGAAAACGTACTGGCAGTGTGCAGCAGGGAATAGAGAACCCCAGTGCCCCAGGCAGCTGCTGCCATGGTGGCACAAGCTCTGCTGTCCATCAAGGTCCCGTAGTGCAGGGGCTTGCAGATGGCAACGTAGCGGTCATAGGACATGATGGTGAGAAGGGAATACTCTGCTGAGAGGAAGAAGAGAAAGAAAAAGAGCTGTGCAGCACATCCTGTGTAGGAGATGGCCCTGGTGTCCCAGAGGGCGTTGGCCATGGCTTTGGGGAGAGTGGTGGAGATGCAGCCCAGGTCGAGGAGGGACAGGTTGAGGAGGAAGAAGTACATGGGGGTGTGCAGGCGGCGGTCGCAGGCTACGGCTGTGCTGATGAGGCCGTTGCCCAGGAGGGCAGCCAGGTAGATGCCCAGGAAGAGCCAGAAGTGCAGGAGCTGCAGCTGCCGCGTGTCTGCCAACGGCAGCAGGAGGAACTCGCTGATGGAGCTGCTGTTGGGCATCTGCTGTTCCTGGGCTTGGAGTCCTGTTCAGAGTGCAGAAGATAATGACAAGTCCAGACCACTCTCTGAGGCATTCCTCTTGCTATACTATGAAATGTATTTATTCTCCTACAACAGTGTACATTTAGCACCATTACCTGCATTTAATTTCATGTTGTTCAGGATTCTTTAAGCAGAAGCAGCATATGGAGCTCTAACCTTCCTCTTCTTTTCTTATCCCTCCTCCCTGGATATTTTCATGTGCTTCATGTCTCAAATCTTTAACCCAACTGCTCTTAGAGCCCCAAAAACAGCCTCTGTGCCATTCAGTGTGAATCCTAAAAAACTGCCTGTTTGCAGATTAAGTGAATTATCCATGTCTACTGAAAATTAAGATTCCCTGAGAACAGGAAAAGGAAACCCCCTGCCTTAGCTATCCTCAAACGAAACACCATCACAAACATACTGTTGTGTAGTGGAGCTGTGATCCCCTGCCCCAGGCAGTAGCTGTGGCAGCACAAGACCTGCCGGGGGGCTCCTTCCCCCCACACCACACATCTCCCCGCAGCGCCCTGGGCAGCTCCCCGGGCAGGCTGAGTGCTGAGCCTGGCAGGCGGCAGAGTCCCATACCCGGCACACAGCCCCTGGGGCACAGCAGGGACCCTGCTCTGCAGGACAGCCCTGGGCACCCGCCTGCAGCCCCGGCTGCACAGCCTGCAGCCGTGCTGGGACATGCAGCTCCCCCCCCCCCACACACCCCGTAGCTCTTATGCTGCAGCACGGAAGCCCTCAGCTGGACCAGAAGGCTTTTCCCACAGTAAAGAAACATGCATTACCTGCAGCCAATCTGCTATGGAATGTCGCATATTTTGTCAACCCTCTATTTAAAGCAGCTGCATTGCCTACTGCATGAGACTTACCGTGTTGTGGTCTGTGAGCAATGCTCCTTCATAGAGCACACAGCCCGCTCACACAGTACATATCTTGTAAGCTCACTCCAATTTCTCTCCTCTCTTTTTGTCACCTGCAGGCTGTGCTGTGCACAAGAGCTGCTCCTGCGCACAGCTGTCTCTCTACATCTCTGCCCACTTTTATGAGCTCCCAGTGTTTTAGGAGCCCAACCCAGCTGAGCAGTAGAGGATGTCATTTTTATCCTTCCCACTTGTCTCCCCTGAGATTTCCCTACATCATCATGGCCAGCAGTTTCTGAATGTCAACAGCATCATGACTGTGCTTTGGAATCTGTTGAATTTAATAACAGATTTCATGTGATCAGTGACAAATTCCTGACATGTGGTGAAGCCTCTCAGAGAGTGTTTGCTAAAGCAAAAAGGAGCACACAGACAGGGACAGGATACCATAGAATCATAGAAACACCAAGGTTGGAAATGACCTAAAAGATTATCCAGTCCAACTATTCACCTATCACCAATAGCTCCCGCTAAACCATGGCCCTCAACACAACATCCAGCAATTCCTGGAACACCTCCAGGGTCGGTGTATCCATCCCCACACCCTTGGCAGTCCATGCCCAAAGTTCAGGACGTGGCATTTGGTCTTGGTGAAACTCATCCCATTGGCTTCAGCCCAGATCTCCAGCCTGTCCAGATCCTTCAGTAGGTCCTTGCTAATGACAGACAGGTCAACACTCCCAGCCAATTTGGTGAAATCAGCAAACCTACATAGGATGCACTCAGTGCCCTCATCCAGGTCATCAATAAAAATATTGAAGAGGACAGGCCCCAGCACAGACCCGTGGGGAACACCAGGTAGGCACACAGGTGGGCGTCCAGGCGGGTCTTGAATATCTCCAGTGAAGGATACAACACAACCCCCTCGGGTAGCCTGTTCCAGTGCTCCATCACCCTCACCATAAAGAAGTTCTTGCACAAATTCGTGCAGAACTTCCTATGCTCCAGTTTCTGTTCAGTTCCCCTACTCATATTTCCACACACTGACATCACGACACCCAGGTCCCTCTCTACAGAGCTCCTCTCCAGCAGCTCATCCCCAAACTGTCCTGGTGTGTGCAATTATTCCTTCCTAAGTGCAACACTCTACACTTGCTTTCATTGAACCTCGTCTGGTTTCTTGCTGCACATCTATCCAGCCTGTCCAGGTCTCGCTGAATGGCAGCACAGCCTTCAGGCGTGTCAGCCAATCATCAGCAAACTTGCTGAGGGTGGCCACTATCCCCTTGTCAAGGTCACTTATGAAGAAGCTGAACAAGACCAGGCTCAGCACCAACACCTGGGGAACACCGCTCCTTACAGGTCTCCAAATGGACTCTGCTTTGACAACGACCACCCTCTGTGCTCTGTCAGTCAGACAGTCCTCAGCCCACCTCACTGTTCACTCATCTTTCCCACATTTCCTTATCTTTGTGATAAGGATATTGTGGGAGACAGTATCAAAAGCCTTGCTGAAATCAAGGTAGACAACATCTACCGCTCTCTCCCCATCCACCCAGCCAGCAACAGTGTTATAGAAGGCTACCAGGTTGGTCACACATGACCTCCACTTGGTAAACCCATGCTGACAACTCCTGATAACCTCCTTTTCTTCCAACTGTCTGAAGATGGCATTCAGCACAAGCTGTTCCATCGCCTTTCCAGGGACAGAGGTGAGGCTCTCTGGCCTGTAGTTACCCAGATCTTCCTTCATACACATTTTTGAAGACAGGATTGACACTGGCTATCCTCCAGTCTTCAGGAACCTCCCCCATTCTCCAAGACCTCTCAAAGATGATAGAGAGTGGTTCTGCAGTCATCTCTGCCAGCTCTCTCAGCACACATGGATTTCTGAACATTGTTGTGGCCTAGGCGCTCATGGGCCAACTCTACCTTGACTAAAGGCAAGTCCTCCATTCCCCATACCCTCTCACTAAGCTCCAGGGTCTGGGATTCCTGAAGGAGAGCTTTTACACTGAAGACAGAAGCAAAGTAGGCCTTCAGTATCTCCACCTTTTCAACAACCCCCATTGTTACCAGAACACCTCCCTCTCTTAGTAGGGACTCACAGTCTCACTAGTCTTCATATTATTCTTAACGTAATTTCAAAAGCCTTTTTTATTATCCTATTTAATGAGTGTCAGCCTATTTACGTAATACTTAATCAGTAGATTCAGAGTTACATTGGGATTGACTGCTTGTTCAGACGGGGCCCTTCTCACATCCCACATCCTGTGATGAGACACAGGGCACATGTGGGTTATGAACTCGACAGCATTTCTGCAACACATGCAGAGCCTGGGATCTTCCCTTCCCATGTCTTTCACTTGACATCATATAGACCTCCATCCCACTGCCCCTAGAAGTGCCCTGAGCTAACAAGAGAGACAGGATCTCCATGCCAAGGGTCTGGGAATCAGGTCTTGTCCTGTTTGCTTTTTATGACAAAGGAGGATTTTCTTAGCATCAGAGCCACCATGCCAGTGCCTTTGCCTGACTGGAGTCATGGCTTCCAATTATCTGCTCTAACTAGTCCCTTGGGAAGCTTGCTTGCTAATGGCCCTCAGTGGGCCCATTAATACTCCAAGAAACTTCACTGTTACTTCTGACTTTGTCTTGCCAAGTACTTTATGCAAACTTCTCTCTGCACTGGAGGTTGATGGACTCAGCACCAAATGCACCCTGGGGCCCATTATAAACTAAAGAGCCTCTTGTGCCTTGTGCCTTCCTGTTCTCTTCTTCAGGTTTTCAGAACGTGTTCAGCAAAATGGAAAGAGCTTAAAGAGCAAGAATCCAAAATGCATTTAATGTCTGTTTATTTATAGTTTGTTTTATATAAGAAGTTAAAGAAGCACTTTGCAACTGATGTCAATGCAGGATGTCCCCAATGAGTTCTATTCTGTTGCTGTGTGGACAAAGTTCCTCCTCAACCTCCCCACCCCTCTTCTACTCTCATTGGCCCCATGGGACTTGCATCACTTTTCCTCACATCACTCTTCTCTGTTGTCACCTGCTCAGTGTTAAACCTCCTTTGTACCAACTCCCACTGGCTTTCCACAGAGAACCAGCTGCACACAGAAAAAGAAAGAATTCTCTTTATTTATGGCCAACAAACAGAAGGAAAGGTGATGCAATTGAATGAACAGTAAAACACAGTGATCAATTGCATGCCATGTCCAAACTGCTTCTATTGAGGTTTATGTTTCACAGGGACTATTTCCTCAAGAAATGAGTTAGACACAGATAGGATGGGATAGATAGAATCACGGTGAAAGAGTTGACAACAGACTTTTGAGGAATGGAGCAAATTCCAGTAATCCCCCTGGGATAGATCAGCCAGGGAGCTGGGACGTATCAACTTAAAACTGAACAGGACTTGTGAGTATTTCACACACTGAGCATGATAAATTAAAAAGAGAGAAAGAGAAAGAGAAAAAGAAAAAAAAAAAAAAAGAAAGATAAAGGATGAAAGGAAAAGGAAAATTAAAAGGAAAAGGAGAAGAAAACGACATAACAAAAGAAAAAGAAAGAGAAAATGAAAAGATAGGAAGGGATAGAATCACGGTGAAGGAGTTGACAACACAGTCCATCAGACTTTGGTGAGATGGAGCAAATTTGAGTCATCCCCCTAAAAGTCAGAAATCAGACCGATAATTGGGAGGTATCTGACTGAACAAAGACAAGGGATGGGGAAATCTGGCAGGCTGTGACAGGAGCGTGTGTCTAAATGGCCTGCTGAAAACATGCCCTTAACCACGGCCATTTATTTAGGAGATCTGTGTGGATAATGTTTATGCAGAATGGCTTCATGAGAAAGGACATGAAGAGATTCCACTAGTTAAATTGTGAAAGAATGAACGTGACTGAAGACAAAGATGGTCTATTCTAGGGCCGATCACGGGCTAGGCAGCTGAGAAGAAATCAGGATGTGAAAAGACAGGGTATGTAGCTAATGACGAAATATGTATCTAGAGGCAAGGACGGCCTGAGGGAAAAGCAAGATGTGTAGCAAGGTGTAGACAGAGCTGCAAAGAAAAAGTATCTATAAGACTAACCACAAAGGTCAGATGAAGTAATGTCTAATTCACCAATCCTGAGCTTAACTTTTGCAATATGCATGAACTTATTACTGACTGTA
Source organism: Coturnix japonica (assembly GCF_054131305.1). NCBI lineage: Eukaryota > Metazoa > Chordata > Aves > Galliformes > Phasianidae > Coturnix > Coturnix japonica. Next base: position 1,267,103 of record NC_140686.1, read on the forward strand.
TAAATGAGATTCTGTAACACCTAATAAACGAGGCTTGTTGACCATGATAGCATGAGACTTGTCTCCCGCGGTTACTTCCAACAGAGCTGGAGACACCTGGAGGATGAGGGACATCAAATAGGCAGCAGGGAAAATCAGCGGAGGGCGCCAGGCTATAGTCACAGGTCATTGGCACTGGCACCGCTGTCTGTGTCTCTGAACCTGAAGGCATTTGTGCCCAGCAAAAACAGTTCTGGAAAACATCGTAGTTTCAGAAAAAGAACAAGAAAAAAAAAAAAAGGAAAAAAGGACATCAAATCACCTCAAAGATTCATATTTACAACTTAAAATGGAAGAAGACTCATGAGAATTTCTCATGTTGAGAAGGGTTAACACGTTCTCACTGATTTTGATCTTTGTCTTCAATCCTTTGTCTCAATTTTATTGACATTTATGAACATCTTCTAAGCTTACACCCTCAAAATAAATAAATAAATAGATAAATAAAAAGAGATACATTAGCATCTTGCACTTGGCCTGATGCTCCTTTGACCTTTATAATTCCCACCAGACCTTCCATGCTGGATAGCATGAGATCCAGCAGAGAATCTCTCCACTTTGGTTCCTCCACAGCTTGGTCAAGAATCTCCCATCTGTGCTCTCCGGGGATCTGCTGGATGGCACATGCCCTGCTGTGCTGTCCCTGCAGCAGATACTGGAGTGAAAAAGGCTCCCAAAGAGGACAATGGCCTGACAACATGTTAAACCCATTTGTTCTTGATCTTTGTCTTCAATCCTCATGCTATCATGGTCAACAAGTCTCGTTTATTAGGTGTTACAGCATCTCATTTATACAATCAGTAATAAGTTCATGCATATTGCAAAAGTTAAGCTCAGGATTGGTGAATTAGACATTACTTCATCTGACCTTTGTGGTTAGTCTTATAGATACTTTTTCTTTGCAGCTCTGTCTACACCTTGCTACACATCTTGCTTTTCCCTTAGACCGTCCTTGCTTCTAGATACATATTTCATCTTTAGCTACATACCCTGTCTTTTTACATCCTGATTTCTTCTCAGCTGCCTAGCCCATGATCGGCCCTAGAATAGACCGTCTTTGTCTTTAATCACGTTCATTCTTTTACAATTTAACTAGTGGAATCTCTTCATGTCCTTTCTCATGAAGCCATTCTGCATAAACACTCTCCACATTTCCCCCGTTTTCTTTTAAAATGAAAAGGCTCAGTTTAACGACCGATTAATCATATTTAATAAGCAGTTCAGTTCAATTGTTCAATTAGTTCTCATGTAGTTTTATCCTGCTCCATAGCTGCTGCTCTGTGAACTCCTTATCTCGATCCATGGCTGCTGATCCATAAAATTCTTCTTGTATTACAACAATTCCAAGATTCTGCCTATAGAGTAAAAACACTACTTAAATTAATAACGTAACTATTATAACTCAATCAAGACCTTGATTGACAATACTCTAAAAGTGAAAAAAGAGACAAGTCAAATACAACACAACAACATTACTGTTAAACCTACTAAAAAGAACAAACATGTTTGTACTGCAACCTAAGTTTCTGCAACCTGAAAATAAATCCGTGAGGGTCCCATTGTGTTAATCTGTAACTGATCAGGAAAAGTCTTCAATTTTTATATACTCTGATATATTGATTTTAATGACCACTAAAATTTGTGCAATAAATGCTTTTAAGATGCTCATAACCATGCTCTACCAACTGAGTTATCCGGGCTAATAATTGATTAATGATTGTGCAATTTTATGAAGTAGCATGTCAAATAGAACCAATTTTAGAGGACAAATGTACTAGAGTATCACTAGGGGCATTAATACTTATTGACCCTTGAGAAACAGCAAGCCATGTTGTTGGTGGATGTGACAGGTAGTGCCAGCAGGGCGTCCCCTGCTTCAAGGTGCACATTTCCTCTCTCACCCATCACAGATTCTCTCCTGCATTCAGGGTCTGAAGGATTTCTTCCAGTTGTACACCACATCTGCATGGCCATTGCGTGATATAGAGCCCAAGTGGAACACCTGCTTGGAAAACAGAATAAACTATCAAATTTAGTTCTATTAACGTGCACTTTTGTCTAAAATGATGCATGGTTATGTTTTCAGATCCCAATTAATTGGATGTAAAAGAGGTATCTATTCTATGATACAGGGTCATCTCCTTGACTAGAATTCCTTTCCAGGTTTTGTCTTTGCAAATTAAGAAAAGCTAATTAATAGGCTAATAACATCATAACCAAACAGTACTAAAATATTAAAAGATCTATTCCTGTAGATTCTAGCATTGATTACATCAAATCCTGTTTAATACACATCTGATCTATTACTAAAATAGAAGAAGCACACAACATCCTAGCTAATGCCTTAAACTCTAAATCTTGAGACTGCATTGGTAAAACAGAAAATCACACACTATGTCAAACTACTACTAATATTATCTATAACACAGCAAGTTACAAAGCAATACCACTAAGTAAGAAACACACAATTACAATTACTATAAAGGCTGGATGCTATTTTCTGCCTTCAGATGAGACCGAAGATATCATGCTGGAACCCACGTAGGGCCAGTCCTTGTGGAAATATGAGCATATTCACAACCCCAAGTTGTCAGTGGTAGAGGACAGTCCCAAAGTCCTGTGGCCATATTCCAAACATTAACCATAGGCTGTTCTTTTAGCACCGGGGAAGCCTCAAAATGACGATCCACATAATCTGTATCTCTATGAACACGATTCAAAAAATTCAGCACAAACAAAACAAGCAAAACCTTGCATAATATTTCTTGTAGTGTGTCTCCCATATTCCCCCTTTTTTGTTTAATAATAAGAATGGATTTCAATGTTTGATAAATGTGCTCAGTGATAGCTTGTCCAGTGGGAGAATGAGCAATGGCTGTAGTATGTTTAACACACCCTTCTTGGAGGAAAGTTTGAGTGGCCTTAGAGGTATACGCAGGCCTATTATCTGTTTTTGTAGTATGTGGGATTCCCATAGCAGCATAAGCAGATAACCAGTATTTACGGGTGTCATGACTGAGTTCACCTGTATGTGCTGTGGCAAATATGTAAGAAGAATGAATATCTATTGTTACATGTGCATATTTTAGACGGCCAAATTCAGGAATGTGAGTGACATTTGTCTGACACAGTTGAAGAGGTGCTGTGCCACATGGATTTGTCCGAGTCTGAGGCAAAGAGGTATCAGTCAAATTATGTAGCTGATATTCTGTCACAAACACGGTGTATTGCATAGGAGAGAGGATCATTCTTAACGCAATTTTCCAATCGTGAGGGGTCATAGCGTAAGTGTCACTGTTTGTAACCAAAAGATTGTATGTAAAGGCTGACTGAACTCTGTATGTTCTCACTGACTCCCTTAGCTCCTTCACTGCCTCATAAGGCAGGGATTCCAAATGGGGGACCTGATTAGGAAAGGTTTGCAACGTGTCAGCATCACCCCTTAATATTGTTTCTTCTCTGCATTGCTCTAAGACATCACAGTACGCTGTAGGGAAATTTGTCATTCCTGCTGCCTTCAAAGTATCATCAGGAGGAAATGCGTCCGATTCTCTTTCTGGATCTACTGGACCTGGGTCACAACAATCCCCTGGTTTCAGTCCATCCGTGTCTTTAACCACGTTACACACGGGCTGCAGAGACACAGCCGCGCAGGACGAGGGAGGGGCGGCATGGCGAGGTGTAGAGAACGACGTGGGCGAAGCAGAGGGCGGGGGTGCTGTAGAGACCGACAACGCGGCGAGCGACGTGTGCGGGGGGGCAGGCGGCCGCTGGCTGGGAACGGCAGCTTGTGTCGGAGCGCGGCCGCTGTTCTTTCGTGCGCTGCTTCTCACGTTTCCCGACTTCCTATAGCATACAGCAGCGTTGTGGGTGTTGGATTGACACTTGCTGCACCAAATTCCAGTGGCTTGGCACTCGTGAGGGATGTGGCCAGTTTGTTCACAACGGAAACATTTCATGAGGAAGCTGTTCTGCAAGCGTGGGCTTGTAGCGACTGCAGCTTGGAGGGGTGCAAGGGCTGCTAACACTTGATTCTGAGAAGCCTCAGCCTGTGCCTTTAATCCTGCCCCTAGCTCTTTAATAGCCTCAACTATGAAAGCCTGAGCCCCCGTGGGCACGCTCGATAGTCTGTCTAACGCCTCCTCTATTGTCCAGTTACTCCTCAAAGTACTTAGAATGCCATGAGCTGTAGCATTACAATTTTGAAGTGCACAATGTTTTAGCATTATTTCCCTCATGTACTCTGGTACTCCAGCCTTCTCTATGGCTCCGGCTACCTTATCTAGAAACGCTCCAAATTCCTCATTTCTTCCCTGCCGGATTCCCATATAAGACGGCAGCCCACCTGGTGCTTTGATCTTATCCATAGCCTGCCTGGCCAGATACATTGACTCCCTACATTTAGCTGGTCCTAATAAAGCCTGGGCCTCCGTCCGGATGAAAGGACCCACCCTTAGAAGTTCTTCAACGGTGACATTATAGAAGGGATCTCCAGGCTGCCTAACTATCACAACTCTCTGTTGGCACATCTCTTCCCAATAAGCATTAAATAGCAGTTGTTGGTGCTGCGAAAAAATCAACCTAGCTATAGCCCCACAATCAAGATGGCAACAAAACCTGAGTACTCCAGATATAATCCAGTATCCGTCTCGCTGGCTCACTTTTTACTCCAAACTGACTGACCGTAGACCGCAATTGTGACAACAACTTCCAATCTAAAGCACTGATAGCAGCCTGTGTCCCACCTGCAGCATTAGGCGAATACCCCACCGACAGCACCATCTGTGGCACCGCTTCCAACCCCTCACCGTCTCCCGCCTCTAAACAATCCCGCGCCAGCGCAGCCCAAGCATCCCCCTGCTCCCGCGCGACGGCCGCCAGGTCACTCTGTGCCCCAGGGAGCGGCTCATTGCAAAGGGGGGTCGAGGGGGCCGGCTGTAGCGCCATGGTCGATGCAGGCGGCTCGTCTGATACAGACGTGCAGGGAGACGGAGACGGGGCACTCGGCTCCGCAGCCGCTGGCAATGCAGGCTCGGCGGCCGGCGGAAACTTTACGGTGGACACAGCAGGGGGCCCCGGGCAATCTGACCATTCATTATAATTCTTATTCCTCCCCTGCACAGCACTAGCTTGCTCTTCCGCTTCCTTTTCTGCCTGATATTGCAACAAATCATTATAAACCACACGCCACCACTTCCCGCATTTTTTAGCCATTTTCTCCCCATCGATCATTCCCTGAAAAATTGCATCTCCAAATTTACGCCACTCAGCAAGATCATGCACTAAATGCGGATTCTGAAATAACCCTTTAGCATACCCATACACTAATAACTTAGGGAGTTCCTTTTCCAAGTCTACCCCCTTAAACTGTCTCCGCCTAAGAAAAGCGGAAAATAAATCATATGCTGCTTGCCTGTCCATATTTACTCACGTCGGTACCGTTGCAGCCCTCCAGGCTTCGGCAGCACGTATCGGTCGAGCCCACCTGTGTGGTCACTCGAGACGCGGAGCTCCAATTTTAGCTCTTTCGTCGTCCGTCTAGCTGCGGGACCCGAACCCAACGCAGTTCTTCACCCGTGGCAGCCCTTTTTTCCTTATCACGTCGAGGGTCACCATTTGTTGGAAGTAACCGCGGGAGACAAGTCTCATGCTATCATAGTCAACAAGTCTCGTTTATTAGGTATTACAGCATCTCATTTATACAATCAGTAATAAGTTCATGCATATTGCAAAAGTTAAGCTCAGGATTGGTGAATTAGACATTACTTCATCTGACCTTTGTGGTTAGTCTTATAGATACATTTTCTTTGCAGCTCTGTCTACACCTTGCTACACATCTTGCTTTTCCCTCAGGCCGTCCTTGCCTCTAGATACATATTTCGTCATTAGCTACATACCCTGTCTTTTTACATCCTGATTTCTTCTCAGCTGCCTAGCCCGTGATCGGCCCTAGAATAGACCGTCTTTGTCTTTAATCACGTTCATTCTTTTACAATTTAACTAGTGGAATCTCTTCATGTCCTTTCTCATGAAGCCATTCTGCATAAACACTCTTCACAGCTCCCAAAGAGGAAAATGGCCTGACAACATGTTAAACCCATCTGTCTGCAGAGGGCACCTTCCAATTGCTCTCTATAATCAAGAAGCCAGGAACAGACACTGATGGTCTCCTCTGTTGGCCATTTCCATTAGCTCCAACCTGGCTGCTCTTCCTTCCCAAGGCAGAGCTCAGTGCACTCTCACAGAGGGCAGTCGCCCTTCCTTGACTCCTCGCCCATCCATCCTAAAGACTCTGTATCCCCCTTGCGCTACAGTTAAGTTGTGGAAGCCATTAAACTGTGTGCCCATGGTCCAAACAGGAGCTCAGGCCTGCAGCTCTACCAAGATTTGTAGTTTCTTATGTGTCTGTATTTGCATTAGTGCAAAACCGCAGAAGTAAATATCCTAATTGAAAAGCATCACTGGACATAGCTGGACTGGATAGCTCATCTATGGTATCAGTGTGCAGAAGGTGGTACACAGACATTAGACCGATCGTGGGTCTTGCAGGTGACGTAGCAGCACGGACACACCATAGGCATGGCTTTCCTGAAGGCCCTGTGCTGCTCTTGCAGCTGCATGTGAATTCACCAGACAGCCAGTGCTATCCCCTCTCTGGCCCTCAGCTGATGCCCAGGAAAGAGGTGTCTATCACAGGGACTTCCCACATGGTTTACAAGCACTGGCACACATCAGGAGCAGCCCAGGCATGGTGGGCATCACCCAGTGTCTGTGTGTAAGCAACTGCGTCCCCGCTGAAGTGCCGAGGACTCAGAGCAGGAGCTCACATGCAGGCAACTCCTTGTGCACTTCTGAACTGAACCAGAGGAATCCCAGGTCCTGTGGTTCTGTGGGGAGCTGAATCCCATTTCAGCTCCAGGATTTCTGTCAAGGGATGAGACTCCTGCACTGCCTCAGCTGGATCACTGTCCTGCACAGGGAAAGTCCAAACCTCGCCTTCCTTGTATGGGTGCCCTTTGTGCTTCATCAAACGAACTCTGGTAGCACTTCCCATATGTCTCCAATCAGTCACTGACCACTGGACATGTGGTGGTTAATTGAGCGAATTTCAACGCACAGTCATGATACTGTTGTCTTTCAGGAGCTGTTTACCATGAGGACCCAGAGACGTGTCAGGGGACACGAGTGGGAAGGATAAAAATGACATCAACTGTTGCTGAGCTGGGCCGGGCTCCTGGGACACAGGGAGCTCATAAAAGTGGGCAGAGATGCAGAGAGACAGCTGTGCCCAGGAGCAGCTCTTGTTCACAGCACAGCCTGCAGCTGACAGAAGCAGAGGAGAGAAACTGGAGAGAGCTTCCAGGATGTGTGTGGTGTGAGCGGGCTGCGTGCTCTCTGCAGGAGAGACCATGACAAGGTAAGTCTCACTGCAGACCGTGAGCTGCTTTTCATAGAGGGTTAATTTAATTCGGGATATCCCATAGCAGATCTGGATGTAGGCACTGCATGTTTCTTTACTGTAGAAAAAGTCTTCTGCTCAAGCTGATGGCATCTGTACTGCAGTGTCAGAACACAGCCCTGAGGGCTGCATGTCCCAGCACGGCTGCAGGCTGTGCAGCCGGGGCTGCAGGCGGGTGCCCAGGGCTGTCCTGCAGAGCAGGGTCCCTGTTGTGTCCCAGGGGCTGTGTGCCGGGTATGGGACTCTGCCGCCTGCCAGGCTCAGCACTCAGCCTGCCCGGGGAGCTGCCCAGGGCGCTGCAGGGAGACGTGTGGGGGGAAGGAGCCCCCCGGCAGGGCTTGTGCTGCCACAGCTGCTGCATGGGGCAGGGGGATCACAGCTCCATTGCACAACTGAATGTTTCTGAGGGCCCTTTGCAAGAGGATAGCGAAGGCAAGGGGTTTCCATTTCCTGTTCTGAGGCAAAGAGGTTTGGAGTCAGAAATCTAAAAGGATCAATAGGAGTTATGAGAATTTTTTGTCGATCAATTGCTTGTTTTGTGAACAGTCACACATTATTTGCTTTCAGTCTCCCCTTTCTCGAAGGATGGAATTATCATCATTTTCTGTAGGCATGAATAATTCACTTATCCTACAAACAGGCAGCATTTTCTAACTGAAACTGAATGCCACAGAAGCTGGGGTAGGGGGCTCTAAGAGCATTTGGGGTAAATATATGAGACATGAAACAGATGAAAATATCCAGGGAGAAGGGATAAGAAAATAAGAGGAAGGTCAGAGCTCCATATGTTGCTTCTGCTTAAGGAATGCTGAAATATATGAAATTAAATGCAAGTAATGGTGCTAAATGTACACTGTTGAAGGAGAATAAAAACATTTCATAGTATAGCAGGAGGAGTGTCTCTGAGAGTGGTCTGGACTTGTCATTACCTTCTTCACTCTGAGCAGGACTCCAAGCCCAACAACAGCAGATGCCCAACAGCAGCTCCATCAGCGAGTTCCTCCTGCTGCCGTTGGCAGACACGCGGCAGCTGCAGCTCCTGCACTTCTGGCTCTTCCTGGGCATCTACCTGGCTGCCCTCCTGGGCAACGGCCTCATCAGCACAGCCGTAACCTGCGACCGCCGCCTGCACACCCCCATGTACTTCTTCCTCCTCAACCTGTCCCTCCTCGACCTGGGCTGCATCTCCACCACTCTCCCCAAAGCCATGGCCAACGCCCTCTGGGACACCAGGGCCATCTCCTACACAGGATGTGCTGCACAGCTCTTTTTCTTTCTCTTCTTCATCTCAGCAGAGTATTCCCTTCTCACCATCATGTCCTATGACCGCTATGTTGCCATCTGCAAGCCCCTGCACTACGGGACCTTGATGGACAGCAGAGCTTGTGCCACCATGGCAGCAGCTGCCTGGGGCACTGGGGTTCTCAATTCCCTGCTGCACACTGCCAGTACGTTTTCACTGCCTCTCTGCCAAGGCAATGTTGTGAACCAGTTTTTCTGTGAAATCCCCCAGATCCTCAAGCTCTCCTGCTCAGAATCAAATCTCAGGGAAGTTGTGTTTCTCTTTTTTGGTGTGAGTTTAGGCATTGGCTGCTTTGTTTTCATAGTGGTGTCCTACGTGCAGATCTTCATGGCTGTGCTGAGGATGCCCTCTGAGCAGGGACGGCACAAAGCCTTCTCCACGTGCCTCCCTCACCTGGCCGTGGTCTCCCTAGTTGTCAGCACTGGCGCTTTTGCCTACCTGAAGCCCCCGTCCATTTTATCCCCACTCCTAGATCTGGCAGTGGCACTTCTGTACGCAGTGGTTCCTCCAGCAGTGAACCCTGTTATCTACAGCATGAGGAACAGGGAGATCAAGCACGCTCTCAGGAAGATGTTGCAATACACACTATTCCAGCTTCCATAAAATGCACAACTTCCTCATAGGATTCCCAGTGATGGTTCTTCATGTTTTATGCATGTTAGATTGTTTGATTACGTGAGATATAGGAACGTGCAAAAAAAAAAAAGTTATTGAACTTATAAATAAAAATGTATTACACTTTTTTCCTACCTAATTTCCATTTTTTCACTCCAAGAGCTCATGTAAACATGTATCCAGATTCCACGAATATGTTAAAAGATACCTAAGAAGGTTTCAAAATAGACTTTTACTTAGCTTTTCTTTTTTCCTACTTTGTCTGAATTCGGGGATGTACAGCCACAGACAGCAGCTCAACGTGCTCTTTTCATTTCTGATCTCTTTACACCACCACAGTGCTCTCGAGCCCTCTCATTTGTGCAGTCATGAAGGTCTTGTGTGTCTCACGACAGTCCTGTTGCCTCTACATCAGCAATCCAGGGCTGCTGTCAGTAGCCGGCAACATAAACAGGTCTGTCAGAGCTGGTCTCCTTGCTGGCACTGCCATAACAAGAGGGCCCCTTTAGAGCAGGTCCAGAGAACTGGAGGGAGGCCTCTTCCATTGCTGGTGTAAGGAATATACCTGAGGAGCTGCTCCATGGGAATACCTCGAGATCTTCTGGTGCTCTTCAGTGTGTGACCAGATCAAATTGAATAGTCCCAAGGAGACCCGTAAGCGTCTCAGGGCAGTGCTGTGGTTTAAATTTTATCGGTTGAGACAAAGAGAAAAAGAAAAGGATAATAATTATGAGAAATGTATTTATACATATATAATATATTTAGCATATTTTCACACATATACAACATATGCAGTTGCAAGCATATATGCACAGGTACTAATACACATGCATATCTGTTTGCAAGTCCAGGACTAGTTGCAGGGGTTTTAACAGCCAGAGGGTTCATTATAGGAGCTGAAGTGGCTGTCTGGCTGTTGCAGGAGTTGAAGCGACCTCAGAGTTCATTGCCAGAGCTGGAATCACCACAGGACCTGTGACTAAATTGGAGCAGCCACTGGGCTCATTGGAGGGGCTGGAGCCACTACAGGGCTGTACTTCCTCCCTTGGGAGGAATTTGTTTCATTTTCTTATAGCAATACATGGAACAGCTACAGGACCTGTAGCAGGAGTGACTGCAGAGCTCATTATGAGGGGTGGAGTGACAGCGGGATCTGTCCAGAGTGTGGAGTAAGTGCAGAACGTGTAGCAAAACCTTGGAGCTGCTGCAGGGTCTGTGCCAAGAGTTGCAGAGGCTGCAGCACTGTCAGCAGATCCAGCTCTCTTCCCCTTGAGGATGCTGAAGACACACTTATGGGGCTGAGGATGCAGTTATGGGGCTGGGTACTCAGATATGGGTCTGTGTTCCCACTTATGGGGCTGGAGAGGCAGTTATGGGATTGGGGATGCAGGTATGGGGCTGGGGGTGCACTTATGGGGCTGGAGATGAACCTATGGGGCTGGGGAACCACTTATGGGTCACACTTAAGGGGCTGGAGATGCAGTTATGAAGTTTGGGGTCTCACTTGTGGGGCTGGGGATGCGCTTATGGGGCTGGGGAGGCACTTATGGGTCACACTTTTGGGGCTGGGGTCACACTTATGGGGCTGATGTCCTCATTGATCCCTATGGGGTTACACTTACTGGTCACACATATGGGGCTGAGGATGCACTTATGGGGCTGTGGACACACTTATGGGGCTGGGGACTCGGTTATGAGGCTGGAGATGCAGTTACGGGTCACACTTATGGGGCTGGGAATGCAGATATGGGTCACACTTAAGGGGCTGGGGATGTAGCTATGGGCCACACTTATGGGGCTGAAGATGCAGTTATGGGTCTGGGGTCCCACTTATGGGTCTGAGGACCCACTTATGGGGCTGGAGCCTCACTTATGGGTCACACTTATGGGGCCCGGGTCACACGTATGGGGCTGGGGACTCAGATATGGGGCTAGGGATGCAGTTATAGGTCACACTTATGGGGCTGGAGACCCACTTATTGGGCTGGGGACTCAGTTATGGGTAACACTTATGGGACTGGGGAGGCACTTAGGAACACAGTTATGGGGTTGGGGTCACACTTATGGGGCTGGAGCCTCACTTATGGAACACACTTATGGGGCTGGTGATACACTTATGGGGCTGTGTTTCCACTTATGGGGCTGGGGATGTACTTATGGGTTCACACTTACGGGGCTGAGGACACATTTATGGGGCTGGGGAACCACTAATGGGGCTCGGATCCCCATTTGGCCCCTATGGGGTCACACTTATGGGTCACACTTATGGGGCTGGGGACCCACTTATGGGGCTGGGGACTCAGTTATGGGGATGGGGATGTAGTTATGGGTCACACTTATGGGGCTGGAGCCTCACTTGTGGGTCACACTCATGGGGCTGGGGACCCACTTATGGGCCTGGGGATGCACTTATGGGTCACACTTATGGGGCTGGGAACATCTCTAAGTCTATAGTTATGGGGCTGGGGACACAGTTATCAGGCTGAAGATTCAGTTATGGGGTTTTGGGTCACACTTATGCGGCTAGGGATGGACTTATGGGGCTGGGGTCTCCATTGGCTTCTATGAGGTCACACTGATGGGGTTGGGGACGCACTTATGGGGCTGGGGAGGCACTTATGGGTCACACTTATGGGTCTGTGTTCCCAGTTATGGGGCTGGGGTCCCCATTGGCCCCTATGGGGTCACACTTATGAGGCTGGGGACATCTCCAAGTCTTTAGGGTCTCAGTTATGCGGTTGGGGTTACAGTTATGGGGCTGGGGATGCAGTTATGGGGCTGGGGTCCCCATTGGCCCCTATGGGGTCACACTTATGGGTCTGGAGCCTCACTTATGGGTCTGGAGCCTCACTTATGGGGCTGGAGTCCCACTTATGGGGCTGGATTCACACTTAGGAACTCAGTTATGGGGTTTTGGGTCCCACTTATGGGTCTGGACACCCACTTATGGGGCTGGGGACATCTCCAAGTCTATTGTTATGGTGTTTTGGGTCATACTTATGGGTCTGTGTTCCCACTTCTGGGGCTGGGGTCCCCATTGGCCCCTATGGGGTCACACTTATGGGTCTGGAGACCCACTTATGGGGCTGGGGTCCCCACTGGCCTTTATGGGGTCACACTTATGGGGCTGGGGATGAAGTTATGGGGCTGGAGCCAAACTTATGGGTCACTTTATGAGGCTGGGGACATCTCAAAGTTTCATAGGGTCTCAGTTAGGGGGCTTTGGGTGACACTTATGGGGCTAGGGTCCCCATTGGCCCCTATGGGGTCACACTTATGGGTTTGGAGCCTCTCTTATGGGTCACACATATGGGGCTGCGGAGGCACTTATGGGGTTTGGGATATCACTTATGGGGCTAGAATCGTACTTATGGGGTTTGGGGTCACACTTATGGGTCTGTGTTCCCACTTATGGGGCTGGGGTCCCCGTTGACCCCTATGGGGTCCCACTTATGGGTCGCACTCACCTTGTTGCTTGCCAGCCTTCCCGTTGTCATTGGGGTGAATGAGGCCCCATATAAATGGGGTTTGTGGTCACACTTATGGGTCTGTGTTCACACTTATGGGTCTAGGGACCCACTTATGGGTCTGGAGCCTCACTTATGGGTCTGGAGACCTCTCCAAATCTATAGTTATGGGGTTGGGGCCACACTTATGGGTCTGTGTTCACACTTATGAGGCTGGAGACCCACTTATGGGGCTGGGGACATCTCCAAGTCTATAGTTATGGGGCTGTGGCCACACTTATGGGTCTGAGGACCCACTTATGGGGCTGGAGCCTCACTTATGGGTCACACTTATAGGTCTGGGGTCCCCATTGGCCCCTATGGGGTCACACTTATGGGTCGCACTTACCTTGTTGCTTGCCGGCCTTCGCGTTGTCATTGGGATGAATGAGGTCCCATATAAAGGCCTTGATGGACTCATCACCCCGATAATGGAGCAGGCAATAGAGCAGGATGGCCCTAGAGATGGTGACTTGCGGAATCAAACCCCATAACCACCAAGTAGTTCTAAAGCAGGTATGTTTAATGAGTGATGCACACACACCCTGGTGCAAGGGGGGTTGCTCCACCTCACTTGCACAACGTCAGGAGAAAGCGTGCAATAGATATAGGCTGAACTAATACATAATCAATAGTTTGCAGGAATTGGGATACATATTCATTACATTCCTCAGACCCCATTAGCATGCAGTCCCTCCCCCCTTGTGCATGTGTAGTGAGTTGTGGGGGTGGTCATGGGATGAAGGCTCATCATCTTCCTCACCGTAAACTTTCGACCCTTCAGGAGGGGCACCCCGCAACCTGGTTCCAGTTGCTCTGTGGACATCTAATCACCACACTGTTCTCGGGCTGTTCCACCCTGATCTTCATGGCCTTCATCCCCTTGTTTTCTCAAGCTTAGCGTCTGCTATTCCCCCTCTCTCTGACCTTTTTAACATAAACTATCTATCTGTAACTACCCTTTGCATTAGTGAGGCCCCCTTTCCCTTTCTGTAGCAAAGTGTTCTCTTTTCATCTACTATGGGGTCCCTTTTCACTATTCACTGACACTTCATGATGGATGGGCAAGGAAGATGAGGAAAGGCTGCTGTGTTGGAATTACACAATTTACATTGTCGCCTCTGTGAGTCCGGGGTTGTTCAAGGAGTGACTGGATGTTGTGTTGAGGGACATGGTTTAGTGGGAGCTATAGGTAATAGGTGAACGGTTGGACTGGATGATCTTTTAGGCCTTTTCCAACCTTGGTGATTCTATGAATCTATGATTGAGGTTAAACATTATTCAGGAAGATCAGTGAGAGATCTGCCCCAAGGTGAGAAGGCTCTGCATGGCAGGTGGTGTGGGACCGTCTGGGCAGCTGCCTGGAGTGGTGGGCACCCCCAGTGCTTTGAAACTTCATCTCTGAGAAACTGCAGGATCCTGATAATCTGGTAGAATATTTGGGGCAGGTCTGCTGTGGTTCTGGTAACCCCTAAGAGGCACACATGGCTGCAGTGTGCCAGATCCAGAGAGCTGGATCTGCTGACAGTGCTGCTGCCTCTGCAACTCCTGGCACAGACCCTGCAGTAGATCCAAAGTTTTGCTACACGTCCTGTGGCTGCTCCTTTGCTGATGAGGCCGTTGCCCAGGAGGGCAGCTAGGTAGATGCCCAGCAAGAGCCAGAAGTGCAGGAGCTGCAGCTGCCGCGTGTCTACCAACGGCAGCAGGGGGAACTCGCTGATGGAGCTGCTGTTGGGCATCTGCTGTTGTTGTGCTTGGAGTCCTGTTCAGAGCGCAGAAGGTAATGACAAGTCACGACCATTCTCATAGAAACTTGTCCTGATATACTACATACATGCTAACTATATATAAAGTTCTCCTTTCCCTTTGGAAAATGTTCATTTAACTCCAGAACCTCCATCCCACTGCTCCAGGATGGGCCCTGAACCAACATGAGAGACAGGATCTCCCTGCCAAGAGTCTGGGAATCAGGGCTTGTTCTGTTTTCTTGTTAAGACAAAGGAGGATTTTCTAAGCATCAGAGCCACCATGCCAGTGCCTTTGCCTATAGTCATGGCTTCCAATCATCTGCTCTAACAAGTCCGTTGGGAAGCTTGCTTGTTAATGTTCCTCAGTGGGCCCATTAATACTCCAAGAAACTTCACTGGTACTTCTGTCTTTGTCGTGCTGAGTTCTTTGTGCAAACTTCTCTCTGCACTGGAGGTTGATGGACTCAGCACCAAATGCACCCTGGGGCCCATTATAAACTAAAGAGCCTCTTGTGCCTTGTGCCTTCCTGTTCTCTTCTTCAGGTTTTCAGAATGTGTTCAGCAAAATGGAAAGAGCTTAAAGAGCAAGAATCCAAAATGCATTTAATGTCTGTTTATTTATAGTTTGTTTTATACAAGAAGTTAAAGAAGCACTTTGCAACGGATGCCAATCCAGGATGTTCCCAATGAGTTCTATTCTGTTGCTGTGTGGACAAAGTTCCTCCTCAACCTCCCCACCCCTCTTCTACTCTCATTGGCCCCATGGGACTTGCATCACTTTTCCTCACATCACTCTTCTCCTCCGCCATCACCCGCTCAGTGTTAAACCTCCTTTGTACCAACTCCCACTGGCTTTCCACAGAGAACCAGCTGCACACAGAAAAAGAAAGATTTCTCTTCATTTATGGCCAACAAACAGAAGGAAAGGTGATGCAATTGAATGAACAGTAAAACACAGTGATCAACTGCATGCCATGTCCAAGCTGCTTCTATTGAGGTTTATGTTTCACAGGGACTATTTCCTCAAGAAATGAGTTAGACACAGATAGGATGGGATAGATAGAATCACAGTGAAGGACTTGACAACAGACTTTTGAGGAATGGAGCAAATTCCAGTAATCTCTCTGGGATAGATCAGCCAGGGAGCTGGGAGGTATCAACTTAAAACTGAACAGGACTCGTGAGTATTTCACACACTGAGATGGGTTAACACATTCTTACTGATTTCTATCTATGTCTTCAAATCTTTTTTTCACTTTTACTGACTTAATGAACATCTTTCAGAATTAACGATTTTTTAAAGCATGAAAATAAAGAGAAAGTGAAAAAGAAAAAAAAAGTGAAATACTAAAAAGAAAAGGAAAATAATAAAAAGGATATGGAAATTGAAAAGGAGAAGGAAAAGGAAATGGAGAAGAAAACGGCATAGAAAAAGATAAAGAAAGAGAAAAAGAAAAGGCAGGAAGGGATTGATAGAATCATGGTGAAGGAGTTGACAACACAGTCCATCAGACTTTGGCGAGATGGAGCAAATTTGTGTCATCCCACAAAAAGTCAGAAATCAGACAGATAATTGGGAGGTATCTGACTGAACAAAGAGCAAGGGATAGGGAAATCTGGCAGGCTGTGGCAGGAGCGTGTGTCTAAATGGCCTGCTGAAAACATGCCCTGAACCACGGCCATTTATTGAGGAAAACTGGAGACACCTGGAGGATGAGGGACATCAAATAGGCAGCAGGGAAGAGCAGTGGTGACGCCAGGATTTAGTCACAGGGCATTGGCACTGGCACTGCTGTCTGTGTCCCTGAACCTGAAGGCATTTGTGTCCAGCAAACACAGTTCTGGAAAAACATAGTAGTTTCAGAAAAAAAAAAAAAAAAAAAAAAGATAATAATAAAAAAGAAGACATCAAATAAGCTCAAAGATTCATATTTACAACTTAAAATGGAACAAGACTCATGAGATTTTCTCATGTTAAGAAGGGTTAACACATTTTCATTGATTTCAATCTTTGTTTTCAATTATTTGTCTCAATTTTATTGACATATATGAATATCTTTTAAGCTTATGGCCAAAATATAAATAAATAAATAAATAAATAAATAAATGAAAAGAGATCTGTTTGCGTCTTGAACTTGGCCTGATGCCCCTTTGACCTTCACAGTTCCCACCAGACCTTCATTGCCGGAGAGTATGAGATCCAGCAGAGAACCTCTCCTCTTTGGTTCCTCCATGGCTTGGTCAAGAAGCTGCCATCTGTGCTCTCCGTGGATCTGCTGGATGGCACATGCCCTGCTGTGCTGTCCCTGCAGTTGATACTGCAGTGCAAAACTCTCCCAAACAGGACACAGGTTAGACAACATGAGACTCCCATGTGTCTGCAGAGGGCAACTTCCACTTGCTCTCCATGATCAAGAAGCCAAAAACAGACACTGCAGGAATCCTCTCTTTGACATTTCCATTAGCTCTGACCTGGCTGCTCTTCCATCCCCAGGCAGAGCTCAGTGCACTCTCACAGAGGGCTGTCGCTCTTCCTTGACTCCTAGTCCACCTCCTAGTCCAACCATTGTAAAGACTCTGTATCCCCTTGCAATACAGTGCAGTTGTGGAAGCCATTAAACTGTGTTCCTGTGGTCCAAACAGGAGCTCAGGCCTGCAGCTCATCTATGGTATCAGTGTGCAGAAGGTGGCACACAGACATTAGACCGATCGTGGGTCTTGGAGGTGATGTAGGAGCACGGACACACCATAGGCATGGCTTTGCTGAAGGCCCTGTGCTGCTTTTGCAGCTGCATGTGAATTCACCAGACAGCCAGTGCTATCCCCTCTCTGGCCCTCAGCTGATGCCCAGGAAAGAGGTGTCTATCTCAGGGATTTCCCACACAGTTTACAAGCACTGGCACACATCAGGAGCAGCCCAGGCACTTGGGCATCACCCAGTGTCTGTGTGTAAGTAGCTGCCTCCCTGCTGAAGGACCGAGGACTCAGAGCAGGAGCTCACATGCAGGCAACTCCTTGTGCACTTCTGAACTGAACCAGAGGAAACCCAGGTCCTGTGGTTCTTTGGGGAGCTGAATCCAATTTCAGCTCCAGGATTTCTGTCAAGGGATGAGACTCCTGCACTGCCTCAGCTGGATCACTGTCCAGCACAGAAAAAGTCCAAACCTCACCTCCCTTGTCTGGGTGCCCTCATCAAACGATCTGTGGGAGCACTCCCATATGTCTCCAATCAGTCACTGACCACTGGACATGTGGTGGTTAATTGAGAGAAATTCATGATGCTGTTGTCTTTCAGGAGCTGTTGGCCGTGAGGACCCAGGGACGTGTCAGGGGAGATGAGTGGGAAGGATAAAAATGACATAATCTGTTGCTGAGCTGGGCTGGGCTCCTGGGACACAGGGAGCTCATAAAAGTGGGCAGAGCTGCAGAGAGACAGCTGTGCCCAGGAGCAGCTCTTGTGCACAGCACAGCCTGCAGGTGACAGAAGCAGAGGAGAGAAACTGGAGAGAGCTTCCAGGATGTGTGTGGTGTGAGAGGGCTGCGTGCTCTCCGCAGGAGCATTGCTCAGAGACCATGACAAGGTAAGTCTCACTGCAGACCATGAGCTGCTTTTCATAGAGGGTTAACTTAATTTGGGATATCCCATAGCAGATCCGTCTGCAGGCACTGCATGTTTCTTTACTGTGGGAAAAGTCTTCTGCTCCAGCTGAGGGCTTCTGTGCTGCAGTGTCAGAGCACAGCCCTGAGGGCTGCGTGTCCCAGCACGGCTGCAGGCTGTGCAGCCGGGGCTGCAGGCGGGTGCCCAGGGCTGTCCTGCAGAGCAGGGTCCCTGCTGTGCCCCAGGGGCTGTGTGCCGGGTATGGGACTCTGCCGCCTGCCAGGCTCAGCACTCAGCCTGCCCGGGGAGCTGCCCAGGGCGCTGCGGGGAGACGTGTGGTGTGGGGGGAAGGAGCCCCCCGGCAGGGCTTGTGCTGCCACAGCTGCTGCCTGGGGCAGGGGATCACAGCTCCACTGCACAACAGTATGTTTGTGAGGGCCCTTTGCAAGAGGAGAGCCAAGGCAGGGGGTTTTCATTTCCTGTTCTGAGGCAAAGAGGTTTGGAGTCAGAAATCTAAAAGGGGCAATAGGAGTTCTGAGAATTTTTTGTCGATCAATTGCTTATTTTGTGAACAGTCACACATGATGCGCTTTCAGTCTCCCCTTTCTCAAAGGATGGAATTATCATCATTTTCTGTAGGCATGAATAATTCACGTATCCTACAAACAGGCAGCATTTTCTAACTGAAACTGAATGCCACAGAAGCTGGGGTAGGGGGCTCTAAGAGCACTTGGGGTAAATATATGAGACATGAAACAGATGAAAATATCCAGGGAGAAGGGATAAGAAAATAAGAGGAAGGTCAGAGCTCCATATGCTGCTTCTGCTTAAGGAATGCTGAACGACAGGAAATTAAATGCAAGTAATGGTGCTAAATGTGCACTGTTGTAGGAGAATAAAAACATTTCATAGTATAGCAAGAGGAATGCCTCAGAGAATGGTCGTGACTTGTCATTATCATCTGCGCTCTGAACAGGACTCCAAGCCCAGGAGCAGCAGATGCCCAACAGCAGCTCCATCAGCGAGTTCCTCCTGCTGCCGTTGGCAGACACGCGGCAGCTGCAGCTCCTGCACTTCTGGCTCTTCCTGGGCATCTACCTGGCTGCCCTCCTGGGCAACGGCCTCATCAGCACAGCCGTAGCCTGCGACCGCCGCCTGCACACCCCCATGTACTTCTTCCTCCTCAACCTGGCCCTCCTCGACCTGGGCAGCATCTCCACCACTCTCCCCAAAGCCATGGCCAACGCCCTCTGGGACACCAGGGCCATCTCCTACACAGGATGTGCTGCACAGCTCTTTTTCATTTTCTTCTTCATCTCAGCAGAGTTGTCCCTTCTCACCATCATGTCCTATGACCGCTACGTTGCCATCTGCAAGCCCCTGCACTACGGGACCTTGATGGACAGCAGAGCTTGTGCCACCATGGCAGCAGCTGCCTGGGGCGCTGGGGTTCTCAATTCTCTGCTGCACACTGCCAGTACGTTTTCACTGCCTCTCTGCCAAGGCAATGTTGTCAACCAGTTTTTCTGTGAAATCCCCCAGATCCTCAAACTCTCCTGCTCAGAATCAAATCTCAGGGAAGTTGTGTTTCTCTTTTTTGGTGTGAGTTTAGGCATTGGCTGCTTTGTTTTCATAGTGGTGTCCTACGTGCAGATCTTCATGGCCGTGCTGAGGATGCCCTGTGAGCAGGGACGGCACAAAGCCTTTTCCACATGCCTTCCTCACCTGGCTGTGGTCTCCCTAGTTGTCAGCACTGGCGCTTTTGCCTACCTGAAGCCCCCCTCCATTTCCTCCCCACTCCTGGATCTGACAGTGGCACTTCTGTACGCAGTGGTTCCTCCAGCAGTGAACCCCCTCATCTACAGCATGAGGAACAGGGAGATCAAGCACGCTCTCAGGAAGATGTTGCAATACACACTATTCCAGCTTCCATAAAATGTACAGCTTCCTCATAGGATTCCCAGTGATGGTTCTTCATGTTTTATGCATCTTTGATTGTTTGATTGTGTGAGATATAGGAACGTGCAAAAAAAAATGTTATTGAACTTATAAATAAAAATGTATTACACTTTTTTCCTACCTAATTTCCATTTTTTCACCCCAAGAGCTCATGTAAACATGTATCCAGATTCCACGAATATGTTAAAAGATACCTAAAAAGGTTTCAAAGTAGACTTTTACTTAGCTTTTCTTTTTTCCTACTTTGTCTGAATTCGGGGATGTACAGCCACAGACAGCAGCTCAACGTGCTCTTTTCATTTCTGATCTCTTTACACCACCACAGTGCTCTCGAGCCCTCTCATTTGTGCAGTCCTGAAGGTCTTGTGTGTCTCACGACAGTCCTGTTGCCTCTACAGCAGCAATCCAGTGCTGCAGTCAGTAGCCGGCAATATGAACAGGTCTGTCAGAGCTGGTCTCCTTGCTGGCACTGCCATAACAAGAGGGCCCCTTTAGAGCAGGTCCAGAGAACTGGAGGGAGGCCTCTTCCAAAGCTG
Source organism: Coturnix japonica (assembly GCF_054131305.1). Classification (NCBI taxonomy): domain Eukaryota; kingdom Metazoa; phylum Chordata; class Aves; order Galliformes; family Phasianidae; genus Coturnix; species Coturnix japonica. The sequence goes on from NC_140686.1 coordinate 1,287,866, forward strand.
GTGTAAGGAATATACCTGAGGAGCTGCTCCATGAGAAAACCTCGAGATCTTATGGTGCTCTTCAGTGTGTGACCAGATCAAATTGAATAGTCCCAAGGAGACCCGTAAGCGTCTCAGGGCAGTGCTGTGGTTTAAATTTTATTGGTTGAGACAAAGAGAAAAAGAAAAGGATAATAATTATGAGAAATGTATTTATACATATATAATATATTTAGCATATTTTCACACATATACAACATATGCAGTTGCAAGCATATATGCACAGGTACTAATACACATGCATATCTGTTTGCAAGTCCAGGACTAGTTGCAGGGGTTTTAACAGCCAGAGGGTTCATTATAGGAGCTGAAGTGGCTGTCTGGCTGTTGCAGGAGTTGAAGCGACCTCAGAGTTCATTGCCAGAGCTGGAATCACCACAGGACCTGTGACTAAATTGGAGCAGCCACTGGGCTCATTGGAGGGGCTGGAGCCACTACAGGGCTGTACTTCCTCCCTTGGGAGGAATTTGTTTCATTTTCTTATAGCAATACATGGAACAGCTACAGGACCTGTAGCAGGAGTGACTGCAGAGCTCATTATGAGGGGTGGAGTGACAGCGGGATCTGTCCAGAGTGTGGAGTAAGTGCAGAACGTGTAGCAAAACCTTGGAGCTGCTGCAGGGTCTGTGCCAAGAGTTGCAGAGGCTGCAGCACTGTCAGCAGATCCAGCTCTCTTCCCCTTGAGGATGCTGAAGACACACTAATGGGGCTGGGGATGCAGTTATGGGGCTGGGTACTCAGATATGGGTCTGTGTTCCCACTTATGGGGCTGGAGAGGCAGTTATGGGATTGGGGATGCAGGTATGGGGCTGGGGGTGCACTTATGGGGCTGGAGATGAACCTATGGGGCTGGGGAACCACTTATGGGTCACACTTATAGGGCTGGAGATGCAGTTATGAAGTTTGGGGTCTCACTGGTGGGGCTGGGGATGCACTTATGGGGCTGGGGTCCTCATTGGTCCCTATGGGTTTACACTTATTGATCACACTTATGGGGCTGAGGATGCACTTATGGGGCTGGGGACACACTTATGGGGCTGGGGACTCAGTTATGGGGCTGGGAATGCAGTTATGGGTCACACTTATGGGGCTGGGAATGCAGATATGGGTCACACTTAGGGCGCTGGGGATGTAGTTATGGGCCACACTTATGGGGCTGAAGACGCAGTTATGGGTCTGGGGTCCCACTTATGGGTCTGAGGACCCACTTATGGGGCTGGAGCCTCACTTATGGGTCACACTTATGAAGCCCGGGTCACACTTATGGGGCTGGGGACTCAGATATGGGGCTAGGGATGCAGTTATAGGTCACATTTATGGGGCTGGAGACCCACTTATTGGGATGGGGACTCAGTTATGGGTAACACTTATGGGGCTGGGGAGGCACTTAAGAACACAGTTATGGGGTTGGGGTCACACTTATTGGGCTGGAGCCTCACTTATGGAACACACTTATGGGGCTGGTGATACACTTATGGGGCTCTGTTTCCACTTATGGGGCTGGGGATGTAGTTATGGGTTCACACTTACGGGGCTGAGGACACATTTATGCGGCTGGGGAACCACTAATGGGGCTCGGGTCCCCATTTGGCCCCTATGGGGTCACACTTATGGGTCACACTTATGGGGCTGGGGACCCACTTATGGGGCTGGGGACTCAGTTATGGGGATGGGGATGTAGTAATGGGTCACACTTATGGCGCTGGAGCCTCACTTGTGGGTCACACTCATGGGGCTGGGGACCCACTTATGGGCCTGGGGATGCACTTATGGGTCACACTTATGGGGCTGGGAACATCTCTAAGTCTATAGTTATGGGGCTGGGGACACAGTTATCAGGCTGAAGATTCAGTTATGGGGTTTTGGGTCTCACTTATGTGGCTAGGGATGGACTTATGGGGCTGGGGTCCCCATTGGCTTCTATGAGGTCACACTGATGGGGTTGGGGACGCACTTATGGGGCTGGGGAGGCACTTATGGGTCACACTTATGGGTCTGTGTTCCCAGTTATGGGGCTGGGGTCCCCATTGGCCCCTATGGGGTCACACATATGAGGCTGGGGACATCTCCAAGTCTTTAGGGTCTCAGTTATGGGGCTGGGGTTACAGTTATGGGGCTGGGGATGCAGTTATGGGGCTGGGGTCCCCATTGACCCCTATGGGGTCCCACTTATGAGGCTGGGGACATCTCCAAGTCTTTAGGGTCTCAGTTATGCGGTTGGGGTTACAGTTATGGGGCTGGGGATGCAGTTATGGGGCTGGGGTCCCCATTGGCCCCTATGGGGTCACACTTATGGGTCTGGAGCCTCACTTATGGGTCTGGAGCCTCACTTATGGGGCTGGAGTCCCACTTATGGGGCTGGATTCACACTTAGGAACTCAGTTATGGGGTTTTGGGTCCCACTTATGGGTCTGGACACCCATTTATGGGGCTGGGGCCATCTGCAAGTCTATAGTTATGGTGTTTTGGGTCATACTTATGGGTCTGTGTTCCCACTTATGGGGCTGGGGTCCCCATTGGCCCCTATGGGGTCACACTTATGGGTCTGGAGACCCACTTATGGGGCTGGGGACATCTCCAAGTCTATTGTTATGGTGTTTTGGGTCATACTTATGGGTCTGTGTTCCCACTTATGGGGCTGGGGTCCCCACTGGCCTTTATGGGGTCACACTTATGGGGCTGGGGATGAAGTTATGGGGCTGGAGCCACACTTATGGGTCACATTTATGAGGCTGGGGACATCTCAAAGTTTCATAGGGTCTCAGTTAGGGGGCTTTGGGTGACACTTATGGGGCTAGGGTCCCCATTGGCCCCTATGGGGTCACACTTATGGGTTTGGAGCCTCTCTTATGGGTCACACTTATGGGGCTGCGGAGGCACTTATGGGGTTTGGGGTATCACTTATGGGGCTAGAATCGTACTTATGGGGTTTGTGGTCACACTTATGGGTCTGTGTTCCCACTTATGGGGCTGGGGTCCCCGTTGACCCCTATGGGGTCCCACTTATGGGTCGCACTCACCTTGTTGCTTGCCAGCCTTCCCGTTGTCATTGGGGTGAATGAGGCCCCATATAAATGGGGTTTGTGGTCACACTTATGGGTCTGTGTTCACACTTATGGGTCTAGAGACCCACTTATGGGTCTGGAGCCTCACTTATGGGTCTGGAGACCTCTCCAAATCTATAGTTATGGGGTTGGGGCAACACTTACGGGTCTGTGTTCACACTTATGGGGCTGGAGACCCACTTATGGGGCTGGGGACATCTCCAAGTCTATAGTTATGGGGCTGTGGCCACACTTATGGGTCTGAGGACCCACTTATGGGGCTGGAGCCTCACTTATGGGTCACACTTATGGGTCTGGGGTCTCCATTGGCCCCTATGGGGTCACACTTATGGGTCGCACATACCTTGTTGCTTGCCGGCCTTCCTGTTGTCATTGGGATGAATGAGGTCCCATATAAAGGCCTTGATGGACTCATCACCCGATAATGGAGCAGGCAATAGAGCAGGATGGCCCTAGAGATGGTGACTTGCGGAATCAAACCCCATAACCACCAAGTAGTTCTAAAGCAGGTATGTTTAATGAGTGATGCACACACACCCTGGTGCAAGGGGGGTAGCTCCACTTCACTTGTAAAACATCAGGAGAAAGCGTGCAACAGATACAGGCTGAACTAATACATCATCAGTAGTTGGCAGGAATTGGGATACATATTCATTACATTCCTCAGACCCCATTAGCATGCAGTCCCTCCCCCCTTGTGCATGTGTAGTGAGTTGTGGGGGTGGTGGTGGGATGAAGGCTCATCATCTTCCTCACCGTAAACATTCGACCCTTCAGGATGGGCACCACCCAACCTGGTTCCAGTTGCTCTGTGGACATCTAATCACCACACTGTTCTCGGGCTGTTCCACCCTGATCTTCATGGCCTTCATCCCCTTGTTTTCTCAAGCTTAGCGTCTGCTATTCCCCCTCTCTCTGACCCTTTTAACATAAACTATCTATTTGTAACTACCCTTTGCATTAGTGAGGCCCCCTTTCCCTTTCTGTAGCAAAGTGTTCTCTTTTCATCTATTATGGGGTCCCTTTTCACTATTCACTGACACTTCATGATGGATGGGCAAGGAAGATGAGGAAAGGCTGCTGTGTAGGAATTACACAATTTACATTGTCGCCTCTGTGAGTCCGGGGGTGTTCAAGGAGTGACTGGATGTTGTGTTGAGGGACATGGTTTTGTGGGAGCTATAGGTAATAGGTGAACGGTTGGACTGGATGATCTTTTAGGCCTTTTCCAACCTTGGTGATTTTATGAATCTATGATTGAGGTTAAACAATTATTCAGGAATATCAGTGAGAGATCTGCGCCAAGGTGAGAAGGCTCTGCATGGCAGGGGGTGTGGGACGGTCTCGGCAGATGCCTGGAGCGGTGGGAACCCCCAGGGCTTTGGAACCTCATCTCCGAGCAACTGCAGGATCCTTAGAAACTGGTAGAATATTGGGGACAGGTCTGCTGTTGCTTTGGTAACCCCTAAGAGGCACACATGACTGCAGTGTGCCAGATCCAGAGAGCTGGAAATGCTGACAGTGCTGCAGCCTCTGCAACTCCTGGCACAGACCCTGCAGCAGCTCCAAGGTTTCGCTACACATCCTGCAGTTGCTCCATGCTCTGGGACAGATCCCGCTGTCACTCCACCCCTCATAATGAGCTCTGCAGTCACTCCTGCTACGGGTCCTGTAGCTGTTCCAAGTATGGTAATAAGAAAATGCAAAAAATTCCTCCCAAGGGAGGAAGTACTGCGCTGCAGTGGCTCCAACCTTTCCAATGAGCCCAGTGGCTGCTCGAACTTAGTCACAGGTCCGGTGGTGAATCCAGCTCTGGCAATGAACTCTGAGGTCACTTCAACTCCTGCAACAGCCCGACAGCCACTTCAGCTCCTACAGTGAACCCTGAGGCTGTTAAAACCCCTGCAACTAGTCCTGGACTTGCAAACAGATATGCATGTGTATTAGTATCTGTGCATATATGTTTGCAACTGCGTATGTTGTATATGTGTGAAAATATAATAAATATATATCTATTAATACAATTGTCATAATTATTATCCTTTTCTTTTTCTCTTTGTCTCAACCCATAAACTTTAAACCACAGCACTGCCCCGAGTCACATAGTGATCTCCTTGGGACTATTCAATCTGATCCGGTCACACACTGAAGAGCAAAATAAGATCTTGAAGTTTTCTCAGGGAGCAGCTCCTGAGGTATATTCCTTACACCAGCTTTGGAAGAGGCCTCCAGTTTTCTGGTCCTGCTCTAAAGGGGCCCTCTTGTTATGGCAGTGCCAGCAAGGAGACCAGCTCTGACAGACCTGTTCATATTGCCGGCTACTGACTGCAGCACTGGATTGCTGATGTAGAGGCAACAGGACAGTCGTGAGACACACAAGACCTTCAGGACTGCACAAATGAGAGGGCTCGAGAGCACTGTGGTGGTGTAAAGAGATCAGAAATGAAAAGAGCACATTGAGCTGCTGTCTGTGGCTGTACCTCCCCAAATCCAGACAAAGTATGAAGAATGAAAACCTATGCAAATTTTTTTTTTGGAAACATTTTAGGTATCTTCAAACGTATTCAGGGTATCCGGGTACATGTTTACATGAGCTCTTGGAGTGAAAAAATGGAAATTATGTAGGAAAGAATTGTAATACATTTTTATTTATGAGATCAATTTTTTAATTTTTTATTTATTTATTTTTTTTTTTACGTTGCTATATCTCACGTAATCAAACAACCAAAGATGCATAGAACATAAAGAACCATCACTGGGAATCCTATGAGGAAATTGTGCATTTTATGGAAGCTGGAATAGTGCGTATTGCAACACCTTCCTGAGAGCGTGCTTGATCTCACTGTTTCTCATGCTGTAGACGAGGGGGTTCAGTGTTGGAGGAACCACTGCGTACAGAAGTGCTAAATGTACACTGTTGTAGGAGAATAAAAACATTTCATAGTATAGCAGGAGGAGTGTCTCTGAGAATTGTCTGGACTTGTCATTATCTTCTGCACTCTGAACAGGACTCCAAGCCCAACAACAGCAGATGTCCAACAGCAGCTCCATCAGCGAGTTCCTCCTGCTGCCGTTGGCAGACACGCGGCAGCTGCAGCTCCTGCACTTCTGGCTCTTGCTGGGCATCTACCTGGCTGCCCTCCTGGGCAACGGCCTCATCAGCACAGCCGTAGCCTGCGACCGCCGCCTGCACACCCCCATGTACTTCTTCCTCCTGAGCCTGGCCCTCCTCGACCTGGGCTGCATCTCCACCACTCTCCCCAAAGCCATGGCCAACGCCCTCTGGGACACCAGGGCCATCTCCTACACAGGATGTGCTGCACAGCTCTTTTTCTTTACCTTCTTCATGTCAGCAGAGTATTCCCTTCTCACCATCATGTCCTATGACCGCTATGTTGCCATCTGCAAGCCCCTGCACTACGGGACCTTGATGGACAGCAGAGCTTGTGCCACCATGGCAGCAGCTGCCTGGGGCACTGGGGTTCTCTATTCCCTGCTGCACACTGCCAGTACTTTTTCACTGCCTCTCTGCCAAGGCAATGTTGTCAACCAGTTTTTCTGTGAAATCCCCCAGATCCTCAAGCTCTCCTGCTCAGACTCAAATCTCAGGGAAATTGTGTTTCTCATTTTTAGTGTCATTTTAGCCTTTGGCTGCTTTGTTTTCATAGTGGTGTCCTATGTGCAGATCTTCCTGGCAGTGCTGAGGATGCCCTCTGAGCAGGGACGGACCAAAGCCTTCTCCACATGCCTTCCTCACCTGGCCGTGGTCTCCCTACTTGTCAGCACTGGCGCTTTTGCCTACCTGAAGCCGCCGACCATTTCCTCCCCACTCCTGGATCTGACAGTGGCACTTCTGTACACAGTGGTTCCTCCAACACTGAACCCTATTATCTACAGCATGAGGAACAGGGAGATCAAGCATGCTCTCAGGAAGGTGTTGCAGTACAAACTATTCCAGCTTCCATAAAATGCACAACTTCCTCATAGGATTCCCAGTGATGGTTCTTTATGTTCTGTGCATCTTTGGTTGTTTGATTACGTGAGATATAGCAACGTAAAAAAAAAATAATAAAAATTGAACTCATAAATAAAAATGTATTACAATTCTTTCCTACCTAATTTCCATTTTTTCACTCCAAGAGCTCATGTAAACATGTAACCGGATTCCCTGAATACGTTTGAAGATACCTAAAATCTTTTCAAAAAAGACATTTGCTTAGGTTTTCTGTTTTCCTACTTTGTCTGGATTTGGGGATGTACAGCCATAGACAGCAGCTCAACGTGCTCTTCTCATTTCTGATCTCTTTACACCACCACAGTGCTCTCGAGCCCTCTCATTTGTGCAGTCCTGAAGGTCTTGTGTGTCTCACGACTGTCCTGTTGCCTCTACAGCAGAAATCCAGTGCTGCAGTCAGTAGCCGGCAATATGAACAGGTCTGTCAGAGCTGGTCTCCTTGCTGGCACTGCCATAACAAGAGGGCCCCTTTAGAGCAGGGCCAGAGAACTGGAGTCCTCTTCCAAAGCTGGTGTAAGGAATATACCTGAGGAGCTGCTCTCTGAGAAATCCTCAAGATATTCTGGTGCTCTTCAGTGCGTGACCGGATCAGACTGAATAGTCCCAAAAAGATCAGTAAGAGACTTGGGGCAGTGCTGTGGTTTAAATTTTATGGGTTGAGATAAAGAGAAAAAGCTAATAATTATGACAAATGTATTTATACATATATAATATATTTAGTGTATTTTCACACATATACAACATATGCAGTTGCAATCATATATGAACTAATCACTATGTTTATCTGTTTACAAGTCCAGGACTAGTTGCAGGGGTTTTAACAGACAGAGGGTTCACTGTAGGAGCTGTACTGACTTTCAGGCTGTTGCTGGAGTTGTACCGACCCCAGAGTTCATTGCCAGAGCTGGAACCACCACAGGACATGTGACGAATTTGGAGCAGCCACTAGGCTCATTGGAGGGGTAGGAGTGACCACAGGGCTGAACCTCCTGGCACAGTGCACCTCCCTTGGGAGGAATTTGTTTCATTTTCTTATATCAATACATGGAACAGCTACAGGACCTGTAGCAGGAGTGACTGCAGAGCTCATTATGAGGGGTGGAGTGACAGTGGGATCTGTCCAGAGTGTGGAGTAAGTGCAGAACGTGTAGCAAAACCTTGGAGCTGCTGCAGGGTCTGTGCCAAGAGTTGCAGAGGCTGGGGAGGCACTTATGGGGCTGGGGAGGCACTTATGGGTCACACTTTTGGGGCTGGGGTCACACTTATGGGGCTTGGGTCCCCCTTTGTCCCTATGGGGCTACACTTACTGGTCACACTTCTGGGGCTGAGGATGCACTTATGGGGCTGGGGACACACTTATGGGGCTGGGGACTCAGTTATGGGGCTGGAGATGCAGTTACGGGTCACACTTATGGGGCTGGGAATGCAGATATGGGTCACACTTAAGGGGCTGGGGATGTAGTTATGGGCCACACTTATGGGGCTGAAGACGCAGTTAGGGGTCTGGGGTTCCACTTATGGGTCTGAGGACCCAATTATGGGGCTGGAGCCTCACTTATGGGTCACACTTATGGGGCCCGGGTCACACTTATGGAGCTGCGGACTCAGATGTGGGGCTAGGGATGCAGTTATAGGTCACAATTATGGGGCTGGAGACCCACTTATTGGGCTGGGGACGCAGCTATGGGGCTGTGTTCCCACTTATGTGGCTGGGGAGGTACTTAGGAACACGATTATGGGGTTGGGGTCACACTTATGGGGCTGGAGCCTCACTTATGGAACACACTTTTGGGTCTGGTGATACACTTATGGGGCTGGGGAGGCACTTATGGGGCTGTGTTCCCACTTATGGGGCTGGGGATGTAGTTATGGGGTCACACTTACAGGGCTGGGGACACAATTATGGGGCTGGGGAACCACTTATGGGGCTGGGGTCCCCATTTGGCCCCTATGGTGTCACACTTATGGGGCTGGGGACCCACTTATGGTGCTGGGGACTCAGTTATGGGGATGGGGATGTAGTTATGGGTCACACTTATGGGGCTGGAGCCTCACTTGTGGGTCACACTTATGGGGCTGAGGAGGCACTTATGGGGCTGTGTTCCCACTTATGGGGCTGGGGACTCAGTTATGGGTAACACTTATGGGGCTGGGTACCCATTTTGGGCCTGGGGATGCACTTATGGGTCACACTTATGGGGCTGGGAACATCTCTAAGTCTATAGTTATGGGGCTGGGGACACAGTTATCAGGCTGAAGATTCAGTTATGGGGTTTTTGGTCACACTTATGTGGCTAGGGATGGACTTATGGGGCTGGGGTCTCCATTGGCTTCTATGAGGTCACACTGATGGGGTTGGGGACGCACTTATGGGGCTGGGGAGGCACTTATGGGTCACACTTATGGGTCTGTGTTCCCAGTTATGGGGCTGGGGTCCCCATTGGCACCTATGGGGTCACACTTATGAGGCTGGGGACATCTCCAAGTCTTTAGGGTCTCAGTTATTGGGTTTGGGTTACAGTTATGGGGCTGGGGATGCAGTTATGGGGCTGGGGTCCCCACTGGCCCCTATGGGGTCACACTTATGGGTCTGGAGCCTCACTTATGGGTCTGGAGCCTCACTTATGGGGCTGGAGTCCCACTTATGGATTCACATTTAGGAACTCAGTTATGGGGTTTTGGGTCCCACTTATGGATCTGGACAGCCACTTATGGGGCTGGGGCCATCTCAAGTCTATAGTTATGGTGTTTTGGGTCATACTTATGGGTCTGTGTTCCCACTTATGGGGCTGGTGTCCCCATTGGCCCCTATGGGGTCACACTTATGTGTCTGGAGACCCACTTATGGGTCTGGGGACATCTCCAAGTCTATAGTTATGGTGTTTTGGGTCACACTTATGGGCCTGTGTTCCCACTTATGGGGCTGGGGTCCCAACTGGCCTTTATGGGGTCACACTTATGGGGCTGGGGATGAAGTTATGGGGCTGGAGCCACACTTATGGGTCACATTTATGAGGCTGGGGACATCTCAAAGTTTCATAGGGTCTCATTTAGGGGGCTTTGGGTGACACTTATGGGGCTGGGGTCCCCATTGACCCCTATGGGGTCACACTTATGGGTTTGGAGCCTCTCTTATGGGTCACACTTATGGGGCTGCAGAGGCACTTATGGGGTTTGGGGTATCACTTATGGGGCTAGAATCATACTTATGGGGTTTGGGGTCACACTTATGGGTCTGTGTTCCCACTTATGGGGCTGGGGTCCCCATTGACCCCTATGGGGTCCCACTTATGGGTCGCACTCACCTTGTTGCTTGCCGACCTTCCCGTTGTCATTGGGGTGAATGAGGCCCCATATAAATGGGGTTTGTGGTCACACTTACAGGTCTGTCTTCACACTTATGGGTCTAGGGACCCACTTATGGGTCTGGAGCCTCACTTATGGGTCTGGAGACCTCTCCAAATCTATAGTTATGGGGTTGGGGCCAGACTTATGGGTCTGTGTTCACACTTATGTGTCTGGAGACCCACCTATGGGGCTGGGGACATCTCCAAGTCTATAGTTATGGGGCTGTGGCCACACTTATGGGTCTGAGGACCCACTTATGGGGCTGGAGCCTCACTTACGGGTCACACTTATGGGTCTGGGGCCCACATTGGCCCCTATGGGGTCACACTTACAGGGCTAGAATCATAGTTATGTGGTTTTGGGTCACACTTTTGATTCTGGGGACAGACTTATGGGTCTGGATCCTCACTTATGGGTCTGTGTTCCCACTTATGGGGCTGGGGTCCCCATTGGCCCCTATGGGGTCACACTTATGGGTCGCACATACCTTGTTGCTTGCCGGCCTTCCCGTTGTCATTGGGATGAATGAGGTCCCATATAAAGGCCTTGATGCACTTATCACCCCGATAATGGAGCAGGCAATAGAGCAGGATGGCCCTAGAGATGGTGACTTGCGGAATCAAACCCCATAACCACCAAGTAGTTATAAAGCAGGTATGTTTAATGAGTGATGCACACACACCCTGGTGCAAGGGGGGTAGCTCCACCTCACTTGCACACCGTCAGGAGAAAGCGTGCAACAGATACAGGCTGAACTAATACATCATCAGTAGTTGGCAGGAATTGGGATACATATTCATTACATTCCTCAGACCCCATTAGCATGCAGTCCCTCCCCCCTTGTGCATGTGTAGTGAGTTGTGGGGGTGGTTGTGGGATGAAAGCTCATCATCTTCCTCCCCGTAAACTTTCGACCCTTCAGGAGGGGCACCCCCCAACCTGGTTCCAGTTGCTCTGTGGACATCTAATCACCACACTGTTCTCGGGCTGTTCCACCCTGATCTTCATGGCCTTCATCCCCTTGTTTTCTCAAGCGTAGCGTCTGCAATTCCCCCTCTCTCTGCTCCACCTTAACATAAACTATCTATCTGTAACTACCCTTTGCCTTAGTGAGGCCCCCTTTCCCTTTCTGTAGCAAAGTGTTCTCTTTTCATCTACTATGGGGTCCCTTTTCACTATTCACTGACACTTCATGATGGATGGGCAAGGAAGATGAGGAAAGGCTGCTGTGTAGGAATTACACAATTTACATTGTCGCCTCTGTGAGTCCGGGGGTGTTCAAGGAGTGACTGGATGTTGTGTTGAGGGACATGGTTTAGTGGGAGCTATAGGTAATAGGTGAACGGTTGGACTGGATGATCTTTTAGGCCTTTTCCAACCTTGGTGATTTTATGAATCTATGATTGAGGTTAAACAATTATTCAGGAATATCAGTGAGAGATCTGCGCCAAGGTGAGAAGGCTCTGCATGGCAGGGGGTGTGGGACGGTCTCGGCAGATGCCTGGAGCGGTGGGAACCCCCAGGGCTTTGGAACCTCATCTCCGAGCAACTGCAGGATCCTGAGAAACTGGTAGAATATTGGGGGCAGGTCTGCTGTGGCTTTGGTAACCCCTAAGAGGCACACATGACTGCAGTGTGCCAGATCCAGAGAGCTGGAAATGCTGACAGTGCTGCAGCCTCTGCAACTCCAGTCACAGACCCTGCTGCAGCTCCAAGGTTTTGCTACACATCCTGCAGTTGTTCCATGCTCTGGAACAGATCTCGCTGTCACGCCACCCCTCATAATGAGCTCCTGCTACGGGTCCTGCAGCTGTTCCAAGTATGGTAATAAGAAAATGCAACAAATTCCTCCCAAGGGAGGAAGTACTGCGCTGCAGTGGCTCCAACCTTTCCAATGAGCCCAGTGGCTGCTCCAACTTAGTCACAGGTCCTGTGGTGAATCCAGCTCTGGCAATGAACTCTGAGGTCACTTCAACTCCTGCAACAGCCCAACAGCCACTTCAGCTCCTACAGTGAACCCTGTGGCTGTTAAAACCCCTGCAACTAGTCCTGGACTTGCAAACAGATATGCATGTGTATTAGTATCTGTGCATATATATTTGCAACTGCGTACGTTGTATATGTGTGAAAATATAATAAATATATTATATATCTATTAATACATTTGTCATAATTATTATCCTTTTCTTTTTCTATTTGTCTCAACCCATAAACTTTAAACCACAGCACTGCCCCGAGTCACTTACTGATCTCCTTGGGACTATTCAATCTGATCCTCTGACTATTCAATCACACACTGAAGAGCAAAATAAGATCTTGAAGTTTTCTCAGGGAGCAGCTCCTGAGGTATATTCCTTACACCAGCTTTGGAAGAGGCCTCCAGTTCTCTGGTCCTGCTCTAAAGGGGCCCTCTTGTTATGGCAGTGCCAGCAAGGAGACCAGCTCTGACAGACCTGTTCATATTGCCGGCTACTGACTGCAGCCCTCGATTTCTGCTATAGAGGCAACAGGACAGTCGTGAGACACACAAGACCTTCAGGACTGCACAAATGAGAGGGCTCGAGAGCACTGTGGTGGTGTAAAGAGATCAAAAATGAAAAGACCATGTTGAGCTACTGTCTGTGGCTGTACCTCCCCAAATCCAGACAAAGTAGGAAAATAGAAAAGCTAAGCAAATGTTTTTTTTTGGAAACATTTTAGGTATCTTCAAACGTATTCAGGGAATCCGGTTACATGTTTACATGCGCTCTTGGAGTGAAAAAATGGAAATTAGGTTAGAAAGAAGTGGAATACATTTTTATTTATGAGATAAATTTTTTTATTTTTTTATTTATTTATTTTTTTTTTTTAAATTGCTATATCTCACGTAATCAAACAACCAAAGATGCATAGAACATAAAAAACCATCACTGGGAATCCTATGAGGAAATTGTGCATTTTATGGAAGCTGGAATAGTGCATATTGCAACACCTTCCTGAGAGCGTGCTTGATCTCCCTGTTCCTCATGCTGTAGATAACAGGGTTCAGTGTTGGAGGAACCACTGCGTACAGAAGTGCCACTGTCAGATCCAGGAGTGGGGAGGAAATGGACGGGGGCTTCAGGTAGGCAAAAAAGCCAGTGCTGAGAAAGAGGGAGACCACGGCCAGGTGAGGGAGGCATGTGGAGAAGGCTTTGTGCCATCCCTGCTCACAGGGCATCCTCAGCACGGCCATGAAGATCTGCACATACGACACCACTATGAAAACAAAGCAGCCAAATACTAAACTGATACTAAAATTGAGAAACACAGTTTCCCTGAGATTTGATTCTGAGCAGGAGAGTATGAGGATCTGGGGGATTTCACAGAAAAACTGGTTGACAACATTGCCTTGGCAGAGAGGCAGTGAAAATGTACTGGCAGTGTGCAGCAGAGAATTGAGAATACCAGTGCCCCAGGCAGCTGCTGCCATGGTGGCACAAGCTCTGCTGTCCATCAAGGTCCCGTAGTGCAGGGGCTTGCAGATGGCAACGTAGCGGTCATAGGACATGATGGTGAGAAGGGAATACTCTGCTGACATGAAGAAGGTAAAGAAAAAGAGCTGTGCAGCACATCCTGCGTAGGAGATGGCCCTGGTGTGCCAGAGGGCGTTGGCCATGGCTTTGGGGAGAGTGGTGGAGATGCAGCCCAGGTCGAGGAGGGCAAGGTTGAGGAGGAAGAAGTACATGGGGGTGTGCAGGCGACGGTCGCAGGCTACGGCTGTGCTGATGAGGCCGTTGCACAGGAGGGCAGCCAGGTAGATGCCCAGGAAGAGCCAGAAGTGCAGGAGCTGCAGCTGCCGCGTGTCTCCCAAAGGCAGCAGGAGTAACTCGCTGATGGAGCTGCTGTTGGGCATCTGCTGTTGTTGGGCTTGGAGTCCTGTTCAGAGTGCAGAAGATAATGACAAGTCCAGACCATTCTCAGAGACACTCCTCCTGCTATAGTATGAAATGTTTTCATTCTCCTACAACAGTGTACATTTAGTACCATTACTTGCATTAAATTTCATATATTACAGCATTCCTTAAGTAGAAGCAGCATATGGAGCTCTAACCTTCATCTTCTTTTCTTATCCCTCCTCCCTGGATATTTTCACGTGCTTCATGTCTCATATCTTTAACCCAACTGCTCTTAGAGCCCCAAAAGCAGCCTCTGTGCCATTCAGTGTGAATCCTAAAAAACTGCCTGTTTGCAGATTAAGTGAATTATCCATGTCTACTGAAAATTAAGATTCCCTCAGAACAGGAAAAGGAAACCCCCTGCCTTGGCTATACTCAAACGAAACACCATCATAAACATTCAGTTGTGCAGTGGAGCTGTGTTCCCCTGCCCCAGGCAGCAGCTGTGGCAGCACAAGCCCTGCGGGGGGGCTCCTTCCCCCCACACATCTCCCCGCAGCGCCCTGGGCAGCTCCACGGGCAGGCTGAGTGCTGAGCCTGGCAGGCGGCAGAGTCCCATACCCGGCACACAGCCCCTGGGGCACAGCAGGGACCCTGCTCTGCAGGACAGCCCTGGGCACCCGCCTGCAGCCCCGGCTGCACAGCCTGCAGCCCTGCTGGGACATGCAGCCATCAGGGCTGTGCTCTGACACTGCAGTATAGATTCCATCAGCTGTAGCAGAAGACTTTTTCTACAGTAAAGAAACATGCAGTGCCTACATCCAGTTCTGCTATGGGATATCCCAAATTAAGTTAACCCTTTTGAAAAGCAGCTCACGGTCTGCAGTGAGACTTACCTTGTCATGGTCTCTCCTGCAGACAGCACGCAGCCCTCTCACATCACACACATCCTGGAAGCTCTCTCCAGTTTCTCTCCTCTGCTTCTGTCAGCTGCAGGCTGTGCTGTGCACAAGAGCTGCTCCTGGGCACAGCTGTCTCTCTGCAGCTCTGCCCACTTTTATGAGCTCCCTGTGCCCCAGGAGCCCGGCCCAGCTCACCAACAGATTATGTCATTTTTATCCTTCCCACTCATCTCCCCTGACATGTCCCTGGGTCCTCACGGCCAACAGCTCCTGAAAGACAACAGCATCATGACTGTGTGATGAAATTCTCTCAATTAACCACCACATGTCCAGTGGTCAGTGACTGATTGGAGACATATAGGGAGTGCTCCCACAGATCATTTGATGAGGGCACCCAGACAAGGGAGGTGAGGTTTGGACTTTCCCTGTGCAGGACAGTGATCCAGCTGAGGCAATGCAGGAGTCTCATCCCTTGACAGAAATCCTGGAGCTGAAATGGGATTCAGCTCCCCAAAGAATCTCAGTACCTGGGATTCCTCTGGTTGAGTTCAGAAGTGCACAAGGAGTTGCCTGCATGTGAGCTCCTGCTCTGAGTCCTCGGTCCTTCAGCGGAGAGGCAGCTGCTCACACACAGACACTGTGTGATGCCCACCATGCCTGGGCTGCTCCTGATGTGTGCCAGTGCTTGTAAACCGTGTGGGAAATCCCTGAGATAGACACCTCTTTCCTGGGCATCAGCTGAGGGCCAGAGAGGCGATAGCCCTGGCTGTCTGGTGAATTCACATGCAGCTGCAAATGCAGCACAGGGCCTTCAGCAAAGCCATGCCTATGGTGTGTCCGTGCTGCTACGTCACCTCCAAGACCCACGATCGGTCTAATATCTGTGTGCCACCTTCTGCACACTGATACCATAGATGAGCTATCCAGTCCAGCTATGTCCAGTGATGATTTTCAATTAGGATGTTTACTTCTGCGGTTTTGCACTGAGGGAATCAAATGTTGTTTCTGCATTTAGAATAAGATGAGAATATTTTATTTCAAGGTCTCATTATATAAGTGAAGCAGTTTGTAGTTATTAGGTAGAAGTTATTAGGTACAAAGACTGCAGCTCCTGTCTGTCCAGCTGTCTGAAATAGAACTAACAATATGCCTGTATAAACTAGCAACAATGTATGTTTTAGTGTTTTGTTGTACGCATTGTAAAAATATACAAGTTGTGAAAATACCTAAGGATGTGCCTGAAGAGATATCGGGAAGGACTGGAATCACCACCACCCCCACCTCCCCCCGGCTCTTTGTTTAACAAAGGCGTCTGGGACAGAATGGAAGAAGCTTTGAAGGGAATCAACATATCAATACGATAAGAGTACCGAGACATCTTGGAGACAGAAACAGCAGGATGGCGACTGACAAGATATCAAGTGAACTAACAAATTTCAGAATGTAATTAACAAATGCAAACCTCGGGTAAAATTGTAACCTGTAATACCCAACCAAAGGGGAGAGGGGAGGGGAAAACATATGGGAGAAAAGGTATAAAAACTGTAACATCATGTCCATAGGGGCGCTTCTGCAATCAGAGCGCCCGCCATTGCAATCGCAAATAAAAACTGCTTTTTATCAGAGATACCGTCCTGACCAAAATTTATTGAGGATATTTCCAACAATTTGGGGGCTCGTCCGGAGTCATTATCGCTTCTTGGGGTGTTCCCCACTGCACTGGACAGGATAAGTGCACTCCGCTGATTTTAGCGGTCCAATCTGGGTGGTGCGGTGACTTCTCAGGACAGCCGATAGGAAGCCGAGATTGTTACATAAAGGACGGACTCTGTGAAAGCCAAGGGGCTAGGCAGGCACAGGTGTTAACCCTTGCAGACCCGGAAAATTCGTGCACGGATCAAGGTAAGGGAATTAAATTCTTATCTTGGGTTGAGACTCTTGAGTGTGTGTGACTGAGACGCACTTCTAGTGCGAATTGAGTGCGGAGTCCCAATCCGCGGTTCCGTTGTCCCGCAAGGGGCTCAGCCGGAGACGGACGAAGCGGCTGCGGTGCTGAAAGCGAGAGTCTCGGGTGGGAGCTGTTGGTGTACGGTACCCTGCTGGCACTTGACGAAGTGCCAGCAGTACACCCCTATTTAATCCCAGAGACGGAGCGGGTGCTCCCGAGGGATTGGGCCCAAAAATCCGAGAATCGGAGTGTGGGAGCCTGTGAGCTGGGTAGTTCACAGTAGCACTCTGGAGGGATGGGTAATAGGAGCTCCATATAACAGGGTAAAAGGGTCCCTAACACTGTGCCCAAAGATAGCCCCTTGGGAAAGATACTAGACCGGTCTTGTGCAATCTGTGTGAGTGTGGTTGTGAGTGAGACGCAGCACAGCTACGGGGCGAGTGCGGAGTCCCGACCCGCGGTTCCGTCCTCCCGCGAGGGAAACGGCCGGGGACGGACGAAGCGAAACACCTCTATGTTCTATATGTTGCGATGTTTTTGTATTTGTTACGATGTTTTTGTCTTATTAATTGTTGTTAGTATTGTGGCAATTGTAACGCACATATTAGTGAAGTGCATATGCAGTCGGGTGGGGGAAAAAGCCCACAAAAGGCAAACCACAATTATTATCGAGAACCTGTTGCTTTTGTTGTAGAAAATACCGCGGTTTAAATGTGATAATGATCCAGATTAGAGAAACAGTAGGGTTGTGTTACCTCCGCATTAACATGTTAACTTTACGAAATTTGTTTTTGAACCATTGTTCCCCCTCCTCGTGTTTGTACGAACATAAGGGAAAGAGATACCTAAGAAAGTCTCTTAGGATGTATATTGGCATGTTGGAGGGATATTTCTGGGGAACCGGGAGGGACTCTAAGCAAGAACACCCTCATCAAATAATGTAATCATTGGTGGTTAGTGTATGAGTTGGAGGACGGGTTAAAATGATCCCAAAACCAGGAAAAAGGATAAGGAAAAGATGTTTAAATATTGTGTCAGATAAGGCCTAGAGAGCCACTACAGGGAATATCAATATTTGGCCAAAATACGGATCTGATGAAGGTTGGGTTTGTCAGATCTCGAATTTATATGTAAAGAACAAAACCTCTTTTCAAAGGAGGAATCAGAATATGCTGCCTGTTGGATACAAGAAATCAGCCTGTTATTAGTAAAAAGAAAAAGGCCCGGACCAGGAAGGAGAGGAATTAGAAAAAGGAACTAATAAATGGGACCCTCCTGAGAATCTCCCCCCCCATATAACCCCAATGTAGCACAAAGGGAGACAGGCAGTGCCCCAGTAAGAGGAAATGGTAAAGCACACAGGGACATTTCACAGAAAAGGGGGGGAATGCTGGGCTCAGGAGAGAATTAAAGCAATGTAAAAGGGACATAAAAATTTCTCCTTTCCCAGACACTAGCTGTACCAGCATTTCGGTGTACCCCTTATGGGAGGTCCCACTGGGACAAGGACAAATATGCTATGTAAACTCCCCACTCACTAGTGGAGAAATTAGAAATTTTAAGAAGGAAATGAAATCTTTAATTGAAGATCCTATAAGCAGAACAATTAGATCAATTTCTGGGGCTTTCAAAACTTTGGTCCCACCAGGAGCTCCTGGTAAATATAAAAGTGGGACCTGAGGGGGAAGAAGTTGTGGATTTAGTTGATACTGGGACAGTTCATTCATCACTGGCCCATAAGGTGTAAGGACTCAAATTAACAAATGAGGCCTTAAAGATGACAGGGGTAGAGAGAACCAGGATGACAGTACCACTTTTTGAGAATACTGTATTAAAACTAGGGGATAAAGATGAAATCGGGAATCAAGAAAAACATGAAATAAGGCCATAAAGATAAGGGTGGAACAGCCCAAGGAATTGAATGATATGGATTGCTAAGGGAAAGTTATATGGTATTAGGGGTGTTTGTGGAAACTGAAAAATTGTACTGTTTGATATGTGGGGTTTGAAGGGAATGGGACAAACTGCTTTGATGGTATAAGAAAGTGTAATTGCTATTGGTATACAAAAGTATAATTGAGGGTGTGTCAAAGTGTAACTGACGGTACAAATAGTGAAATCGTGTACAAAGGAAAAAGGGTTAAAGAGAAAGTGAATTTATCTGTGCTGGTATGAGAGCAACCCCCTGTATTGTTTCCCCCCCTTGCAAGAACTCTTGGAGTGAGAGAGAGCCGGTATGGAGACTGTTGCTGTAAGCAAAAGGGGGGAGGTGGGGAGGAGGGGACAATGGAAGTGAGAATAGCCTTCATGTGCAGAGATGTAGGAAACCTGAAATCCCAGTGTTAGCACTGGACACCTGGAGAGAAGGAGGTGAAACTGAAATAGGATGTTAGTAGTTTATGTAATGATGAGAGTTTGGAAAGTGAGAAAGTTTGGGACAGACACAGGCTGGAGGAGGAAGGACTGTCAAGGTATAACATTGATGTCAGGACTGAAAAGAGGTGAATGATATGAAAACAAAACAAAACTGATTTACAAACAGATAGTAAGGGAATTGGTGATAATAACAGCTGTTACTGTTGTGGTGCCAGAATAGGGCCGTAGGACCCAGAGATCCCCTCAGAGAGAGGTGGGGGGAGTGGGGGCTTGAAGTGCCCAGGGAGGGCTCCGCCCCACTGGAAGGAAAGCAGTGTGCAAACTGCAACGGGAAATTGCATCTAGGGAAGCAGGATAAAGAGGTTTATTTTCTGGTGGATATGGGTGCTTCTTACTACTCATAGATGGTTTTGTAACAGTACAAGAAAAGGTTTACGTTTTTTTTTTGGATTAATTAAATATAAACTAAGTAGGAATACAGAAATTCTTGTACCTGCCAGGTTGCTCTGGCAAGAAATTTAATAAAACTGGAGCTAAGGGTACAACAATATTGACTGATTAAAAACTGTAAGTCAGACTTTAGCACAAATGGGGAAAAACAGTGTTGTACCCCAGGAGTCACAGCAATATCAAATATGATGCTCTTAGGGGTGTGGGCATCAGGGCCACCCATGAAGCCCTGAATAGAAGTTAAAAACAAGAGATTGCCCAATCAGGATAAAGCGGTGCCCTGTAACATAAGGATATGTAACTGTAGAAGGATAGAAGAAATAATAGATAACTTTTTGGAGTTTGGACTCCAATTTTGCAAAATTTTTGATAGCAAGTGCAATAGTTTGGTACAAGACTTGAGGGCAAGTAATAGAATTGTTGAATGCATACACTCAGTGGTGGCAAATCCATGCACTTTATTAACCCAGTTAAGGAATGAATAGGTGGAGTTTACTTTCTGGATTTGAAGGATGTTTCTTCTATCTGGTTTGGCAAATACTGGGAGAAGAGACTCAGTTAACCAGGACAGCATTACCCAGGGTTGTGAGAACAGCTTAATGATTTTTGAGAACTGGTCAACTCGTGAGACTGAGACCTGGGATCCTCCATCCCAGGGTGGAACTTTACTGCAGCACATGAATGCCACGGCAACAAAAGAGAACTGTATAATGGACTGTGAGTTTGCTGAGTTTCTTGGTTTACAGAAAAGCACAAATAACTCTAACAGCAAGTGACATATTTGGGAGATTACAGCTGGACTTTGGAACTTAAGGACTGCCAGGAAAGAAGCCATCTGCCAAACCCCTGAGCCGCAAACTGCCAAGGAACTCCATACGTTCCCAGGAATGACAGGATGATGCTGACTTTGGATACACAGCTATGGACTGATCGTAAAGCTCCAAACAACTTGATAAAGTGAGTAAGGGTTGGCCAGGGTGCCTGAGGGCGGTGGCTGCACTGGTGCTCAATATTCTAGAAGCCTGTAAATCTACATTGGGCCAAAAGATACCAGTTTTAATATCTCAGACAGTGTTTATTGTATTGGAGGCAAAAGGGGGACATTGGATCTCTGCCCAAAGATTCCCAAAAATACCAGGCCATCCTGATAGAGCAGGATGATGTAGAAATAATTGTAACTAATATTGTCAACCCAGTATCTTTCCTTAGCGGAACTCCTGGAGAATCAGTATCTCCTGTCTGCTTTGAAACAACTGAAGCTGCACATTGCAGCTGGTCAGTTGGACCTGAAGAACAAGCCCTTAGAAGATGCAAAAGATGCCTGCTTTACCAACAGCTACAAGGAGACTGTAAGGCAGGTTATGCAATAACTGCTACTGACCAGGACCCAGGGACTATTCTTCCAGTTCACCCATTTCAAGCCGGGGACTGGATCCTGATCCAGATGGAGAAGGAGACAAAGCTGCAGCCTGACTGGGAAGGACCACTCCAAGTACTTCTAATGACTGAAACATCTATGAGGACAGACGAGAAAGGATGGACTCACTACACACTGGTAAAGGCATCCACTAGCCCTGAGGTGTGGGAACTATTGCCACAGAAAAACCTTTAAAAGATACGAATTAGAAGGAAATCATGAAAAGTTTTTTTTTATATGCATATTTTTTTTAAAATTATTATTTTAACTAACCTTTAACTTTTCCTCAAATAGGTGAATAAATTATATACATAAGTGGGAGAATATTATAACCTATATAGAACTAATGCTCAGAAAAAGTTTTCCATGTTGTAACAAAAAGTTTTTACTGCTGTAACAGAGTGTATCCCATTCATTATCCTGATATATATTCGTTATCCTGTTCTGGAAAATGTAAAATTTGGCAATAATGCAGGGGAGGGACCAACTGGTAGTTTTTGATATGAATAAGGGACTCTCTTGTAGTGTATGGAATGATGTATGGTGGGCAACTACCTATTGAGGCTGGATATATACACCTGGAATATTTGATATTTCATGAGCATGTAAGGGAGTTGTCCAGCCAGACTGCAAACCGTTGCAGTGTAACCCAGTAAAAATAACAATTAACAAGACTGATAGCATTATTAATACCACTTTTGGTCTTGGGGTATATATGCATGGAAAGGATTCAACAGTGAGATTCCAGATAGCTGTGTGGGATACATTGTGAAAATATCCAAATTGTCCAGGATAGGGAAGAGCTTAAAAAGGGGGTTAGAAAATCTTCCTAAAAACCCTGCAATTGTGACAGCTAAGGAGATAAAAGATCTTAGATAAACATTTGAAATCAAAACAGGATATGGGGACAGTAATGCCTGGGTAGAATGGATTAAGTATACTGTCCAGAGTCTCAACCATAGCAATTGCTATGCTTGTGCATCCGGATGGCTCATAGCTCAGGTGGTGCCCATTCTGCTGGGATGGACCAAGGAACCAAAGAGAATGCGATGCATCATTGCCCTGTACCAAGAGAAAACTGCCTGGGGAAACAGAGACTGCAGATCTCTCTCCCGCTTGTCTTCTCCAATGCCTGATACAGATGTCAAGATCCCTCCTGCAATCTCTGCAGCGGTAGGTAACCATACAGCTTGCCTCTCATGACAGGGTGTGAAGGCTACCAGGCCTATGGGAAACTTTTCCTTGTGCAGTGAGGTCTTGAATGTTATGGAGGATTCAGCAGGAAATTATTCAAGGCTGGGAATCTCCAGGGCAGATCTCTGGTGGTACTGTGGGGAAAAGGTTTTATGGTCCACCCTACCATCTAACTGGGGAGGCACCTGTGCACTTGTTCAATTAGTTATACCATTCACCCTGGCATTTGAAAAAGGAATAAGAAAAATTCTGGAAGAACCAAAAGGAGTTTAGGGGTATCATTTGATGATGCAATGTATATATACATTCAATTGAGGTACCTAGAGGTGTCCCTGATAAACTTAAGGCAAGAAATCAAAATGCTGCAGGATTTGAGTCACTGTTTTGGTGGGTGACTATCAACAAGAATGTAGACTGGATTAACTACATCTATTATAATTAACCGCGATTTATAAATGATACAAAAGGTGCAATTAAGGGAATTGCAGAACAGCTAGATGCCACGAGTAGGATGGCCTGGGAAAATTAGATTGCTCTAGATATGATGCTAGCTTGAAAGTTGTGTGTGTGTGTGCAATGTTGGGAACCCACTGTTGTACCTTCATCCCCAATAACACAGATCCAGACGGCACAATAATTCATGCATTGCAGGGACTTACTACCCTTGCAAATGAATTGGCAGAAAAATTCAGGAACAGATACCTCTATCACTAGATGGATGGAGGAGATGGGGAATGAAGGAAGTGATGAAGAGGAAGAGTTCTATAAGATAATACCTTAAAGAAAAAGCAAAGCTTGCAGAAATCAACAGTGTATAAAGAAGAAAAGGGGGGATTGAGGGAATCAAATGTTGTTTCTGCATTTAGAATAAGATGAGAATATTTTATTTCAAGGTCTCATTATATAAGTGAAGCAGTTTGTAGTTATTAGGTAGAAGTTATTACGTACAAAGACTGCAGCTCCTGTCTGTCCAGCTGTCTGAAATAGAACTAACAATATGCCTGTATAAACTAGCAACAATGTATGTTTTAGTGTTTTGTTGTACGCATTGTAAAAATATACAAGTTGTGACATACCTAAGGATGTGCCTGAAGAGATATCGGGAAGGACTGGAATCACCCCCACCCCCACCTCCCCCCGGCTCTTTGTTTAACAAAGGCGTCTGGGACAGAATGGAAGAAGTTTTGAAGGGAATCAACATATCAATACGATAAGAGTACCGAGACATCTTGGAGACAGAAACAGCAGGATGGCGACTGACAAGATATCAAGTGAACTAACAAATTTCAGAATGTAATTAACAAATGCAAACCTCGGGTAAAATTGTAAACTGTAATACCGAACCAAAGGGGAGAGGGGAGGGGAAAACATATGGGAGAAAAGGTATAAAAACTATAACATCATGTCCACAGGGGCGCTTCTGCAATCAGAGCGCCCGCCATTGCAATCGCGAATAAAAACTGCTTTTTATCAGAGATACCGTCCTGACCAAAATTTATTGAGGATATTTCCAACAGCACTAATGCAAACTCCAACGCACAATAAGCTAGAAATCTTGGTAGAGCTGCTGGCCTGAGCTCCTGTTTGGACCATGGGAACACAGTTTAATGGCTTCCACAATGTGGGAATCAAATGTTGTTTCTGCATTTAGAATAAGATAAAAATATTTTATTTCAATGTCTCATTATATATGTGAAGCAGTTTGTAGTTATTAGGTAGAAGTCACAGGTACAAAGACTGCAGCTCCTGTCTGCCCAGCTGTCAGAAATAGAACTACTGGTTTTTGGTGCTGGACAAATAAGACCTGAGTAATAAAGGATCCAAAGAGGAGAAGTTATAATAATTGTTGGAAATATCCTCAATAAATTTTGGTCAGGACGGTATGTCTGATAAAAGCAGTTTTTATTCGCGATTGCAATGGCGGGCGCCCTGATTGCAGAAGCGCACTTATGGACATGATGTTACAGTTTTTATACCTTTTCTCCCAGTTGTTTTCCCCTCCCATCTCCCCTTTGGTTGGGTATTACAATTTTACCCGAGGTTTGCATTTGTTAAATTTGTTAGTTCACTTGCTATCTTGTCAGTCGCCATCCTGCTGTTTCTGTCTCCAAGATGTCTCGGTACTCTTATCGTATTGATATGTTGATTGCCTTCAAAGCTTCTTCCATTCTGTCCTAGAGGCCTTTGTTAAACAAAGAGCCCGGGGAGGGGGTGATTCCAGTCCTTCCCGATATCTCTTCAGGCACATCCTAAGGTATGTCACGACTTGTATATTTTTACAATGCGTACAACAAAACACTAAAACATACATTGTTGCTAGTTTATACAGGCATATTGTTAGTTCTATTTCAGACAGCTGGACAGACAGGAGCTGCAGTCTTTGTACGTAATAACTTCTACCTAATAACTACAAACTGCTTCACTTATATAATGAGACCTTGAAATAAAATATTCTTATCTTATTCTAAATGCAGAAACAACATTTGATTCCCACATAATTAACAATATGCCTGTATAAAATAGCAACAATGTATGTTTTAGTGTTTTGTTGTACGCATTGTAAAAATACCTAAGGATGTGCCTGAAGAGATATCGGGAAGGACTGGAATCACCCCCCCCACCCCCCGGGCTCTTTGTTTAACAAAGGCCTCTAGGACAGAATTGAAGAAGCTTTGAAGGGAATCAACATATCAATACGATAAGAGTACGGAGACACCTTGGAAACAAAAACAGCAGGATGGCGACTGACAAGATAGCAAGTGAACTAACAAATTTCAGAATGTAATGCAATCCTCGGGTAAAATTGTAAACTGTAATACCGAACCAAAGGGGAGAGGGGAGGGGAAAACATATGGGAGAAAAGGTATAAAAACTGTAACATCATGTCCATAGGTGCGCTTCTGCCATCAGGGCGCCCGCCATTGCAATCACGAATAAAAACTGCTTTTTATCAGAGATACCACCCTGACCAAAATTTATTGAGGATATTTCCAACAGCACTAATGCAAACTCCAACGCACAATAAGCTAGAAATCTTGGTAGAGCTGCTGGCCTGAGCTCCTGTTTGGACCATGGGAACACAGTTTAATGGCTTCCACAATGTGGGAATCAAATGTTGTTTCTGCATTTAGAATAAGATAAAAATATTTTATTTCAATGTCTCATTATATATGTGAAGCAGTTTGTAGTTATTAGGTAGAAGTCACAGGTACAAAGACTGCAGCTCCTGTCTGCCCAGCTGTCAGAAATAGAACTACTGGTTTTTGGTGCTGGACAAATAAGACCTGAGTAATAAAGGATCCAAAGAGGAGAAGTTATAATAATTGTTGGAAATATCCTCAATAAATTTTGGTCAGGACGGTATGTCTGATAAAAGCAGTTTTTATTCGCGATTGCAATGGCGGGCGCCCTGATTGCAGAAGCGCACTTATGGACATGATGTTACAGTTTTTATACCTTTTCTCCCAGTTGTTTTCCCCTCCCATCTCCCCTTTGGTTGGGTATTACAATTTTACCCGAGGTTTGCATTTGTTAAATTTGTTAGTTCACTTGCTATCTTGTCAGTCGCCATCCTGCTGTTTCTGTCTCCAAGATGTCTCGGTACTCTTATCGTATTGATATGTTGATTGCCTTCAAAGCTTCTTCCATTCTGTCCTAGAGGCCTTTGTTAAACAAAGAGCCCGGGGAGGGGGTGATTCCAGTCCTTCCCGATATCTCTTCAGGCACATCCTTAGGTATTTTCACAACTTGTATATTTTTACAATGCGTACAACAAAACACTAAAACATACATTGTTGCTAGTTTATACAGGCATATTGTTAGTTCTATTTCAGACAGCTGGACAGACAGGAGCTGCAGTCTTTGTACGTAATAACTTCTACCTAATAACTACAAACTGCTTCACTTATATAATGAGACCTTGAAATAAAATATTCTTATCTTATTCTAAATGCAGAAACAACATTTGATTCCCACATAATTAACAATATGCCTGTATAAAATAGCAACAATGTATGTTTTAGTGTTTTGTTGTACGCATTGTAAAAATACCTAAGGATGTGCCTGAAGAGATATCGGGAAGGACTGGAATCACCCCCCCCACCCCCCGGGCTCTTTGTTTAACAAAGGCCTCTAGGACAGAATTGAAGAAGCTTTGAAGGGAATCAACATATCAATACGATAAGAGTACGGAGACACCTTGGAAACAAAAACAGCAGGATGGCGACTGACAAGATAGCAAGTGAACTAACAAATTTCAGAATGTAATGCAATCCTCGGGTAAAATTGTAAACTGTAATACCGAACCAAAGGGGAGAGGGGAGGGGAAAACATATGGGAGAAAAGGTATAAAAACTGTAACATCATGTCCATAGGTGCGCTTCTGCCATCAGGGCGCCCGCCATTGCAATCACGAATAAAAACTGCTTTTTATCAGAGATACCACCCTGACCAAAAATTATTGAGGATATTTCCAACAACAACTGCACTGTAGCGCAAGGGGGATACAGAGTCTTTAGGATGGATGGAAGAGGTGTCAAGGAAGGGCGACTGCCCTCTGTGAGAGTGCACTGAGCTCTGCCTGGGGATGGAAGAGCAGCCAGGTCAGAGCTAATGGAAATGGCCAACAGAGGAGACCATCAGTGTCTGTTCCTGGCTTCTTGATCATAGAGAGCAATTGGAAGGTGCCCTCTGCAGACAGATGGGTTTAACATGTTGTCAGGCCATTGTCCTCTTTGGGAGCCTTTTTCACTCCAGTATCTGCTGCAGGGCCAGCACAGCAGGGCATGTGCCATCCAGCAGATCCCTGGAGAGCACAGATGGGAGATTCTTGACCAAGCTGTGGAGGAACCAAAGTGGAGAGATTCTCTGCTGGATCTCATGCTCTCCAGCATGGAAGGTCTGGTGGGAATTATAAAGGTCAAAGGCGCATCAGGCCAAGTGCAAGATGCTAATGTATCTCTTTTTATTTATTTATTTATTTATTTTGAGGGTGTAAGCTTAGAAGATGTTCATAAATGTCAATAAAATTGAGACAAAGGATTGAAGACAAAGATCAAAATCAATGAGAACGTGTTAACCATTCTCAACATGAGAAATTCTCATGAGTCTTCTTCCATTTTAAGTTGTAAATAGGAATCTTTGAGGTGATTTGATGTCCTTTTTTTTCTTTTTTTTTTTTTTTCTTTTTCTTTTTCTGAAACTACGATGTTTTCCAGAATTGTTTTTGCTGGGCACAAATGCCTTCAGGTTCAGAGACACAGACAGCGGTGCCAGTGCCAATGACCTGTGACTATAGCCCGGCGCCTGCCGCTGAATTTCCCTGCTGCCTATTTGATGTCCCTCATCCTCCAGATGTCTCCAGTTCTCCTCAATAAATGGCCGTGGTTAAGGGCATGTTTTCAGCTGGCCATTTAGACACACGCTCCTGTCACAGCCTGCCAGATTTCCCTATCCCGTGTCTTTGTTCAGTCAGATACCTCCCAATTATCGGTCTGATTTCTGACTTTTAGGGGGAAGACTCAAGTTTGCTCCATCTCACCAAAGTCTGATGGACTGTGTTGTCAACTCCTTCACCGTGATTCTATCCCTTCCTATCTTTTCATTTTCTCTTTCTTTTCCTTTTGCTATGTTGTTTTCTTCTCCTTTTCCTTTTAATTTTCCTTTTCCTTTTCCTTTCATTCTTTATCTTTATTTTTTTTTTCTTTTTCTTTTTTTTTTTTCTCTCTTTTTAATTTTTCATACTCAGTGTGTGAAATACTCACAAGTCCTGTTCAATTTTACGTTGATACCTCCCAACTCCCTGGCTGATCTATCCCAGGGCGATTACTGGAATTTTCTCCATTCCCCAAAAATCTGTTGTCAAGTCCTTCACTGTGATTCTATCTATCCCATCCTATCAGTGTCTAACTCATTTCTTGTGCAAATATTCCCTATGAAAGATAAACCTCAATAGAAGCAGCTTGGACATGGTATGCAGTTGATCACTGTGTTTTACTGTTCATTCAATTGCATCACCTTTCCTTCTGTTTGTTGGCCATAAATAAAGAGAATTCTTTCTTTTTCTGTGTGCAGCTGGTTCTCTGTGGAAAGCCGGTGGGAGTTGGTACAAAGGAGGTTTAACACTGAGCGGGTGACAACAGAGAAGAGTGATGTGAGGAAAAGTGATGCAAGTCCCATGGGGCCAATGAGAGTAGAAGAGGGGTGGGGAGGTTGAGGAGGAACTTTGTCCACACAGCAACAGAATAGAACTCATTGGGGACATCCTGCATTGACATCAGTTGCAAAGTGCTTCTTTAACTTCTTGTATAAAACAAACTATAAATAAACAGACATTAAATGCATTTTGGATTCTTGCTCTTTAAGCTCTCTCCATTTTGCTGAACACGTTCTGAAAACCTGAAGAAGACAACAGGAAGGCACAAGGCACAGGAGGCTCTTTAGTTTATAATGGGCCCCAGGGTGCATTTGGTGCTGAGTCCATCAACCTCCAGTGCAGAGAGAAGTTTGCATAAAGTACTTGGCAAGACAAAGTCAGAAGGAACAGTGAAGTTTCTTGGAGTATTAATGGGCCCACTGAGGGCCATTAGCAAGCAAGCTTCCCAAGGGACTGGTTAGAGCAGATAATTGGAAGCCATGACTCCAGTCAGGCAAAGGCACTGGCATGGTGGCTCTGATGCTAAGAAAATCCTCCTTTGTCTTAAAAAGCAAACAGGACAAGACCTGATTCCCAGACCCTTGGCATGGAGATCCTGTCTCTCATGTTGGCTCAGGTCACTTCCTGGGGTAGTGAGCTGGAAATCTATATGATGTTAAGTGAAAGACATGGGAAGGGAAGATCCCAGGCTCTGCATGTGTTGCAGAAATGCTGTCGAGTTCATAACCCACATGTGCCCTGTGTATCATCGCAGAATGTGGGATGTGAGAAGGGCCCGGTTTGAACAAGCAGTCAATCCCAATGTAACTCTGAATCTCTGATCTCTCAGTTCCAGTGCCCTCCTGTGCACACTCCCCATAGTTTGATGCACTTTATCTTCTGCGGTGCCCAGAAGTGCACCCAGTGCTCCAGGTGAGGCTGCAGCAGTGCAGAGCAGACAGGGACGACCCTTTCCCTCACCCAGATGGCAATAACTTACTTGATGCACTTTAGGGGACCATTGGCCTTCCAGTCAGCTGTCATGACTCTTAACTTACTTAGATGCAATTGAAATGACAGCCCAGAGCATACTAAGGTGTCATCATTGAAAGAACGTAGGTGTTCCATAGCTTTGAAATGCCTTGGACTCCAGAGTATGCCAGAGATGGAGCAGAACAGAAGATTTGCCTCTTCTGTAGTGAGCTCATCCATTTAGTAAGCAGAATAACACTACATGCTACATGGGGACAGTTGCTCTACTCTGCTCTGCTCTGCTTTGCTCTGCTTGCAGGGGAATGGAGCGGGGGGTTGCTCTCATGTCAGTAATGATAAACTCACTTTCTCTTTAACCCTTTTTCCTCTGTGAACTATTCCACTATTTGTACCCTCAGATACACTTCCACATTCCCTCAACAACGCTTCCATATGCCATTAACAATTATGCTTTCTTATACCATAAGAACAGTTTGTCAAACAATACAGTTCTTCAGTTCCCATCAACACCGTTAATACCATATATCTTTCCATTAACAGTTAGTATTCTTCAGTGATAAACACCTTGCCGCAGAACCAGCACTGACTGGCCCTCCTCCCTCTCACGCTTCCTCACAGGCAGAACATAGTATTACGTAAATGGGTTGACACTCATTAAATAGGATAATAAAAAAGGCTTTTGAAATTACGTTAAGAATAATATGAAGACTAGTGAGACGGTGGGTCCCTACTAAGTGAGGGAGGTGTTCTGGTAATGGGGGTTGTTGAGAAGGTGGAGATACTGAAGGCCTACTTTGCTTCTGTCTTCAGTGTAAAAGCTCTCCTTCAGGAATCCCAGACCCTGGAGCTTAGTGAGAGAGTATGGGGAATGGAGGACTTGCCTTTAGTCAAGGTAGAGTTGGCCCATGAGCGCCTAGGCCACAACAATACTCATAAATCCATGTGTGCTGAGGGAGCTGGCAGAGATGACTGCAGAACCACTCTCTATCATCTTTGAGAGGTCTTGGAGAATGGGGGAGGTGCCTGAAGACTGGAGGATAGCCAGTGTCAATCCTGTCTTCAAAAATGTGTATGAAGGAAGATCTGGGTAACTACAGGCCAGAGAGCCTCACCTCTGTCCCTGGAAAGGCGATGGAACAGCTTGTGCTGAATGCCATCTTCAGACAGTTGGAAGAAAAGGAGGTTATCAGGGGTTGTCAGCATGGGTTTACCAAGTGGAGGTCATGTGTGACCAACCTGGTAGCCTTCTATAACACTGTTGCTGGCTGGGTAGATGGGGAGAGAGCGGTAGATGTTGTCTACCTTGATTTCAGCAAGGCTTTTGATACTGTCTCCCACAATATCCTTATCACAAAGATAAGGAAATGTGGGAAAGATGAGTGAACAGTGAGGTGGGTTGAGGACTGTCTGACTGACAGAGCACAGAGCGTGGTCGTTGTCAAAGCAGAGTCCATTTGGAGACCTGTAAGTAGCGGTGTTCCCCAGGTGTTGGTGCTGAGCCTGGTCTTGTTCAGCTTCTTCATAAGTGACCTTGACAAGGGGATAGTGGCCACCCTCAGCAAGTTTGCTGATGATTGGCTGACACGCCTGAAGGCTGTGCTGCCATTCAGCGAGACCTGGACAGGCTGGATAGATGTGCAGCAAGAAATCAGACGAGGTTCAATGAAAGCAAGTGTAGAGTGTTGCACTTAGGAAGGAATAATTGCACACACCAGGACAGTTTGGGGAATGAGCTGCTGGAGAGGAGCTCTGTAGAGAGGGACCTGGGTGTCGTGATGTCAGTGTGTGGAAATATGAGTAGGGGAACTGAACAGAAACTGGAGCATAGGAAGTTCTGCACAAATTTGTGCAAGAACTTCTTTATGGTGAGGGTGATGGAGCACTGGAACAGGCTACCCGAGGGGGTTGTGTTGTATCCTTCACTGGAGATATTCAAGACCCGCCTGGACGCCCACCTGTGTGCCTACCTGGTGTTCCCCAGGGGTCTGTGCTGGGGCCTGTCCTCTTCAATATTTTTATTGATGACCTGGATGAGGGCACTGAGTACATCCTATGTAGGTTTGCTGATTTCACCAAATTGGCTGAGAGTGTGGACCTATCTGTCATTAGCAAGGACCTACTGAAGGATCTGGACAGGCTGGAGATCTGGGCTGAAGCCAATGGGATGAGTTTCACCAAGACCAAATGCCACGTCCTGAACTTTGGGACCTGGCATGGACTGCCAAGGGTGGGGGTTGATTTACCGACCCTGGAGGTGTTCCAGGAATCACTGTACGTTGTGTTGAGGGCCATGGATTTGTGGGAGCTATTGGTGATAGGTGAGCAGCTGGACTGGATGATCTTTTAGGTCATTTCCAACCTTGGTGTTTCTATGATTCTATGGTATCCTGTCCCTGTCTGTGTGCTCCTTTTTGCTTTAGCAAACACTCTCTGAGAGGCTTCACCACATGTCAGGAATTAGTCACTGACCACCTGAAATCCGTTGTTAAATTCAACAGATTTCAAAGCACAGTCATGATGCTGTTGACTTTCAGGAACTGTTGGCCATGATGATGCAGGGAAATCTCAGGGGAGACAAGTGGGAAGGATAAAAATGACATCCTCTACTGCTCAGCTGGGTTGGGCTCCTAAAACACAGGGAGCTCATAAAAGTGGGCAGAGATGTAGAGAGACAGCTGTGCCCAGGAGCAGCTCTTGTGCACAGCACTGCCTGCAGGTGACAGAAAGAGAGGAGAGAAATTGGAGTGAGCTTACAAGATATGTACTGTGTGAGCGGGCTGTGAGCTCTATGAAGGAGCATTGCTCACAGACCACAACACGGTAAGTCTCATGCAGTAGGCAATGCAGCTGCTTTTAATAGAGGGTTAACAAAATATGCGACATTCCATAGCAGATTGGCTGCAGGTAATGCATGTTTCTTTACTGTGGAAACAGCCTTCTGGTCCAGCTGAGGGCTTCTGTGCTGCAGCATAAGAGCTACGGGGTGTGTGTGTGGGGGGGCCTGCATGTCCCAGCACGGCTGCAGGCTGTGCAGCCGGGGCTGCAGGCGGGTGCCCAGGGCTGTCCTGCAGAGCAGGGTCCCTGCTGTGCCCCAGGGGCTGTGTGCCGGGTATGGGACTCTGCCGCCTGCCAGGCTCAGCACTCAGCCTGCCCGGGGAGCTGCCCAGGGCGCTGCGGGGAGACGTGTGGTGTGGGGGGAAGGAGCCCCCCGGCAGGGCTTGTGCTGCCACAGCTGCTGCCTGGCGCAGGGGATCACAGCTCCACTGCACAACAGTATGTTTGTGAGGGTGTTTCATTTGAAAATAGCCAAGGCAGGGGGTTTCCTTTTCCTGTCCTGACGGAATTTAATTTTCAGTAGACATGGATAATTCACTTCATCTGTAAACAGGCAGTTTTTTAGGATTCACACAGAATGGCACAGAGGCTGCTTTTGGGGCTCTAAGAGCAGTTGGGTTAAAGATATGAGACGAAGCACATGAAAATATCCAGGGAGGAGGGATAAGAAAAGAAGAGGAAGGTTAGAGCTCCATATGCTGCTTCTGCTTAAGGAATGCTGAAATATATGAAATTAAAGGCAGGTAATGGTGCTAAATGTACACTGTTGTAGGAGAATGAAAACATTTCATACTATAGCAGGAGGAGTGTCTCTGAGAATGGTCTGGACTTGTCATTATCTTCTGCACTCTGAACAGGACTCCAAGCCCAACAACAGCAGATGCCCAACAACAGCTCCATCAGCGAGTTCCTCCTGCTGCCGTTGGCAGACACGCAGCAGCTGCAGCTCCTGCACTTCTGGCTCTTGCTGGGCATCTACCTGGCTGCCCTCCTGGGCAACGGCCTCATCAGCACAGCCGTAGCCTGCGACCGCCGCCTGCACACCCCCATGTACTTCTTCCTCCTCAACCTGGCCCTCCTCGACCTGGGCTGCATCTCCACCACTCTCCCCAAAGCCATGGCCAACGCCCTCTGGGACACCAGGGCCATCTCCTACACAGGATGTGCTGCACAGCTCTTTTTCTTTCTCTTCTTCCTCTCAGTAGTGTATTCCCTTCTCACCATCATGTCCTATGACTGCTACGTTGCCATCTGCAAGCCCCTGCATTACGGGACCTTGATGGACAGCAGAGCTTGTGCCACCATGGCAGCAGCTGCCTGGGGCACTGGGGTTCTCAATTCTCTGCTGCACACTGCCAGTACGTTTTCACTGCCTCTCTGCCAAGGCAATGCAGTGAAACAGTTTTTCTGTGAAATCCCCCAGATCCTCATACTCTCCTGCTCAGAATCAAATCTCAGGGAAACTGTGTTTCTCAATTTTAGTATCAGTTTAGTATTTGGCTGCTTCGTTTTCATAGTGGTGTCGTATGTGCAGATCTTCATTGCCGTGCTGAGGATGCCCTGTGAGCAGGGACGGCACAAAGCCTTCTCCACATGCCTCCCTCACCTGGCCGTGGTCTCCCTCTTTCTCAGCACTGGCTTTTTTGCCTACCTGAAGCCCCAGACCATTTCCTCCACACTCCTGGATCTGACAGTGGCACTTCTGTACTTAGTCATTCCTCCAACACTGAACCCTGTTATCTACAGCATGAGGAACAGGGAGATCAAGCATGCTCTCAGGAAGGTGTTGCAATACGCACTATTCCAGCTTCCATAAAATGCACAATTTCTTCATAGGATTCCCAGTGATGGTTCTTTATGTTCTATGCATCTTGTTTGTTTGATTACTTGAGATATAGCAACGTAAAAAAAAAATAAATAAATAAAAAAATAAAAAAAATTGAACTCATAAATAAAAATGTATTACAATTCTTTCCTAACTAATTTCCATTTTTTCACTCCAAGAGCTCATGTAAACATGTATCCAGATTCCCTGAATACGTTTGAAGATACCTAAAATGTTTTCAAAAAAGACATTTGCTTAGGTTTTCTGTTTTCCTACTTTGTCTGGATTTGGGGAGGTACAGCCACAGACAGCAGCTCAACGTGCTCTTTTGATTTCTGATCTCTTTACACCACCAAAGTGCTCTCATGTCCTCTCATTTGTGCAGTCCTGAAGGTCTTGTGTGTCTCACGACTGTCCTGTTGCCTCTACAGCAGCAATCCAGTGCTGCAGTCAGTAGTCGGCAATATGAACAGGTCTGTCAGAGCTGGTCTCCTTGCTGGCACAGCCATAACGAGAGGGCCCCTTTAGAGCAGGTCCAGAGAACTGGAAGGAGGCCTCTTCCAAAGCTGGTGTAAGGAATCTACCTCAGGAGCTGCTCCCTGAGAAATCCTCAAGATCTTCTGGTGCTCTTCAGTGTGTGACCAGATCAAATTGAATAGTCCCAAGGAGACCCGTAAGCGTCTCAGGGCAGTGCTGTGGTTTAAAGTTTATGGGTTGAGACAAAGAGAAAAAGAAAAGGATAATAATTATGAGAAATGTATTTATGAATATATAATTAGTATATTTTCACACATATACAACATATTCAGTTGCAAACATATATGCACAGATACTAAATACATATGCATATCTGTTTGCAGATACTAGTCCAGGACTAGTTGCAGGGGTTTTAACAGCCAGGAGGTTCACTGTAGGAGCTGAAGTGGCTGTCTGACTGTTGCAGGAGTCGAAGTGACCTCAGAGCTCATTGCCAGAGCTGGAATCACCACAGGACATGTGACTAAGCTGAAGCAGGCAATGAGCTCATTGGAGGGGTTGGAGTGACCACAGGGCTGAACCTCCTGGCACAGTGCACCTCCCTTGGGAGGAATTTGTAGGATTTTCTTATTACCATACCTGGAACAGCTACAGGACCCGTAGCAGGAGTGACTGCAGAGCTCATTATGAGGGGTGGAGTGACTGTGGGATCTGTCCTACAGCTTGGAACATCTGCATGAAACGTGGCAAAAACTTCAAACTGCTGCAGGTTCTGTGCCAGGAGTTGCAGAGGTCACAGCACTGTCAGCATTTCCAGGTCACTGAATCTGGCACACTGCAGTCATGTGTGTTTTTTGGGGAATTACCAGAACCACAGCAGACCTGTCCCCAATATTCTACCAGATTCTCAGGATCCTGCAGTTGCTCGGAGATGAAGTTCCAAAGCCCTGGTGGTGCCCACCTCTCCAGGCAGCTGCCCAGACGGTCCCACACCACCTGCCATGCAGAGCCTTCTCACCTTGGGGCAGATCTCTCACTGAAATTCCTGAATAATGTTTAACCTCAATCCTAGAATCATAGAATCACGAAGGTTAGAAAAGGCCTAAAAGATCATCCAGTCCAACCGTTCACCTATTACCAATAGCACCCACTAAACCATGTCCCTCAACGCAATGTCCAGTCACACCTTGAATAGCCCTGGGCTCCCAGAGAAGTCAATGTCAAATGTGTAATTCCTAATCATACCAACAGTATTACTTCCAAAACCCAAAGATGACCACAGAGCTGACTGTGCACAAAATTTCATTTGTCAGCTGCCAATTTTATCATGATACAAACCAGTGTCAAACAGCATAGCAAAATAAATACCCTAATCCAGCATCCTGAGTTGCCAAATAATTTATCAGGGAAAACAAGCAGCAAGCAAGGAGCTGTGCAATGCAGCTTCCTGAGAGGACTCAGCAAACTCCACACATAGGGAAATTATCAGCATCATGGCCAGCAGTTCCCAACTCCCACAAAGCCCTGTGTTAACTCGCTCTGGACAGATGTGCTGTTATCTCAACCCTCTGAGCCTCACATCAGGCACCAAAATGACGGTGGTTGTTGAACCCAACATGTGGCTCAGCAGCACACAGTGCTTTGTGCACTGCCCCATTCCCAGTGGGATGGGGATGAGAACTGGGAAAAAAAAGTACATCGTGTGGGTTGTAACAAAGCAATTTACTAAGAGAGATAAAAGGAGAGGAGTAATAGTTATCACTATATATCCATTGATATGGAATCGTATGTAACAACTGATGCACAAGCTCTTGCTCAGCACCACCAGACTGAAGCACAGCTGGGCTCTGGGCAGTGAAGAGACTGAGATGAACTCCCACCCCTTTCAATACAATTTCTGCTTGTTGTCAGCTGATAGAGAACGTCCCTTTGGCCACTTTCAGTCAGCTGTCCTCACTCTGTTCCCTCCCAGCTCCATGTGCCCTCCACTGACCATGGCCTTGGCTCCGTACAATACTGCTTAGCAGCAGGTGTAAACACCAGAGTGTTATCAATGGTTTTCTCCTAGAACCAAAACACTGCACCATAGCAGGCAGTCTGAAGACAATTCCATCTGAGCTGTAACTCAGATTCCTGCCTGTCCTCCTCCTCTTGTTCTTCCTGATCAGGAAGCAAGGAACAGAATCTACCGCTCTCCTCTTTGTGCCTTTTCCATCAGTTCTCAGCTGGCTCCTCTGCCATCCCCAGGCAGAGCTCAGTGCACTCTCACAAAGGGCAGCAGCCTTTCCTCATCTTCCTTGCCCATCCATCATGAAGTGTCAGTGAATAGTGAAAAGGGACCCCATAGTAGATGAAAAGAGAACACTTTGCTACAGAACGGGAAAGGGGGCCTCACTAAGGCTAAGGGTAGTTACAGATAGATAGTTTATGTTAAGGGGGAGCAGAGAGAGGGTGTCATGGTTTAATGATTTTGTAATTTTTGCTATCAGTATTCCACATCATAACATCATATAAAGCATGAATAATTTTACTGAATCCGCAACTTACTGAAGAAGACTACATCTCCCAGGGAACAACACGATAGGTCACGGGACCTGGACTCTATATTAACTCGGTCGCAGAACAGACTGACGTCTTTCGAGTTCTGGCGTTCAGGGGAGTGTGTGGGAGCCTTCAGCCGTTCGCCTAGATTCACAGTAGGCCTCTCGGTTACGGGACTCATTCTCTCTCCTATTTTGCTTGATTCGTTAGCTCAGTTTTCAATTTTCAATTATATTGTATTATATTGTGTTATCCGGTATTTCGATATAGTATTTAGAAAATACGTGTGCCTCCTTAGATCGTTGCCGCTGTTTTCTTTTCCTAATTAACTTTTTCCTTTCGGCCTATGGCCCCTCCGGGGCCCACGGCCCCTGTCACGGACGCAGGTGGATTTTTCGTTCAAACCGTGACAGATTTTGGTGGAGAATGTTTGCAAATTGAGTTGCTGTTTTTCTGCGTTTTCTTCTGTTGCTCTTTTAGCTTTTAACAGAGCTACGAGTTTTTTTCCCTGTTATGGAGCTATCTTAGGTTTGCGATTCTGCACCTGCAAGCTTGACCTTGAAAGTCCAGGCGGACTGCCAATTCTCCGGTATATTTTATAAACATTGTTGAGCTTTGTTTTCTTTTACTTTTTTCTCTCTATTGAAGAAAAAAAAGGAAAAAAAAAAAATGTTTTCTCTACTAAATTTGTTTTACCAGGGACTGTGTGCCATTGGTTCCTTTTTTGAGACGCTCCAAACATATTGGGTCATGTTTAAGCTAGCCACTTTTTCTTATGGAGCTATACAATTGTATAATGGATTGAAATCTTGGTTAGCAATGCTTACTTCGTATCTGCATACAGCTCCAGAGGGAGCAACTAATGCAACTAATTATACAGAAATGGTGATTTTTAAGCGTGCTCCTTTTTCTTTCTATGAATCCTTTATGCAGTTTTTGAATGATCAGTGGGCCACACTCTTAATCTCCCTGATCTTACTGTTGATTATTGTAATAATCTCACTCAGTATCTGGATTTATAACATCCGGAGGAAGTCTTCCCTAGAACCAGAGAATACTGAGTGGCAGGGAGTGTGGAGAGGCTTTGAAGAGATTCTCAAAGGACAGACATCTTCAGTGTTATGGAGCTTCACTCCTGAACACTTGAAGAATCCTGAGAGTTTGATTGCATATTTGAGGCAGGAATGTTGTGGCTCAGGCAGATCTCAGGAGGCACAAATGATTTTGGGCCTAGCTAATGCTTATCGGGCCTTATTCAATACCATTCCTGAGAGGGAAGTTTTTGAAGCTGAGAGAGAGAGTCTCAGGGCCGAGAAGGAGAGTCTTAGAGCTGAGGCAGAAAAACTTTGGACTGAGAAGGTAGAGAGAGAAAAAGCTTTTGAAGCTGAGAGAAAAGATCTCCTGTACCAACGAGACTCAATCTGGTACGAGAAAGAGAGTCTTAGAGCTGACACAGAAAAACATTGGGATGAGAAGGTAGAGAGAGAAAAAGCTTTTGAAGCTGAGAGAAAAGATCTCCTGTACCAACGAGACTCAATCTGGTACGAGAAAGAGAATCTTAGAGCTGATGCAGAAAAACTTTGGGATGAGAAAAGCTCCCTGCAATCCCAACTCAACACTCTCCAGTCCGAGCACGGCGCCCTCCGGACCGAGCACGACACTCTCCAGTCCGAGCACAGCGCCCTCCGGTCCGAGCATGACACTCTCCAGTCCGAGCACAG
Source organism: Coturnix japonica (assembly GCF_054131305.1). Taxonomy (NCBI): domain Eukaryota; kingdom Metazoa; phylum Chordata; class Aves; order Galliformes; family Phasianidae; genus Coturnix; species Coturnix japonica. The sequence goes on from NC_140686.1 coordinate 1,327,002, forward strand.
CGCCCTCCGGTCCGAGCATGACACTCTCCAGACCGAGCGCAGCGCCCTCCGGTCCGAGCACGACACTCTCCAGTCTGAGCACGGCGCCCTCCGGTCCGAGCACGACACTCTCCAGTCCGAGCACAGCGTCCTCCGGTCCGAGTACAACACTCTCCAGACTGAGCGCGATGCCCTCCGGACCGAGCACAATGCCCTCCAGACCGAGCACAACACTCTCCAGTCCAAGTATGACGCCGTCCAGTCTGAGTGCGGCATCCTCCAGGCCAAGCACGATGCCTTCCAATCCAACTGCGACACCCTCCAGTCCGAGCACAACACTCTTCAGTCTGCGCATAACGCCCTCCGGTCCGAGCATAACACTCTTCAGACTGAGCACAATGCCCTCCGGACCGAGCACAATACTCTCCAGACTGAGCACAACGCTCTCCGGTCCGGGTACAATACTCTCCAGTCCAAGTATGATGCCCTCCACTCTGAGCTCGGCACCCTCCAGCCTAAGCACGATGCCCTTCAACCCAATTGTGACACCCTCCAGACCGAGCACAACACTCTTCAGTCTGAGCATAATGCCCTCCAGTCCGAGCATATCGCTCTTCAGACCGAGCACAATGCCCTCCGGACCGAGCTCAACACTCTCCAGACTGAGCACACTGCCCTCCAGGCCGAGCATAACGTCCTCCGGTTCGGGTACAACACTCTCCAGTCCAACTACAACAGCCTCCAGACTGAGCTTGGTGCCGTCCAGTTTGAGCGGAACGCTCTCCGAGACCAGCTATGTGCCCTCCAGGGTGAGTTGAATGTATTTAACCAACTACCAGAGGCACATGTAGTCCAATTTGGCCAGCCACTGGGGGCGCATGTAGTCCAATTTGACCAGCCACTGGGGGCACATGTAGTTCAATCTGACCAGCCACCGGGGGCACATGTAGTCCAATTGGACCAACCATCGGGGACACCAGATACAATGTTGGTTGCCCCTGTAATAGGGCGAAAGACAAAACAAGTTTCAAATCAGTTAGAGAAAATGCAGAAGGAGTTAGAAGAGCGGAGGGAGTTAGGAGAGCAGGACTCAGGAGACTCAGGGGACTCGGGAGAGCAGGGGAAGTCAGAAGACCAGAAGAAGTTGGAGGAGCAGAGGATGTTAGATGGGTATAAGAAGATGATAGAGGTGCAGAAGATGATAGAGGAGCAGAAGAAGTTAGAGGAGCAGAGAAAGTTAGGAGAGAGGAAAAAGAAGGAGGGTTACCTGGAGGAAATAACACAAGCATCAGGGTCAGGGTCAGAGTCAGAAGAGGAGCCAAAAGCTAGTTTTTCTTTATGAGAATTTCTCAAGTCCAAACTTATAGATGGGGCAGCCTCATCAACACAGTTGCCACCATCAACACCTGGGACTCTTGATAGAGCAAAAGGTGAGCAAAGTATTACGACCATTATTGATCGATCTTTTAAACTGAGTGAAATTCGAGATCTAAGAAAGGATTACACACGTCAGCCAAAAGAAAATATGGTCACTTGGTTACTTCGCTGCTGGGACAATGGTGCCAACAGTGCATGGCTCGATGGCAGTGAAGCTCGCCAACTGGGTAGCATTTCCAGGGACTCATGTGCGGACAGAGGTATTGGCACATGCCAAAATCGGTCCTACACCCTCTGGAAGCGGATGTTGATAGCGGTAAGAGATAGATTCCCCTTTAAACGGGACTTGGAGCCTGAGAGAAAGAAATGGACTGATATTGAGAAAGGTATCCAATTTTTGAGAGAAAATGCTCTGGTGGAAATGCTATACAGCCGCGAGTTCAATCGTAATGATCCAGACCAATTACATGATCCTGAAGCAGTCCGCGTTCCACGACAAATGTGGCGTGACTTTACAAAAGCAGCTCCAGAAAAGCATGCCAGTGCACTTGCATTAGTATATGGCAAAGGGGACAGGAAACCCTTTGTGAATGAACTAATTGGCAGACTTCAGGAACTTGAATTATTTATAAGCGCCACAGCAGTTAATCTGTATACTTCAGCCATTGTCAAAATTGTGGAAAGGTTAAATGAAGTGGAGGGAACACAAAATGATATTATTGACAAATTGGCTAATGTGCCTGATGTAGATGAATCCACGGTGGTACAAGATGATGGAAACCAGGATTTCCACAATCGCCTATTGAGGAAGCTAAACAACATGAGTTCCTCTCGACCTGTATCATCGAAAATCTCAACCATTAAAAAGAGACGTCCTCGTATTCAAGCAAATGACAATGATAAGTCACCTCGAATCAACGATGAGACTACACGTCTTGCCTTGTTGCTTTTCCTCTGTAGTCATGGGGAGTACATGAAGAAGTGGTGTAATTCATCCACTTCTGCACTTCAGGCACGAGTGAAAGAATTACAAGGTGAAACAACTACCAAGGTGAACTCTTCCAAGAAGGGGAGAGTTCCAGTTGCTGCAAGTCAACGAGGTAAACAATAGAGGGGCCCTGCCCCCAGCCAGGGGGGTGAAAGGGACAACAGAGTATACTGGACTGTGTGGATTAAGTGGCCTGGCACATCTCAACCACAGAAATATAAAGCCTTGGTGGACACTGGTGCACAATGCACCCTAATGCCCTCAAGTCACCAAGGGACACAACCAATATATATCCATGGAGTGACTGGGGGTTCCCAAGAATTGACTATGTTGGAGGCCGAAATAAGCCTCACTGGTAAAAACTGGCAAAGGCACCCTATTGTGACTGGTCCAGAGGCTCCATGTATACTGGGAATCGATTACCTTAGGATGGGATATTTCAAGGATCCCAAGGGGTATCGATGGGCCTTTGGGATAGCTGCTGTAAACACAAATGGTGTTAAGCAGCTGTCAACTTTACCTGGTCTGTCAGATGACCCTTCTGCTGTGGGGTTGCTCCAGGTAAAAGACCAAGAGGTACCAATTGCCACCAAAGTGGTTCACAGACGGCAGTAACGCACCAATAGGGGCTCATTGCTCCCCATTCACAAGCTAATTCGCCAATTAGAAAATCAAGGAGTGATTAGCAAAACGCACTCGCCTTTTAACAGCCCCATATGGCCAGTGCGTAAAACCAGTGGGGAATGGAGGCTGACGGTAGATTACCGTGGCCTGAATGAAGTTACACCTCAATTAAGTGCTGCTGTACCAGACATGCTAGAACTCCAGTATGAACTGGAGTCAAAAGAAGCTAGGTGGTATGCCACCATTGACATTGCTAATGCCTTCTTTTCCATCCCATTGGCTGCAAAATGTAGGCCACAGTTTGCTTTTACCTGGAGAGGTATTCAGTATACTTGGGACCGTTTACCTCAGGGGTGGAAGCACAGCCCAACAATTTGCCATGGATTGATCCAGGCTGTTTTGGAACAGGGTAATGCTCCTGAACACTTGCAGTATATTGATGACATTGTAGTGTGGGGCCATACAGCAGCAGAGGTTTCCAAGAAAGGGAAACAGATAATCCAAATTCTTTTGCAAGCTGGTTTTGCCATTAAGTGCAGCAAGGTGAAGGGGCCTGCCCAGGAAATCCAGTTCTTAGGCATAAAATGGCAAGATGGACGTCGTCACATCCCAGCAGATGTGATTGACAAAATCACTGCTATGTCTCCGCCCACAAATAAAACAGAGACCCAATCTTTTCTGGGAGTAGTGGGCTTTTGGAGAATGCATGTCCCAAACTACAGCCACATAGTGAGCCCCCTCTATCAGGTAACACGGAAGAAGAATAATTTCTCATGGGGTCCTGAGAAGCAGCAGGCTTTTGAGCAGATAAAACAAGAAATAGCCCGTGCCGTGGCCTTGGGGCCAGTACGGACGGGACAGGATGTGAAGAACATCCTCTACACTGCTGCTGGAGAGAAAGGTCCCACTTGGAGTTTGTGGCAAAGAGCCTCAGGAGAGACCTGAGGCCGACCCCTAGGATTTTGGAGTCGAGCATATAAAGGGTCTGAGGAGCGCTACACTCCGACTGAGAAGGAGATCTTAGCCGTGTATGAGGGGGTTCGGGCTGCTTCTGAAGTAGTTGGGACAGAGGTTCAGCTTCTTCTAGCACCTCGCTTGCCAGTAATAAACTGGATGTTTAAAGGACAGGTTCCCTCCACCCATCATGCTACTGATGCCACTTGGAGTAAGTGGATTTCATTAATTACTCAACGAGCTCGAATGGGAAAACTCAGCCGTCCTGGAATTCTAGAAGTGATCATGGACTGGCCTGAGAGTAAAAAAATTGAAAAAACCACCTACAGAAGAGGTATCACGTGCTAAAGAGGCACCACCATACAATGAGCTACCAGAAAACGAAAAGAAATTTGCCCTATTCACAGACGGATCATGTCGTATTGTAGGGAAGCATCGCAGATGGAAAGCTGCTGTATGGAGCCCCACACGACAAGTTGCAGAGGCCACTGAAGGTAAAGGAGAATCAAGTCAATTCGCAGAGGTAAAGGCTGTTCAGCTGGCTTTAGATGTGGCTGAACGGGAGAGGTGGCCAATGCTTCATCTTTATACTGATTCATGGATGGTGGCAAAGGCCTTATGGGGGTGGTTGCAACAGTGGGAAGATGATAATTGGCAACGAAAGGGTAAACCTGTTTGGACTGCTGAACTGTGGAAAGACATTGCTGCCCGAATAAGGAACATTGTTGTAAAGGTGCGCCATGTAGATGCTCATGTGCCTAAAAGTAAGGCTACTGAAGAACATAAAAATAACCATCAGGTTGATCGAGCTGCCAAAATTGAGGTGGCTCAAATAGACTTGGACTGGCAGAACAAGGGTGAATTATTCCTAGCTCTGTGGGCCCACGAGAATTCAGGTCATCAAGGAAGGGATGCGACCTACAAGTGGGCCAGAGACCGAGGGGTGGACTTAACTATGGACGCTATTGCTCAAGTTATTCATGACTGTGAAACATGCGCCATAATTAAACAAGCCAAGAAGATGAAACCTTTTTGGGGGAAGGGCGATGGCAAAAGTATAAATATGGAGAAGCATGGCAGGTTGATTAAATCACCTTGCCACGATCTCGCAATGGTAAGCGTTATGTACTCACCATGGTGGAAGCAACCACTGGGTGGCTCGAAACATACGCAGTACCCCATGCTACCGCCCGAAGCACCATATTAGGGTTGGAAAAGCAAATCCTGTGGCGGCATGGCACTCCAGAAAGAATTGAATCAGATAATGGGACTCATTTCAAAAATTCTCTTGTAACCACTTGGGCCAAAAATCATGGCATTGAGTGGATTTACCATATTCCCTATCATGCACCGGCTTCTGGTAAGATTGAACGATTCAATAGGTTGTTGAAAACTATGTTGAAAGCAATGGGTGGTGGAACGTATAAAAATTGGGAGAACCATTTAGCAGAAGCTACCTGGTTGGTCAACACTCGAGGATATAGTAATCGTAATGGTCCTAACCAATCCAGCTCCCTACGTACCGTGGAGGGAGATAAGGTTCCTGTAGTACACATAAAGAGTGTGTTGGGGAAAACAGTTTGGGTCCTTCCAGCGTCTGGAAAGGGCAAACCTCTACATGTATCCAGATTCCCCAAATACGTTAAAAGTTTCCTTAAAAGGTTTCAAAATAGACTTTTACTTAGCTTTTTTTTTTCCTACTTTGTCTGGATTTGGGGAGGTACAGCCACAGACAGCAGCTCAACGTGCTCTTTTGATTTCTGATCCATCTTACACCACCAAAGTGCTCTCGAGTCCTCTCATTTGTGCAGTCCTGAAGGTCTTGTGTGTCTCACGACTGTCCTGTTGCCTCTACAGCAGCAATCCAGTGCTGCAGTCAGTAGCCGGCAATATGAACAGGTCTGTCAGAGCTGGTCTCCTTGCTGGCACTGCCATAACAAGAGGGCCCCTTCAGAGCAGGACCAGAGAACTGGAAGGAGGCCTCTTCCAAAGCTGGTGTAAGGAATCTACCTCAGGAGCTACTCCCTGAGAAAACCTCGAGATCTTCTGGTGCTCTTCAGTGTGTGACCAGATCAAATTGAATAGTCCCAAGGAGACCCGTAAGCATCTCAGGGCAGTGCTGTTGTTTAAAGTTTATGGGTTGAGACAAAGAGAAAAAGAAAAGGATAATATTATGAGAAATGTATTTATAAATATATAATTAGTATATATACTCAGCAAGCTCCACACATAGGGAAACTATCAGCATCATGGCCAGTAGTTCCCAACTCCCACAAAGCCCTGTGTTAAATCGCTCTGGACAGATGTGCTGTTATCTCAACCCTTTACTAATATATAATTAGTATATTTTCACACATATACAACATATTCAGTGGCAAACATATATGCACAGATACTAATACACATGCATACCTGTTTGCAAGTCCAGGACTAGTCGCAGGGGTTTTAACAGCCAGAAGGTTCACTGTAGGAGCTGAAGTGGCTGTCTGGCTGTTGCAGGAGTCGAAGTGACCTCAGAGTTCATTTACAGAGCTGGAATCACCACAGGACATGTGATTGAAGTTTTAGCAGCCAATGGGCTCATTGGAGGGGTTGGAGTGACCACAGGGCTGAACCTCCTGGCACAGTGCACCTCCCTTGGGAGGAATTTGTAGGATTTTCTTATTACCATACTTGGAACAGCTACAGGACCTGTAGCAGGAGTGACTGCAGAGCTCATTATGAGGGGTGGAGTGACAGCAGGATCTTTACCTAAGCTTGGAGCAACTGAAGGACATGTGGCAAAAACTTCGAACTGTTGCAGGGTCTGTGCTGGAGTTGCAGAGGCTGCAGCACTGTCAGCATGTCCAGCTCTCTGGATCTGGCACACTGCAGTCATCTGTGTTTCTTGGGGATTACCAGAACCACAGCAGACCTGCCCCCAATATTCTACCAGGTTCTCAGGATCCTGCAGTTGCTCAGAGATGAAGTTCCAAAGCCCTGGGGGTGCCCACCACTCCAGGCAGCTGCCAAGACGGTCCCACACCCCCTGCCATGCAGAGCCTTCTCACCTTGGGGCAGATCTCTCACTGATATTCCTGAATAACTGTTTAACCTCAATCCTAGAATCCTAGAACCACCAAGGATAGAAAAGGCCTAAAAGATCATCCAGTCCAACTGTTCACCTATTACCAATAGCTCCCACTAAACCATGTCCCTCAACACAACATCCAGTCATTCCTTGAGTAGCCCTGGGCTCCCGGAGAAGACAATGTAAAATGTGTAATTCCAAATCATATCGACAATATGACTTCCAAAACGCAAAGATGACCACAGAGCTGACTGTGCACAAAATTTCATTTGTCAGCTGCCAATTTTATCATGATATAAACCAGTGTCACAAAGCATAGCAAAATAAATACCCTAATCCAGCATCCAGAGTTGACAAATAACGTAGCAGGGAAAACAAGCAAAAGCAAGGAGCTGTGCAATGCAGCTTCGTGAGAAGACTCAGCAAGCTCCACACATAGGGAAACAATCAGCATCATGGCCAGCAGTTCTCCAGCTCCCACAAAGCCCTGTGTTATCTCACTCTGGACAGATGTGCTGTTATCTCAACCCTTTGAGCCTCACATCAGGCACCAAAATGACGGTGGTTGTTGAACCCAACATGTGGCTCAGCAGCACACAGTGCTCAGTGCACTGCCCCATTCCCAGTGGGATGGGGATGAGAACTGGGAAAAAAAGTACATTGTGTGGGTTGTAACAAAGCAATTTACTAAGAGAGATAAAAGGAGAGGAGTAATAGTTATCACTATATATCCATTGATATGGAATCGTATTTAACAACTGATGCACAAGCTCTTGCTCAGCACCACCAGACTGAAGCACAGCTGGGCTCTGGGCAGTGAAGAGACTGAGATGAACTCCCACCCCTTTCAATACAATTTCTGCTTGCTGTCAGCTGATAGAGAACATCCCTTTGGCCACTTTCAGTCAGCTGTCCTCACTCTGTTCCCTCCCAGCTCCATGTGCCCTCCACTGACCATGGCCTTGGCTCCGTACAATACTGCTTAGCAGCAGCTGTAACCATCAGAGTGTTATCAGTGGTTTTCTCCTAGAACCAAAACACTGCACCATAGCAGGCAGTCTGAAGACAATTCCATCTGAGCTGTAACTCAGATTCCTGCCTGTCCTCCTACTCTTGTTCTTCCTGATCAGGAAGCAAGGAACAGAATCTGCCGCTCTCCTCTTTGTGCCTTTCCATCAGTTCTCAGCTGGCTCCTCTGCCATCCCCAGGCAGAGCTCAGTGCACTCTCACAAAGGGCAGCAGCCTTTCCTCATCTTCCTTGCCCATCCATCATGAAGTGTCAGTGAATAGTGAAAAGGGACCCCATAGTAGATGAAAAGGGAACACTTTGCTACAGAAAGGGAAAGGGGGCCTCACTAAGGCAAAGGGTAGTTACAGATAGATAGTTTATGTTAAGGGGAGCTGAGAGAGGGGGAATAGCAGACGCTAAGCTTGAGAAAACAAGGGGATGAAGGCCATGAAGATCAGGGTGGAACAGCCCGAGAACAGCGTGGAGATTAGATGTCCACAGAGCAACTGGAACCAGGTTGGGGGGTGCCCCTCCTGAAGGGTCGAAAGTTTACGATGAGGAAGATGATGAGCCTTCAGCCCATGACCACCCCCACAACTCACTACGCATGCACAATGGGGGAGGGACTGCATGCTAATGGGGTCTGAGGAATGTAATGAATATGTATCCCAATTCCTGCCAACTACTGATGATGTATTAGTTCAGCCTGTATCTGTTGCACGCTTTCTCCTGACGGTGTGCAAGTGAGGTGGAGCTACCCCCCTTGCACCAGGGTGTGTGTGCATCACTCATTAAACATACCTGCTTTATAACTACTTGGTGGTTATGGGGTTTGATTCCACAAGTCACCATTTCTAGGGCCATCCTGCTCTATTGCCTGCTCCATTATCGGGGTGATGAGTCCATCAAGGCATTTATATGGGACCTCATTCATCCCAATGACAACGGGAAGGCCGGCAAGCAACAAGGTAAGTGCGACCCATAAGTGTGACCCCATAGGGGCCAATGGGGACCCCAGCCCCATAAGTGGGAACACAGACCCATAAGTGAGACCAATATGTGAGGATCCAGACCCATAAGTGGGCCCCCAGACCCATAAGTGTGACTCAAAACCCCATAACTATGATTCTAGCCCCGTAAGTGTGACCCCATAGTGGCCAATGGGGACCCCAGCCCCATTAGTGGGAACACAGACCCATAAGTGTGGCCCCAAACCCCATAAGTATGATTCTAGCCCCATAAGTGACACCCCAGACCTCATAAGTGCCTCCGCAGCCCCGTAAGTTTGACCCATAAGAGAGGCTCCAAACCCATAAGTGTGATTCCATAGGGGCCAATGGGGACACCAGCCCCATAAGTGGGAACACAGACCCATAAGTATGACCCAAAACACAATAACTATAGACTTGGAGATGGCCCCAGCCCAATAAGTGGGTGTCCAGACCCATAAGTTGTACCCAAAACCCCATAACTGAGTTCCTAAGTGTGAATCCAGCCCCATAAGTGGGACTCCAGCCCCATAAGTGAGGCTCCAGACCCATAAGTGAGGCTCCAGACCCATAAGTGTGACCCCATAGGGGCCAATGGGGACCCCAGCCCCATAACTGCATCCCCAGCCCCATAACTGTAACCCCAACCCCATAACTGAGACCCTAAAGACTTGGAGATGTCCCCAGCCTCATAAGTGGGACACCACAGGGGCCAGTGGGGACCCCAGCCCCATAACAGGGAACACAGACCCATAAGTGTGACCCATAAGTGCCTCCCCAGCCCATAAGTGCGTCCCCAACCCCATCAGTTTGACCTCATAGAAGCCCATGGAGACCCCAGCCCCATAAGTCAGTCCCTAGCAGCATAAGTGTGACCCAAAACCCCATAACTGAATCTTCAGCCTGATAACTGTCCCCAGCCCCATAACTATAGACTTAGAGATGTTCCCAGCCCCATAAGTGTGACCCATAAGTGCATCCCTAGGCCCATAAGTGGGTCCCCAGCCCCATAGGTGTTACCCATAACTGAGTCCCCAGCCCCATAAGTGGGAACACAGCCCCATAAGTGCCTCCCTAGCCCCATAAATGTGACCCATAAATGAGGCTCCAGCCCCATAAGTGTGAACAATAAACTACATCCCCATCCCCATAAGTGAGTCCCCAGCCCAATAAGTGGGTCCCCAACCCCATAAGTGTGACCCCATAGGGGCCAAATGGGGACCCCAGCCCCATAAGTAGTTCCCCAGCCCCATAATTGTGTCCCCAGCCCCGTAAGTTTGACCCCATAACTACATCCCCAGCCCCATAAGTGGGAACACATCCCCATAAGTGCCTCCCCAGCCCCATAAGTGGGAACACAGCCCCAGAAGTGCCTCCCCAGCCCCATAAGTTTATCACCAGCCCCATAAGTGTGACCCATAAGTGCCTCCCCAGCCCCATAAGTGCGTCCCCAACCCCATCAGTTTGACCTCATAGAAGCCAATGGGGACTCCAGCCCCATAAGTCCATCCCTAGCCGCATAAGTGTGACCCAAAACCCCATAACTGAATCTTCAGCCTGATAACTGTGTCCCCAGCCCCATAACTATAGACTTAGAGATGTTCCCAGCCCCATAAGTGTGACCCATAAGTGCATCCCCAGGCCCATAATTGGGTCCCCAGCCCCATAAGTGTTACCCATAACTGAGTCCCCAGCCCCATAAGTGGGAACACAGCCCCATAAGTGCCTCCCCAGCCCCATAAGTGTGATCCGGCCCCATAAGTGTGACCCATAAGTGAGGCTCCAGCCCCATAAGTGGGTCCTCAGACCCATAAGTGGGACCCCAGACGCATAACTGCGTCTTCAGCCCCATAAGTGTAGCCCATAACTATATCCCCAACCCCTTAAGTGTCACCCATATCTGCATTCCCAGCCCCATAAGCGTGACCCGTAACTGCATCTCCAGCCTCATAACTGAGTCCCCAGCCCCATAAGTGCGTCCCCAGCCCCATATGTGCATCCTCAGCCCCATAAGTGTGACCCATAAGTGCCTCCCCAGCCCCATAAGTGCATCCCCAGCCCCACAAGTGAGACCCCAGTCTTCATAACTGCATCTCAAGCCCCATAAGTGTCACCACAATGGGGACAATATGGGGGTCCCTGGTTGACATACCTGTACCCAGCCCCATAAGTGTGACCCATAAGTGGTTCCCCAGCCCCATAGGTTCATCTCCAGCCCCATAAGTGCACTCCCAGCCCCATACCTGCATCCCCAATCCCATAACTGCATCCCAGGCCCCAAAAGTGGGAACACAGACCCATATCTGAGTCCCCAGCCCCATAACTGCATCCCCAGCCCCATAAGTGTGTCGTCAGCATCTTCAAGGGGAAGAGAGCTGGATCTGCTGACAGTGCTGCAGCCTCTGCAACTGTTGGCACAGACTCTGCAGCAGCTCCAAGGTTTTGCTACACGTTCTGCACTTACTCCACACTCTGGACAGATCCCGCTGTCACTCCACCCCTCATAATGAGCTCTGCAGTCACTCCTGCTACGGGTCCTGTATCTGTTCCATGTATTGCTATAAGAAAACGACACAAATTCCTCCCAAGGGAGGTGCACTGTGCCAGGAGGTTCAGCCCTGTGGTCACTCCAACCCCTCCAATGAGCCCAGTGGCTGCTCCAACTTCGTCACATGTCCTGTGGTGGTTCCAGCTCTGGCAATGAACTCTGGGGTCACTTCAACTCCAGCAACAGCCTGAAAGTCAGTACAGCTCCTACAGTGAACCCTATGGCTGTTAAAACCCCTGCAACTAGTCCTGGACTTGCAAACAGATAAACATAGGGATTAGTTCATATATGTTTGCAACTGCATATGTTGTATATGTGTGAAAATACACTAAATATATTATATATGTATAAACACATTTGTCATAATTATTATCTTTTTCTTTTTCTCTTTATCTCAACCCATAAAATTTAAACCACAGCACTGCCCCGAGTCTCTTACTGATCTCCTTGGGAATGTTCAGTTTATCCGGTCACGCACTGAAGAGCACCAGAATATCTTGAGGATTTCTCAGGGAGCAGCTCCTGAGGTATATTCCTTACACCAGCTTTGGAAGAGGCCTCCAGTTCTCTGGCCCTGCTCTAAAGGAGCCCTCTTGTTATGGCAGTTCCAGCAAGGAGACCAGCTCTGACAGACCTGTTCATATTGCTGGCTACTGACAGCAGCCCTGGAGTGCTGCTGTAGAGGCAACAGGACTGTCGTGAGACACACAAGACCTACAGGACTGCACAAATGAGAGGGCTCGAGAGCACTGTGGTGGTGTAAAGAGATCAGAAATGAAAAGAGCACGTTGAGCTGCTGTCTGTGGCTGTACCTCCCCAAATCCAGACAAAGTATGAAGAAAGAAAACCTAAGCAAATGTCTTTTTTGAAAACATTTCAGGTATCTTCAAATGTATTCAGGGAATCTGGTTACATGTTTACATGAGCTCTTGGAGTGAAAAAATGGAAATTAGGTAGGAAAGAATTGTAATACATTTTTATTTATGAGTTCAATTTTTTATTTTTTTTTTTATGTTGCTATATCTCACGTAATCAAACAACCAAAGATGCATAGAACATAAACAACCATCACTGGGAATCCTATGAGGAAGTTGTGCATTTTATGGAAGTTGGAATAGTGATAATTGCAACATCTTCCTGAGAGCGTGCTTGATCTCCCTGTTCCTCATGCTGTAGATGAGGGGGTTCACTGCTGGAGGAACCACTGCGTAGAGAAGTGCCACTGTCAGATCCAGGAGTGGGGAGGAAATGGTCGGGGGCTTCAGGTAGGCAAAAGCGCCAGTGCTGACAAGTAGGGAGACCACGGCCAGGTGAGAAAGGCATGTGGAAAAGGCTTTGTGCCGTCCCTGCTCACAGGGCATTCTCAGCACAGCCATAAAGATCTGCACGTAGGACACCACTATGAAAACAAAGCAGCCAATGCCTAAACTCACACCAAAAAAGAGAAACACAACTTCCCTGAGATTTGATTCTGAGCAGGAGAGTTTGAGGATCTGGGGGATTTCACAGAAAAACTGGTTGACAACATTGCCTTGGCAGAGAGGAAGTGAAAACGTACTGGCAGTGTGCATCAGGGAATAGAGAACCCCAGTGCCCCAGGCAGCTGCTGCCATGGTGGCACAAGCTCTGCTGTCCATCAAGGTCCCGTAGTGCAGGGGCTTGCAGATGGCAACGTAGCGGTCATAGGACATGATGGTGAGAAGGGAATACTCTGCTGAGAGGAAGAAGAAAATGAAAAAGAGCTGTGCAGCACATCCTGCGTAGGAGATGGCCCTGATGTCCCAGAGGGCGTTGGCCATGGCTTTGGGGAGAGTGGTGGAGATGCAGCCCAGGTCAAGGAGGGCCAGGTTGAGGAGGAAGAAGTACATGGGGGTGTGCAGGCGGCGGTCGCAGGCTACGGCTGTGCTGATGAGGCCGTTGCCCAGGAGGGCAGCCAGGTAGATGCCCAGGAAGAGCCAGAAGTGCAGGAGCTGCAGCTGCCGCGTGTCTGCCAACGGCAGCAGGAGGAACTCGCTGATGGAGCTGCTGTTGGGCATCTGCTGTTGTTGGGCTTGGAGTCCTGTTCAGAGTGCAGAAGATAATGACAAGTCCAGACCACTCTCTGAGGCATTCCTCTTGTTATACTATGAAATGTATTTATTCTCCTACAACAGTGTACATTTAGCACCATCACATGCATTTAATTTCATGTATTTCAGCATTCCATAAGCAGAAGCAGCATATGGAGCTCTGACCTTCCTCTTATTTTCTTATCCCTTCTCCCTGGATATTTTCATCTGTTTCATGTCTCATATATTTACCCCAAGTGCTCTTAGAGCCCCATACCCCAGCTTCTGTGGCATTCAGTTTTAGTTAGAAAATGCTGCCTGTTTGTAGGATAAGTGAATTATTCATGCCTACAGAAAATGATGATAATTCCATCCTTCGAGAAACGGGAGACTGAAAGCGCATCATGTGTGACTGTTCACAAAACAAGCAATTGATCGACAAAAAATTCTCAGAACTCTTATTGCCCCTTTTAGATTTCTGACTCCAAATCTCATTGCCTCAGAACAGGAAATGGAAACCCCCTGCCTTGGCTCTCCTCTTGCAAAGGGCCCTCAGAAACATTCAGTTGTGCAGTGGAGCTGTGATCCCCTGCCCCAGGCAGCAGCTGTGGCAGCACAAGCCCTGCCGGGGGGCTCCTTCCCCCCACACGTCTCCCCACAGCGCCCTGGGCAGCTCCCCGGGCAGGCTGAGTGCTGAGCCTGGCAGGCGGCAGAGTCCCATACCCGGCACACAGCCCCTGGGGCACAGCAGGGACCCTGCTCTGCAGGACAGCACTGGGCACCCGCCTGCAGCCCCGGCTGCACAGCCTGCAGCCGTGCTGGGACATGCAGCCCTCAGGGCTGTGCTCTGACACTGCAGTACAGATGCCCTCAGCTGGAGCAGAAGACTTTTTCTACAGTAAAGAAACATGCAGTGCCTACATCCAGATCTGCTATGGGATATCCCAAATTAAGTTAACCCTCTATGAAAAGCAGCTCACGGTCTGCAGTGAGACTTACCTTGTCATGGTCTCTCCTGCAGAGAGCACGCAGCCCGCTCACACCACACACATCCTGGAAGCTCTCTCCAGTTTCTCTCCTCTCCTTCTGTCACCTGCAGGCTGTGCTGTGCACAAGTGCTGCTCCTGGGCACAGCTGTCTCTCTGCAGCTCTGCCCACATTTATGAGCTCCCTGTTTCCCTGGAGCCCGGCCCAGCTCAGCCACAGATTATGTCATTTTTATCCTTCCCACTCATCTCCCCTGACACATCCCTGGGTCCTCATGGCCAACAGCTCCTGAAAGACAACTGCATCATGACTGTGTGATGAAATTCTCTCAATTAACCACCACATGTCCAGTGGTCAGTGACTGATTGGAGACATATGGGGAGTGCTCCCACAGATCGTTTGATGAGGGCACCCAGACAAGGGAGGTGAGGTTTGGACTTTCCCTGTGCAGGACAGTGATCCAGCTGAGGCAGTGCAGGAGTCTCATCCCTTGACAGAAATCCTGGAGCTGAAATGGGATTCAGCTCCCCAAAGAACCTTTGTACCTGGGATTCCTCTGGTTGAGTTCAGAAGTGCACAAGGAGTTGCCTGCATGTGAGCTCCTGCTCTGAGTCCTCGGCCCTTCCGCAGGGACGTAGCTGAACACACAGACACTGGGTGATGCCCACCATGCCTGGGCTGCTCCTGATGTGTGCCAGTGCTTGTAAACTGTGTGGGAAGTCCCTGTGATAGACACTTCTTTCCTGGGCATCAGCTGAGGGCCAGAGAGGGGATAGCACCGGCTGTCTGGTGAATTCACATGCAGCTGCAAGAGCAGCTCATGGCCTTCAGCAAAGCCATGCTCATGGTGTGTCCGTGCTGCTACGTCACCTCCAAGACCCACAATCGCTCTAATGTCTGTGTGCCACCTTCTGCACACTGATACCATAGATGAGCTATCCAGTCCAGCTATGTCCAGTGATGATTTTCAATTAGGATATTTACTTCTGCGGTTTTGCACTAATGCAAACACCAACACACAAGAAACTAGAAATCTTGGTAGAGCTGCAGGCCTGAGCTCCTGTTTGGACCATGGGAACACAGTTTAATGGCTTCCACAACTGCACTGTAGAGCAAGGGGGATACAGAGTCTTTAGGATGAATGGGCGAGGAGTCAAGGAAGGGCGACTGCCCTATGTGAGAGTGCACTGAGCTCTGCCTGGGGAAGGAAAAGCAGCCAGGTCAGAGCTAATGGAAATGGCAAACAGAGGAGACCATCAGTGTCTGTTCCTGGCTTCTTGATCATAGAGAGCAAGTGGAAGGTGCCCTCTGCAGACACATGGGAGCCTGATGTTGTCAGGCCTTTGTCTGCTTTGGGAGCCTTTTTCACTCCAGTATCTGCTGCAGGAACAGCACAACAGGGCATGTGCCATCCAGCAGATCCGTGGAGAGCAGAGATGGGAGATTCTTGACCAAGCCATGGAAGAACCAAAGAGCAGAGGTTCTCTACTGGATCTCATACTCTCCGGCAATGAAGGTCTCATTGGAAATGTGAAGGTCAAAGGGGTATCAGGCCAAATACAAGACACAAATGGATCTCTTGTTATTTATTTATTTATTTATTTATTTATTTATTTTGTGCCCGTAAGCTTAGAAGATGCTCATTAATGTCAATAAAATTGAGACAAGGCATTGAAGACAAAGATCGAAATCATTGAAAATGTTTTAACCCTTCTCAACATGGGAAATTCTCATGAGTCTTGTTCCATTTTAAGTTGTAAATATGAATCTTTGAGGTGATTTGATGTCTTTTTTTTTTTTTTTCCTTTCTTTTTCTGAAACTACGATGTTTTCTGGAACTGTGTTTGCTGGACACAAATGCCTTCAGGTTCAGGGACAAAGACAGCAGTGCCAGTGCCAATGACCTGTGACTAAATTCCCGTGCTGCCACTGCTCTTCCCTGCTTCCTTTTTGATGTCCGTCATCCTCCAGGTGTCTCCAGTTCTCCTCAATAAATGGCCGTGGTTAAGGGCATGTTTTCAGCAGGCCATTTAGACACAGGCTCCTGCCACAGCCTGCCAGATTTCCCCATCCCTTGCTCTTTGTTCAGTCAGATACCTCCCAATTATCTGTCTGATTTCTGACTTTTATAGGGACGACTCAAATTTGCTCCATTTCACCAAAGTCTGATGGACTGTGTTGTCAACTCCTTCACCGTGATTCTATCCCTTCCTATCTTTTCATTTTCTCTTTCTTTTTCTTTTGCTATGTCGTTTTCTTCTCCTTTTCCTTTAATTTTCCTTTTCCTTTCATTCTTCATCTTTTTTTTTTTTCTTTTTCTTTTTCTCTTTCTCTTTCTCTTTCTCTTTCTCTTTCTCTTTCTCTTTCTCTTTCTCTTTCTCTTTCTCTTTCTCTTTCTCTTTCTCTTTCTCTTTCTCTTTCTCTTTCTCTTTCTCTTTCTCTTTCTCTTTCTCTTTCTCTTTCTCTTTCTCTTTCTCTTTCTCTCTTTTTAAATTTTCATGCTCAGTGTGTGAAATACTCACAAGTCCTGTTAAGTTTTAAGTTGATACCTCCCAGCTCCCTGGCTGATCTATCCCAGGGAAATTACTGGAATTTGCTCCATTCCTCAAAAGTCTGTTGTCAACTCTTTCACAGTGATTCTATCTATCCCATCCTATCTGTGTCTAACTCATTTCTTGAGGAAATAGTCCCTGTGAAACATAAACCTCAATAGAAGCAGCTTGGACGTGGCATGCAATTGATCACTGTGTTTTTCTGTTCATTCAATTGCATCACTTTTCCTTCTGTTTGTTGGCCACAAATAAAGAGAAATCTTTCTTTTTCTGTGTGCAGCTGGTTCTCTGTGTAAAGCCAGTGGGAGTTGGTACAAAGGAGGTTTAACACTGAGCGGGTGACAACAGAGAAGAGTGATGTGAGGAAAAGTGATGCAAGTCCCATGGGGCCAATGAGAGTAGAAGAGGGGTGGGGAGGTTGAGGAGGAACTTTGTCCACACAGCAACAGAATAGAACTCATTGGGGACATCCTGGATTGACATCAGTTGCAAAGTGCTTCTTTAACTTCTTGTATAAAACAAACTATAAATAAACAGACATTAAATGCATTTTGGATTCTTGCTCTTTAAGCTCTCTCCATTTTGCTGAACACGTTCTGAAAAACTGAAGACAACAGGAAGGCACAAGGCACAGGAGGCTCTTTAGTTTATAATGGGCCCCAGGGTGCATTTGGTGCTGAGTCCATCAACCTCCAGTGCAGAGAGAAGTTTGCATAAAGTACTTGGCAAGACAAAGTCAGAAGTAACAGTGAAGTTTCTTGGAGTATTAATGGGCCCACTGAGGGCCATTAGCAAGCAAGCTTCCCAAGGGACTAGTTAGAGCAGATAATTGGAAGCCATGACTCCAGTCAGGCAAAGGCACTGGCATGGTGGCTGTGACACTACGAAAATCCTCCTTTGTCTTAAAAAGCAAACAGGACAAGACCTGATTCCCAGACCCTTGGCATGGAGATCCTGTCTCTCATGTTGGCTCAGGGCACTTCCTGTGGCAGTGAGTTGGAAATCTATGTGATGTTAAGTGAAAGACATGGGAAGGGAAGATCCCAGGCTCTGCATGTGTTGCAGAAATGCTGTCGAGTTCATAACCCACATGTGCCCTGTGTCTCATCACAGGATGTGGGATGTGAGAAGGGCCCCGCCTGAACAAGCAGTCAATCCCAACGTAACTCTTAATCTCTGATCTCTCAGTTCCAGTGCCCTCCTGTGCACACTCTCCCATAGTTTGATGCACTTGATCTTCTGCGGTGCCCAGAAGTGCACCCAATGCTCCAGGTGAGGCTGCAGCAGTGCAGAGCAGACAGGGACGACCCTTTCCCTCACCCAGATGGCAATAACTTACTTGATGCACTTTATGGGACCATTGGCCTTCCAGTCAGCTGTCATGACTCTTAACTTACTTAGATGCAATTGAAATGACAGCCCAGAGCATACTAAGGTGTCATCATTGAAAGAACGTAGGTGTTCCATAGCTTTGAAATGCCTTGGACTCCAGAGTATGCCAGAGATGGAGCAGAACAGAAGATTTGCCTCTTCTGTAGTGAGCTCATCCATTTAGTAAGCAGAATAACACTACATGCTACATGGGGACAGTTGCTCTACTCTGCTCTGCTCTGCTTTGCTCTGCTTGCAGGGGAATGGAGCGGGGGGTTGCTCTCATGTCAGTGCAGATAAACTCACTTTCTCTTTAACCCTTTTTCCTCTGTGAACTATTCCACTATTTGTACCCTCAGATACACTTCCACATTCCCTCAACAACACTTCCGTATGCCATTAACAATTATGCTTTCTTATACCATAAGAACAGTTTGTCAAACAATACAGTACTTCAGTTCCCATAAACACCGTTAATACCATATATCTTTCCATTAACAGTTAGTATTCTTCAGTGATAAACTCCTTGCCACAGAACCAGCACTGACTGGCCCTCCTCCCTCTCACACTTCCTCACAGGCAGAACATGGTATTACATAAATGGGTTGACACTCATTAAATAGGATAATAAAAAAGGCTTTTGAAATTACGTTAAGAATAATATGAAGACCAGTGAGACTGCGGGTCCCTGCTAAGTGAGGGAGGTGTTCTGGTAATGGGGGTTGTTGAGAAGGTGGAGATACTGAAGGCCTACTTTGCTTCTGTCTTCAGTGTAAAAGCTCTCCTTCAGGAATCCCAGACCCTGGAGCTTAGTGAGAGGGTATGGGGAATGGAGGACTTGCCTTTAGTCAAGGTAGAGTTGGCCCATGAGCGCCTAGGCCACAACAATATTCAGAAATCCATGTGTGCTGAGGGAGCTGGCAGAGATGACTGCAGAACCACTCTCTATCATCTTTGAGAGGTCTTGGAGAATGGGGGAGGTGCCTGAAGACTGGAGGATAGCCAGTGTCAATCCTATCTTCAAAAATGTGTATGAAGGAAGATCTGGGTAACTACAGGCCAGAGAGCCTCACCTCTGTCCCTGGAAAGGCGATGGAACAGCTTGTGCTGAATGCCATCTTCAGACAGTTGGAAGAAAAGGAGGTTATCAGGAGTTGTCAGCATGGGTTTACCAAGTGGAGGTCATGTGTGACCAACCTGGTAGCCTTCTATAACACTGTTGCTGGCTGGGTAGATGGGGAGAGAGCAGTAGATGTTGTCTACCATGATTTCAGCAAGGCTTTTGATACTGTCTCCCACAATATCCTTATCACAAAGATAAGGAAATGTGGGAAAGATGAGTGAACAGTGAGGTGGGTTGAGGACTGTCTGACTGACAGAGCACAGAGCGTGGTCGTTGTCAAAGCAGAGTCCATTTGGAGACCTGTAAGTAGCGGTGTTCCCCAGGTGTTGGTGCTGAGCCTGGTCTTGTTCAGCCTCTTCATAAGTGACCTTGACAAGGGGATAGTGGCCACCCTCAGCAAGTTTGCTGATGATTGGCTGATACGCCTGAAGGCTGTGCTGCCATTCAGCGAGACCTGGACAGGCTGGATAGATGTGCAGCAAGAAACCAGACGAGGTTCAATGAAAGCAAGTGTAGAGTGTTGCACTTAGGAAGGAATAATTGCACACACCAGGACAGTTTGGGGAATGAGCTGCTGGAGAGGAGCTCTGTAGAGAGGGACCTGGGTGTCGTGATGTCAGTGTGTGGAAATATGAGTAGGGGAACTGAACAGAAACTGGAGCATAGGAAGTTCTGCACAAATTTGTGCAAGAACTTCTTTATGGTGAGGGTGATGGAGCACTGGAACAGGCTACCCGAGGGGGTTGTGTTGTATCCTTCACTGGAGATATTCAAGACCCGCCTGGACGCCCACCTGTGTGCCTACCTGGTGTTCCCCAGGGGTCTGTGCTGGGGCCTGTCCTCTTCAATATTTTTATTGATGACCTGGATGAGGGCACTGAGTGCATCCTATGTAGGTTTGCTGATTTCACCAAACTGGCTGCAAGTGTGGACCTGTCTGTCATTAGCAAGGACCTACTGAAGGATCTGGACAGGCTGGAGAGCTGGGCTGAAGCCAATGGGATGAGGTTCACCAAGACCAAATGCCACGTCCTGAACTTTGGGCATGGACTGCCAAGGGTGGCATGGACTGCCAAGGGTGGGGGTGGAATCACCAACCCTGGAGGTGTTCCAGGAATCACTGGACGTTGTGTTGAGGGCCATGGTTTAGCGGGAGCTATTGGTGATAGGTGAATAGTTGGACTGGATGATCTTTTAGGTCATTTCCAACCTTGGTGTTTCTATGATTCTATGGTATCCTGTCCCTGTCTGTGTGCTCCTTTTTGCTTTAGCAAACACTCTCTGAGAGGCTTCACCACATGTCAGGAATTAGTCACTGACCACCTGAAATCTGTTGTTAAATTCAACAGATTTCAAAGCACAGTCATGATGCTGTTGACTTTCAGGAACTGTTGGCCATGATGATGCAGGGAAATCTCAGGGGAGAGAAGTGGGAAGGATAAAAATGACATCCTCTACTGCTCAGCTGGGTTGGGCTCCTAAAACACAGGGAGCTCATAAAAGTGGGCAGAGATGTAGAGAGACAGCTGTGCCCAGGAGCAGCTCTTGTGCACAGCACAGCCTGCAGGTGACAGAAAGATAGGAGAGAAATTGGAGTGAGCTTTCAAGATATGTACTGTGTGAGCGGGCTGTGAGCTCTATGAAGGAGCATCGCTCACAGACCACAACACGGTAAGTCTCATGCAGTAGGCAATGCAGCTGCTTTTAATAGAGGGTTAACAAAATATGCGACATTCCATAGCAGATTAGCTGCAGGTAATGCATGTTTCTTTACTGTGGAAAAAGCCTTCTGGTCCAGCTGAGGGCTTCTGTGCTGCAGCATAAGAGCTACGGGGTGCGTGTGTGTGGGGGAGCTGCATGTCCAAGCACGGCTGCAGGCTGTGCAGGTGAGGCTGCAGGCAGGTGCCCAGGGCTGTCCTGCAGAGCAGGGTCCCTGCTGTGCCCCAGGGGCTGTGTGCCGGGTATGGGACTCTGCCGCCTGCCAGGCTCAGCACTCAGCCTGCCCGGGGAGCTGCCCAGGGCGCTGCGGGGAGACATGTGGTGTGGGGGGAAGGAGCCCCCCGGCAGTGCTTGTGCTGCCACAGCTGCTGCCTGGGGCAGGGGATCACAGCTCCACTGCACAACTGAATGTTTGTGATGGTGTTTTATTTGAGGATAGCCAAGGCAGGGGGTTTCCTTTTCCTGTTCTGAGAGAATCTTAATTTTCAGTAGACATGGATAATTCACTTCATCTGCAAACAGGCAGGTTTTTAGGATTCTCACTGAATGGCACAGAGGCTGTTTTTGGGGCTCTAAGAGCAGTTGGGTTAAAGATATGAGACATGAAGCACATGAAAATATCCAGGGAGGAAGGATAAGAAAAGAAGAGGAAGGTTAGAGCTCCATATGCTGCTTCTGCTTAAGGAATCCTGAAATACATGAAATTATAGGCAAGTAATGGTGCTAAATGTACACTGTTGTAGGAGAATGAAAACATTTCATATTATAGCAAGAGGAATGCCTCAGAGAGTGGTCTGGACTTGTCATTATCTTCTGCACTCTGAACAGGACTCTAAGCCCAACAACAGCAGATGCCCAACAGCAGCTCCATCAGCGAGTGCCTCCTGCTGCCGTTGGCAGACACGCGGCAGCTGCAGCTCCTGCACTTCTGGCTCTTGCTGGGCATCTACCTGGCTGCCCTCCTGGGCAACGGCCTCATCAGCACAGCCATAGCCTGCGACCGCCGCCTGCACACCCCCATGTACTTCTTCCTCCTCAACCTGGCCCTCCTCGACCTGGGCTGCATCTCCACCACTCTCCCCAAAGCCATGGCCAACGCCCTCTGGGACACCAGGGCCATCTCCTACGCAGGATGTGCTGCACAGCTCTTTTTCTATGCCTTCTTCTTCTCAGCAGAGTATTTCCTTCTCACCATCATGTCCTATGACCGCTACGTTGCCATCTGCAAGCCCCTGCACTACGGGACCTTGATGGACAGCAGAGCTTGTGCCACCATGGCAGCAGCTGCCTGGGGCACTGGGGTTCTCTGTTCCCTGCTGCACACTGCCAGTACGTTTTCACTGCCTCTCTGCCAAGGCAATGTTGTCAACCAGTTTTTCTGTGAAATCCCCCAGATCCTCAAGCTCACCTGCCCAGAATCAAATCTCAGGGAAAATGTGTTTCTCAATTTTAATATCAGTTTAGTATTTGGCTGCTTTGTTTTCATAGTGGTGTCGTATGTGCAGATCTTCATGGCCGTGCTGAGGATACCCTCTGAGCAGGGACGGCACAAAGCCTTTTCCACATGCCTTCCTCACCTGGCTGTTGTCTCCCTATTTCTCAGCACTGGCGCTTTTGCCTGTCTGAAGCCCCTCTCCATTTCCTCCCCACTCCTGGATCTGGCAGTGGCACTTCTGTACGCAGTGGTTCCTCCAACACTGAACCCTGTTATCTACAGCATGAGGAACAGGGAGATCAAGCACGCTCTCAGGAAGGTGTTGCAATTATCACTATTCCAACTTCCATAAAATGCACAGCTTCCTCATAGGATTCCCAGTGATGGTTGTTTATGTTCTATGCATATTTGGTTGTTTGATTATGTGAGATATAGCAACGGGGAAAAAAAAAAAGAAAAAAATAAGAATATTGTACTCATAAATAAAAATGTATTACACTTCTTTCCTACCTAATTTCCATTTTTTCACTCCAAGATCTCATGTAAACATGTGACCGGATTCCCTGAATATGTTTGAAGATACCTAAAATGTTTTCAAAAAAGACATTTGCTTAGGATTTCTTTCTTCATACTTTGTCTGGATTTGGGGAGGTACAGCCACAGACAGCAGCTCAACGTGCGCTTTTCATTTCTGATCTCTTTACACCACCACAGTGCTCTCGAGCCCTCTCATTTGTGCAGTCCTGTAGGTCTTGTGTGTCTCACGACTGTCCTGTTGCCTCTACAGCAGAAATCGAGGGCTGCAGTCAGTAGCCGGCAATATGAACAGGTCTGTCAGAGCTGGTCTCCTTGCTGGCACTGCTATAACAAGAGGGCCCCTTTAGAGCAGGGCCAGAGAACTGGAGGCCTCTTCCAAAGCTGGTGTAAGGAATATAACTCAGGAGCTGCTCCCTGAGAAATCCTCAAGATATTCTGGTGCTCTTCAGTGCGTGACCGGATAAACTGAATAGTCCCAAGGAGATCAGTAAGAGACTTGGGGCAGTGCTGTGGTTTACGTTTTATGGGTTGAGATAAAGAGAAAAAGATAATAATTATGACAAATGTATTTATACATATATAATATATTTAGTGTATTTTCACACATATACAACATATGCAGTTGCAAACGTATATGAACTAATCCCTATGTTTATCTGTTTGCAAGTCCAGGACTAGTTGCAGGGGTTTTAACAGCCATAGGGTTCACTGTAGGAGCTGTACTGACTTTCAGGCTGTTGCTCGAGTTGAAGCGACCCCAGAGTTCATTGCCAGAGCTGGAACCACCACAGGACATGTGACGAAGTTGGAGCAGCCACTGGGCTCATTGGAGGGGTTGGAGTGACCACAGGGCTGAACCTCCTGGCACAGTGCACCTCCCTTGGGAGGAATTTGTTTCATTTTCTTATAGCAATACATGGAACAGCTACAGGACCTGTAGCAGGAGTGACTGCAGAGCTCATTATGAGGGGTGGAGTGACAGCGGGATCTGTCCAGAGTGTGGAGTAAGTGCAGAACGTGTAGCAAAACCTTGGAGCTGCTGCAGGGTCTGTGCCAAGAGTTGCAGAGGCTGCAGCACTGTCAGCAGATCCAGCTCTCTTCCCCTTGAGGATGCTGACGACACACTTATGGGGCTGGGGATGCAGTTATGGGGCTTGGGACTCAGATATGGGACTGTGTTCCCACTTATGGTTCTGGGGATGCAGTTATGGGATTGGGGATGCAGGTATGGGGCTGGGGGTGCACTTATGGGGCTGGAGATGAACCTATGGGGCTGGGGAACCACTTATGGGTCACACTTACGGGGCTGGGTACATGTATGTCAACCAGGGACCCCCATAGTGTTCCCATTGGGGTCACAATTATGGGGCTTGAGATGCAGTTATGAAGACTGGGATCTCACTTGTGGGGCTGGGGATGCACTTATGGGGCTGGGGAGGCACTTATGGGTCACACTTTTGGGGCTGGGTTCACACTTATGGGGCTGGGGTCCTCACTGGTCCCTATGGGGTTACACTTATTGGTCACACTTATGGGGCTGAGGATGCACTTATGGGGCTGGGGACACACTTATGGGGCTGGGGACTCAGTTATGAGGCTGGAGATGCAGTTACGGGTCACACTTAAGGGGCTGGGAATGCAGATATGGGTCACACTTATGGGGCTGAAGACGCAGTTATGGGTCTGGGGTCCCACTTATGGGTCTGAGGACCCACTTATGGGGCTGGAGCCTCACTTATTGGGTCACATTTATGGGGCCGGGGTCACACTTATGGGGCTGGGGACTCAGATATGGGGCTAGGGATGCAGTTATAGGTCACACTTATGGGGCTGGAGACCCACTTATTGGGCTGGGGAGGCACTTATGGGGCTGTGTTCCCACTTATGGGGCTGGGGACTCAGTGATGGGTAACACTTATGGGGCTGGGGAGGCACTTAGGAACACAGTTATGGGGTTGGGGTCACACTTATGGGGCTGGAGCCTCACTTATGGGTCACACTTATGGGGCTGGGGAGGCACTTATGGGGCTGTGTTCCCACTTATGGGGCTGGGGATGTAGTTATGGGGTCACACTTATGGGGCTGGGGAACCACTTATGGGGCTGGGGTCCCCATTTGGCCCTTATGGGGCTGGGGACTCACTTATGGGGCTGGGGACTCAGTTATGGGGATGGGGATGTAGTTATGGATCACACTTATGGGGCTGGAGCCTCACTTATGGGTCACACTTATGGGGTTTGCGAGGCACTTATGTGGCTGTGTTCCCACTTATGGGGCTGGGGACCCACTTATGGGGCTGGAGCCTCACTTATGGGTCACACTTATGGGGCCGGATCACACTTATGGGGCTGGGGAGGCACTTATGGGGCTGTGTTCCCACTTATGGGGCTGGGGACTCAGTTATGGGTAACACTTATGGGGCTGGGGACCCACTTATGGGCCTGGGGATGCACTTATGGGTCACACTTATGGGGCTGGGAACATCTCTAAGTCTATAGTTATGGGGCTGGGGACACAGTTATCAGGCTGTAGATTCAGTTATGGGGTTTTGGGTCACACTTATGCGACTAGGGATGGACTTATGGGGCTGGAGTCTCCATTGGCTTCTATGAGGTCACACTGATGGGGTTGGGGACGCACTTATGGGGCTGGGGAGGCACTTATGGGTCACACTTATGGGTCTGTGTTCCCAGTTATGGGGCTGGGGTCCCCATTGGCCCCTATGGGGTCACACTTATGGGTCTGGAGCCTCACGTATGGGTCTGGAGCCTCACTTATGGGGCTGGAGTCCCTCTTATGGGGCTGGATTCACACTTAGGAACTCAGTTATGGGGTTTTGGGTCCCACTTATGGGTCTGGACACCCACTTATGGGGCTGGGGACATCTCCGGGTCTATAGTTATGGTGTTTTGGGTCATACTTATGGGTCTGTGTTCCCACTTATGGGGCTGGGGTCCCCATTGGCCCCTATGGGGTCAATCCTATGCGTCTGGAGACCCACTTATAGGGCTGGGGTCCCCACTGGCCTTTATGGGGTCACACTTACGGGGCTGGGGATGAAGTTATGGGGCTGGAGCCACACTTATGGGTCACATTTATGAGGCTGGGGACATCTCAAAGTTTCATAGGGTCTCGGTTAGGGGGCTTTGGGTGACACTTATGGGGCTAGGGTCCCCATTGGCCCCTATGGGGTCACACTTATGGGTTTGGAGCCTCTCTTATGGGTCACACTTATGGGGCTGCGGAGGCACTTATGGGGTTTGGGGTATCACTTATGGGGCTGGAATCGTACTTATGGTGTTTGGGGTCACACTTATGGGTCTGTGTTCCCACTTATGGGGCTGGGGTCCCCATTGGCCCCTATGGGGTCACACTTATGGGTCGCACTCACCTTGTTTCCTGACAGCCTTCCTGTTGTCATTGGGGTGAATGAGGCCCCATATAAATGGGGTCTGTGGTCACACTTATGGGTCTGTGTTCACACTTATGGGTCTAGGGACCCACTTATGGGTCTGGAGCCTCACTTATGGGTCTGGAGACCTCTCCAAATCTATAATTATGGGGTTGGGGCCACACTTATGGGTCTGTGTTCACACTTATGGGGCTGGAGACCCACTTTGGGGCTGGGGACATCTCCAAGTCTATAGTTATGGGGCTGTGGCCACACTTATGGGTCTGAGGACCCACTTATGGGGCTGGAGCCTCACTTACGGGTCACACTTATGGGTCTGAGGCCCACATTGGCCCCTATGGTGTCACACTTATGAGTCGCACTTACCTTGTTGCTTGCCGGCCTTCCTGTTGTCATTGGGATGAATGAGGTCCCATATAAATGCCTTGATGGACTCATCACCCGATAATGGAGCAGGCAATAGAGCAGGATGGCCCTAGAGATGGTGACTTGCGGAATCAAACCCCATAACCACCAAGTAGTTATAAAGCAGGTATGTTTAATGAGAGATGCACACACACCCTGGTGCAAGGGGGGTAGCTCCACCTCACTTGCACACTGTCAGGAGAAAGCGTGCAACAGATACAGGCTGAACTAATACATCATCAGTAGTTGGCAGGAATTGGGATACATATTCATTACATTCCTCAGACCCCATTAGCATGCAGTCCCTCCCCCCTTGTGCATGTGTAGTGAGTTGTGGGGGTGGTGGTGGGATGAATGATGGCTCATCATCTTCCTCGTCGTAAACTTTCGACCCTTCAGGAGGGGCACCCCCCAACCTGGTTCCAGTTGCTCTGTGGACATCTAATCACCACGCTGTTCTCGGGCTGTTCCACCCTGATCTTCATGGCCATCATCCCTTTGTTTTCTCAAGCTTAGCATCTGCTATTCCCCCTCTCTCTAACCCCCTTAACATAAACTATCTATCTGTAACTACCCTTTGCATTAGTGAGGCCCCCTTTCCCTTTCTGTAGCAAAGTGTTCTCTTTTCATCTACTATGGGGTCCCTTTTCACTATTCACTGACACTTCATGATGGATGGGCAAGGAAGATGAGGAAAGGCTGCTGCCCTTTGTGAGAGTGCACTGAGCTCTGCCTGGGGATGGCAGAGGAGCCAGCTGAGAACTGATGGAAAAGGCACAAAGAGGAGAGCGGCAGATTCTGTTCCTTGCTTCCTGATCAGGAAGAACAAGAGGAGGAGGACAGGCAGGAATCTGAGTTACAGCTCAGATGGAATTGTCTTCAGACTGCCTGCTATGGTGCAGTGTTTTGGTTCTAAGAGAAAACCACTGATAACACTCTGATGTTTACAGCTGCTGCTAAGCAGTGTTGTACGGAGCCAAGGCCATGGTCAGTGGAGGGCACATGGAGCTGGGAGGGAACAGAGTGAGGACAGCTGACTGAAAGTGGCCAAAGGGACGTTCTCTATCAGCTGACAGCAAGCAGAATTTGTATTGAAAGGGGTGGGAGTTCATCTCAGTCTCTTCACTGCCCAGAGCCCAGCTGAGCATCAGTCTGGTGGTGCTGAGCAAGTGCTTGTGCATCAGTTGTTACATACAATTCCATATCAATGGACATATAGTGATAACTATTACTCCTCTCCTTTATCTCTCTTAGTAAATTGCTTTGTTACAACCCACACGATGTACTTTTTTTTCCCAGTTCTGTTCCCCATCCCACTGGGAATGGGGCAGTGCACAAAGCACTGTGTGCTGCTGAGCCACACGTTGGGTTCAACAACCACCGTCATTTTGGTGCCTGATGTGAGGCTCAAAGGGTTGAGATAACAGCACATCTGTCCAGAGCGAGTAAACACAGGGCTTTGTGGGAGTTGGGAACTACTGGCCATGATGCTGATAGTTTCCCTATGTGTGGAGCTTGCTGAGTTTATATACTTATTATATATTTATAAATACATTTCTCATAATTATTATCCTTTTCTTTTTCTCTTTGTCTCAACCCATAAACTTTAAACCACAGCACTGCCCTGAGACGCTTACGGGTCTCCTTGGGACTATTCAATTTGATCTGGTCACACACTGAAGAGCACCAGAAGATCTTGAGGTTTTCTCAGGGAGTAGCTCCTGAGGTAGATTCCTTACACCAGCTTTGGAAGAGGCCTCCTTCCAGTTCTCTGGTCCTGCTCTGAAGGGGCCCTCTTGTTATGGCAGTGCCAGCAAGGAGACCAGCTCTGACAGACCTGTTCATATTGCCGGCTACTGACTGCAGCACTGGATTGCTGCTGTAGAGGCAACAGGACTGTCGTGAGACACACAAGACCTTCAGGACTGCACAAATGAGAGGACTCGAGAGCACTGTGGTGGTGTAAAGAGATCAGAAATGAAAAGAGCACGTTGAGCTGCTGTCTGTGGCTGTACCTCCCCAAATCCAGACAAAGTAGGAAAAAAAAAAGCTAAGTAAAAGTCTATTTTGAAACCTTTTAAGGAAACTTTTAACGTATTTGGGGAATCTGGATACATGTAGAGGTTTGCCCTTTCCAGACGCTGGAAGGACCCAAACTGTTTTCCCCAACACACTCTTTATGTGTACTACAGGAACCTTATCTCCCTCCACGGTACGTAGGGAGCTGGATTGGTTAGGACCATTACGATTACTATATCCTCGAGTGTTGACCAACCAGGTAGCTTCTGCTAAATGGTTCTCCCAATTTTTATACGTTCCACCACCCATTGCTTTCAACATAGTTTTCAACAACCTATTGAATCGTTCAATCTTACCAGAAGCCGGTGCATGATAGGGAATATGGTAAATCCACTCAATGCCATGATTTTTGGCCCAAGTGGTTACAAGAGAATTTTTGAAATGAGTCCCATTATCTGATTCAATTCTTTCTGGAGTGCCATGCCGCCACAGGATTTGCTTTTCCAACCCTAATATGGTGCTTCGGGCGGTAGCATGGGGTACTGCGTATGTTTCGAGCCACCCAGTGGTTGCTTCCACCATGGTGAGTACATAACGCTTACCATTGCGAGATTGTGGCAAGGTGATTTAATCAACCTGCCATGCTTCTCCGTATTTATACTTTTGCCATCGCCCTTCCCCCCAAAAAGGTTTCATCCTCTTGGCTTGTTTAATTATGGCGCATGTTTCACAGTCATGAATAACTTGAGCAATAGCGTCCATAGTTAAGTCCACCCCTCGGTCTCTGGTCCACTTGTATGTCGCATCCCTTCCTTGATGACCTGAATTCTCATGGGCCCACCGAGCTAGGAATAATTCACCCTTGTTCTGCCAGTCCAAGTCTATTTGAGCCACCTCAATTTTGGCAGCTCGATCAACCTGATGGTTATTTTTATGTTCTTCAGTAGCCTTACTTTTTGGCACATGAGCATCTACATGGCGCACCTTTACAACAATGTTCCTTATTCGGGCAGCAATGTCTTTCCACAGTTCAGCAGTCCAAACAGGTTTACCCTTTCATTGCCAATTATCATCTTCCCACTGTTGCAACCACCCCCATAAGGCATTTGCCACCATCCATGAATCAGTATAAAGATGAAGCATTGGCCACCTCTCCCGTTCAGCCACATCTAAAGCCAGCTGAACAGCCTTTACCTCTGCGAATTGACTTGATTCTCCTTTACCTTCAGTGGCCTCTGCAACTTGTCGTGTGGGGCTCCATACAGCAGCTTTCCATCTGCGATGCTTCCCTACAATACGACATGATCCGTCTGTGAATAGGGCAAATTTCTTTTCGTTTTCTGGTAGCTCATTGTATGGTGGTGCCTCTTTAGCACGTGATACCTCTTCTGTAGGTGGTTTTTTCAATTTTTTTACTCTCAGGCCAGTCCATGATCACTTCTAGAATTCCAGGACGGCTGAGTTTTCCCATTCGAGCTCGTTGAGTAATTAATGAAATCCACTTACTCCAAGTGGCATCAGTAGCATGATGGGTGGAGGGAACCTGTCCTTTAAACATCCAGTTTATTACTGGCAAGCGAGGTGCTAGAAGAAGCTGAACCTCTGTCCCAACTACTTCAGAAGCAGCCCGAACCCCCTCATACACGGCTAAGATCTCCTTCTCAGTCGGAGTGTAGCGCTCCTCAGACCCTTTATATGCTCGACTCCAAAATCCTAGGGGTCGGCCTCAGGTCTCTCCTGAGGCTCTTTGCCACAAACTCCAAGTGGGACCTTTCTCTCCAGCAGCAGTGTAGAGGATGTTCTTCACATCCTGTCCCGTCCGTACTGGCCCCAAGGCCACGGCACGGGCTATTTCTTGTTTTATCTGCTCAAAAGCCTGCTGCTTCTCAGGACCCCATGAGAAATTATTCTTCTTCCGTGTTACCTGATAGAGGGGGCTCACTATGTGGCTGTAGTTTGGGACATGCATTCTCCAAAAGCCCACTACTCCCAGAAAAGATTGGGTCTCTGTTTTATTTGTGGGCGGAGACATAGCAGTGATTTTGTCAATCACATCTGCTGGGATGTGACGACGTCCATCTTGCCATTTTATGCCTAAGAACTGGATTTCCTGGGCAGGCCCCTTCACCTTGCTGCACTTAATGGCAAAACCAGCTTGCAAAAGAATTTGGATTATCTGTTTCCCTTTCTTGGAAACCTCTGCTGCTGTATGGCCCCACACTACAATGTCATCAATATACTGCAAGTGTTCAGGAGCATTACCCTGTTCCAAAACAGCCTGGATCAATCCATGGCAAATTGTTGGGCTGTGCTTCCACCCCTGAGGTAAACGGTCCCAAGTATACTGAATACCTCTCCAGGTAAAAGCAAACTGTGGCCTACATTTTGCAGCCAATGGGATGGAAAAGAAGGCATTAGCAATGTCAATGGTGGCATACCACCTAGCTTCTTTTGACTCCAGTTCATACTGGAGTTCTAGCATGTCTGGTACAGCAGCACTTAATTGAGGTGTAACTTCATTCAGGCCACGGTAATCTACTGTCAGCCTCCATTCCCCACTGGTTTTACGCACTGGCCATATGGGGCAGTTAAAAGGCGAGTGCGTTTTGCTAATCACTCCTTGATTTTCTAATTGGCGAATTAGCTTGTGAATGGGGAGCAATGAGCCCCTATTGGTGCGTTACTGCCGTCTGTGAACCACTTTGGTGGCAATTGGTACCTCTTGGTCTTTTACCTGGAGCAACCCCACAGCAGAAGGGTCATCTGACAGACCAGGTAAAGTTGACAGCTGCTTAACACCATTTGTGTTTACAGCAGCTATCCCAAAGGCCCATCGATACCCCTTGGGATCCTTGAAATATCCCATCCTAAGGTAATCGATTCCCAGTATACATGGAGCCTCTGGACCAGTCACAATAGGGTGCCTTTGCCAGTTTTTACCAGTGAGGCTTATTTCGGCCTCCAACATAGTCAATTCTTGGGAACCCCCAGTCACTCCATGGATATATATTGGTTGTGTCCCTTGGTGACTTGAGGGCATTAGGGTGCATTGTGCACCAGTGTCCACCAAGGCTTTATATTTCTGTGGTTGAGATGTGCCAGGCCACTTAATCCACACAGTCCAGTATACTCTGTTGTCCCTTTCACCCCCCTGGCTGGGGGCAGGGCCCCTCTATTGTTTACCTCGTTGACTTGCAGCAACTGGAACTCTCCCCTTCTTGGAAGAGTTCACCTTGGTAGTTGTTTCACCTTGTAATTCTTTCACTCGTGCCTGAAGTGCAGAAGTGGATGAATTACACCACTTCTTCATGTCCTCCCCATGACTACAGAGGAAAAGCAACAAGGCAAGACGTGTAGTCTCATCGTTGATTCGAGGTGACTTATCATTGTCATTTGCTTGAATACGAGGACGTCTCTTTTTAATGGTTGAGATTTTCGATGATACAGGTCGAGAGGAACTCATGTTGTTTAGCTTCCTCAATAGGCGATTGTGGAAATCCTGGTTTCCATCATCTTGTACCACCGTGAATTCATCTACATCAGGCACATTAGCCAATTTGTCAATAATATCATTTTGTGTTCCCTCCACTTCATTTAACCTTTCCACAATTTTGACAATGGGTGAAGTATACAGATTAACTTCTGTGGCGCTTATAAATAATTCAAGTTCCTGAAGTCTGCCAATTAGTTCATTCACAAAGGGTTTCCTGTCCCCTTTGCCATATACTAATGCAAGTGCACTGGCATGCTTTTCTGGAGCTGCTTTTGTAAAGTCACGCCACATTTGTCGTGGAACGCGGACTGCTTCAGGATCATGTAATTGGTCTGGATCATTACGATTGAACTCGCGGCTGTATAGCATTTCCACCAGAGCATTTTCTCTCAAAAATTGGATACCTTTCTCAATATCAGTCCATTTCTTTCTCTCAGGCTCCAAGTCCCGTTTAAAGGGGAATCTATCTCTTACCGCTATCAACATCCGCTTCCAGAGGGTGTAGGACCGATTTTGGCATGTGCCAATACCTCTGTCCGCACATGAGTCCCTGGAAATGCTACCCAGTTGGCGAGCTTCACTGCCATCGAGCCATGCACTGTTGGCACCATTGTCCCAGCAGCGAAGTAACCAAGTGACCATATTTTCTTTTGGCTGACGTGTGTAATCCTTTCTTAGATCTCGAATTTCACTCAGTTTAAAAGATCGATCAATAATGGTCGTAATACTTTGCTCACCTTTTGCTCTATCAAGAGTCCCAGGTGTTGATGGTGGCAACTGTGTTGATGAGGCTGCCCCATCTAGAAGTTTGGACTTGAGAAATTCTCATAAAGAAAAACTAGCTTTTGGCTCCTCTTCTGACTCTGACCCTGACCCTGATGCTTGTGTTATTTCCTCCAGGTAACCCTCCTTCTTTTTCCTCTCTCCTGACTTTCTCTGCTCCTCTAACTTCTTCTGCTCCTCTAACATCTTCTGCTCCTCTATCATCTTCTTATACCCCTCTAACATCCTCTGCTCCTCCAACTTCTTCTGGTCTTCTGACTCCCCCTGCTCTCCCGAGTCCCCTGAGTCTCCTGAGTCCTGCTCTCCTAACTCCCTCCGCTCTTCTAACTCCTTCTCCATTTTCTCTAACTGAGTTGAAACTTGTTTTGTCTTTCGCCCTCTTACAGGGGCAACCAACATTGTACCTGGTGTCCCCGATGGTTGGTCCAATTGGACTACATGTGCCCCCGGTGGCTGGTCCAATTGGACTACATGTGCCCCTGGTAGTTGGTTAAATACATTCAACTCACCCTGGAGGGCACATAGCTGGTCTCGGAGAGCGTTCCGTTCAAACTGGACAGCACCAAGCTCAGTCTGGAGGCTGTTGTAGTTGGACTGGAGAGTGTTGTACCCGAACCGGAGGACGTTATGCTCGGCCTGGAGGGCAGTGTGCTCAGTCTGGAGAGTGTTGAGCTCAGTCCGAAGGGCATTGTGCTCGGTCTGAAGAGCGTTATGCTCGGACTGGAGGGCATTATGCTCAGACTGGAGAGTGTTGTGCTCGGTCTGGAGGGTGTCACAATTGGGTTGAAGGGCATCGTGCTTAGGCTGGAGGGTGCTGCGCTCAGACTGGATGGCATCATACTTGGACTGGAGAGTATTGTACCCGGACCGGAGAGCATTGTGCTCAGTCTGGAGAGTATTGTGTTCGGTCCGGAGGGCATTGTGCTCAGTCTGAAGAGTGTTATGCTCGGTCTGGAGGGCGTTATGCACAGACTGAAGAGTGTTGTGCTCGGACTGGAGGGTGTCGCAGTTGGGTTGGAAGGCATCGTGCTTGGCCTGGAGGATGCCGCACTCAGACTGGACGGCGTCATACTTGGACTGGAGAGTGTTGTGCTCGGTCTGGAGGGCATTGTGCTCAGTCTGGAGGGCATCGCGCTCAGTCTGGAGAGTGTTGTACTCGGACCGGAGGGCGCTGTGCTCGGACTGGAGAGTGTCGTGCTCGGACCGGAGGGCGCCGTGCTCAGACTGGAGAGTGTCGTGCTCGGACCGGAGGGCGCTGTGCTCGGACTGGAGAGTGTTGAGTTGGGATTGCAGGGAGCTTTTCTCATCCCAAAGTTTTTCTGCATCAGCTCTAAGATTCTCTTTCTCGTACCAGATTGAGTCTCGTTGGTACAGGAGATCTTTTCTCTCAGCTTCAAAAGCTTTTTCTCTCTCTACCTTCTCATCCCAAAGTTTTTCTGCGTCAGCTCTAAGACTCTCTTTCTCGTACCAGATTGAGTCTCGTTGGTACAGGAGATCTTTTCTCTCAGCTTCAAAAGCTTTTTCTCTCTCTACCTTCTCAGTCCAAAGTTTTTCTGCCTCAGCTCTAAGACTCTCCTTCTCGGCCCTGAGACTCTCTCTCTCAGCTTCAAAAACTTCCCTCTCAGGAATGGTATTGAATAAGGCCCGATAAGCATTAGCTAGGCCCAAAATCATTTGTGCCTCCTGAGATCTGCCTGAGCCACAACATTCCTGCCTCAAATATGCAATCAAACTCTCAGGATTCTTCAAGTGTTCAGGAGTGAAGCTCCATAACACTGAAGATGTCTGTCCTTTGAGAATCTCTTCAAAGCCTCTCCACACTCCCTGCCACTCAGTATTCTCTGGTTCTAGGGAAGACTTCCTCTGGATGTTATAAATCCAGATACTGAGTGAGATTATTACAATAATCAACAGTAAGATCAGGGAGATTAAGAGTGTGGCCCACTGATCATTCAAAAACTGCATAAAGGATTCATAGAAAGAAAAAGGAGCATGCTTAAAAATCACCATTTCTGTATAATTAGTTGCATTAGTTGCTCTCTCTGGAGCTGTATGCAGATACGAAGTGAGCATTGCTAACCATGCTTTCAATCCATTATACAATTGTATAGCTCCATAAGAAAAAGTGGCTAGCTTAAACATGACCCAATATGTTCGGAGCGTCTCAAAAAAGGAACCAATGGCACACAGTCCCTGGTAAAACAAATTTAGTAGAGAAAACATTTTTTTTTTTTTCCTTTTTTCCTCAATAGAGAGAAAAAAGTAAAAGAAAACAAAGCTCAACAATGTTTATATAATATACCGGAGAATTGGCAGTCCGCCTGGACTTTCAAGGTCAAGCTCGCAGGTGCAGAATCGCAAACCTAAGATAGCTCCATAACAGGGAAAAAAACTCGTAGCTCTGTTAAAAGCTAAAAGAGCAACAGAAGAAAATGCAGAAAAACAGCAACTCAATTTGCAAACATTCTCCACCAAAATCTGTCACGGTTTGAACGAAAAATCCACCTGCGTCCGTGACAGGGGCCGTGGGCCCCGGAGGGGCCATAGGCCGAAAGGAAAAAGTTAATTAGGAAAAGAAAACAGCGGCAACGATCTAAGGAGGCACACGTATTTTCTAAATACTATATCGAAATACCGGATAACACAATATAATACAATATAATTGAAAATTGAAAATTGAGCTAATGAATCAAGCAAAATAGGAGAGAGAATGAGTCCCGTAACCGAGAGGCCTACTGTGAATCTAGGCGAACGGCTGAAGGCTCCCACACACTCCCCTGAACGCCAGAACTCGAAAGACGTCAGTCTGTTCTGCGACCGAGTTAATATAGAGTCCAGGTCCCGTGACCTATCGTGTTGTTCCCTGGGAGATGTAGTCTTCTTCAGTAAGTTGCAGATTCAGTAAAATTATTCATGCTTTATATGATGTTATGATGTGGAATACTGATAGCAAAAATTACAAAATTATTAAACCATGACACCCTCTCTCTGCTCCCCCTTAACATAAACTATCTATCTGTAACTACCCTTTGCCTTAGTGAGGCCCCCTTTCCCTTTCTGTAGCAAAGTGTTCTCTTTTCATCTACTATGGGGGCCCTTTTCACTATTCACTGACACTTCATGATGGATGGGCAAGGAAGATGAGGAAAGGCTGCTGCCCTTTGTGAGAGTGCACTGAGCTCTGCCTGGGGATGGCAGAGGAGCCAGCTGAGAACTGATGGAAAAGGCACAAAGAGGAGAGCGGCAGATTCTGTTCCTTGCTTCCTGATCAGGAAGAACAAGAGGAGGAGGACAGGCAGGAATCTGAGTTACAGCTCAGATGGAATTGTCTTCAGACTGCCTGCTATGGTGCAGTGTTTTGGTTCTAGGAGAAAACCATTGATAACACTCTGGTGTTTACACCTGCTGCTAAGCAGTATTGTACGGAGCCAAGGCCATGGTCAGTGGAGGGCACATGGAGCTGGGAGGGAACAGAGTGAGGACAGCTGACTGAAAGTGGCCAAAGGGACGTTCTCTATCAGCTGACAGCAAGCAGAAATTGTATTGAAAGGGGTGGGAGCTCATCTCAGTCTCTTCACTGCCCAGAGCCCAGCTGTGCTTCAGTCTGGTGGTGCTGAGCAAGAGCTTGTGCATCAGTTGTTACATACGATTCCATATCAATGGATATATAGTGATAACTATTACTCCTCTCCTTTTATCTCTCTTAGTAAATTGCTTTGTTACAACCCACACGATGTACTTTTTTTTCCCAGTTCTGTTCCCCATCCCACTGGGAATGGGGCAGTGTACAAAGCACTGTGTGCTGCTGAGCCACATGTTGGGTTCAACAACCACCGTCATTTTGGTGCCTGATGTGAGGCTCAAAGGGTTGAGATAACAGCACATCTGTCCAGAGCGAGTTAACACAGGGCTTTGTGGGAGTTGGGAACTGCTGGCCATGATGCTGATAGTTTCCCTATTTGTGGAGCTTGCTGAGTCCTCTCATGAAGCTGCATTGCACAGCTCCTTGCTTGCTGCTTGTTTTCCCTGATACATTATTTGGCAACTCAGGATGCTGGATTAGGGTATTTATTTTGCTATGCTGTTTGACACTGGTTTGTATCATGATAAAATTAGCAGCTGACAAATGAAATTTTGTGCACAGTCAGCTCTGTGGTCATCTTTGGGTTTTGGAAGTAATACTGTTGGTATGATTAGGAATTACACATTTGACATTGACTTCTCTGGGAGCCCAGGGCTATTCAAGGTGTGACTGGACATTGCATTGAGGGACATGGTTTAGTGGGTGCTATTGGTAATAGGTGAACGGTTGGACTGGATGATCTTTTAGGCCTTTTCTAACCTTCGTGATTCTATGATTCTAGGATTGAGGTTAAACATTATTCAGGAATATCAGTGAGAGATCTGCCCCAAGGTGAGAAGGCTCTGCATGGCAGGGGGTGTGGGACGGTCTGGGCAGCTGCCTGGAGAGGTGGGCACCACCAGGGCTTTGGAACTTCATCTCCGAGCAACTGCAGGATCCTGAGAAACTGGTAGAATATTGGGGACAGGTCTGCTGTGGTTCTGGTAATTCCCCAAAAAACACACATGACTGCAGTGTGCCAGATTCAGTGACCTGGAAATGCTGACAGTGCTGTGACCTCTGCAACTCCTGGCACAGAACCTGCAGCAGTTTGAAGTTTTTGCCACGTGTCCTGCAGTTGTTCCAAGCTGTAGGACAGATCCCGCTGTCACTCCACCCCTCATAATGAACTCTGCAGTCACTCCTGCTACGGGTCCTGTAGCTGTTCCAGGTATGGTAATAAGAAAATCCTACAAATTCCTCCCAAGGGAGGTGCACTGTGCCAGGAGGTTCAGCCCTGTGGTCACTCCAACCCCTCCAATGAGCCCATTGCCTGCTTCAGCTTAGTCACATGTCCTGTGGTGATTCCAGCTCTGTCAATGAGCTCTGAGGTCACTTCGACTCCTGCAACAGTCAGACAGCCACTTCAGCTCCTACAGTGAACCTCCTGGCTGTTAAAACCCCTGCAACTAGTCCTGGACTAGTATCTGCAAACAGATATGCATATGTATTTAGTATCTGTGCATATATGTTTGCAACAGAATATGTTGTATATGTGTGAAAATATACTAATTATATATTTATAAATACATTTCTCATAATTATTATCCTTTTCTTTTTTTCTTTGTCTCAACCCATAAACTTTAAACCACAGTACTGCCCTGAGACGCTTACAGGTCTCCTTGGGACTATTCAATTTGATCTGGTCACACACTGAAGAGCACCAGAAGATCTTGAGGATTTCTCAGGGAGCAGCTCCTGAGGTAGATTCCTTACACCAGCTTTGGAAGAGGACTCCAGTTCTCTGGACCTGCTCGGAAGGGGCCCTCTTGTTATGGCAGTGCCAGCAAGGAGATCAGCTCTGACACAGCCGTTCATATTGCCGGCTACTGACTGCAGCACTGGATTGCTGCTGTAGAGGCAACAGGACAGTCGTGAGACACACAAGACCTTCAGGACTGCACAAAAGAGAGGACTTGAGAGCACTTTGGTGGTGTAAAGAGATCAGAAATGAAAAGAGCACGTTGAGCTGCTGTCTGTGGCTGTACCTCCCCAAATGCAGACAAAGTAGGAAAACAGAAAACCTAAGCAAATGTCTTTTTTGAAAACATTTTAGGTATCTTCAAACGTATTCAGGGAATCTGGATACATGTTTACATGAGCTTTTGGAGTGAAAAAATGGAAATTAGTTAGGAAAGAATTGTAATACATTTTTATTTATGAGTTCAATTTTTTTTATTTATTTATTTATTTTTTACGTTGCTATATCTCAAGTAATCAAACAACCAAGATGCATAGAACATAAAGAACCATCACTGGGAATCCTATGAGGAAATTGTGCATTTTATGGAAGCTGGAATAGTGTGTATTGCAACACCTTCCTGAGAGCATGCTTGATCTCCCTGTTCCTCATGCTGTAGATAAAAGGGTTCAGTGTTGGAGGAACCACTGAGTAAAGAAGTGCCACTGTCAGATCCAGGAGTGGGGAGGAAATGGTCGGGGGCTTCAGGTAGGCAAAAAAGCCAGTGCTGAGAAAGAGGGAGACCACGGCCAGGTGAGGGAGGCATGTGGAGAAGGCTTTGTGCCGTCCCTGCTCAGAGGGCAGCCTCAGCACGGCCATGAAGATCTGCACATACGACACCACTATGAAAACGAAGCAGCCAAATACTAAACTGATACTAAAATTGAGAAAAACAGTTTCCCTGAGATTTGATTCTGAGCAGGAGAGTATGAGGATCTGGGGGATTTCACAGGAAAAATGTTTCACTACATTGCCTTGGCAGAGAGGCAGTGAAAACGTAGTGGCAGTATGCAGTAGAGAATTGAGAACCCCAGCGCCCCAGGCAGCTGCTGCCATGGTGGCACAAGCTCTGCTGTCCATCAAGGTCCCGTAGTGCAGGGGCTTGCAGATGGCAACGTAGCGGTCATAGGACATGATGGTTAGAAGGGAATACTCTGCTGAGAGGAAGAAGAGAAAGAAAAAGAGCTGTGCAGCACATCCTGTGTAGGAGATGGCCCTGGTGTCCCAGAGGGCGTTGGCCATGGCTTTGGGGAGAGTGGTGGAGATGCAGCCCAGGTCGAGGAGGGCCAGGTTGAGGAGGAAGAAGTACATGGGGGTGTGCAGGCGGCGGTCGCAGGCTACGGCTGTGCTGATGAGGCCGTTGCCCAGGAGGGCAGCCAGGTAGATGCCCAGCAAGAGCCAGAAGTGCAGGAGCTGCAGCTGCCACGTGTCTGCCAACGGCAGCAGGAGGAACTCACTGATGGAGCTGCTGTTGTTGGGCATCTGCTGTTGTTGGGCTTGGAGTCCTGTTCAGAGTGCAGAAGATAATGACAAGTCCAGACCATTCTCAGAGACACTCCTCCTGCTATAGTATGAAATGTTTTCATTCTCCTACAACAGTGTACATTTAGCACCATTACCTGCCTTTAATTTCATATATTTCAGCATTCCTTAAGCAGAAGCAGCATATGGAGCTATAACCTTCCTCTTCTTTTCTTATCCCTCCTCCCTGAATATTTTCACGTGCTTCATGTCTCATATCTTTAACCCAACTGCTCTTAGAGCCCCAAAAGCAGCCTCTGTGCCATTCTGTGTGAATCCTAAAAACCTGCCTGTTTGCAGATGAAGTGAATTATCCATGTCTACTGAAAATTAAATTCCCTCAGGACGGGAAAAGGAAACCCCCTGCCTTGGCTATCCTCAAAAAAAACACCCTCACAAACATACTGTTGTGCAGTGGAGCTGTGATCCCCTGCCCCAGGCAGCAGCTGTGGCAGCACAAGCCCTGCCGGGGGGCTGCTTCCCCCCACACCACACGTCTCCCCGCAGCGCCCTGGGCAGCTCCCCGGGCAGGCTGAGTGCTGAGCCTGGCAGGCGGCAGAGTCCCATACCCGGCACACAGCCCCTAGGGCACAGCAGGGACCCTGCTCTGCAGGACAGCCCTGGGCACCCGCCTGCAGCCCCGGCTGCACTGCCTGCAGCCATGCTGGGACATGCAGGTCCCCCCCCAAAACACACACAACGTAGCTCTTATGCTGCAGCACAGAAGCCCTCAGCTGGACCAGAAGGCTTTTTCCACAGTAAAGAAACATGCATTACCTGCAGCCAATCTTCTATGGAATGTCGCATATTTTGTTAACCCTCTATTAAAAGCAGCTGCATTGCCTACTGCATGAGACTTACCGTGATGTGGTCTGTGAGCAATGCTCCTTCATAGAGCTCACAGCCCGCTCACACAGTACATATCTTGTAAGCTCACTCAAATTTCTCTCCTCTCTTTCTGTCACCTGCAGGCTGTGCTGTGCACAAGAGCTGCTCCTGGGCACAGCTGTCTCTCTACATCTCTGCCCACTTTTATGAGCTCCCTGTGTTTTAGGAGCCCAACCCAGCTGAGCAGTAGAGGATGTCATTTTTATCCTTCCCACTTGTCTCCCCTGAGATTTCCCTGCATCATCATGGCCATCAGTTCCTGAAAGTCAACAGCATCATGACTGTGCTTTGAAATCTGTTGAATTTAACAACAGATTTCAGGTGATCAGTGACAAATTCCTGACATGTGGTGAAGCCTCTCAGAGAGTGTTTGCTAAAACAAAAAGGAGCACACAGACAGGGACAAGATACCATAGAATCATAGAAACACCAAGGTTGGAAATGACATAAATATCATCCAGTCCAGCTGTTCACCTATCACCAATAGCTCCCACAAATCCATGGCCCTCAACACAACGTACAGTGATTCCTGGAACACCTCCAGGGTCGGTGAATCCACCCCCACCCTTGGCAGTCCATGCCAGGTCCCAAAGTTCAGGACGTGGCATTTGGTCTTGGTGAACCTCATCCCATTGGCTTCAGCCCAGATCTCCAGCCTGTCCAGATCCTTCAGTAGGTCCTTGCTAATGACAGACAGGTCCACACTCGCAGCCAGTTTGGTGAAATCAGCAAACCTACATAGGATGCACTCAGTGCCCTCATCCAGGTCATCAATAAAAATATTGAAGAGGACAGGCCCCAGCACAGACCCCCGGGGAACACCAGGTAGGCACACAGGTGGGCGTCCAGGCGGGTCTTGAATATCTCCAGTGAAGGATACAACACAACCCCCTCGGGTAGCCTGTTCCAGTGCTCCATCACCCTCACCATAAAGAAGTTCTTGCACAAATTTGTACAGAACTTCCTATGCTCCAGTTTCTGTTCAGTTCCCCTACTCATATTTCCACACACTGACATCACGACACCCAGGTCCCTCTCTACAGAGCTCCTCTCCAGCAGCTCATTCCCCAAACTGTCCTGGTGTGTGCAATTATTCCTTCCTAAGTGCAACACTCTACACTTGCTTTCATTGAACCTCGTCTGGTTTCTTGCTGCACATCTATCCAGCCTGTCCAGGTCTCGCTGAATGGCAGCACAGCCTTCAGGCGTGTCAGCCAATCATCAGCAAACTTGCTGAGGGTGGCCACTATCCCCTTGTCAAGGTCACTTATGAAGAAGCTGAACAAGACCAGGCTCAGCACCAACACCTGGGGAACACCGCTACTTACAGGTCTCCAAATGGACTCTGCTTTGACAACGACCACCCTCTGTGCTCTGTCAGTCAGACAGTCCTCAACCCACCTCACTGTTCACTCATCTTTCCCACATTTCCTTATCTTTGTGATAAGGGTATTGTGGGAGACAGTATCAAAAGCCTTGCTGAAATCAAGGTAGACAACATGTACCGCTCTCTCCCCATCCACCCAGCCAGCAACAGTGTTATAGAAGGCTACCAGGTTGGTCACACATGACCTCCACTTGGTAAACCCATGCTGACAACTCCTGATAACCTCCTTTTCTTCAACCTGTCTGAAGATGGCATTCAGCACAAGCTGTTCCGTCGCCTTTCCAGGGACAGAGGTGGGGCTCTCTGGCCTGTAGTTACCCAGATCTTCCTTCATACACATTTTTGAAGACAGGATTGACACTGGCTATCCTCCAGTCTTCAGGCACCTCCCCCATTCTCCAAGACCTCTCAAAGATGATAGAGAGTGGTTCTGCAGTCATCTCTGCCAGCTCCCTCAGCACACATGGATTTATGAGTATTGTTGTGGCCTAGGCGCTCATGGGCCAACTCTACCTTGACTAAAGGCAAGTCCTCCATTCCCCATACCCTCTCACTAAGCTCCAGGGTCTGGGATTCCTGAAGGAGAGCTTTTACACTGAAGACAGAAGCAAAGTAGGCCTTCAGTATCTCCACCTTCTCAACAACCCCCATTACCAGAACACCTCCCTCACTTAGTAGGGACTCACAGTCTCACTAGTCTTCATATTATTCTTAACGTAATTTCAAAAGCCTTTTTTATTATTCTATTTAATGGGTGTCAACCCATTTACGTAATACTATGTTCTGCCTGTGAGGAAGCTTGAGAGGGAGGAGGGCCAGTCAGTGCTGGTTCTGCGGCAAGGTGTTTATCACTGAAGAATACTAACTGTTAATGGAAAGATATATGGTATTAACGGTGTTTATGGGAACTGAAGAACTGTATTGTTTGACAAACTGTTCTTATGGTATAAGAAAGCATAATTGTTAATGGCATATGGAAGTGTTGTTGAGGGAATGTGGAAGTGTATCTGAGGGTACAAATAGTGGAATAGTTCACAGAGGAAAAAGGGTTAAAGAGAAAGTGAGTTTATCTGCACTGACATGAGAGCAACCTTCCACTCCATTCCCCTGCAAGCAGAGCAAAGCAGAGCAGAGCAGAGTAGAGCAACTGTCCCCATGTAGCATGTAGTGTTATTCTGCTTACTAAATGGATGAGCTCACTACAGAAGAGGCAAATCTTCTGTTCTCCATCTCTGGCATACTCTGGAGTCCAAGGCATTTCAAAGCTATGGAACACCTACGTTCTTTCAATGATGACACCTTAGTATGCTCTGGGCTGTCATTTCAATTGCATCTAAGTAAGTTAAGAGTCATGACAGCTGACTGGAAGGCCAATGGTCCCATAAAGTGCATCAAGTAAGTTATTGCCATCTGGGTGAGGGAAAGGGTCGTCCCTGTCTGCTCTGCACTGCTGCAGCCTCACCTGGAGCACTGGGTGCACTTCTGGGCACCGCAGAAGATCAAGTGCATCAAACTATGGGAGAGTGTGCACAGGAGGGCACTGGAACTGAGAGATCAGAGATTCAGAGTTACATTGGGATTGACTGCTTGTTCAGACGGGGCCCTTCTCACATCCCACATCCTGTGATGTGACACTGGGCACTAGTGGGACATGAACTTCAC
This sequence comes from Coturnix japonica, assembly GCF_054131305.1. Classification (NCBI taxonomy): domain Eukaryota; kingdom Metazoa; phylum Chordata; class Aves; order Galliformes; family Phasianidae; genus Coturnix; species Coturnix japonica. Next base: position 1,371,245 of record NC_140686.1, read on the forward strand.
ACCGTCCTTGCACCCCATGCAGAGCCTGGGGTCTTCTGTCCCCATGTCTTTCATTTAACATCATACAGACCTCCATCCCACTGCCCCAGGAAGAGCCCTGAGCCAACATGAGAGACAGGATCTCCATGCCAAGGGTCTGGGAATCAGGTCTTGTCCTGTTTGCTTTTTAAGACAAAGGAGGATTTTCTTAGCATGCAGAGCCAACATGCCAGTGCCTTTGCCTGACTGGAGTCATGGCTTCCAATTATCTGCTCTAACTAGTCCCTTGGGAAGCTTGCTTGCTAATGGCCCTCAGTGGGCCCATTAATACTCCAAGAAACTTCACTGTTACTTCTGACTTTGTCTTGCCCAGTACTTTATGCAAACTTCTCTCTGCACTGGAGGTTGATGGACTCAGCACCAAATGCACCCTGGGGCCCATTATAAACTAAAGAGCCTCCTGTGCCTTGTGCCTTCCTGTTGTCTTCTTCAGGTTTTCAGAACGTGTTCAGCAAAATGGAGAGAGCTTAAAGAGCAAGAATCCAAAATGCATTTAATGTCTGTTTATTTATATTTTTTTTATACAAGAAGTTAAAGAAGCACTTTGCAACTGATGTCAATCCAGGATGTCCCCAATGAGTTCTATTCTGTTGCTGTGTGGACAAAGTTCCTCCTCAACCTCCCCACCCCTCTTCTACTCTCATTGGCCCCATGGGACTTGCATCACTTTTCCTCACATCACTCTTCTCCTCTGCCGTCACCCGCTCAGTGTTAAACCTCCTTTGTACCAACTCCCACTGGCTTTCCACAGAGAACCAGCTGCACACAGAAAAAGAAAGATTTCTCTTTATTTATGGCCAACAAACAGAAGGAAAGGTGATGCAATTGAATGAACAGAAAAACAGAGTGATCAATTGCATGCCACGTCCAAGCTGCTTCTATTGAGGTTTATCTTTCTTAGGGACTATTTCCTCAAGAAATGAGTTAGACACAGATAGGATGGGATAGATAGAATCACAGTGAAGGACTTGACAACAGATTTTTGAGGAATGGAGAAAATTCCAGTAATCTCCCTGGGATAGATCAGCCAGGGAGTTGGGAGGTATCAATGTAAAATTGAACAGGACTTGTGAGTATTTCACACACTGAGCATGAAAAATTAAAAAGAGAGAAAGAGAAAGAGAAAAAGAATAAAAAAAAGAAAGATAAAGAATGAAAGGAAAAGGAAAATTATAGGAAAAGCAGAAGGAGAAGAAAACGACATAGCAAAAGAAAAAGAAAGAGAAAATGAAAAGATAGGAAGGGATAGAATCACGGTGAAGGAGTTGACAACACAGTCCATCAGACTTTGGTGAGATGGAGCAAACTTGAGTCATCCCCCTAAAATCAGAAATCAGACCGATAACTGGGAGGTATCTGACTGAACAAAGACAAGGGATGGGGAAATCTGGCAGGCTGTGACAGGAGCGTGTGTCTAAATGGCCTGCTGAAAACATGCCCTTAACCACGGCCATTTATTGAGGAGAACTGGAGACACCTGGAGGATGAGGGACATCAAATAGGCAGCAGGGAAAATCAGCGGCAGGCACCAGGCTATAGTCACAGGTCATTGGCACTGGCACTGCTGTCTTTGTCTCTGAACCTGAAGGCATTTGTGCCCAGCAAAAACAATTCTGGAAAACATCGTAGTTTCAGAAAAAGAAAAAGAAAAATAAAAAAAGAAAAAAAAGGACATCAAATCACCTCAAAGATTCATATTTACAACTTAAAATGGAAGAAGACTCATGAGAATTTCTCATGTTGAGAAGGGTTAACACGTTCTCATTGATTTTGATCTTTGTCTTCAATCCTTTGTCTCAATTTTATTGACATTTATGAACATCTTCTAAGCTTACACCCTCAAAATAAATAAATAAATAAATGAAAAGAGATACATTAGCATCTTGCACTTGGCCTGATGCCCCTTTGACCTTTATAATTCCCACCAGACCTTCCATGCTGGAGAGCATGAGATCCAGCAGAGAATCTCTCCACTTTGGTTCCTCCACAGCCTTGTCAAGAATCTCCCATCTGTGCTCTCCACGGATCTGCTGGATGGCACATGCCCTGCTATGCTGTCCCTGCAGCAGATACTGGAGTGAAAAAGGCTCCCAAAGAGGACAATGGCCTGACAACATGTTAAACCCATCTGTCTGCAGAGGGCACCTTCCAATTGCTCTCTATGATCAAGAAGCCAGGAACAGACACTGATGGTCTCCTCTGTTGGCCATTTCCATTAGCTCTGACCTGGAAGCTCTTCCATCCCCTGGCAGAGCTCAGTGCACTCTCACAGAGGGCAGTCGCCCTTCCTTGACTCCTCTTCCATCCATCCTAAAGACTCTGTATCCCCCTTGCGCTACAGTGCAGTTGTTGTTGGAAATATCCTCAATAATTTTTGGACAGGGCGGTATCTCTGATAAAAAGCAGTTTTTATTCGTGATTGCAATAGCGGGCGCCCTGATGGCAGAAGCGCACCTATGGACATGATGTTACTGTTTTTATACCTTTTCTCCCATATGTTTTCCCCTCCCCTCTCCCCTTTGGTTGGGTATTACAGGTTACAATTTTACCCGAGGTTTGCATTACATTCTGAAATTTGTTAGTTCACTTGCTATCTTGTCAGTTGCCGTCCTGCTGTTTCTGTTTCCAAGATGTCTCGGTACTCTTATCGTATTGATATGTTGATTCCCTTCAAAGCTTCTTCCATTCTGTCCTAGAGGCCTTTGTTAAACAAAGAGCCCGGGGGGTGGGGGGGGTGATTCCAGTCCTTCCCGATATCTCTTCAGGCACATCCTTAGGTATTTTTACAATGCGTACAACAAAACACTAAAACATACATTGTTGCTAGTTTATACAGGCATATTGTTAATTATTTTAACTTCTCCTCTTTGGATCCTTTATTACTCAGGTCTTATTTGTCCAGCATCAAAAACCAGTAGTTCTATTTCAGACAGCTGGGCAGACAGGAGCTGCAGTCTTTGTACCTGTGACTTCTACCTAATAACTACAAATTGCTTCACATATATAGTGAGACATTGAAATAAAATATTTTTATCTTATTCTAAATGCAGAAACAACATTTGATTCCCACATTGTGGAAGCCATTAAACTGTGTTCCCATGGTCCAAACAGGAGCTCAGGCCTGCAGCTCTACCAAGATTTCTAGTTTCTTGTGTGTTGGTGTTTGCATTAGTGCAAAACCGCAGAAGTAAATATCCTAATTGAAAATCATCACTGGACATAGCTGGACTGGATAGCTCATCTATGGTATCAGTGTGCAGAAGGTGGCACACAGACATTAGACCGATCATGGGTCTTGGAGGTGACGTAGCAGAACGGACACACCATAGGCATGGCTTTGCTGAAGGCCCTGTGCTGCTCTTGCAGCTGCATGTGAATTCACCAGACAGCCGGTGCTATCCCCTCTCTGGCCCTCAGCTGATGCCCAGGAAAGAGGTGCCTATCACAGGGACTTCCCACACGGTTTACAAGCACTGGCACACATCAGGAGCAGCCCAGGAATGGTGGGCATCACCCAGTGTCTGTGTGTAAGCAGCTGCGTCCCTGCTGAAGGGCCGAGGAGTCAGAGCAGGAGCTCACATGCAGGCAACTCCTTGTGCACTTCTGAACGGAACCAGAGGAATCCCAGGTCCTGTGGGTGTGTAGGGAGCTGAATCCCATTTCAGCTCCAGGATTTCTGTCAAGGGATGAGACTCTTGCACTGCCTCAGCTGGATCACTGTCCTGCACAGGGAAAGTCCAAACCTCGCCATCCTTGTCTGGGTGCCCTTTGTGCTTCATCAAACGAACTCTGGTAGCACTTCCCATATGTCTCCAGTCACTCACTGACCACTGGACATGTGGTGGTTAATTGAGCAAATTTCAACGCACAGTCATGATGCAGTTGTCTTTCAGGAGCTGTTGGCCGTGAGGACCCAGGGAGATGTCAGGGGAGATGAGTGGGAAGGATAAAAATGACATCATCTGTTGCTGAGCTGGGCCGGGCTCCTGGGACACAGGGAGCTCATAAATGTGGGCAGAGCTGCAGAGAGACAGCTGTGCCCAGGAGCAGCTCTTGTTCACAGCACAGCCTGCAGGTGACAGAAGGAGAGGAGAGAAACTGGAGAGAGCTTCCAGGATGTGTGTGGTGTGAGCGGGCTGCATGCTATCCGCAGGAGCATAGCTCACAGACCATGACAAGGTAAGTCTCACTGCAGACCGTGAGTTGCTTTTCATAGAAGGTTTACTTAATTTGGGTTATCCCATAGCAGATACGTCTGCAGGCACTGCATGTTTCTTTACTGTGGGAAAAGTCTTCTGCTCCAGCTGAGGGCATCTGTACTGCAGTGTCAGAGCACAGCCGTGAGGGCTGCGTGTCCCAGCACGGCTGCAGGCTGTGCAGCCGGGGCTGCAGGCGGGTGCCCAGGGCTGTCCTGCAGAGCAGGGTCCCTGCTGTGCCCCAGGGGCTGTGTGCCGGGTATGGGACTCTGCCGCCTGCCAGGCTCAGCACTCAGCCTCCCCGGGGAGCTGCCCAGGGTGCAGCGGGGAGACGTGTGGGGGGAAGGAGCCCCTCGGAAGGGCTTGTGCTGCCACAGCTGCTGCCTGGGGCAGGGGATCACAGCTCCACTGCACAACTGAATGTTTCTGAGGGCCCTTTTCAAGAGGAGAGCCAAGGCAGAGGGTTTCCATTTCCTGTTCTGAGGCAATGAGATTTGGAGTCAAAAATCTAAAAGGGGCAATAAGAGTTCTGAGAATTTTTTGTCGATCAATTGCTTGTTTTGTGAACAGTCACACATGATGCGCTTTCATTCTCCCCTTCCTCGAAGGATGGAATTATCATCATTTTATGTAGGCATGAATAATTCACTTATCCTACAGACAGGCAGCATTTTCTAACTGAAACTGAATGCCACAGAAGCTGGGGTATGAGGCTCTAAGAGCACTTGGGGTAAATATACGAGACATGAAACAGATGAAAATATCCAGGGAGAAGGGATAAGAAAATAAGAGGAAGGTCAGAGCTCCATATGCTGCTTCTGCTTAAGGAATGATGAACGACAGGAAATTAAATGCAAGTAATGGTGCTAAATGTACACTGTTGTAGGAGAATAAAAACATTTCATAGTATAGCAAGAGGAATGCCTCAGAGAGTGGTCTGGACTTGTCATTATCTTCTGCACTCTGAGCAGGACTCCAAGCCCAGGAACAGCAGATGCCCAACAGCAGCTCCATCAGCGAGTTCCTCCTGCTGCCGTTGGCAGAAACGCGGCAGCTGCAGCTCCTGCACTTCTGGCTCTTGCTGGGCATCTACCTGGCTGCCCTCCTGGGCAACGGCCTCATCAGCACAGCCGTAGCCTGCGACCGCCGCCTGCACACCCCCATGTACTTCTTCCTCCTCAACCTGGCCCTCCTCGACCTGGGCTGCATCTCCACCACTCTCCCCAAAGCCATGGCCAACGTCCTCTGGGACACCAGGGCCATCTCCTACACAGGATGTGCTGCACAGCTCTTTTTCATTTTCTTCTTCCTCTCAGCAGAGTATTCCCTTCTCACCATCATGTCCTATGACCGCTACCTTGCCATCTGCAAGCCCCTGCACTACGGGACCTTGATGGACAGCAGAGCTTGTGCCACCATGGCAGCAGCTGCCTGGGGCACTGGGGTTCTCAATTCCCTGCTGCACACTGCCAGTACGTTTTCACTGCCTCTCTGCCAAGGCAATGTTGTCAACCAGTTTTTCTGTGAAATCCCCCAGATCCTCAAGCTCTCCTGCCCAGAATCAAATCACAGGGAAATTGTGTTTCTCATTTTTAGTGTCATTTTACCCTTTGGCTGCTTTGTTTTCATAGTGGTGTCTTATGTGCAGATCTTCGTGGCCGTGCTGAGGCTGCCCTCTGAGCAGGGACGGCACAAAGCCTTCTCTACGTGCCTCCCTCACCTGGCTTTAGTCTCCCTGTTTCTCAGCACTGGCGCTTTTGCCTACCCGAAGCCCCCATCCATTTCCTCCCCACTCCTGGATCTGGCAGTGGCACTTCTGTACGCAGTGGTTCCTCCAACACTGAACCCTGTTATCTACAGCATGAGGAACAGGGAGATCAAGCACGCTCTCAGGAAGGTGTTGCAATAAGCACTATTCCAGCTTCCATAAAATGCACAACTTCCTCATAGGATTCCCAGTGATGGTTCTTCATGATTTATGCATCTTTGATTTTTTGATTATGTGAGATATAGCAACGTAAAAAAAAAAAATAAAAAAATAAAAAAAAAATTGAACTCATAAATAAAAATATATTACACTTCTTTCCTACCTAATTTCCATTTTTTCACTCCAAGAGCTCATGTAAACATGTCACCGGATTCCCTGAATACGTTTGAAGATACCTAAAATCTTTTCAAAAAAGACATTTGCTTAGGTTTTCTGTTTTCCTACTTTGTCTGCATTTGGGTAGATACAGCCACAGACAGTAGCTCAACGTGCTCTTTTCATTTCTGATCTCTTTACACCACCACAGTGCTCTCGAGCCCTCTCATTTGTGCAGTCCTGAAGGTCTTGTGTGTCTCACGACTGTCCTGTAGCCTCTACAGCAGAAATCCAGTGCTGCAGTCAGTAGCCGGCAATATGAACGGCTGTGTCAGATCTGGTCTCCTTCCTGGCACTGCCATAAAAAGAGGGCCCCTTTAGAGCAGGACCAGAGAACTAGAGGCCTCTTCCAAAGCTGGTGTAAGGAATATACCTCAGGAACTGCACCCTGAGAAAACTTCAAGATCTTAGTTTGCTCTTCAGTGTGTTACTGGATCAGATTGAATAGTCCCAAGGAGATCAGTAAGAGACTCGGGGCAGTGCTGTGGTTTAAATTTTATGGGTTGAGATAAAGAGAAAAAGAAAAAGATAATAATTATGACAAATGTATTTATACATATATAATATATTTAGTGTATTTTCACACATATACAACATATGCAGTTGCAATCATATATGAACTAATCCCTATGTTTATCTGTTTGCAAGTCCAGGACTAGTTGCAGGGGTTTTAACAGCCAGAGGGTTCACTGTAGGAGCTGTACTGACTTTCAGGCTGTTGCTGGAGTTGAAGTGACCCCAGAGTTCATTGCCAGAGCTGGAACCACCACAGGACATGTGACGAAGTTGGAGCAGCCACTGGGCTCATTGGAGGGGTTGGAGTGACCACAGGGCTGAACCTCCTGGCACAGTGCACCTCCCTTGGGAGGAATTTGTTTCATTTTCTTATAGCAATACATGGAACAGCTACAGGACCTGTAGCAGGAGTGACTGCAGAGCTCATTATGAGGGGTGGAGTGACAGCGGGATCTGTCCAGAGTGTGGAGTAAGTGCAGAACGTGTAGCAAAACCTTGGAGCTGCTGCAGGGTCTGTGCCAAGAGTTGCAGAGGCTGCAGCACTGTCAGCAGATCCAGCTCTCTTCCCCTTGAGGATGCTGAAGACACACTTATGGGGCTGGGGATGCAGTTATGGGGCTGGGGACTCAGATATGAGTCTGTGTTCCCACTTATGGGATTGGGGATGCAGTTATGGGATTGGGAATGCAGGTATGGGGCTGTGGGTGCACTTATGGGGCTGGAGATGAACCAATGGGTCTGGGGAACCACTTATGGGTCACAATTATGGGGCTGGGTACAGGTATGTCAACCAGGAACCCCCATAGTGTCCCCACTGGGGTCACACTTATGGGGCTGGAGATGCAGTTATGAAGTTTGGGGTCTCACTGGTGGGGCTGGGGATGCACTTATGGGGCTGAGGATGCACTTATCGGTCACACTTATGGGGCTGGGGACACACTTATGGGGCTGGGTACTCAGTTATGGGGCTGGAGATGCAGTTATGGGTCACACTTATGGGGCTGGGAATGCAGATATGGGTCACACTTAAGGGGCTGGGGATGTAGTTATGGGCCACACTTATGGGGCTGAAGACGCAGTTATGGCTCTGGGGTCCCACTTATGGGTCTGAGGACCCACTTATGGGGCTGGAGCCTCACTTATGGGTCACACTTATGGGGCCGAGGTCACACTTATGGGGCTGGGGACTCAGATATGGGGATAGGGATGCAGTTATAGGTCAAACTTATGGGGCTGGAGACCCACTTATTGGGCTGGGGAGGCACTTATGGGGCTGTGTTCCCACTTATGGGGCTGGGGACTCAGTTATGGGTAACACTTATGGGGCTGGGGACCCACTTATGGGCCTGGGGATGCACTTACGGGTCACACTTAAGAAGCTGGGGATGTAGTTATGGGTCACACTTATGGGGCTGAAGTCGCAGTTATGGGTCTGGGGTCCCACTTATGTGTCTGAGGACCTACTTATGGGGCTGGAGCCTCACTTATGGGTCACACTTATGGGGCTGGGGACTCAGATATGGGGCTAGGGATGCAGGTATAGGTCACACTTATGGGGCTGGAGAACCACTTATTAAGCTGGGGAGGCACTTACGGGGCTGTGTTCCCAGTTATGGGCTTGGGTCCCCATTGGCCCCTATGGGGTCACACTTATGAGGCTGGGGACATCTCCAAGTCTTTAGGGTCTCAGTTATGCGGTTGGGGTTACAGTTATGGGGCTGGGGATGCAGTTATGGGGCTGGGGTCCCCATTGGCCCCTATGGGGTCACACTTATGGGTCTGGAGCCTCACTTATGGGTCTGGAGCCTCACTTACGGGGCTGGAGTCCCACTTATGGGGCTGGATTCACACTTAGGAACTCAGTTATGGGGTTTTGGGTCCCACTTATGGGTCTGGGCACCCACTTATGGGGCTGGGGACATCTCCAAGTCTATTGTTATGGTGTTTTGGGTCATACTTATGGGTCTGTGTTCCCACTTATGGGGCTGGGGTCCCCATTGGCCCCTATGCGGTCACACTTATGGGTCTGTGTTCCCACTTATAGGGCTGGGGTCCCCACTGGCCTTTATGGGGTCACACTTATGGGGCTGGGGATGAAGTTATGGGGCTGGAGCCACACTTATGGGTCACATTTATGAGGCTGGGGACATCTCAAAATTTTTAAAGGGTCTCAGTTAGGGGGCTTTGGGTGACACTTATGGGGCTAGGGTCCCCATTGGCCCCTATGGGGTCACATTTATGGGTTTGGAGCCTCTCTTATGGGTCACACTTATGGGGCTGCGGAGGCACTTATGGGGTTTGGGGTATCACTTTTGGGGCTAGAATCATACTTATGGGGTTTGTGGTCACACTTATGGGTCTGTGTTCCCACTTATGGGGCTGGGTTCCCCGTTGACACCTATGGGGTCCCACTTATGGGTCGCACTCACCTTGTTGCTTGCCAGCCTTCCCATTGTCATTGGGGTGAATGAGGCCCCATATAAATGGGGTTTGTGGTCACACTTATGGGTCTGTGTTCACACTTATGGGTCTAGGGACCCACTTATGGGTCTGGAGCCTCACTTATGGGTCTGGAGACCTCTCCAAATCTATAGTTATGGGGTTGGGGCCACACTTATGGGTCTTTGTTCACACTTATGAGGCTGGAGACCCACTTATGGGGCTGGGGACATCTCCAAGTCTATAGTTATGGGGCTGTGGCCACACTTATGGGTCTGAGGACCCACTTATGGGGCTGGAGCCTCACTTACGGGTCACACTTATGGGTCTGGGGTCCACATTGGCCCCTATGGGGTCACACTTACGGGGCTAGAATCACAGTTATGTCATTTTGGGTCACACTTATGATTCTGGGGACCCACTTATGGGTCTGGATCCTCACTTATGGGTCTGTGTTCCCACTTATGGGGCTGGGGTCCCCATTGGCCCTTATGGGGTCACACTTATGGGTCACACTTACCTTGTTGCTTGCCGGCCTTCCCGTTGTCATTGGGATGAATGAGGTCCCATATAAAGGCCTTGATGGACTCATCACCCCGATAATGGAGCAGGCAATAGAGCAGGATGGCCCTAGAGATGGTGACTTGCGGAATCAAACCCCATAACCACCAAGTAGTTATAAAGCAGGTATGTTTAATGAGTGATGCACACACACCCTGGTGCAAGGGGGGTAGCTCCACCTCACTTGCACACCGTCAGGAGAAAGCGTGCAACAGATACAGGCTGAACTAATACATCATCAGTAGTTGGCAGGAATTGGGATACATATTGATTACATTCCTCAGACCCCATTAGCATGCAGTCCCTCCCCCCTTGCGCATGCGTAGTAAGTTGTGGGGGTGGTGGTGGGATGAAGGCTCATCGTCTTCCTCACTGTAAACATTCGACCCTTCAGGAGGGGCACCCTCCAACCTGGTTCCAGTTGCTCTGTGGACATCTAATCACCACGCTGTTCTCGGGCTGTTCCACCCTGATCTTCATGGCCTTCATCCCCTTGTTTTCTCAAGCTTAGCGTCTGCAATACCCCCTCTCTCTGCTCCCCCTTAACATAAACTATCTATCTGTAACTACCCTTTGCCTTAGTGAGGCCCCCTTTCCCTTTCTGTAGCAAAGTGTTCTCTTTTCATCTACTATGGGGTCCCTTTTCACTATTCACTGACACTTCATGATGGGTGGGCAAGGAAGATGAGGAAAGGCTGCTGCCCTTTGTGAGAGTGCACTGAGCTCTGCCTGGGGATGGCAGAGGAGCCAGCTGAGAACTGATGGAAAAGGCACAAAGAGGAGAGCGGCAGATTCTGTTCCTTGCTTCCTGATCAGGAAGAACAAGAGGAGGAGGACAGGCAGGAATCTGAGTTACAGCTCAGATGGAATTGTCTTCAGACTGCCTGCTATGGTGCAGTGTTTTGGTTCTAGGAGAAAACCACTGATAACACTCTGATGGTTACAGCTGCTGCTAAGCAGTGTTGTACGGAGCCAAGGCCATGGTCAGTGGAGGGCACATGGAGCTGGGAGGGAACAGAGTGAGGACAGCTGACTGAAAGTGGCCAAAGGGACGTTCTCTATCAGCTGACAGCAAGTAGAAATTGTATTGAAAGGTCTGGGAGTTCATCTCAGTCTCTTCACTGCCCAGAGCCCAGCTGTGCTTCAGTCTGGTGGTGCTGAGCAAGTGCTTGTGCATCAGTTGTTACATACGATTCCGTATCAACGGATATATAGTGATAACTATTACTCCTCTCCTTTTATCTCTCTTAGTAAATTGCTTTGTTACAACCCACATGATGTACTTTTTTTCCCAGTTCTCATCCCCATCCCACTGGGAATGGGGCAGTGTACAAAGCACTGTGTGCTACTGAGCCACATGTTGGGTTCAACAACCACCGTCATTTTGGTGCCTGATGTGAGGCTTCAAGGGTTGAGATAACAGCACATCTGTCCAGAGTGAGATAACACAGGGCTTTGTGGGAGTTGGAGAACTGCAGGCCATGACGCTGATAGTTTCCCTGTTTGTGGAGCTTGCTGAGTCTTCTCATGAAGCTGCATTGCACAGCTCCTTGCTTTTGCTTGTTTTCCCTGCTACATTATTTGTCAACTCGGGATGCTGGATTAGGGCATTTATTTTGCTATGCTGTTTGACCTTGATTTGTATCATGATAAAATTGGCAGCTGACAAAGTGAAGTTTTGTGCACAGTCAGCTCTGTGGTCATCTTTGGGTTTTGGAAGTAATATTGTTGGTATGATTAGGAATAACACATTTGACATTGACTTCTCTGGGAGCCCAGGGCTATTCAAGGACTGACTGGATATTGTGTTGAGGGACATGGTTTAGTGGGAGCTATTGGTAATAGGTGAACGGTTGGACTGGATGATATTTTAGGCCTTTTCTAACCTTGGTGGTTCTAGGATTCTAGGATTGAAGTTAAAAAATTATTCAGGAATATCAGTGAGATATCTGCACCAAGGTGAGAAGGCTCTGCATGGCAGGGGGTGTGGGACCGTCTGGGCAGCTGCCTGGAGAGGTGGGCACCCCCAGGGCTTTGGAACTTGTCATGGTTTTGTAATTTTGTAATTTTGCTATCAGTATTCCACATCATAACATCATGTCAAGTATGGATACTTCTGTTGAATGTGCAGTCCACAGAAGAAGACTACATATCCCAGAGAACAACAGGAGTAACAATAAGTCACGGGACCAGGACTCTATGTAATCCCGTTCCCAGGCTGGAGTGCCCTCCTTCTTCTCTCGAACTGCTCGGAGAGTGGGAAGCGTTCCAGCCGTGTCGCCTAGAGTTCACAGTAGGCCTCTCGGTTTTCGGAGACTCTCTCTCTCTGTTTCGTTCGATTTGTTAGCCTTAATTATATTATATTGTGTTATCTTGTATTTCGATATCATATTTAGTAAAATAAGTTTTTCCTCCTTAGATTGTCGCTGTTTTATCCCACTCCCCTTTTCCCCCTCCTTTCCGGGCCCCGGGGGGGGGCGTGGGGTGGCTTCCCCTGTCACGGGCGTAGGTAAATCTAACTAACCCGTGACAGATTTTTTGGTGGAGAATGCGGGCATAGAGCTTTTTAGCTTTTAGAACAACTCTCTCTTTGCTCTTAAAGAGCTTCGTTACGGGAGTGTTGGGAGTGTTATCTTTCCGTAGCTGCTCACGGAGAACGTGACCTTGAAATACCAGACAAATTGTCAACATTAAGGGCTGCTGTACATTCTCAGCACTGCTATCTAACTTTTGTGTAGAAAACAAAGGGATTTCTTTCTCCCTTAGAGCAAAGCTAGCTAGTTCTGACTTTTACAGAGCCTGCCAGCTATGAATCCAATTGCATCCCAGATGAAACAGGCAATTTTACAAATACTTGCATCCCAGATGGAACAGGCAATTTTACAAACACCACCATGTTTAATTCATTGTACAGGCTAAATAAACCCTTTTTATTTAGGTTGTACTCTCAGATTTCCACACGCTTTTCAATAACTGAGATAGGGTTCATACTTGCATTCATGTTATCACTATCAATGCATGCATATATGTTCCTATGCATTCGTTCTATGCGGAAGTCTCCTCCAGAACCAGAGAATGATGACTGGCAGGGAATATGGAAAGGTTTAGGAAAAGTCTTAGAAGCATGGGGACCCGCAGTGTCATGGGATTTCACTCTTGAACACCTAAGGGACCCTAAGAAATTAAGTGAGTATTTGGGTCAGAGATCTAAGGAGGTAAACCTTATGTGGGGTTTGGCTTATGCATACCGTGCTTTGTATCATACTATTCTGGAGAGAGAGAGTTTCCGATCTGAGATTCAAGCCCAAGTTAATTCTGATCAGTCACAGGAGGCATCAGTAGCAATATCAGTTGCCCCTGTGGAAGGCAAGAAATGGAAACGGGTGTCCATGCGTCTAGAACGAAAAGAAGGAGAAGCACAGGGGGGGCCAGCAGAAGACCCAGGTGCCGGGCATGGAGCAGTACCAAAAAAAGCAAAGGCAAAAACCAAGAGGCATGAAGAAGAGACTGATGATGAGGAGGAAATCACCTACTGTCGACCTCTGAAGCTGACTGAAATCCAAGGCTCAAGAAAGGAGTTCACACGGCGTCAAGATGAAGGTATCCTTGCTTGGTTGCTTCGCTGCTGGGACAACGGGGCCAACAGCTTGTCTCTAGATGGTAATGAAGCTCGCCAACTAGGAAGCATCGCCCAAGATGCAGGTATCGACAGAGGGATTAGCAGATGTTCGGATGGAGCTGCCACTCTCTGGTTGCGGCTGTTAGAAGCCGTGAGAGAAAGGTACCCCTATAAGGATGCTTTGAAGCCTAAATTTGATAGTTGGAATACCGTCCAAAAAGGCATTCAGCGCCTGAGGGAATTGGCCATGGCGAAAATGTTGTACAGCCCTGATCCAAGCGAACTTGACCCTGAGAGAGTGAGGGCCGATCCTGACATGTGGCAGAAAATCACAAGTACAGCACCAGAGAGAATTGCACAGTCATTGGTATCAGGATCTAAAGGATTCGTGGACAGATGGCCCCGAGTTGTTGAGCTGATTATAATGCTTCAAACCACCGATCAGCAGCTCCCCCAACTGCATGCCGCAGTTTCTGCCATCTCACGGCTAGAAAACCGAGTAGATGAAATGTGCAAGAAATTGTTTCCATCAACTAATTGTAATGATCCCGTAATAGTATCAGAAACAACTGATGAAGGTCAATCCTCGTACGGGCCTCCAGGTCTAATGAAGGATCTGATCAAACTAGTCCAGTCCTACTCCCCACCTGCATCATCAAAAGTCTCAGCTGTTAAACGCACACGCTTCCCAGCTCGAGCAAAGAACAACAGTACGATTGCACCGCGTGTTTCCATGTGGCGCTACCTACGTGACCGTGGAGAAGACATGAGGAAGTGGCATGATCAGCCCACGTCTGCACTACGAGCACGGGTGAAAGAACTACTAGACATACCAACCACCAGTGGAGTTGCTCCAGTCATCACAGGTAACCAATAGAGGGGCCCTGCCCTCAGTCAGGGGAGGGAAAGGGATAATAGAGTTTACTGGACTGTGTGGATTCGATGGCCTGGCACATCAGAACCACAGGAATATAAGGCGCTGGTGGATACCGGTGCACAGTGTACCCTAATGCCCTCCAGTCATGAAGGGACAGAATCAATCCATATTTCTGGAGTGACTGGGGGCTCTCAAGAATTGACTGTGCTGGAGGCTGAAATAAGCCTCACTGGCAAAGACTGGCAAAAACATCCTATTGTGACTGGCCCAGGGGCTCCATGTATACTGGGTATTGATTACCTCAGAAGGGGGCATTTCAAGGATCCTAAGGGGTATCGATGGGCCTTTGGGATAGCTGCTGTAGACATGGACAACATTAAGCAGCTGTCTGTTTTGCCTGGCCTGTCAGAGGACCCGTCTGTTGTGGGGCTGCTACGAGTAAAAGAGCAGCAGGTGCCGATTGCTACAAAGACAGTGCACAGACGGCAGTATCGTACCAACAGGGATTCCTTGCTCCCCATTCATGATTTGATTCGCCAGTTGGAGAATCAGGGAGTGATCAGTAAAACTCACTCACCTTTTAACAGTCCCATATGGCCAGTGCGTAAAGCCAGTGGAGAATGGAGGCTGACAGTAGACTACCGTGGCCTGAATGAGGTCACACCCCCATTGAGCGCTGCTGTGCCTGACATGTTGGAACTCCAGTACGAGCTGGAGTCAAAAGCAGCCAAATGGTATGCCACCATTGACATTGCCAATGCCTTCTTTTCTATTCCTTTGGCCGCAGAATGCAAGCCACAGTTTGCCTTCACCTGGAGGGGCATTCAGTATACTTGGAACCGTTTGCCCCAGGGGTGGAAACACAGCCCAACCATTTGCCATGGGTTGGTCCAAACTGTACTGGAACAGGGTGGTGCTCCTGAACACCTGCAGTACATTGATGACATTGTTGTGTGGGGCGATACAGCAGAAGAAGTTTTCACAAAAGGAGAGTAGATAATCCAGATTCTTCTACAAGCTGGCTTTGCTATTAAGAGAAGCAAAGTAAAAGGACCTGCCCAGGAAATTCAGTTCTTAGGTATAAAGTGGCAGGATGGACGTCGTCACATCCCAGCAGATGTGATCGACAAAATCACTGCCATGTCTCCACCAACTAGCAAGAAAGAGACACAATCTTTCCTGGGTGCAGTGGGCTTTTGGAGGATGCACATTCCAAACTACAGCCTCATTGTAAGCCCCCTTTATCAGGTAACGCGGAAGAAGAATGATTTTGCATGGGGCCCTGAGCAGCAGCAGGCTTTTGAACAGATTAAACAAGAGATAGCCCGTGCTGTAGCCCTGGGGCCAGTACGGACTGGACAGGATGTAAAGAACATCCTCTATACTGCTGCTGGAGAGAAAGGCCCCACTTGGAGTTTGTGGCAAAGAGCCTCAGGAGAGACCCGAGGCCGACCCCTGGGATTCTGGAGTCGATCATATAAGGGGTCTGAAGAGTGCTACACTCCAACTGAGAAGGAGATCTTAGCCGCGTATGAGGGGGTTCGGGCTGCTTCCGAAGTAGTCGGGACTGAAACACAGCTCCTTTTGGCACCTCGACTGCCAGTGCTGAACTGGATGTTCAAAGGACAGGTTCCCTCCACCCATCATGCTACCGATGTCACCTGGAGCAAGTGGATTACGCTGATTACACAGCGAGCGCGAATGGGAAACCTCAATCGTCCAGGAATCCTAGAGGTAATCATGGACTGGCCTGAAGATAAAAAGTTTGGAACATCACCAGCAGAAGAGGTATCACGTGCTAAAGAGGCCCCACCATACAACGAATTACCAGAAAATGAAAAGAAATATGCCCTATTCACTGACGGATCATGTCGCATTGTAGGGAAGCATCGCAAATGGAAAGCTGCTGTGTGGAGCCCCACACGACAGGTTGCAGAGGCCACTGAAGGTAAGGGAGAATCAAGTCAGTTTGCAGAGGTAAAAGCTGTCCAGCTGGCCTTAGATGTTGCTGAACGGGAGAGGTGGCCAATGCTGTATCTTTATACTGACTCATGGATGGTGGCAAATGCCTTATGGGGGTGGTTACAGCGGTGGGAACAAAATAACTGGCAACGGAGGGGAAAATCTGTTTGGGCCGCTGAACTATGGAAGGACATTGCTTCCCGAACAAAGAATATGGTTGTAAAGGTGCGTCATGTGGATGCACATGTGCCCAAAAGTCGGGCTACTGAAGAACAACAAAACAACCATCAGGTAGATAAAGCTGCTAGAATTGAGGTGGCTCAAATCGACTTGGATTGGCAGAATAAGGGTGAATTATTTCTAGCTCGATGGGCTCATGAGACCTCAGGTCATCAAGGAAGAGACGCAACATACAAGTGGGCCAGAGACCGAGGGGTGGACTTAACCATGGACGCTATTGCGCAGATTATTCATGATTGTGAAACATGTGCCATAATTAAACAAGCCAGAAGGATGAAACCTCTCTGGGAGGAAGGGCGATGGCAAAAGTATAAATATGGGGAGGCGTGGCAGGTTGATTATATCACCTTGCCACGATCTCGCAGTGGTAAGTGTTATGTACTCACTATGGTAGAGGCAACCACTGGGTGGCTTGAAACATACGCAGTACCCCATGCAACTGCTCGAAACACCATATTAGGTCTTGAGAAACAAGTCCTGTGGCGACATGGCACCCCAGAAAGAATTGAATCTGATAATGGGACACATTTCAAAAATTCTCTTATAAATACTTGGGCCAAAGATCATGGCATTGAGTGGATTTATCATATTCCCTACCATGCACCAGCTTCTGGTAAAATTGAACGATATAATGGGTTGTTGAAAACTATGTTGAAAGCAATGGGTGGTGGAACATTTAAGCACTGGGAGAAGAATCTGGCAGAAGCCACTTGGTTGGTCAATACTAGAGGATCTGTCAATCGTGATGGTCCTAGTCAATCTAGCCCCCTACACACTGTAGAAGGAGATAAGGTCCCTGTTATACATGTAAAGAACATGTTGGGAAAAGCTGTTTGGGTCCTTCCAGCTTCTGGAAAGGGCAAACCTATCCGTGGAACTGTCTTCGCCCAGGGACCTGGGTGCACTTGGTGGGTAATGCAGAAGGATGGGGATGTTCAATGTGTGCCACAAGGGAATTTGATGCTGGGGGAGTGCAGTCAATAATTTTATGTATCTATATATATATATATATGTTTGCATGTGTAGTGTATTTTAGTTATTATAGTTGTACATTTAGTTATGTTACATGCAATTCTATTTAGCTATCACAATTTTACATACGTGTATATATATGTATATATATGTATATATTAACCATGATGTAATAATGTAGAATAAGGGGTGGAATGTCATGGTTTTGTAATTTTGTAATTTTGCTATCAGTATTCCACATCATAACATCATGTCAAGTATGGATACTTCTGTTGAATGTGCAGTCCACAGAAGAAGACTACATATCCCAGAGAACAACAGGAGTAACAATAAGTCACGGGACCAGGACTCTATATAATCCCGTTCCCAGGCTGGAGTGCCCTCCTTCTTCTCTCGAACTGCTCGGAGAGTGGGAAGCGTTCCAGCCGTGTCGCCTAGAGTTCACAGTAGGCCTCTCGGTTTTCGGAGACTCTCTCTCTCTGTTTCGTTCGATTTGTTAGCCTTAATTATATTATATTGTGTTATCTTGTATTTCGATATCATATTTAGTAAAATAAGTTTTTCCTCCTTAGATTGTCGCTGTTTTATCCCACTCCCCTTTTCCCCCTCCTTTCCGGGCCCCGGGGGGGTCGTGGGGTGGCTTCCCCTGTCACGGGCATAGGTAAATCTAACTAACCCGTGACAGAACTTCATCTCTGAGCAACTGCAGGATCCTGAGAATCTGGTAGAATATTGGGGGCAGGTCTGCTGTGGCTCTGGTAATCCCCTAGAAACACAGATGACTGCAGTGTGCCAGATCCAGAGAGCTGGAAATGCTGACAGTGCTGCAGCCTCTGCAACTCCGGCACAGACCCTGCAACAGTTCCAAGGTTTTTCCACATGTCCTGCGTTTGCTCCATGCTCTGGACAGATCCCGCTGTCACTCCACCCCTCATAATGAGCTCTGCAGTCACTCCTGCTACAGGTCCTGTATCTGTTCCATGTATTGCTATAAGAAAATAAAACAAATGCCTCCCAAGGGAGGTGCACTGTGCCAGGAGGTACAGCACTGTGGTCACTCCAATCCCTCCGATGAGCCCAGTGGCTGCTCCAACTTCAATCACAGGTCCTGTGGTGATTCCAGCTCTGGCAATGAGCTCTGCAGTTGCTCCAACTCCTGAAATAGGAAAAAAGCCTCTCCAGTTTCTATAGTGAACCTTGAGACTGTTGAAACCCCTGCAACAGGTTCTGGACTTGCAAACAGATATGCATATAAACTATTATCTTCTATGTATGATATCTATATGTATTAGTATATGCATATGTGTTAGCAACTGCCTATATTGTATATATGTGAAAATATACTATATATATATGTATATAAGCATTTATCATACTTATAATCTTTTTCTTTTTATCTTGTCCTTAAACCACAAATTCTAAACCTCAGCACTGCCTTGAGTCCCTTACAAATCTCCTTGGGACATCTGAAACTATCCCTGCCAGTCAGTGAAATGCACCAGAAGATTTCAAGGTCTTCTCAGGGAGCAGCTCCTGAGGTATATTACTTACACCAGCTTTGGAAGAGGCCTCCAGTTCTCTGGCCCTGCTCTAAAGGAGCCCTCTTGTTACGGCAGTGCCGGCAAGGAGACCAGCTCTGACAGACCTGTTCATATTGCCAGCTACTTACTTCTGTCCTGTAGTGCTGCTGTAGAGAACAGGACTGTTGGGAGACATAGAAGACCTTCAGGCCTGCAAAAATGAGAGGACTTGAGAGCACTGTGGTGGTGTAAAGAGATCAGAAATGAAAAGAGCACGTTGAGCTGCTGTCTGTGGCTGTACCTACCCAAATCCAGACAAAGTATGAAGACAGAAAACCTAAGCAAATGTCTTTTTTGAAAACATTTTAGGTATCTTCTAACATATTCAGGGAATCTGGATACATGTTTACATGTGGAGAGTGTTTATGCAGAATGGCTTCATGAGAAAGGACATGAAGAGATTCCACTAGTTAAATTGTAAAAGAATGAATATGATTAAAGACAAAGACGGTTTATCCTAGGGACGGTCACGGGCTAAGCAGCTGTGGAGAAATCAGTATGTGAAAAGACAGGGTATGTAGCTAAAGATGAAATATGTATCTAGAAGCAAGGACGGCCTAAGGGAAAAGCAAGATGTGTAGCAAGGTGTAAGACAAAGCTGCAAAGAAAAAGTATCTATAAGACTAACCACAAAGGTCAGATGAAGTAATGTCTAATTCACCAATCCTGAGCTTAACTTTTGCAATATGCATGAACTTATTACTGATTGTATAAATGAGATGCTGTAACACCTAATAAACGAGGCTTGTTGACCATGATAGCATGAGACTTGTCTCCCGCGGTTACTTCCAACAAATGGTGACCCTCGATGTGATAAGGAAAAAAGGGCTGCCACGAGAGAAGAACTGCGTTGGGTTCGGGTCCCGCAGCTAGACGGACGACGAAAGAGCTGAACTTGGAGCTCCGCGTCTCGAGTGACCACACTGGTGGGCTCGACCGATACGTGCTGCCGAAGCCTGGAGGGCTGCAACGGTACCGACGTGAGTAAATATGGACAGGCAAGCAGCATATGATTTATTTTCCGCTTTTCTTAGGCGGAGACAGTTTAAGGGTATAGACTTAGAAAAGGATCTCCCTGCTTTATTGAGCCACGCGGTCTCATATGGCTTTTTTGCAAACCCCCACTTAGTGCATACACTAGAGGAGTGGCGGCGGTATGGGGACAAGTTGTGGGAGTTAGTTTTAAATGATGATAAGTCGGCAAAAAAGATAAGTAAGTTGTGGAAAGCAGTGCATAATGAGTTGTTGATGAGTCAGGCGGAAAAAGGGCAGCTCAGGAAGCTCAAGCTGTGCAAAAACAGAATCAAGATTATGGGCTGCCATGGGGCACTAGCGTTCCAAACCCCCCTGTTTTTTCTTCCGTTACTTTGCCGTCTGCAGCCTCAGTGCCCTCTGCACCCCCTCGCGAAGTGCAGGCTGACCTAGCAACGGAGCCCGCAGAGGTCTCCTCTAGCCCCCCCCCTTCGCTGTCCGAAGCTCCGCCGTCCGGAGCCGACTCGGCGCCGCTCCCTGTCTCGGCACCGTCTGTGCCGCAGCCGCAGCCGTCTGGCTGCTCTGAGCTTTCGGTAGCTCCGGAGCCATCAGTTCTGCACGGGTCGGGTCCGATCTCTGGAGCTGGGTCTGGTTTTGTGGGAACTGTTGTAAAGGAAAGGCGCGAGTTGTGGTCTATGCTGGCAAGGCGCGGAATAGAGGATGGTGATAATGAATTAGTACAGACAGCGACTGATAATCTTGCATTTCCTGTTGTTTATGCTCCCTTGCCGCAGGGAGGAGTTCAGGCTGAGATTCAATCTCTAGACTGGAAGATGTTATCACAGTTGCGAGCTACTGTAGGGACATATGGAGTGACTAGTGAACCGGCCAGGCAAATGCTAGATTATCTTTTTAGTGCACATATCCTTCTCCCAGCAGATATTAGAAGTATAACAAAATTGATCTATACTCCTCACCAGTTAATATTGTTTAATGCTCATTGGCATCAGTTAGCTGTGGCGTCTGCAGCAGTTCAGAGAGGACCAGGAGACCCCTTAGCAGGTGTAACAATGGAGCAATTGTTGGGTCTTGGGGCATGGAGTCGAATAGAGGCTCAGGCGATTTCTGACCCTGAAATTTTGCGAGAAACTATGAATCTAGCCAGGAAAGCTATGGATAGTATAAAAGCTCCGGGAGGAACGCCCATTTACATGGGAATAAGACAGGGGCGTGAGGAGCCGCTAGGTAATTTCATAGATAAAGTTGTGGATGCCATTAAGAAGGCTAGTGTTCCGGAATATATGCAAGGGGCATTGATTAAACAATGTGTGCTCCAAAATGGTAATTCCTCAACCCGATCCCTGGTCAATACATTGCCCGGAGATTGGTCGATCCCTGAGTTGTTAGAAAAGGCTGCTTCGGTTCCAACTGGAACCCAGGCATTCTTAGTGAGTGCTTTGCAGAAAATTAGTGAGGGGTTGCAGGAGCAGGCAAAAGCATTTCAGGAGCAATCAAAATCCTCACATACTCAGGTTCTAGCAGCCCTTGCACCCCTCCAAGCTGCAGTCGCTACAAGCCCACGCTCGCAGAACAGCCTCCGTATGAGATGTTTCCGTTGTGGAAAAACTGGACATGTTCGTCGCGATTGCCAAGCCACTGGGATTTGGTGCAGCAAATGTCAATCCAACACTCACAACGCTGCTGCCTGCAATAAGAGGTCGGGAAACTCAAAAACCAGCGCGAGCAGCAGCCGCGCTCAGACACAAGTAGCAGCTGCAGTATCAGCAACCCCCAACAGCAACAACCTCAACCTGCCACCAGCGGGAGCCTCGGCTTGGACTTGGCAGCCTCAGTAAATGTTACTATTTTGACTAATCAGCCCTATCGGATTCCTACTGGACTATTTGGCCCTGTCATGATTAATGGTCAAGCAGTAGGAGGACTGTTATTGGGTAGATCGTCTGTCAGCATGATGGGACTGTTTGTTTTACCTGTAGTAATAGATGCGGACTACCATAGGGGAAATTATGATCATGGTACACACCCCTTACCTGCCTGTAAAAATACTTAAAGGGCAGCGTCTAGCTCAATTAGTGCCGCTGCCGCAGTTAGCAAAAGGACTGACTCCCCTTAAACAAGAGCCAAGAAAACAGGGAGGATTTGGCTCAACTGGGAAATTAACTTTGCTTACTCTTGATTTATCAACGCGCCCGAAAAAATCGTGCACTCTGCGCTACCGTGATCAGAGTATTACTCTGACAGGACTTTTGGATACAGGAGCGGATACATCAATTATCACCCCAGGGGAGTGGCCGTCTGACTGGCCGCTTCAATCTTCAACTACCAGAGTGTCAGGAGTCGGAGGAATGACACTGGCAAGCCAAACCCCTATGCTCACAGTGGAAATAGATGGCAGGAGAGCCACAGCAATTTTTTCACTTACACTACTTCCACCTACGGTATCCTGCCTTATCGGTAGGGACGTGCTGGCTCAACTGGGTCTTGTTCTTACCAATGAACACCCTTTAGTATAATGGCCATTGCTTGGACTTTCCCACTACCACTTAAATGGACTACAGAAAATCCAGTCATGGTTAAGCAGTGGCCACTAAAAAGGGAAAGTCTTCAGCAAGCACATCAACTTGTGCAGGAGCAGTTTGCCCAGGGGCATCTGAAACTGTCTACTAGCCCTTGGAATACTCCGATATTCGTAATCAAAAAGAAATCTGGAAAATATCGTCTATTGCACGACCTAAGGGCTGTCAACGACCAGATGGAGCCCATGGGGGCGCTACAACCCGGATTACCCAACCCTTCTATGATTCCTGAGAATTGGCCCATCCTCATCATCGACCTGAAAGACTGTTTCTTTACAATTGCTTTACACCCCCAGGATACAAAACGTTTTGCTTTTACTCTGCCAGCGATAAATAGGGGAGAACCCGACAAGCGATTTGAATGGACAGTGTTACTGTTACCACAAGGAATGCGTAACTCCCCAACTATTTGCCAGCTGTATGTCGACGCAGCACTGCAACCGTTACGCCGAGAAATGCCGGACACCATTATTTATCACTATATGGATGATATTCTTCTGGCTCAAAAGGATCCATTCACAGACTCTCAGATTGAGCATATCAAAGCAGTGCTGGCAACCTCCTCTTTAGTTATAGCTTCTGAAAAGGTACAAAAATCCACGCCCTGGAAATATCTGGGATGGCAAATCACCAATAAGCAGGTGAAACCGCAAAAATTAACCATTGCTACGGACATTTCTACCCTTAATGATGCACAAAAACTCCTTGGAGACTTACAATGGCTAAAACCAATAGTAGGTCTCCCAAATGTGCTGCTAGAAAAACTGCTACCCCTGCTGAAAGGCACGGACCCTTGCTCCCCAGTGACTCTTATGCCAGAACAAAAGGAGGTGCTACAAAAGATTTCAGACTGTATTACCAAAGGGTTCGTCTCCCGCATGGACCCCACAGTACCATTGACTCTTACCATTTGGAGCAGCGATATGCATCTCCTTGGTGCAGTTACTCAGCATAAAAAGAAAACGGGGGAAAGGGTCCTGGAGTGGATTTCGCCACCTCTTCAAAAACGGAAAACAATAACCACAAAAATTGAAAATCTGGCAGCAGTGGTCAAAAAAGGCCGCATGCGTATATTGGAAATTAGCGGTCTGGAACCACAGTCAGTTTATCTTCCCATGGAAAAAGCAACGCTAGACTGGTATTTGCTGAATTCGCCAGATCTAGCTGAAGCGCTTTTAGCCTTGGGAGCTAAAATAGAAACAGGTCCACTTGTTCCACGAGCATTGCAATGGATCAGTGAATGGAGCTGGATTGGCGTGCCTTTGCGAAGGGACAAACCCATCTCGGAAGCTGTAACTGTTTACACTGACGCTGGGAAAAAGACATGCAAAGCAGCTATTGTTTGGCAAAAGAAGGGAATTTGGCAGCAACACACACTGGAGGCGGTCCCTGAAGACAGTTTACAAACGCTAGAACTTCTTGCTGTAGTGTGGGCTGTTTCTAATATCACTGAGCCTTTGAATGTGGTTTCAGATTCCCTTTATGTAGTAGGGGTGGCCTCAAGAATTGAGGATGCAATTGTTAAGGAGGTTCAAAACAAGCGATTATATGAGTTATTTTTACAACTCAAGCGAGCCCTCAGGAACAGAACAGAGCCTTACTCCATTATCCATATCAGGAGTCATAAATTAAGCACGGGTTTAGGAGAAGGCAATCAGAGGGCAGATCGGCTGGTATCAGTTGCAGTACCAATGTCACAATTTACTCTGGCAAGGGAAGCTCATGCTACCTTCCATCAGAATGCCAGAGGACTGCAGAGGCAATTTCAGATCTCTCAAACAGATGCTTCTGCCATTGTCAGAAGCTGCCCAGTCTGTGCAAATCACAACAGTGGAGTGGGTCTGGGAATTGGAGTTAATCCTAGAGGTTTATCAGTCAATGAAATATGGCAAATGGATGTTACCCATGAACCCAGTCTGGGAAGGTTAAAATATGTGCATGTCACCATTGACACCTACAGCAATTTTATCTGGGCAACAGCTCAGGCTGGGGAAAGGGGCATCCATGTAACCCGACACCTCACAGCATGTTTTGCAGTCATGGGAGTATGCAAACAGTTAAAAACAGATAATGGTCCTGCCTACATAGGTCAAAAGGTTCAACGTTTTCTACAACAATGGGGTGTTAAGCATATTACTGGCATTCCACACAATCCGCAAGGGTAGGCAATAGTTGAACGAGCAAACAGTACCTTGAAAACTTATCTTAAGAAATTCTCAGAAATTCAGGACATGCAGGAAAGGCTTGCTAAGGCACTGTTTGTATTGAATCATTTATGCATAATAGGATCCTCAGACTGTCCTGCAGCCGAAAAACATAAGTTACAGAGCCCAGAATCAGAAAAGCATTTTGAAGAAGAAATGTGGGTTAGGTATAGATGCTTGAAAACTGGGGAATGGAAAGGCCCTGCAAGAGTGCTTTATTTAGGGCGAGGCTACCTTTATGTTTCAACCCCTACAGGTTCTGAGTGGATTCCTGCTCGTTGGACCAAGCCAGTGAGGCCATCGCATCCCGGAGAGCACGGTGAACCTGGATGACTGCCTACAGATCAGTGACTGCAGAAACGTTGGAAGAGTGTCTCCAGCTGATTGAGGAGCCACTCCAGACCTTCATTCGGCATGTTCAGTCAACAGTGACTCAAAAATTCTATGGTCAATATCTGGAACTGGTGCATGCATTGGATGACATACGAGGACTGATTCCATCTAATAGATATTACAGGTGTTGGGGATGTGGTGTGCGTGAGCATAAGGCTCAAGTGTTGCTTCTTTGTGGTGGTTGTGGAAAATTGGGTTGGTATCACCAATCAATCTTTTACATTAACCAACACGTTCTGTGGTGCAGAGAGTGTGAAAAAACCTGGTGGGCAGAAGACCAACCGCTAGAGTCAGAATCGGAGGAAGATCAATCGCCAGATGCTATATCAGTGACCCGTATTTGCTGGGTGTTTAAGAGATACGCTCAGAGAGCTCAAGCTGCTAGGAGGTCTCGCGTCATAAGCTATCAATGCGGCGATACAGTCAGAGCTCTTGGGGCCTAACAGCCCTAGGAGTTCTGGTCTGGCTGCAATGCTGTGGTGCATTTTGGGCCCCTCCGCAGCCTAAGGAAAATGTCTGGGTTACGTTAGCCAACAAGACGGGTCAAGATGCCATATGTTTAGCATTATCATCTCCTGGCAATCCTTTTTCTACCTGCTTGGTAGGCATACCTTTGGACACTCCTCCATGTCCAGAAGGTGTTCTGCCTTGCCGATCAAAAGGTACAAAAGGCTACGCAGACCATTGGGATGCATATATACCACACTTTCCTGTAGCCCCTCTAGAACCACAAGAATTGGAAATTTTGGGATCAGTAAAAGCCAATTGGTGCGTATATTTTAATTGGACCGGCAGTTATCGAATTGGGCCTGACAGATCAAAAATCAAACCAAGAAGTGTAAATTCTAGCCTGCTTGTATATAGAAATCAATCAGCATGGTGTAACTATACAAGCACCAGTATATCTGTTTCATCTAACAACCCTATAACATTGCCCTATGGAGTGTTTTTGATATGTGGAGATCGGGCTTGGGCAGGAGTCCCCTCTAAGATAGTAGGAGGACCATGCACATTAGGTCGTTTAACACTGCTTACTCCAAATACTTCTATGATCCTCCAAATTCACAGACAGCATTCTAGAGTGAAAAGGGTGACTCATGCCTTTACCCCAGACTGTAAGGATAAGGTACAATTTTGGTCTACAACAGGAAGAATATTTGCCTCTATTTTGTCAGCTAATGTTGCCGCTGCTAAAGCATTAGCCATGCTAAATGGTTTAGGCTGCTGGCTAGCAAAACAAACGAATGCCACCTCAGAGGCACTATCTCAACTACTGATGGATGTGGATTCAGTAAGGCATGCTACACTCCAGAATAGAGCAGCAATTGATTTTCTACTACTGGCACAGGGGCACGGATGTGAGGAGTTCGAAGGCATGTGTTGTATGAACTTATCAGACCACTCCGTGTCTATACACAAACAGATACAAATGCTGCACGCATTAACTAACCGTTTGCAGGTGCAATCTGGTTTTGGTCTTGATGACTGGCTTAGAAGTTTAGGTTTAGGCCCCTGGCTTACTTCTCTGCTACAGCATTTGATCACAATCGGTCTGGTACTGATAGCTATCATATTAATAGTTCCTTGCCTCTTTAAATGCTTGCAAAATGCACTAATGAGAATGGTCGACTCAAAATACAATGTATCCTCGGTCGTCCAAAATAAAAACGGGGGAAATGTGGAGAGTGTTTATGCAGAATGGCTTCATGAGAAAGGACATGAAGAGATTCCACTAGTTAAATTGTAAAAGAATGAATATGATTAAAGACAACGACGGTTTATCCTAGGGACGGTCACGGGCTAAGCAGCTGTGGAGAAATCAGTATGTGAAAAGACAGGGTATGTAGCTAAAGATGAAATATGTATCTAGAAGCAAGGACGGCCTAAGGGAAAAGCAAGATG
The DNA here is from genome assembly GCF_054131305.1 of Coturnix japonica. Classification (NCBI taxonomy): domain Eukaryota; kingdom Metazoa; phylum Chordata; class Aves; order Galliformes; family Phasianidae; genus Coturnix; species Coturnix japonica. The sequence goes on from NC_140686.1 coordinate 1,398,457, forward strand.
TGTAGCAAGGTGTAAGACAAAGCTGCAAAGAAAAAGTATCTATAAGACTAACCACAAAGGTCAGATGAAGTAATGTCTAATTCACCAATCCTGAGCTTAACTTTTGCAATATGCATGAACTTATTACTGATTGTATAAATGAAATGCTGTAACACCTAATAAACGAGGCTTGTTGACCATGATAGCATGAGACTTGTCTCCCGCGGTTACTTCCAAAATTTACATGAGCTCTTGGAGTGAGAAAATGGAAAACAGGTAGAAAAGAAATAAGTTCTAATTATATATTCAATAACTTTTTTTTTTTTTTTTTTTTTTTTCCACGCGTAGCTATATCTTACATAATCAAACAACTAAAGATACATAAAATATAGAGAACCAACAGTGGGAATCCTATGAGGAAGTTGTGCATTTTATGGAAGCTGGAATAGTGCGTATTACAACACCTTCCTGAGAGCGTGCTTGATCTCCCTGTTCCTCATGCTGTAGATAACAGGGTTCAGTGTTGGAGGAACCACTGCGTACAGAAGCGCCACTGTCAGATCCAGGAGTGGGGAGGAAATTGACGGGGGCTTCAGGTAGGCAAAAAAGGCAGTGCTGACAAGTAGGGAGACCACAGCCATGTGAGGGAGGCATGTGGAGAAGGCTTTGTGCCGTCCCTGCTCACAGGGCATCCTCAGCACGGCCATGAAGATCTGCACATAGGACACCACTATGAAAACAAAGCAGCCAAAGGCTAAACTGGCACTAAAAATGAGAAATACAATTTCCCAGAGATTTGATTCTGAGCAGGAGAGCTTGAGGATCTGGGGGATTTCACAGAAAAACTGGTTGACAACATTGCCTTGGCAGAGAGGCAGTGAAAACGTACTGGCAGTGTGCAGCAGGGAATAGAGAACCCCAGTGCCCCAGGCAGCTGCTGCCATGGTGGCACAAGCTCTGCTGTCCATCAAGGTCCCGTAGTGCAGGGGCTTGCAGATGGCAACGTAGCGGTCATAGGACATGATGGTGAGAAGGGAATACTCTGCTGAGAGGAAGAAGAGAAAGAAAAAGATCTGTGCAGCACATCCTGCGTAGGAGATGGCCCTGGTGTCCCAGAGGGCGTTGGCCATGGCTTTGGGGAGAGTGGTGGAGATGCAGCCCAGGTCGAGGAGGGCCAGGTTGAGGAGGAAGAAGTACATGGGGGTGTGCAGGCGGCGGTCGCAGGCTACGGCTGTGCTGATGAGGCCGTTGCCCAGGAGGGCAGCCAGGTAGATGCCCAGCAAGAGCCAGAAGTGCAGGAGCTGCAGCTGCCACGTGTCTCCCAATGGCAGCAGGAGGAACTCGCTGATGGAGCTGCTGTTGGGCATCTGCTGTTGTTGGGCTTGGAGTCCTGTTCAGAGTGCAGAAGATAATGACAAGTCCAGACCATTCTCAGAGACACTCCTCCTGCTATAATATGAAATGTTTTCATTCTCCTACAACAGTGTACATTTAGCACCATTATTTGCATTTAATTTCATAAATTTCAGCATTCCGTAGGCAGAAACAGCATTTGGAGCTCTAACCATTCCTCTTACTTTCTTACCTCATCCTGTCTCCCTGGATATTTTCATCTGTTTCCTGTCTCATATCTTTATCCCAACTGCTTTTAGCGCCCCAAAAGGAGCCTCTGTGCCATTCAAATTCAGTTAGAAAAAGCTACCTGTTTGCAGCTAAAGTGAATTATTCATACCTACAGAAAATGGTGATAATTAATATTCTTTCCATCCTTCAAAAAATGGGAGACTGGAAGCACAACACGTATGACTGTTCACAAAACAAGCAACTGACTGAAGAAAAATTCTCAGAAGTATGACTGCCACGTTCTGCCTACAATTCGTTTTACCTCAGAACAGGAAATGGAAATCCCCTGCCTTGGATCTCCTCTTCCAAGGGCCCTAGGAAACAGAACTGTGCAATAGATCTGTGATCCCCCTGCCCCAGGCAGCAGCTGTGGCAGCACAAGCCCTGCCGGGGGGCTCCTTCCCCCCACACCACACGTCTCCCCGCAGCGCCCTGGGCAGCTCCCCGGGCAGGCTGAGTGCTGAGCCTGGCAGGCGGCAGAGTCCCATACCCGGCACACAGCCCCTGGGGCACAGCAGGGACCCTGCTCTGCAGGACAGCCCTGGGCACCCGCCTGCAGCCCCGGCTGCACAGCCTGCAGCCGTGCTGGGACACGCAGCCCTCACGGCTGTGCTCTGACACTGCAGTACAGATGCCCTCAGCTGGAGCAGAAGACTTTTTCTACAATAAAGAAACATGCAGTGCCTACATCCAGATCTGCTATGGGATATCCCGAATTAAGTTAACCCTCTATGAAAAGCAGCTCACGGTCTGCAGTGAGACTTTCCTTGTCATGGTCTCTCCTGCAGAGAGCACGCAGCCCGCTCACACCACACACATCCTGGAAGCTCTCTCCAGTTTCTCTCCTCTCCTTCTGTCAGCTGCAGGCTGTGCTGTGCACAAGAGCTGCTCCTGGGCACAGCTGTCTCTCTGCAGCTCTGTCCACTTTTATGAGCTCCCTGTGTCCCAGGAGCCCAGCCCAGCTCAGCAACAGATGATGTCATTTTTATCCTTCCCACTCATCTCCCCTGACATGTCCCTGGGTCCTCACGGCCAACAGCTCCTGAAAGACAACAGCATCATGACTGTGCGATGAAATTCTCTCAATTAACCACCACATGTCCAGTGGTCAGTGACTGATTGGAGACATATGGGGAGTGCTTCCACAGATCATTTGATGAGGGCACCCAGACAAGGGAGGTGAGGTTTGGACTTTCCCTGTGCAGGACAGTGATCCAGCTGAGGCAGTGCAGGAGTCTCATCCCTTGACAGAAATCCTGGAGATGAAATGGGATTCAGCTCCCTACACACCCACAGGACCTGGGATTCCTCTGGTTCTGTTCAGAAGTGCACAAGGAGTTGCCTGCATGTGAGCTCCTGCTCTGAGTCCTCGGTCCTTCAGCAGGGAAGCAGCTGCTCACACACAGACTCTCGGTGATGCCCAATGTGCCTGGGCTGCTCCTGATGTGTGCCAGTGCTTGTAAACCGTGTGGGAAATCCCTGAGATAGACACCTCTTTCCTGGGCATCAGCTGAGGGCCAGAGAGGCGATAGCACCGGCTGTCTGGTGAATTCACATGCAGCTGCGAAAGCAGCACAGGGCCTTCAGCAAAGCCATGCCTATGGTGTGTCCGTGCTGCTACGTCACCTCCAAGACCCACGATCGGTCTAATGTCTGTGTGCCACCTTCTGCACACTGATACCATAGATGAGCTATCCAGTCCAGCTATGTCCAGTGATGATTTTCAATTAGGAAGATTACTTCTGCGGTTTTGCACTAATGCAAACACCAACGCACAATAAGCTAGAAATCTTGGTAGAGCTGCTGGCCTGAGCTCCTGTTTGGACCATGGGCACACAGTTTAATGGCTTCCACAACTGCACTGTAGCGCAAGGGGGATACAGAGTTTTTAGGATGGATGGGCGAGGAGTCAAGGAAGGGCGACTGCCCTATGTGAGAGTGCACTGAGCTCTTCCTTGGGAAGGAAGAGCAGCCAGGTCGGAGCTAATGGAAATGGCAAACAGAGGAGACCATCAGTGTCTGTTCCTGGCTTCTTGATCATAGAGAGCAATTGGAAGGTGCCCTCTGCAGACAGATGGGTTTAACATGCTGTCAGGCCACTGTCCTCTTTGGGAGCCTTTTTCACTCCAGTATCTGCTGCAGGGACAGCATAGCAGGGCATGTGCCATCCAGCAGATCCGTGGAGAGCACAGATGGGAGATTCTTGACCAAGCTGTGGAGGAACCAAAGTGGAGAGATTCTCTGCTGGATCTCATGCTCTCCAGCATGGAAGGTCTGGTGGGAATTATAAAGGTCAAAGGGGCATCAGGCCAAGTGCAAGATGCTAATGTATCTCTTTTTATTTATTTATTTATTTATTTTGAGGGTGTAAGCTTAGAAGATGTTCATAAATGTCAATAAAATTGAGACAAAGGATTGAAGACAAAAATCAAAATCAATGAGAACGTGTTAACCCTTCTCAACATGAGAAATTCTCATGAGTCTTGTTCCATTTTAAGTTGTAAATATGAATCTTTGAGGTGATTTGATGTTTTATTTTTTCTTTTTTTTTTTCTTTTCTTTTTCTTTTTCTGAAACTACGATGTTTTCCAGAATTGTTTTTGCTGGGCACAAATGCCTTCAGGTTCAGAGACACAGACAGCGGTGCCAGTGCCAATGACCTGTGACTATAGCCCGGCGCCCGCCGCTGAATTTCCCTGCTGCCTATTTGATGTCCCTCATCCTCCAGGTGTCTCCAGTTCTCCTCAATAAATGGCCGTGGTTAAGGGCATGTTTTCAGCAGGCCATTTAGACACACGCTCCTGTCACAGCCTGCCAGATTTCCCCATCCCTTGTCTTTGTTCAGTCAGATACCTCCCAATTATCGGTCTGATTTCTGACTTTTAGGGGGAAGACTCAAGTTTGCTCCATCTCACCAAAGTCTGATGGACTGTGTTGTCAACTCCTTCACCGTGATTCTATCCCTTCCAATCTTTTCATTTTCTCTTTCTTTTTCTTTTGCTATGTCGTTTTCTTCTCCTTTTCCTTTTAATTTTCCTTTTCCTTTCATCCTTTATCTTTCTTTTTTTTTTCTTTTTCTCTTTCTCTTTCTCTCTTTTTAATTTTTCATGCTCAGTGTGTGAAATACTCACAAGTCCTGTTCAATTTTACGTTGGTACCTCCCAACTCCCTGGCTGATCTATCCCAGGGAGATTACTGGAATTTTCTCCATTCCTCAAAAATCTGTTGTCAAGTCCTTCACTGTGATTCTATCTATCCCATCCTATCTGTGTCTAACTCATTTCTTGTGCAAATATTCCTTATGAAAGATATACCTCAATAGAAGCAGTTTGGACATGGTATGCAGTTGATCACTGCGTTTTACTGTTCATTCAGTTGCATCACCTTTCCTTCTGTTTGTTGTCCATAAATGAAGAGAATTCTTTCTTTTTCTGTGTGCAGCTGGTTCTCTGTGGATAGTCAGTGGGAGTTTGTACAAAGGAGGTTTAACACTGAGCGGGTGACGGCAGAGGAGAGTGATGTGAGTAAAAGTGATGCAAGTCCCATGGGGCCAATGAGAGTAGAAGAGGGGTGGGGAGGTTGAGGAGGAACTTTGTCCACACAGCAACAGAATAGAACTCATTGGGGACATCCTGCATTGACATCAGTTGCAAAGTGCTTCTTTAACTTCTTGTATAAAACAAACTATAAATAAACAGACATTAAATGCATTTTGGATTCTTGCTCTTTAAGCTCTCTCCATTTTGCTGAACACGTTCTGAAAACCTGAAGACAACAGGAAGGCACAGGGCACAGGAGGCTCTTTAGTTTATAATGGGCCCCAGGGTGCATTTGGTGCTGAGTCCATCAACCTCCAGTGCAGAGAGAAGTTTGCATAAAGTACTTGGCAAGACAAAGTCAGAAGTAACAGTGAAGTTTCTTGGAGTATTAATGGGCCCACTGAGGGCCATTAGCAAGCAAGCTTCCCAAGGGACTAGTTAGAGCAGATAATTGGAAGCCATGACTCCAGTCAGGCAAAGGCACTGGCATGGTGGCTCTGCATGCTAAGAAAATCCTCCTTTGTCTTAAAAAGCAAACAGGACAAGACCTGATTCCCAGACCCTTGGCATGGAGATCCTGTCTCTCATGTTGGCTCAGGGCTCTTCCTGGGGCAATGGGATGGAGGTCTGTATGATGTTAAATGAAAGACATGGGGACAGAAGACCCCAGGCTCTGCATGGGGTGCAAGGACAGTGTGAAGTTCATGTCCCACTAGTGCCCTGTGTCTCATCACAGGATGTGGGATGTGAGAAGGGCCCCGTCTGAACAAGCAGTCAATCCCAATGTAACTCTGAATCTCTGATCTCTCAGTTCCAGTGCCCTCCTGTGCACACTCTCCCATAGTTTGATGCACTTGATCTTCTGCGGTGCCCAGAAGTGCACCCAGTGCTCCAGGTGAGGCTGCAGCAGTGCAGAGCAGACAGGGACAACCCTTTCCCTTACCCAGATGGCAATAACTTACTTGATGCACTTTATGGGACCATTGGCCTTCCAGTCAGCTGTCATGACTCTTAACTTACTTAGATGCAATTGAAATGACAGCCCAGAGCATACTAAGGTGTCATCATTGAAAGAATGTAGGTGTTCCATAGCTTTGAAATGCCTTGGACTCCAGAGTATGCCAGAGATGGAGCAGAACAGAAGATTTGCCTCTTCTGTAGTGAGCTCATCCATTTAGTAAGCAGAATAACACTACATGCTACATGGGGACAGTTGCTCTACTCTGCTCTGCTCTGCTTTGCTCTGCTTGCAGGGGAATGGAGCGGGGGGTTGCTCTCATGTCAGTGCAGATAAACTCACTTTCTCTTTAACCCTTTTTCCTCTGTGAACTATTCCACTATTTGTACCCTCAGATACACTTCCACATTCCCTCAACAACACTTCCGTATGCCATTAACAATTATGCTTTCTTATACCATAAGAACAGTTTGTCAAACAATACAGTTCTTCAGTTCCCATCAACACCGTTAATACCATATATCTTTCCATTAACAGTTAGTATTCTTCAGTGATAAACACCTTGCCGCAGAACCAGCACTGACTGGCCCTCCTCCCTCTCAAGCTTCCTCACAGGCAGAACATAGTATTACGTAAATGGGTTGACACTCATTAAATAGGATAATAAAAAAGGCTTTTGAAATTACGTTAAGAATAATATGAAGACTAGTGAGACTCTGAGTCCCTACTAAGTGAGGGAGGTGTTCTGGTAATGGGGGTTGTTGAGAAGGTGGAGATACTGAAGGCCTACTTTGCTTCTGTCTTCAGTGTAAAAGCTCTCCTTCAGGAATCCCAGACCCTGGAGCTTAGTGAGAGGGTCTGGGGAATGGAGGGCTTGCCTTTAGTCAAGGTAGAGTTGGCCCATGAGCGCCTAGGCCACAACAATATTCAGAAATCCATGTGTGCTGAGGGAGCTGGCAGAAATGACTGCAGAACCACTCTCTATCATCTTTGAGAGGTCTTGGAGAATGGGGGAGGTGCCTGAAGACTGGAGGATAGCCAGTGTCAATCCTGTCTTCAAAAATGTGTATGAAGGAAGATCTGGGTAACAACAGGCCAGAGAGCCTCACCTCTGTCCCTGGAAAGGCGATGGAACAGCTTGTGCTGAATGCCATCTTCAGACAGTTGGAAGAAAAGGAGGTTATCAGGAGTTGTCAGCATGGGTTTACCAAGTGGAGGTCATGTGTGACCAACCTGGTAGCCTTCTATAACACTGTTGCTGGCTGGGTGGATGGGGAGAGAGCGGTAGATGTTGTCTACCTTGATTTCAGCAAGGCTTTTGATACTGTCTCCCACAATATCCTTATCACAAAGATAAGGAAATGTGGGAAAGATGAGTGAACAGTGAGGTGGGTTGAGGACTGTCTGACTGACAGAGCACAGAGGGTGGTCGTTGTCAAAGCAGAGTCCATTTGGAGACCTGTAAGTAGCGGTGTTCCCCAGGTGTTGGTGCTGAGCCTGGTCTTGTTCAGCTTCTTCATAAGTGACCTTGACAAGGGGATAGTGGCCACCCTCAGCAAGTTTGCTGATGATTGGCTGACACGCCTGAAGGCTGTGCTGCCATTCAGCGAGACCTGGACAGGCTGGATAGATGTGCAGCAAGAAACCAGACGAGGTTCAATGAAAGCAAGTGTAGAGTGTTGCACTTAGGAAGGAATAATTGCACACACCAGGACAGTTTGGGGAATGAGCTGCTGGAGAGGAGCTCTGTAGAGAGGGACCTGGGTGTCGTGATGTCAGTGTGTGGAAATATGAGTAGGGGAACTGAACAGAAACTGGAGCATAGGAAGTTCTGCACAAATTTGTGCAAGAACTTCTTTATGGTGAGGGTGATGGAGCACTGGAACAGGCTACCCGAGGGGGTTGTGTTGTATCCTTCACTGGAGATATTCAAGACCCGCCTGGACGCCCACCTGTGTGCCTACCTGGTGTTCCCCAGGGGTCTGTGCTGGGACCTGTCCTCTTCAATATTTTTATTGATGACTTGGATGAGGGCATTGAGTACATCCTCTGTAGGTTTGCTGATTTCACCAAATTGGCTGCGAGTGTGGACCTGTCCGTCATTACAAAGGACCTACTGAAGGATCTGGACAGGCTGGAGATCTGGGCTGAAGCCAATGGGATGAGGTTCACTAAGACCAAATGCCACGTCCTGAACTTTGGGACCTGGCATGGACTGCCAAGGGTGGGGGTGGATTCACCGACCCTGGAGGTGTTCTAGGAATCACTGTACGTTGTGTTGAGGGCCATGGTTTAGTGGGAGCTATTGGTGATAGGTGAACAGCTGGACTGGATGATCTTTTAGGTCATTTCCAACCATGGTGTTTCTATGATTCTATGGTATCCTGTCCCTGTCTCTGTGCTCCTTTTTGCTTTAGCAAACACTCTCTGAGAGGCTTCACCACATGTCAGGAATTTGTCACTGATCACTTGAAATCTGTTGTTAAATTCAACAGATTCCAAAGCACAGTCATGATGCTGTTGACATTCAGGAACTGTTGGCCATGATGATGCAGGGAAATCTCAGGGGAGACAAGTGGGAAGGATAAAAATGACATCCTCTACTGCTCAGCTGGGTTGGGCTCCTAAAACACAGGGAGCTCATAAAAGTGGGCAGAGATGTAGAGAGACAGCTGTGCCCAGGAGCAGCTCTTGTGCACAGCACAGCCTGCAGGTGACAGAAAGAGAGGAGAGAAATTGGAGTGAGCTTACAAGATATGTACTGTGTGAGCGGGCTGTGAGCTCTATGAAGGAGCATTGCTCACAGACCACAACACGGTAAGTCTCATGCAGTAGGCAATGCAGCTGCTTTTAATAGAGGGTTAACAAAATATGCGACATTCCATAGCAGATTGGCTGCAGGTAATGCATGTTTCTTTACTGTGGGAAAAGCCTTCTTGTCTAGCTGAGGGCTTCTGTGCTGCAGCATAAGAGTTACGGGGTGTGTGTGGGGGGGGGAGGCTGCATGTCCCAGCACGGCTGCAGGCTGTGCAGCCGGGGCTGCAGGCGGGTGCCCAGGGCTGTCCTGCAGAGCAGGGTCCCTGCTGTGCCCCAGGGGCTGTGTGCCGGGTATGGGACTCTGCCGCCTGCCAGGCTCAGCACTCAGCCTGCCCAGGGAGCTGCCCAGGGCACTGCGGGGAGACGTGTGGGGGGAAGGAGCCCCCCGGCAGGGCTTGTGCTGCCACAGCTACTGCCTGGGGCAGGGGATCACAGCTCCACTGCACAACAGTATGTTTGTGATGGTGTTTCGTTTGAGGATAGCCATGGCAGGGGGTTTCTTTTTCCTGTTCTGAGGGAATCTTTATTTTCAGTAGACATGGATAATTCACTTAATCTGCAAACAGGCAGTTTTTTAGGATTCACACTAAATGGCACAGAGGCTGTTCTTGGGGCTCTAAGAGCAGTTGGGTTAAAGATTTGAGACATGAAGCACATGAAAATATCCAGGGAGGAGTGATAAGAAAAGAAGAGGAAGGTTAGAGTTCCATATGCTGCTTCTGCTTAAAGAATCCTGAACAACATGAAATTAAATGCAAGTAATGGTGCTAAATGTACACTGTTGTAGGAGAATGAAAATATTTCATAGTATAGCAGGAGGAGTGTCTCTGAGAATGGTCTGGACTTGTCATTATCTTCTGCAATCTGAGCAGGACTCCAAGCCCAGGAGCAGCAGATGCCCAACAGCAGCTCCATCAGCGAGTTCCTCCTGCTGCCGTTGGCAGATACGCCGCAGCTGCAGCTCCTGCACTTCTGGCTCTTGCTGGGCATCTACCTGGCTGCCCTCCTGGGCAACGGCCTCATCAGCACAGCCGTAGCCTGCAACCGCCGCCTGCACACCACCATGTACTTCTTCCTCTTCAACCTGGCCCTCCTCGACCTGGGCTGCATCTCCACCACTCTCCCCAAAGCCATGGCCAACGCCCTCTGGGACACCAGGGCCATCTCCTACACAGGATGTGCTGCACAGCTCTTTTTCTTTCTCTTCTTCCTCTCAGCAGAGTATTCCCTTCTCACCATCATGTCCTATGACCGCTACGTTGCCATCTGCAAGCCCCTGCACTACGGGACCTTGATGGACAGCAGAGCTTGTGCCACCATGGCAGCAGCTGCCTGGGGCACTGGGGTTCTCTATTCCCTGCTGCACACTGCCAGTACATTTTCACTGCCTCTCTGCCAAGGCAATGTTGTCAACCAGTTTTTCTGTGAAATCCCCCAGATCCTCAAACTCTCCTGCTCAGAATCAAATCTCAGGGAAGTTGTGTTTCTCTTTTTTGGTGTGAGTTTAGGCATTGGCTGCTTTGTTTTCATGGTGGTGTCCTACGTGCAGATCTTCATGGCTGTGCTGAGGATGCCCTGTGAGCAGGGATGGCACAAAGCCTTTTCCACATGCCTTCCTCACCTGGCCGTGGTCTCCCTACTTGTCAGCACTGGCGCTTTTGCCTACCTGAAGCCGCCGACCATTTCCTCCCCACTCCTGGATCTGACAGTGGCACTTCTGTACGCAGTGGTTCCTCCAGCAGTGAACCCTGTTATCTACAGCATGAGGAACAGGGAGATCAAGCACGCTCTCAGGAAGGTGTTGCAATTATCACTATTCCAGCTTCCATAAAATGCACAACTTCCTCATAGGATTCCCAGTGATGGTTCTTTATGTTCTATGCATCTTTGGTTGTTTGATTACGTGAGATATAGCAACGTAAAAAAAAAATAAAAAAAAATTGAACTCATAAATAAAAATGTATTACAATTCTTTCCTACCTAATTTCCATTTTTTCACTCTAAGAGCTCATGTAAACATGTAACCGGATTCCCTGAATACGTTTGAAGATACCTAAAATGTTTTCAAAAAAGACATTTGCTTAGGTTTTCTTTCTTCTTACTTTGTATGGATTTGGGGAGGTACAGCCACAGACAGCAGCTCAACGTGCTCTTTTCATTTCTGATCTCTTTACACCACCACAGTGCTCTCGAGCCCTCTCATTTGTGCAGTCCTGAAGGTCTTGTGTGTCTCACGACAGTCCTGTTGCCTCTACAGCAGCAATCCAGTGCTGCAGTCAGTAGCCGGCAATATGAACGGCTGTGTCAGAGCTGGTCTCCTTGCTGGCACTGCCATAACAAGAGAGCTGCTTTAGAGTAGGACCAGAGAACTGGAGGGAGGCCTCTTCCAAAGCTGGTGTAAGGAATATACCTCAGGAGCTGCTCCCTGAGAAAACCTCGAGATCTTCTGGTGCTCTTCAGTGTGTGACAGGATAAACTGAATAGTCCCAAGGAGATCAGTAAGAGACTTGGGGCAGTGCTGTGGTTTAAATTTTATGGGTTGAGATAAAGAGAAAAAGAAAAAGATAATAATTATGACAAATGTATTTATACATATATAATATATTTAGTGTATTTTCACACGTATACAACATATGCAGTTGCAATCATATATGAACTAATCCGTATGTTTATCTGTTTGCAAGTCCAGGACTAGTTGCAGGGGTTTTAACAGCCATAGGGTTCACTGTAGGAGCTGTACTGACTTTCAGGCTGTTGCTGGAGTTGAAGCGACCTCAGAGTTCATTGCCAGAGCTGGAACCACCACAGGACATGTGACGAACTTGAAGCAGCCACTGGGCTCATTAGAGGGGTTGGAGTGACCACAGGGCTGAACCTCCTGGCACAGTGCACCTCCCTTGGGAGGAATTTGTTTCGTTTTCTTATAGCAATACATGGAACAGATACAGGACCTGTAGCAGGAGTGACTACAGAGCTCATTATGAGGGGTGGAGTGACAGCGGGATCTGTCCAGAGTGTGGAGTAAGTGCAGAACGTGTAGCAAAACCTTGGAGCTGCTGCAGGGTCTGTGCCAAGAGTTGCAGAGGCTGCAGCACTGTCAGCAGATCCAGCTCTCTTCCCCTTGAGGATGCTGAAGACACACTTATGGGGCTGGGGATGCAGTTATGGGGCTGGGGACTCAGATATGGGTCTGTGTTCCCACTTATGGGGCTGGAGAGGCAGTTATGGGATTGGGGATGCAGGTATGGGGCTGGGGGTGCACATATGGGGCTGTAGATGAACCTATGGGGCTGGCGAACCACTTATGGGTCACACTTACGGGGCTGGGTACAGGTATGTCAACCAGGGACCCCCATAGTGTTCCCATTAAGGTCACACTTATGGGGCTGGAGATGCAGTTATGAAGTTTGGGGTCTCACTTGTGGGGCTGGGGATGCACTTATGGGGCTGGGGAGGCACTTATGTGTCTCACTTATGGGGCTGGGGACACACTCATGGGGCTGGGGTCCTCATTGGTCCCTATGGGGTTTCACTTATTGGTCACACATATGGGGCTGAGGATGCACTTATGGGGCTGGGGACACACTTATGTGGCTGGGGACTCGGTTATGAGGCTGGAGATGCAGTTACCGGTCACACTTATGGGGCTGGGGATGTAGCTATGGGCCACACTTATGGGGCTGAAGACGCAGTTATGGGTCTGGGGTCCCACTTATGGGTCTGAGGACCCACTTATGGGGCTGGAGCCTCACTTATGGGTGACATTTATGGGGCCGGGGTCACACTTATGGGGCTGGGGACTCAGATACGGGGCTAGGGATGCAGTTATAGGTCACACTTATGGGGCTGGAGACCCACTTATTGGGCTGGGGACGCAGTTATGGGGCTGTGTTCCCACTTAAGGGGCTGGGGACTCAGTTATGGGTAACTGTCACGGTTTGAACTACAAATCCACCTGCGTCCGTGACAGGGGGCCGTGGGCCCCGGAGGGGCCCTAGGCCGAAAGGAAAAAAGTTAATTAGGAAAAGAAAACAGTGGCAACGATCTAAGGAGGCACACTTATTTACTAAATACTATATCGAAATACCGGATAACACAATATAATACAATATAATTGAATATTGAGCTAACGAATCAAGTAAAATAGGAGAGAGAATGAGTCCCGTAACCGAGAGGCCTACTGTGAAATCTAGGCGAACGGCTGAAGGCTCCCACACACTCCCCTGAACGCCAGAACTCGAAAGACGTCAGTCTGTTCTGCGACAGAGTTAATATAGAGTCCAGGTCCCGTGACCTATCGTGTTGCTCACTGGGAGATGTAGTCTTCTTCTGTAAGTTGCAGATTCAGTAAAATTATTCATGCTTTATATGATGTTATGATGTGGAATACTGATAGCAAAAATTACAAAATTATTAAACCATGACATTCCACCCCTTATTCTACATCATTACATTATGTTTATACATACATACACACTCATATGTATAATTGTGAATAATCAGCAACCTTATTTTTTCTCAACAATTTATATTTATTCCATACAAATCCCTAAGTTGAGAACAAAACTCTATAACCTAACCTACTATTTATTAATTTTGAGAAAATGGCAAAACTGCCAGAAAAAGGAAAACGTGTCAGCGGTAGAGGGGAAAGGCAGCGCTAGTAGGGCGTCCCCCACATCAAGGTGCACTCATCTTTTCCCAGCCACCACAGCAGATTTCCTTTTGACTTATACTTCTTTCCATGTGTGCTCTACACATGCATGGCCAGTGCAGGATATAGAGTCCAGATGGAAAACTTGCTTACAGAATGCCTAATTAAGGTATATAGAGAAAAAAGTGTTTCCTTAACATTAATCCACTCTATCTTAAGTCCTATACCTAATTGAACTATTCTGTACCTAATTGAAATATTTTCTGAGACTCTACCTATATATCTACAGGAAAATCATTGGCTGCACTCCCCCAACATCAAATTCCCTTGTGGTACACATTGGATATTCTCATTTTTGTCCATCACCCACCACGTGCACCCAGGTCCCTGGGCAAAGACAGTACCCCGGAGAGGTTTGCCCTTTCCAGACGCTGGAAGGACCCAAACCGTCTTTCCCAACACGCTCTTTATGTGTACTACAGGAGCCTTATCTCCCTCCACGGTACGTAGGGAGCTGGATTGGTTAGGACCATTACGATTACTAGATCCTCGAGTGTTAACCAACCAGGTAGCTTCTGCTAAATGGTTCTCCCAATTTTTATACGTTCCGCCACCCATTGCTTTCAACATAGTTTTCAACAACCCATTGAATCGTTCAATCTTACCAGAAGCTGGTGCATGATAGGGAATATGGTAAATCCACTCAATGCCATGATTTTTGGCCCAAGTGGTTACAAGGGAATTTTTAAAATGGGTCCCATTATCTGATTCAATTCTTTCTGGAGTGCCATGCCGCCACAGGATTTGCTTTTCCAACCCTAATATGGTGTTTTGGGCGGTAGCATGGGGTACTGCGTATGTTTCGAGCCACCCAGTGGTTGCCTCCACCATGGTGAGTACATAACGCTTACCATTGCGAGATCGTGGCAAGGTGATATAATCAACCTGCCATGCCTCTCCATATTTATACTTTTGCCATCGCCCTTCCCCCCAAAGAGGTTTCATCCTCTTGGCTTGTTTAATTATGGCGCATGTTTCACAATCATGAATAACTTGAGCAATAGCGTCCATAGTTAAGTCCACCCCTCGGTCTCTGGCCCACTTATATGTTGCATCCCTTCCTTGATGACCTGAAGTCTCATGGGCCCACCGAGCTAGGAATAATTCACCCTTGTTCTGCCAGTCCAAGTCTATTTGAGCCACCTCAATTTTGGCAGCTCGATCAACCTGATGGTTATTTTTATGTTCTTCAGTAGCCTTACTTTTAGGCACATGAGCATCTACATGGCGCACCTTTACAACAATGTTCCTTATTCAGGCAGCAATGTCTTTCCACAGTTCAGCAGCCCAAACAGGTTTACCCTTTCATTGCCAATTATCATCTTCCCACTGTTGCAACCACCCCCATAAGGCATTTGCCACCATCCATGAATCAGTATAAAGATGAAGCATTGGCCACCTCTCCCGTTCAGCCACATCTAAAGCCAGCTGAACAGCCTTTACCTCTGCGAATTGACTTGATTCTCCTTTACCTTCAGTGGCCTCTGCAACTTGTCGTGTGGGGCTCCATACAGCAGCTTTCCATCTGCGATGCTTCCCTACAATACGACATGATCCGTCTGTAAATAGGGCAAATTTCTTTTCGTTTTCTGGTAGCTCATTGTATGGTGGTGCCTCTTTAGCACGTGATACCTCTTCTGTAGGTGGTATTTCAATTTTTTTACTCTCAGGCCAGTCCATGATCACTTCTAGAATTCCAGGACGGCGGAGTTTTCCCATTCGAGCTCGTTGAGTAATTAATGAAATCCACTTACTCCAAGTGGCATCAGTAGCATGATGGGTGGAGGGAACCTGTCCTTTAAACATCCAGTTTATTACTGGCAAGCGAGGTGCTAGAAGAAGCTGAACCTCTGTCCCAACTACTTCAGAAGCAGCCCGAACCCCCTCATACACGGCTAAGATCTCCTTCTCAGTTGGAGTGTAGCGCTCCTCAGACCCTTTATATGCTCGACTCCAAAATCCTAGGGGTCGGCCTCGGGTCTCTCCTGAGGCTCTTTGCCACAAACTCCAGGTGGGACCTTTCTCTCCAGCAGCAGTGTAGAGGATGTTCTTCACATCCTGTCCCGTCCGTACTGGCCCCAAGGCCACGGCACGGGCTATTTCTTGTTTTATCTGCTCAAAAGCCTGCTGCTGCTCAGGACCCCATGAGAAATTATTCTTCTTCCGTGTTACCTGATAGAGAGGGCTCACTATGTGGCTGTAGTTTGGGACATGCATTCTCCAAAAGCCCACTACTCCCAGAAAAGATTGGGTCTCTGTTTTATTTGTGGGCGGAGACATAGCAGTGATTTTGTCAATCACATCTGCTGGGATGTGACGACGTCCATCTTGCCATTTTATACCTAAGAACTGGATTTCCTGGGCAGGCCCCTTCACCTTGCTGCGCTTAATGGCAAAACCAGCTTGCAAAAGAATTTGGATTATCTGTTTCCCTTTCTTGGAAACCTCTGCTGCTGTATGGCCCCACACTACAATGTCATCAATATACTGCAAGTGTTCAGGAGCATTACCCTGTTCCAAAACAGCTTGGATTAATCCATGGCAAATTGTTGGGCTGTGCTTCCACCCCTGGGGTAAACAGTTCCAAGTATACTGAATACCTCTCCAGGTAAAAGCAAACTGTGGCCTACATTTTGCAGCCAATGGGATGGAAAAGAAGGCATTAGCAATATCAATGGTGGCATACCACCTAGCTTCTTTTGACTCCAGTTCATACTGGAGTTCTAGCATGTCTAGTACAGCAGCACTTAATGGAGGTGTAACTTCATTCAGGCCACGGTAATCTACCGTCAGCCTCCATTCCCCACTGGTTTTACGCACTGGCCATATGGGGCTGTTAAAAGGTGAGTGCGTTTTGCTAAGCACTCCCTGATTTTCTAATTGGCGAATTAGCTTGTGAATGGGGAGCAATGAGTCCCTATTGGTGCGGTACTGCCGTCTGTGAACCACTTTGGTGGCAATTGGTACCTCTTGGTCTTTTACCTGGAGCAACCCCACAGCAGAAGGATCATCTGACAGACCAGGTAAAGTTGACAGCTGCTTAGCACCGTTTGTGTTAACAGCAGCTATCCCAAAGGCCCATCGATACCCCTTGGGATCCTTAAAATATCCCATCCTAAGGTAATCGATACCCAGTATACATGGAGCCTCTGGACCAGTCACAATAGGGTGTCTCTGCCAGTTTTTACCAGTGAGGCTTATTTCGGCCTCCAACATAGTCAATTCTTGGGAACCCCCAGTCACTCCATGGATATATATTGGTTGTGTCCCTTGGTGACTTGAGGGCATTAGGGTGCATTGTGCACCAGTGTCCACCAAGGCTTTATATTTCTGTGGTTGAGATGTGCCAGGCCAATTAATCCACACAGTCCAGTATACTCTGTTGTCCCTTTCCCCCCCCTGGCTGGGGGCAGGGCCCCTCTATTGTTTACCTCGTTGACTTGCAGCAACTGGAACTCTCCCCTTCTTGGAAGAGTTCACCTTGGTAGTTGTTTCACCTTGTAACTCTTTCACTCGTGCCTGAAGTACAGAAGTAGATGAATTACACCACTTCTTCATGTCCTCCCCATGACTACAGAGGAAAAGCAACAAGGCAAGACGTGTAGTCTCATTGTTGATTCGAGGTGACTTATCATCATCATTTGCTTGAATACGAGGACGTCTCTTTTTAATGGTTGAGATTTTCGATGATACAGGTCGAGAGGAACTCATGTTGTTTAGCTTCTTCAATAGGCGATTGTGGAAATCCTGGTTTCCATCATCTTGTACCACCGTGGATTCATCTACATCAGGCACATTAGCCAATTTGTCAATAATATCATTTTGTGTTCCCTCCACTTCGTTTAACCTTTCCACAATTTTGACAATGGCTGAAGTATACAGATTAACTTCTGTGGCGCTTATAAATAATTCAAGTTCCTGAAGTCTGCCAATTAGTTCATTCACAAAGGGTTTCCTGTCCCCTTTGCCATATACTAATGCAAGTGCACTGGCATGCTTTTCTGGAGCTGCTTTTGTAAAGTCACGCCACATTTGTCGTGGAACGCGGACTGCTTCAGGATCATGTAATTGGTCTGGATCATTACGATTGAACTCGCGGCTGTATAGCATTTCCACCAGAGCATTTTCTCTCAAAAATTGGATACCTTTCTCAATATCAGTCCATTTCTTTCTCTCAGGCTCCAAGTCCCGTTTAAAGGGGAATCTATCTCTTACCGCTATCAACATCCGCTTCCAGAGGGTGTAGGACCGATTTTGGCATGTGCCAATACCTCTGTCCACACGTGAGTCCCTGGAAATGCTACCCAGTTGGCGAGCTTCACTGCCATCGAGCCACGCACTGTTGGCACCATTGTCCCAGCAGCGAAGTAACCAAGTGACCATATTTTCTTTTGGCTGACGTGTGTAATCCTTTCTTAGATCTCGAATTTCACTCAGTTTAAAAGATCGATCAATAATGGTCGTAATACTTTGCTCACCTTTTGCTCTATCAAGAGTCCCAGGTGTTGATGGTGGCAACTGTGTTGATGAGGCTGCCCCATCTATAAGTTTGGACTTGAGAAATTCTCGTAAAGAAAAAGTAGCTTTTGGCTCCTCTTCTGACTCTGACCCTGACGCTTGTGTTATTTCTTCCAGGTAACCCTCCTTCTTTTTCCTCTCTCCTAACTTTCTCTGCTCCTCTAACTTCTTCTGCTCCTCTATCATCTTCTGCACCTCTATCATCTTCTTATACCCATCTAACATCCTCTGCTCCTCCAACTTCTTCTGGTCTTCTGACTTCCCCTGCTCTCCCGAGTCCCCTGAGTCTCCTGAGTCCTGCTCTCCTAACTCCCTCCGCTCTTCTAACTCCTTCTGCATTTTCTCTAACTGATTTGAAACTTGTTTTGTCTTTCGCCCTATTACAGGGGCAACCAACATTGTATCTGGTGTCCCCGATGGTTGGTCCAATTGGACTACATGTGCCCCCGGTGGCTGGTCAGATTGAACTACATGTGCCCCCAGTGGCTGGTCAAATTGGACTACATGCGCCCCCAGTGGCTGGCCAAATTGGACTACATGTGCCTCTGGTAGTTGGTTAAATACATTCAACTCACCCTGGAGGGCACATAGCTGGTCTCGGAGAGCGTTCCGCTCAAACTGGACGGCACCAAGCTCAGTCTGGAGGCTGTTGTAGTTGGACTGGAGAGTGTTGTACCCGAACCGGAGGACGTTATGCTCGGCCTGGAGGGCAGTGTGCTCAGTCTGGAGAGTGTTGAGCTCGGTCCGGAGGGCATTGTGCTCGGTCTGAAGAGCGATATGCTCGGACTGGAGGGCATTATGCTCAGACTGAAGAGTGTTGTGCTCGGTCTGGAGGGTGTCACAATTGGGTTGAAGGGCATCGTGCTTAGGCTGGAGGGTGCCGAGCTCAGAGTGGAGGGCATCATACTTGGACTGGAGAGTATTGTACCCGGACCGGAGAGCGTTGTGCTCAGTCTGGAGAGTATTGTGCTCGGTCCGGAGGGCATTGTGCTCAGTCTGAAGAGTGTTATGCTCGGACCGGAGGGCGTTATGCGCAGACTGAAGAGTGTTGTGCTCGGACTGGAGGGTGTCGCAGTTGGATTGGAAGGCATCGTGCTTGGCCTGGAGGATGCCGCACTCAGACTGGACAGCGTCATACTTGGACTGGAGAGTGTTGTGCTCGGTCTGGAGGGCATTGTGCTCGGTCCGGAGGGCATCGCGCTCAGTCTGGAGAGTGTTGTACTCGGACCGGAGGACGCTGTGCTCGGACTGGAGAGTGTCGTGCTCGGACCGGAGGGCGCCGTGCTCAGACTGGAGAGTGTCGTGCTCGGACCGGAGGGCGCTGCGCTCGGTCTGGAGAGTGTCATGCTCGGACCGGAGGGCGCTGTGCTCGGACTGGAGAGTGTCATGCTCGGACCGGAGGGCGCTGTGCTCGGACTGGAGAGTGTCGTGCTCGGTCCGGAGGGCGCTGTGCTCGGACTGGAGAGTGTTGAGTTGGGATTGCAGGGAGCTTTTCTCATCCCAAAGTTTTTCTGCGTCATCTCTAAGATTCTCTTTCTCGTACCAGATTGAGTCTCGTTGGTACAGGAGATCTTTTCTCTCAGCTTCAAAAACTTTTTCTCTCTCTACCTTCTCATCCCAATGTTTTTCTGTGTCAGCTCTAAGACTCTCTTTCTCGTACCAGATTGAGTCTCGTTGGTACAGGAGATCTTTTCTCTCAGCTTCAAAAGCTTTTTCTCTCTCTACCTTCTCAGTCCAAAGTTTTTCTGCCTCAGCTCTAAGACTCTCCTTCTCGGCCCTGAGACTCTCTCTCTCAGCTTCAAAAACTTCCCTCTCAGGAATGGTATTGAATAAGGCCCGATAAGCATTAGCTAGGCCCAAAATCATTTGTGCCTCCTGAGATCTGCCTGAGCCACAACATTCCTGCCTCAAATATGCAATCAAACTCTCAGGATTCTTCAAGTGTTCAGGAGTGAAGCTCCATAACACTGAAGATGTCTGTCCTTTGAGAATCTCTTCAAAGCCTCTCCACACTCCCTGCCACTCAGTATTCTCTGGTTCTAGGGAAGATTTCCTCCGGATGTTATAAATCCAGATACTGAGTGAGATTATTACAATAATCAACAGTAAGATCAGGGAGATTAAGAGTGTGGCCCACTGATCATTCAAAAACTGCATAAAGGATTCATAGAAAGAAAGAGGAGCACGCTTAAAAATCACCATTTCTGTATAATTAGTTGCATTAGTTGCTCCCTCTGGAGCTGTATACAGATACGAAGTGAGCATTGCTAACCATGCTTTCAATCCATTATACAATTGTATAGCTCCATAAGAAAAAGTGGCTAGCTTAAACATGACCCAATATGTTCGGAGCGTCTCAAAAAAGGAACCAATGGCACACAGTCCCTGGTAAAACAAATTTAGTAGAGAAAACATTTTTTTTTTTTTTCCTTTTTTCCTCAATAGAGAGAAAAAAGTAAAAGAAAACAAAGCTCAGCAGTGTTTATAAAATATACTGGAGTATTGGCAGTCCGCCTGGACTTTCAAGGTCAAGCTCGCAGGTGCGGAACCGCAAACACGAGATAGCTCCTTAACAGGGAAAAAAACTCATAGCTTTGTTAAAAGCTAAAAGAGCAACAGAAGAAAACACAGAAAAACAGCAACTCAATTTGCCCGCATTCTCCACCAAAATCTGTCACGGTTTGAACTACAAATCCACCTGCGTCCGTGACAGGGGGCCGTGGGCCCCGGAGGGGCCCTAGGCCGAAAGGAAAAAAGTTAATTAGGAAAAGAAAACAGTGGCAACGATCTAAGGAGGCACACTTATTTACTAAATACTATATCGAAATACCAGATAACACAATATAATACAATATAATTGAAAATTGAGCTAACGAATCAAGCAAAATAGGAGAGAGAATGAGTCCCGTAACCGAGAGGCCTACTGTGAATCTAGGCGAACGGCTGAAGGCTCCCACACACTCCCCTGAACGCCAGAACTCGAAAGACGTCAGTCTGTTCTGCGACAGAGTTAATATAGAGTCCAGGTCCCGTGACCTATCGTGTTGTTCCCTGGGAGATGTAGTCTTCTTCTGTAAGTTGCAGATTCAGTAAAATTATTCATGCTTTATATGATGTTATGATGTGGAATACTGATAGCAAAAATTACAAAATTATTAAACCATGACAGTAACACTTATGGGGCTGGGGAGGCACTTAGGAACACAGTTATGGGGTTGGGGTCACAATTATGGGGCTGGAGCCTCACTTATGGAACACACTTATGGGGCTGGTGATACACTTATGGGGCTGGGGAGGCACTTATGGGGCTGTGTTTCCACTTATGGGACTGGGGATGTAGTTATGGGGTCACACTTACGGGGCTGGGGACACATTTATGGGGCTGGGGAACCACTTATGGGGTTCGGGTCCCCATTTGACCCCTATGGGGTCACACTTATGGGTCACACTTATGGGGCTGGGGACTCAGTTATGGGGATGGGGATGTAGTTATGGGTCACACTTATGGGGCTGGAGCCTCACTTATGGGTCACACTTATGGGGCTGGGGAGGCACTTATGGGGCTGTGTTCCCACTTATGGGGCTGGGGACTCAGTTATGGGTAACACTTATGGGGCTGGGGACCCACTTATGGGCCTGGGGATGCACTTATGGGTCACACTTATGGGGCTGGGAACATCTCTAAGTCTATAGTTATGGGGCTGGGGACACAGTTATCAGGCTGAAGATTCAGTTATGGGGTTTTGGGTCACACTTATGCGGCTAGGGATGGACTTATGGGGCTGGGGTCTCCATTGGCTTCTATGAGGTCACACTGATGGGGTTGGGGACACACTTATGGCGTTGGGGAGGAACTTATGGGTCACACTTATGGGTCTGTGTTCCCAGTTATGGGGCTGAGGTCCCCATTGGCCCCTATGGGGTCACACTTATGAGGCTGGGGACATCTCCAAGTCTTTAGGGTCTCAGTTATGGGGTTGGGGTTACAGTTATGGGGCTGGGGATGCAGTTATGGGGCTGGGGTCCCCATTGGCCCCTATGGGGTCACACTTATGGGTCTGGAGCCTCACTTATGGGTCTGGAACCCCACTTATGGGGCTGGAGTCCCACTTATGGGGCTGGATTCACACTTAGGAACTCAGTTATGCTGTTTGGGGTCCCACTTATTGGTCTGGACACCCACTTATGGGGCTGGGGCCATCTCCAAGTCTATAGTTATGGTGTTTTGGGTCATACTTATGGGTCTGTGTTCCCACTTATGGGGCTGGGGTCCCCATTGGCCCCTATGGGGTCACACTTATGGGTCTGTGTTCCCACTTATGGGGCTGGGGTCCCCACTGGCCTTTTTGGGGTCACACTTACGGGGCTGGGGATGAAGTTATGGGGCTGGAGCCACACATATGGGTCACATTTATGAGGCTGGGGACATCTCAAAGTTTCATAGGGTCTCGGTTAGGGGGCTTTGGGTGACACTTATGGGGCTAGGGTCCCCATTGGCCCCTATGGGGTCACACATATGGGTTTGGAGCCTCTCTTATGGGTCACACTTATGGGGCTGCGGAGGCACATGGGGTTTGGGGTATCACTTATGGGGCTAGAATCGTAATTATGGTGTTTGGGGTCACAATTATGGGTCTGTGTTCCCACTTATGGGGCTGGGTTCCCCATTGACCCCTATGGGGTCCCACTTATGGGTCGCACTCACCTTGTTGCTAGCTGGCCTTCCAGTTGTCATTGGGGTGAATGAGGCCCCATATAAATGGGGTTTGTGGTCACACTTATGGGTCTGTGTTCACACTTATGGGTCTAGGGACCCACTTATGGGTCTGGAGCCTCACTTACGGGTCTGGAGACCTCTCCAAATCTATAGTTATGGGGTTGGGGCCACACTTATGGGTCTGTGTTCACACTTATGGGGCTGGATACCCACTTATGGGGCTGGGGACATCTCCAAGTCTATAGTTATGGGGCTGTGGCCACACTTATGGGTCTGAGGACCAACTTATGGGGCTGGAGCCTCACTTACGGGTCACACTTATGGGTCTGGAGCCCACATTGGCCCCTATGGGGTCACACATACGGGGCTAGAATCATAGTTATGTCGTTTTGGGTCACACTTATGATTCCGGGGACCCACTTATGGGTCTGGATCCTCACTTTTGGGTCTGTGTTCCCACTTATGGGGCTGGGGTCCCCATTGGCCCCTATGGGGTCACACTTATGGGTCGCACATACCTTGTTGCTTGCCGGCCTTCCTGTTGTCATTGGGATGAATGAGGTCCCATATAAAGGCCTTGATGGACTCATCACCCGATAATAGAGCAGGCAATAGAGCAGGATCGCCCTAGAGATGGTGACTTGCGGAATCAAACCCCATAACCACCAAGTAGTTATAAAGCAGGTATGTTTAATGAGTGATGCACACACACCCTGGTGCAAGGGGGGTAGCTCCACCTCACTTGCACACCGTCAGGAGAAAGCGTGCAACAGATGCAGGCTGAACTAATACATCATCAGTAGTTGGCAGGAATTGGGATAAATATTCATTACATTCCTGAGACCCCATTAGCATGCAGTCCCTCCCCCCTTATGCATGTGTAGTGCGTTGTGGGGGTGGTGGTGGGATGAAGGCTCATCATCTTCCTCCCCGTAAACTTTCGACCCTTCAGGAGGGGCACCCCCCAACCTGGTTCCAGTTGCTCTGTGGACATCTAATCACCACGCTGTTCTCGGGCTGTTCCACCCTGATCTTCATGGCCTTCATCCCCTTGTTTTCTCAGGCTTAGCATCTGCTATTCCCCCTCTCTCTAACCCCCTTAACATAAACTATCTATCTGTAACTACCCTTTGCCTTAGTGAGGCCCCCTTTCCCTTTCCGTAGCAAAGTGTTCTCTTTTCATCTACTATGGGGTCCCTTTTCACTATTCACTGACACTTCATGATGGATGGGCAAGGAAGATGAGGAAAGGCTGCTGCCCTTTGTGAGAGTGCACTGAGCTCTGCCTGGGGATGGCAGAGGAGCCAGCTGAGAACTGATGGAAAAGGCACAAAGAGGAGAGCGGCAGATTCTGTTCCTTGCTTCCTGATCAGGAAGAACAAGAGGAGGAGGACAGGCAGGAATCTGAGTTACAGCTCAGATGGAATTGTCTTCAGACTGCCTGCTATGGTGCAGTGTTTTGGTTCTAAGAGAAAACCATTGATAACACTCTGATGTTTACAGGTGCTGCTAAGCAGTGTTGTACGGAGCCAAGGCCATGGTCAGTGGAGGGCACATGGAGCTGGGAGGGAACAGAGTGAGGACAGCTGACTGAAAGTGGCCAAAGGGACGTTCTCTATCAGCTGACAGCAAGCAGAAATTGTATTGAAAGGGGTGGGAGCTCATCTCAGTCTCTTCACTGCCCAGAGCCCAGCTGAGCATCAGTCTGGTGGTGCTGAGCAAGTGCTTGTGAATCAGTTGTTACATACAATTCCATATCAACGGATATATAGTGATAACTACTACTCCTCTCCTTTATCTCTCTTAGTAAATTGCTTTGTTACAACCCACAAGTTGTACTTTTTTTTCCCAGTTCTCATCCCCATCCCACTGGGAATGGGGCAGTGCACTGAGCACTGTCTGCTGCTGAGCCACATGTTGGGTTCAACAACCACCATCATTTTGGTGCCTGATGTGAGGCTCCAAGGGTTGAGATAACAGCACATCTGTCCAGATCTAGATAATACAGGGCTTTGTGGGAGTTGGAGAACTGCTGGCCATGATGGTGATAGTTTCCCTGTTTGTGGAGCTTGCTGAGTCTTCTCATGAAGCTGCATTGCACAGCTCCTTGCTTCTGCTTGTTTTCCCTGCTGCATTATTTGTCACCTCTGGATTCTGGATTAGGGTATTTATTTTGCTATGCTTTTTGACACTGGTTTGTATCATGATAAAATTGGCAGCTGACAAATTGAAGTTTTGTGCACAGTCAGCTCTGTGGTCATCTTTGGGTTTTGGAAGTCATATTGTCGATATGATTAGGAATTACACATTTTACATTGTCTTCTCTGGGAGCCCAGGGGTGTTCAAGGAGTGACTGGATATTGTGTTGGGGGACATGGTTTCGTGGGAGCTATTGGTAATAGGTGAACAGTTGGATTGGATGTTCTTTTAGGCCTTTTCTAACCTTGGTGGTTCTAGGATTCTAGGATTGAAGTTAAAAAATTATTCAGGAATATCAGTGAGAGATCTGCCCCAAGGTGAGAAGGCTCTGCATGGCAGGGGGTGTGGGACGGTCTGGGCAGCTGCCTGGAGAGGTGGGCACCCCCAGGGCTTTGGTACTTCATCTCTGAGCAACTGCAGGATCCTGTGAACCTGGTAGAATATTGGGGACAGGTCTGCTGTGGTTCTGGTAATTCCCCAAGAAACACAGATGACTGCAGTGTGCCAGATCCAGAGAGCTGGAAATGCTGACAGTGCTGCAGCCTCTGCAACTCCTGGCATAGACCCTGCAGTAAATCCAAAGTTTTGCTACACGTTCTCTGGCTGCTCCATGCTCTGGGACAGATCCCGCTGTCACTCCACCCCTCATAATGAGCTCTGCAGTCACTCCTGCTACAGGTGCTGTAGCTGCTCTAAGTATTGCTATAAGAAAATAAAACAAAGGCTTCCCAAGGGAGGTGCACTGTGCCAGGAGGTACAGCACTGTGGTCACTCCAATCCCTCCGATGAGCCCAGTGGCTGCTCCAACTTCAATCACAGGTCCTGTGGTGATTCCAGCTCTGGCAATGAGCTCTGCAGTTGCTCCAACTCCTGAAATAGGAAAAAAGCCTCTCCAGTTTCTATAGTGAACCTTGAGACTGTTGAAACCCCTGCAACAGGTTCTGGACTTGCAAACAAATACGCATATAAACTATTATCTTCTATGTATGATATCTATATGTATTAGTATATGCATATGTGTTAGCAACTGCCTATATTGTATATATGTGAAAATATACTATATATATATATGTATATATGCATTTATCATACTTATAATCTTTTTCTTTTTATCTTGTCCTCAAACCACAAATTCTAAACCTCAGCACTGCCTTGAGTCCCTTACAAACCTCCTTGGGACATCTGAAACTATCCCTGCCAGTCAGTGAAATGCACCAGAAGATTTCAAGGTCTTCTCAGGGAGCAGCTCCTGAGGTATATTACTTCCACCAGCTTTGGAAGAGGCCTCCAGTTCTCTGGCCCTGCTCTAAAGGAGCCCTCTTGTTACGGCAGTGCTGGCAAGGAGACCAGCTCTGACAGACCTGTTCATATTGCCGGCTAATGACTGCTGTCCTGTAGTGCTGCTGTAGAGAACAGGACTGTTGGGAGACATAGAAGACCTTCAGGCCTGCAAAAATGAGAGGACTTGAGAGCACTGTGGTGGTGTAAAGAGATCAGAAATGAAAAGAGCACGTTGAGCTGCTGTCTGTGGCTGTACCTACCAAAATCCAGACAAAGTATGAAGACAGAAAACCTAAGCAAATGTCTTTTTTGAAAACATTTTAGGTATCTTCTAACATCTTCAGGGAATCTTGATACATGTTTACATGAGCTCTTGGAGTGAGAAAATGGAAAACAGGTAGAAAAGAAATAAGTTCTAATTATATATTCAATAAATTTTTTTTTTTTTTTTTTTTTTCCACGCGTAGCTATATCTTACATAATCAAACAACTAAAGATACATAAAATATAGAGAACCAACAGTGGGAATCCTATGAGGAAATTGTGCATTTTATGGAAGCTGGAATAGTGCGTATTACAACACCTTCCTGAGAGCGTGCTTGATCTCCCTGTTCCTCATGCTGTAGATAACAGGGTTCAGTGTTGGAGGAACCACTGTGTACAGAAGCGCCACTGTCAGATCCAGGAGTGGGGAGGAAATTGACGGGGGCTTCAGGTAGGCAAAAAAGGCAGTGCTGAAAAGTAGGGAGACCACGGCCATGTGAGGGAGGCATGTGGAGAAGGCGTTGTGCCGTCCCTGCTCACAGGGCATCCTCAGCACAGCCATGAAGATCTGCACATAGGACACCACTATGAAAACAAAGCAGCCAAAGGCTAAACTGGCACTAAAAATGAGAAATACAATTTCCCAGAGATTTGATTTTGAGCAGGAGAGCTTGAGGATCTGGGGGATTTCACAGAAAAACTGGTTGACAACATTGCCTTGGCAGAGAGGCAGTGAAAACGTACTGGCAGTGTGCAGCAGGGAATAGAGAACCCCAGTGCCCCAGGCAGCTGCTGCCATGGTGGCACAAGCTCTGCTGTCCATCAAGGTCCCGTAGTGCAGGGGCTTGCAGATGGCAACGTAGCGGTCATAGGACATGATGGTGAGAAGGGAATACTCTGCTGAGATGAAGAAGAGAAAGAAAAAGATCTGTGCAGCACATCCTGCGTAGGAGATGGCCCTGGTGTCCCAGAGGGCGTTGGCCATGGCTTTGGGGAGAGTGGTGGAGATGCAGCCCAGGTCGAGGAGGGCCAGGTTGAGGAGGAAGAAGTACATGGGGGTGTGCAGGCGGCGGTCGCAGGCTACGGCTGTGCTGATGAGGCCGTTGCACAGGAGGGCAGCCAAGTAGATGCCCAGCAAGAGCCAGAAGTGCAGGAGCTGCAGCTGCCACGTGTCTCCCAATGGCAGCAGGAGGAACTCGCTGATGGAGCTGCTGTTGGGCATCTGCTGTTGTTGGGCTTGGAGTCCTGTTCAGAGTGCAGAAGATAATGACAAGTCCAGACCATTCTCAGAGACACTCCTCCTGCTATAATATGAAATGTTTTCATTCTCCTACAACAGTGTACATTTAGCACCATTATTTGCATTTAATTTCATAAATTTCAGCATTCCGTAGGCAGAAACAGCATTTGGAGCTCTAACCATTCCTCTTACTTTCTTACCTTATCCTGTCTCCCTGGATATTTTCATCTGTTTCCTGTCTCATATCTTTACCCAACTGCTTTTAGCGCCCCAAAAGGAGCCTCTGTGCCATTCAAATTCAGTTAGAAAAAGCTACCTGTTTGCAGCTAAAGTGAATTATTCATACCTACAGAAAATGATGATAATTAATATTCTTTCCATCCTTCAAAAAATGGGAGACTGGAAGCACAACACGTATGACTGTTCACAAAACAAGCAACTGACTGAAGAAAAATTCTCAGAAGTATGACTGCCACGTTCTGCCTACAATTCGTTTTACCTCAGAACAGGAAATGGAAATCCCCTGCCTTGGATCTCCTCTTCCAAGGGCCCTAGGAAACAGAGCTGTGCAATAGATCTGTGATCCCCCTGCCCCAGGCAGCAGCTGTGGCAGCACAAGCCCTGCCGGGGGGCTCCTTCCCCCCACACGTCTCCCCGCAGCGCCCTGGGCAGCTCCCCGGGCAGGCTGAGTGCTGAGCCTGGCAGGCGGCAGAGTCCCATACCCGGCACACAGCCCCTGGGGCACAGCAGGGACCCTGCTCTGCAGGACAGCCCTGGGCACCCGCCTGCAGCCCCGGCTGCACAGCCTGCAGCCGTGCTGGGACATGCAGCCCTCACGGCTGTGCTCTGACACTGCAGTACAGAAGCCCTCAGCTGGAGCAGAAGACTTTTTCTACAGTAAAGAAACATGCGGTGCTACATCCAGATCTGCTATGGGATATCCCAAATTAAGTTAACCCTCTATGAAAAGCAGCTCACGGTCTGCAGTGAGACTTTCCTTGTCATGGTCTCTCCTGCAGAGAGCACGCAGCCCGCTCACACCACACACATCCTGGAAGCTCTCTCCAGTTTCTCTCCTCTCCTTCTGTCAGCTGCAGGCTGTGCTGTGCACAAGAGCTGCTCCTGGGCACAGCTGTCTCTCTGCAGCTCTGTCCACTTTTATGAGCTCCCTGTGTCCCAGGAGCCCAGCCCAGCTCAGCAACAGATGATGTCATTTTTATCCTTCCCACTCATCTCCCCTGACATGTCCCTGGGTCCTCACGGCCAACAGCTCCTGAAAGACAACAGCATCATGACTGTGCGATGAAATTCTCTCAATTAACCACCACATGTCCAGTGGTCAGTGACTGATTGGAGACATATGGGGAGTGCTTCCACAGATCATTTGATGAGGGCACCCAGACAAGGGAGGTGAGGTTTGGACTTTCCCTGTGCAGGACAGTGATCCAGCTGAGGCAGTGCAGGAGTCTCATCCCTTGACAGAAATCCTGGAGATGAAATGGGATTCAGCTCCCTACACACCCACAGGACCTGGGATTCCTCTGGTTCCGTTCAGAAGTGCACAAGGAGTTGCCTGCATGTGAGCTCCTGCTCTGAGTCCTCGGTCCTTCAGCAGGGAAGCAGCTGCTCACACACAGACTCTCGGTGATGCCCAATGTGCCTGGGCTGCTCCTGATGTGTGCCAGTGCTTGTAAACCGTGTGGGAAATCCCTGAGATAGACACCTCTTTCCTGGGCATCAGCTGAGGGCCAGAGAGGCGATAGCACCGGCTGTCTGGTGAATTCACATGCAGCTGCGAAAGCAGCACAGGGCCTTCAGCAAAGCCATGCCTATGGTGTGTCCGTGCTGCTACGTCACCTCCAAGACCCACGATCGGTCTAATGTCTGTGTGCCACCTTCTGCACACTGATACCATAGATGAGCTATCCAGTCCAGCTATGTCCAGTGATGATTTTCAATTAGGAAGATTACTTCTGCGGTTTTGCACTAATGCAAACACCAACGCACAATAAGCTAGAAATCTTGGTAGAGCTGCTGGCCTGAGCTCCTGTTTGGACCATGGGCACACAGTTTAATGGCTTCCACAACTGCACTGTAGCGCAAGGGGGATACAGAGTTTTTAGGATGGATGGGCGAGGAGTCAAGGAAGGGCGACTGCCCTATGTGAGAGTGCACTGAGCTCTTCCTTGGGAAGGAAGAGCAGCCAGGTCGGAGCTAATGGAAATGGCAAACAGAGGAGACCATCAGTGTCTGTTCCTGGCTTCTTGATCATAGAGAGCAATTGGAAGGTGCCCTCTGCAGACAGATGGGTTTAACATGCTGTCAGGCCACTGTCCTCTTTGGGAGCCTTTTTCACTCCAGTATCTGCTGCAGGGAATGCATAGCAGGGCGTGTGCCATCCAGCAGATCCGTGGAGAGCACAGATGGGAGATTCTTGACCAAGCTGTGGAGGAACCAAAGTGGAGAGATTCTCTGCTGGATCTCATGCTCTCCAGCATGGAAGGTCTGGTGGGAATTATAAAGGTCAAAGGGGCATCAGGCCAAGTGCAAGATGCTAATGTATCTCTTTTTATTTATTTATTTATTTATTTATTTATTTTGAGGGTGTAAGCTTAGAAGATGTTCATAAATGTCAATAAAATTGAGACAAAGGATTGAAGACAAAGATCAAAATCAATGAGAACGTGTTAACCCTTCTCAACATGAGAAATTCTCATGAGTCTTCTTCCATTTTAAGTTGTAAATATGAATCTTTGAGGTGATTTGATGTTTTATTTTTTCTTTTTTTTTTTCTTTTTCTTTTTCTGAAACTACGATGTTTTCCAGAATTGTTTTTGCTGGGCACAAATGCCTTCAGGTTCAGAGACACAGACAGCGGTGCCAGTGCCAATGATCTGTGACTATAGCCCGGCGCCCGCCGCTGAATTTCCCTGCTGCCTATTTGATGTCCCTCATCCTCCAGGTGTCTCCAGTTCTCCTCAATAAATGGCCGTGGTTAAGGGCATGTTTTCAGCAGGCCATTTAGACACACGCTCCTGTCACAGCCTGCCAGATTTCCCCATCCCTTGTCTTTGTTCAGTCAGATACCTCCCAATTATCGGTCTGATTTCTGACTTTTAGGGGGAAGACTCAAGTTTGCTCCATCTCACCAAAGTCTGATGGACTGTGTTGTCAACTCCTTCACCGTGATTCTATCCCTTCCAATCTTTTCATTTTCTCTTTCTTTTTCTTTTGCTATGTCGTTTTCTTCTCCTTTTCCTTTTAATTTTCCTTTTCCTTTCATCCTTTATCTTTCTTTTTTTTTTCTTTTTCTCTTTCTCTTTCACTCTTTTTAATTTTTCATGCTCAGTGTGTGAAATACTCACAAGTCCTGTTCAATTTTACGTTGGTACCTCCCAACTCCCTGACTGATCTATCCCAGGGAGATTACTGGAATTTTCTCCATTCCTCAAAAATCTGTTGTCAAGTCCTTCACTGTGATTCTATCTATCCCATCCTATCTGTGTCTAACTCATTTCTTGTGCAAATATTCCTTATGAAAGATATACCTCAATAGAAGCAGTTTGGACATGGTATGCAGTTGATCACTGCGTTTTACTGTTCATTCAGTTGCATCACCTTTCCTTCTGTTTGTTGGCCATAAATAAAGAGAATTCTTTCTTTTTCTGTGTGCAGCTGGTTCTCTGTGGAAAGCCAGTGGGAGTTGATACAAAGGAGGTTTAACACTGAGCGGGTGACAGCAGAGGAGAAGAGTGATGTGAGGAAAAGTGATGCAAGTCCCATGGGGCCAATGAGAGTAGAAGAGGGGTGGGGAGGTTGAGGAGGAACTTTGTCCACACAGCAACAGAATAGAACTCATTGGGGACATCCTGCACTGACATCAGTTGCAAAGTGCTTCTTTAACTTCTTGTATAAAACAAACTATAAATAAACAGACATTAAATGCATTTTGGATTCTTGCTCATTAAGCCCTCTCCATTTTGCTGAACACGTTCTGAAAACCTGAAGACAACAGGAAGGCACAAGGCACAGGAGGCTCTTTAGTTTATAATGGGCCCCAGGGTGCATTTGGTGCTGAGTCCATCAACCTCCAGTGCAGAGAGAAGTTTGCATAAAGTACTTGGCAAGACAAAGTCAGAAGTAACAGTGAAGTTTCTTGGAGTATTAATGGGCCCACTCAGGGCCATTAGCAAGCAAGCTTCCCAAGGGACTAGTTAGAGCAGATAATTGGAAGCCATGACTCCAGTCAGGCAAAGGCACTGGCATGGTGGCTCTGATGCTAAGAAAATGCTCCTTTGTCTTAAAAAGCAAACAGGACAAGACCTGATTCCCAGACCCTTGGCATGGAGATCCTGTCTCTCATGTTGGCTCGGGGCACTTCCTGGGGCAGTGGGATGGAGGTCTGTATGATGTTAAGTGAAAGACATGGGAAGGGAAGATCCCAGGCTCTGCATGTGTTGCAGAAATGCTGTCGAGTTCATAACCCACATGTGCCCTGTGTCTCATCACAGGATGTGGGATGTGAGAAGGGCCCCACCTGAACAAGCAGTCAATCCCAACGTAACTCTGAATCTCTGATCTCTCAGTTCCAGTGCCCTCCTGTGCACACTCTCCCATAGTTTGATGCACTTGATCTTCTGCGGTGCCCAGAAGTGCACCCAATGCTCCAGGTGAGGCTGCAGCAGTGCAGAGCAGACAGGGACGACCCTTTCCCTCACCCAGATGGCAATAACTTACTTGATGCACTTTAGGGGACCATTGGCCTTCCAGTCAGCTGTCATGACTCTTAACTTACTTAGATGCAATTGAAATGAGAGCCCAGAGCATACTAAGGTGTCATCATTGAAAGAACGTAGGTGTTCCATAGCTTTGAAATGCCTTGGACTCCAGAGTATGCCAGAGATGGAGCAGAACAGAAGATTTGCCTCTTCTGTAGTGAGCTCATCCATTTAGTAAGCAGAATAACACTACATGCTACATGGGGACAGTTGCTCTACTCTGCTCTGCTCTGCTTTGCTCTGCTTGCAGGGGAATGGAGTGGAAGGTTGCTCTCATGTCAGTGCAGATAAACTCACTTTCTCTTTAACCCTTTTTCCTCTGTGAACTATTCCACTATTTGTACCCTCAGATACACTTCCACATTCCCTCAACAACACTTCCATATGCCATTAACAATTATGCTTTCTTATACCATAAGAACAGTTTGTCAAACAATACAGTTCTTCAGTTCCCATCAACACCGTTAATACCATATATCTTTCCATTAACAGTTAGTATTCTTCAGTGATAAACACCTTGCCGCAGAACCAGCACTGACTGGCCCTCCTCCCTCTCACGCTTCCTCACAGGCAGAACATAGTATTACGTAAATGGGTTGACACTCATTAAATAGGATAATAAAAAAGGCTTTTGAAATTACGTTAAGAATAATATGAAGACTAGTGAGACGGTGGGTCCCTACTAAGTGAGGGAGGTGTTCTGGTAATGGGGGTTGTTGAGAAGGTGGAGATACTGAAGGCCTACTTTGCTTCTGTCTTCAGTGTAAAAGCTCTCCTTCAGGAATCCCAGACCCTGGAGCTTAGTGAGAGGGTATGGGGAATGGAGGACTTGCCTTTAGTCAAGGTAGAGTTGGCCCATGAGCGCCTAGGCCACAACAATACTCATAAATCCATGTGTGCTGAGGGAGCTGGCAGAGATGACTGCAGAACCACTCTCTATCATCTTTGAGAGGTCTTGGAGAATGGGGGAGGTGCCTGAAGACTGGAGGATAGCCAGTGTCAATCCTGTCTTCAAAAATGTGTATGAAGGAAGATCTGGGTAACTACAGGCCAGAGAGCCTCACCTCTGTCCCTGGAAAGGCGATGGAACAGCTTGTGCTGAATGCCATCTTCAGACAGTTGGAAGAAAAGGAGGTTATCAGGAGTTGTCAGCATGGGTTTACCAAGTGGAGGTCATGTGTGACCAACCTGGTAGCCTTCTATAACACTGTTGCTGGCTGGGTGGATGGGGAGAGAGCGGTAGATGTTGTCTACCTTGATTTCAGCAAGGCTTTTGATACTGTCTCCCACAATATCCTTATCACAAAGATAAGGAAATGTGGGAAAGATGAGTGAACAGTGAGGTGGGTTGAGGACTGTCTGACTGACAGAGCACAGAGGGTGGTCGTTGTCAAAGCAGAGTCCATTTGGAGACCTGTAAGGAGCGGTGTTCCCCAGGTGTTGGTGCTGAGCCTGGTCTTGTTCAGCTTCTTCATAAGTGACCTTGACAAGGGGATAGTGGTCACCCTCAGCAAGTTTGCTGATGATTGGCTGACACGCCTGAAGGCTGTGCTGCCATTCAGCAAGACCTGGACGGGCTGGATAGATGTGCAGCAAGAAACCAGACGAGGTTCAATGAAAGCAAGTGTAGAGTGTTGCACTTAGGAAGGAATAATTGCACACACCAGGACAGTTTGGGGAATGAGCTGCTGGAGAGGAGCTCTGTAGAGAGGGACCTGGGTGTCGTGATGTCAGTGTGTGGAAATATGAGTAGGGGAACTGAACAGAAACTGGAGCATAGGAAGTTCTGCACGAATTTGTGCAAGAACTTCTTTATGGTGAGGGTGATGGAGCACTGGAACAGGCTACCCGAGGGGGTTGTGTTGTATCCTTCACTGGAGATATTCAAGACCCGCCTGGACGCCCACCTGTGTGCCTACCTGGTGTTCCCCACGGGTCTGTGCTGGGGCCTGTCCTCTTCAATATTTTTATTGATGACCTGGATGAGGGCACTGAGTGCATCCTATGTAGGTTTGCAAACTACAGCAGATCAGCTGGGAGAGTAGATCTGCCTGAAGTTACCAAGGCCCTACTGAGGGATCTGGACAGGCTGGAGAGCTAGGCTGAAGCCAATGGGATGAGGTTCACCAAGACCAAATGCCAAGTCCTGAACTTTGGGACCTGGCATGGACTGCCCAGGGGGTTGGTGGATTCACCGACCCTGGAGGCGTTCAAGGAATGATTGGATGTTGTGTTGACGGACATGGTTTAGTGGGAGCTATTGGTGATAGGTGAACAGCTGGACTGAATGATCTTTTAGGTCTTTTCCAACCTTGGTGATTCTATGATATCGTGTACTTGTATGAGTGCCCTCTTTGAGCAAACACTCTCTGACAGGCCTCACCACATGTCAGGAATTAGTCACTGACCACTAGAAATCTGGTGTTAAATTCAACATATTCCAAAGCACCGTCATGATGCTGTTGATTTTCAGGAACTGTTGGCCATGATGATGCAGGGAAATCTCAGGGGAGACAAGTGGGATGGATAAAAATGACATCCTCTACTGCTCAGCTGGGTTGGGCTCCTAAAACACAGGGAGCTCATAAAAGTGGGCAGAGATGTAGAGAGACAGCTGTGCCCAGGAGCAGCTCTTGTGCACAGCACAGCCTGCAGGTGACAGAAAGAGAGGAGAGAAATTGGAGTGAGCTTACAAGATATGTACTGTGTGAGCGGGCTGTGAGCTCTATGAAGGAGCATTGCTCACAGACCACAACACGGTAAGTCTCATGCAGTAGGCAATGCAGCTGCTTTTAATAGAGGGTTAACAAAATATGCGACATTCCATAGCAGATTGGCTGCAGGTAATGCATGTTTCTTTACTGTGGGAAAAGCCTTCTGGTCCAGCTGAGGGCTTCTGTGCTGCAGCATAAGAGCTACTGGGTGTTTGTGTGGGGGGGAGCTGCATGTCCCAGCACGGCTGCAGGCCGTTCAGCCGGGGCTGCAGGCGGGTGCCCAGGGCTGTCCTGCAGAGCAGAGTCCCTGCTGTGCCCCAGGGGCTGTGTGCCGGGTATGGGACTGTGCCGCCTGCCAGGCTCAGCACTCAGCCTGCCCAGGGAGCTGCCCAGGGCGCTGCGGGGAGACGTGTGGGGGGAAGGAGTATTTTCAGTAGACATGGATAATTCACTCAATCTGCAAACAGGCAGATTTTTAGGATTCACACTGAATGGCACAGAGGCTGTTTTTGGGGCTCTAAGAGCAGTTGGGTTAAAGATATGAGACATGAAGCACATGAAAATATCCAGGGAGGAGGGATAAGAAAAGAAGAGGAAGGTTAGAGCTCCATATGCTGCTTCTGCTTAAGGAATGCTGAAATATATGAAATTAAATGCAAGTAATGGTGCTAAATGTACACTTTTGTAGGAGAATGAAAACATTTCATATTATAGCAGGAGGAGTGTCTCTGAGAATGGTCTGGACTTGTCATTATCTTCTGCAATCTGAGCAGGACTCCAAGCCCAGGAGCAGCAGATGCCCAACAGCAGCTCCATCAGCGAGTTCCTCCTGCTGCCGTTGGCAGACACGCGGCAGCTGCAGCTCCTGCACTTCTGGCTCTTGCTGGGTATCTACCTGGCTGCCCTCCTGGGCAACGGCCTCATCAGCACAGCCGTAGCCTGCGACCGCCGCCTGCACACCCCCATGTACTTCTTCCTCCTCAACCTGGCCCTCCTCGACCTGGGCTGCATCTCCACCACTCTCCCCAAAGCCATGGCCAACGCCCTCTGGGACACCAGGGCCATCTCCTACACAGGATGTGCTGCACAGCTCTTTTTCTTTCTCTTCTTCATCTCAGCAGAGTATTCCCTTCTCACCATCATGTCCTATGACCGCTACGTTGCCATCTGCAAGCCCCTGCACTACGGGACCTTGATGGACAGCAGAGCTTGTGCCACCATGGCAGCAGCTGCCTGGGGCACTGGGGTTCTCTATTCCCTGCTGCACACTGCCAGTACATTTTCACTGCCTCTCTGCCAAGGCAATGTTGTCAACCAGTTTTTCTGTGAAATCCCCCAGATCCTCAAGCTCTCCTGCCCAGAATCAAATCACAGGGAAATTGTGTTTCTCATTTTTAGTGTCATTTTAGCCTTTGGCTGCTTTGTTTTCATAGTGATGTCCTACGTGCAGATCTTCATGGCTGTGCTGAGGATGCCCTGTGAGCAGGGACGGCACAAAGCCTTCTCCACGTGCCTCCCTCACCTGGCTGTGGTCTCCCTGTTTCTCAGCAGTGGCGTTTTTGCTTACCTGAAGCCGCCGACCATTTCCTCCCCACTCCTGGATCTGACAGTGGCACTTCTGTACGCAGTGGTTCCTCCAACACTGAACCTTGTTATCTACAGCATGAGGAACAGGGAGATCAAGCACACTCTCAGGAAGGTGTTGCAATAAGCACTATTCCAGCTTCCATAAAATGCACAACTTCCTCATACGATTCCCAGTGATGGTTATTTATGTTCTATGCATCTTTGGTTGTTTGATTACGTGAGATATAGCAACGTAAAAAAAAAAAAAAAAATAAAAAAAAAATTGAACTCATACATAAAAATGTATTACAATTCTTTCCTACCTAATTTCCATTTTTTCACTCCAAGAGCTCATGTAAACATGTAACCGGATTCCCTGA
The DNA here is from genome assembly GCF_054131305.1 of Coturnix japonica. Lineage (NCBI taxonomy): Eukaryota > Metazoa > Chordata > Aves > Galliformes > Phasianidae > Coturnix > Coturnix japonica. The sequence continues at coordinate 1,435,744 of NC_140686.1, forward strand.
ATACGTTTGAAGATACCTAAAATGTTTTCAAAAAGGACATTTGCTTAGGTTTTCTTTCTTCATACTTTGTCTGGATTTGGGGAGGTTCAGCCGCAGACAGCAGCTCAACGTGCTCTTTTCATTTCTGATCTCTTTACACCACCACAGTGCTCTCGAGCCCTCTCATTTGTGCAGTCCTGAATGTCTTGTGTGTCTCACGACTGTCCTGTTGCCTCTATAGCAGCAATCCAGTGCTGCGGTCAGTAGCCGGCAATATGAACGGCTGTGTCAGAGCTGCTCTCCCTGCTGGCACTGCCATAACAAGAGAGCTGCTTTAGAGTAGGACCAGAGAACTGGAGTCCTCTTCCAAAGCTGGTGTAAGGAATATACCTCAGGAGCTGCTCCCTGAGAAAACTTCGAGATCTTCTGAGGCTCTTCAGTGTATGACCAGATCAGATTGAATAGTCCTAAGGAGACCCGTAAGCGTCTCAGGGCAGTGCTGTGGTTTAAAGTTTATGGGTTGAGACAAAGCGAAAAAGAAGAGGATAATAATTATGACAAATGTATTTATAAATATATAATTAGTATATTTTCACACATATACAACATATTCAATTGCAAACATATATGCACAGCTACTAAATATATATGCATATCTGTTTGCAAGTCCAGGACTAGTTGCAGGGGTTTTAACAGCCAGAGGGTTCACTGTAGGAGCTGTACTGACTTTCAAGCTCTTGCTGGAGTTGAAGCGACCTCAGAGTTCATTGCCAGAGCTGGAACCACCACAGGAACTGTGACGAAGTTGGAGCAGCCACTGGGCTCATTAGAGGGGTGGAGTGACAGCGGGATCTGTCCTACAGCTTGGAACAACTGCAGGACATGTGGCAAAAACTTCGAACTGCTGCAGGGTCTGTGACTGGAGTTGCAGAGGTCGCAGCACTGTCAGCATTTCCAGCTCTCTGGATCTGGCACACTGAAGTCATGTATGTTTTTTGGGGAATTACCAGAGCCACAGCAGACCTGCCCCCAATATTCTACCAGTTTCTCAGGATCATGCAGTTGCTCGGAGATGATGTTCCAAATCCCTGGGGGTGCCCACCACTCCAGGCAGCTGCCCAGACCGTCCCACACCCCCTGCCATGCAGAGCCTTCTCACCTTGGGGCAGATCTCTCACTGATATTCCTGAATAATGTTTAACTTCAATCCTAGAATCCTAGAACCACCAAGGTTAGAAAAGGCCTAAAAGATCATCCAGTCCAACCGTTCACCTATTACCAATAGCTCCCACTAAACCATGTCCCTCAACACAATATCCAGTCACACCTTGAATAGCCCTGGGCTCCCAGAGAAGTCAATGTCAAATGTGTAATTCCTAATTATACCAAAAGTATTACTTCCAAAACCCAAAGATGACCACAGAGCTGAATGTGCACAAAAATTCACTTTGTCAGCTGCCAATTTTATCATGATACAAACCAAGGTCAAAAAGCATAGCAAAATAAATACCCTAATCCAGCATCCCGAGTTGACAAATAATGCAGCAGGGAAAACAAGCAAAAGCAAGGAGCTGTGCAATGCAGCTTCATGAGAAGACTCAGCAAGCTCCACAAACAGGGAAACTATCACCATCATGGCCAGCAGTTCTCCAACTCCCACAAAGCCCTGTATTATCTAGATCTGGACAGATGTGCTGTTATCTCAACCCTTGGAGCCTCACATCAGGCACCAAAATGATGGTGGTTGTTGAACCCAACATGTGGCTCAGCAGCAGACAGTGCTCAGTGCACTGCCCCATTCCCAGTGGGATGGGGATGAGAACTGGGAAAAAAAAGTACAACTTGTGGGTTGTAACAAAGCAATTTACTAAGAGAGATAAAGGAGAGGAGTAGTAGTTATCACTATATATCCGTTGATATGGAATTGTATGTAACAACTGATTCACAAGCACTTGCTCAGCACCACCAGACTGATGCTCAGCTGGGCTCTGGGCAGTGAAGAGACTGAGATGAGCTCCCACCCCTTTCAATACAATTTCTGCTTGCTGTCAGCTGATAGAGAACGCCCCTTTGGCCACTTTCAGTCAGCTGTCCTCACTCTGTTCCCTCCCAGCTCCATGTGCCCTCCACTGACCATGGCCTTGGCTCCGTACAACACTGCTTAGCAGCACCTGTAAACATCAGAGTGTTATCAATGGTTTTCTCTTAGAACCAAAACACTGCACCATAGCAGGCAGTCTGAAGACAATTCCATCTGAGCTGTAACTCAGATTCCTGCCTGTCCTCCTCCTCTTGTTCTTCCTGATCAGGAAGCAAGGAACAGAATCTGCCGCTCTCCTCTTTGTGCCTTTTCCATCAGTTCTCAGCTGGCTCCTCTGCCATCCCCAGGCAGAGCTCAGTGCACTCTCACAAAGGGCAGCAGCCTTTCCTCATCTTCCTTGCCCATCCATCATGAAGTGTCAGTGAATAGTGAAAAGGGACCCCATAGCAGATGAAAAGGGAACACTTTGCTACAGAAAGGGAAAGGGGGCCTCACTAAGGCAAAGGGTAGTTACAGATAGATAGTTTATGTTAAGGGGGTCAGAGAGAGGGGGAATAGCAGACGCTAAGCTTGAGAAAACAAGGGGATGAAGGCCATGAAGATCAGGGTGGAACAGTCCGAGAACAGCGTGGTGATTAGATGTCCACAGAGCAGCTGGAACCAGGTTGGGGGGTGCCCCTCCTGAAGGGTCGAAAGTTTACGGTGAGGAAGATGATGAGCCTTCATCCCACGAGCACCCCCACAACTCACTACACATGCACAAGGGGGGAGGGACTGCATGCTAATGGGGTCTGAGGAATGTAATGAATATGTATCCCAACTCCTGCCAACTACTGATGATGTATTAGTTCAGCCTATATCTGTTGCACGCTTTCTCCTGACGGTGTGCAAGTGAGGTGGAGCTACCCCCCTTGCACCAGGGTGTGTGTGCATCACTCATTAAACATACCTGCTTTATAACTACTTGGTGGTTATGGGGTTTGATTCCACAAGTCACCATCTCTAGGGCCATCCTGCTCTATTGCCTGCTCCATTATCGGGTGATGAGTCCATCAAGGCCTTTATATGGGACCTCATTCATCCCAATGACAATGGGAAGGCCGGCAAGCAACAAGGTAAGTGCGACCCATAAGTGTGCCCCCATAGGGCCCAATGGGGACCCCAGCCCCATAAGTGGGAACACAGACCCATAAGTGAGGATCCAGACCCATAAGTGGGTCCCCGGAATCATAAGTGTGACCCAAAACCACATAACTATGATTCTAGCCCCATATGTGTGACCCCATAGGGGCCAATGTGGGCCCCAGACCCATAAGTGTGACCCGTAAGTGAGGCTCCAGCCCCATAAGTGGGTCCTCAGACTCATAAGTGTGGCCACAGCCTTATAACTATAGACTTGGAGATGTCCCCAGCCCCATAAGTGGGTCTCCAGCCCCAAAAGTGTGAACACAGACCCATAAGTGTGGCCCCAACCCCATAATTATAGATTTGGAGAGGTCTCCAGACCCATAAGTGAGGCTCCAGACCCATAAGTGGGTCCCTAGACCCATAAGTGTGAACACAGGCCCATAAGTGTGACCACAAACCCCATTTATATGGGGCCTCATTCACCCCAATCACAACGGGAAGGCTGGCAAGCAACAAGGTGAGTGTGACCCATAAGTGGGACCCCATAGGGGTCAACGGGGACCCCAGCCCCATAAGTGGGAACACAGACCCATAAGTGTGACCACAAACCCCAGAAGTACGATTCTAGCCCCATAAGTGATACCCCAAACCCCATAAGTGCCTCCGCAGCCCCATAAGTGTGACCCATAAGAGAGGCTCCAAACCAATAAGTGTGACCCCATAGGGGCCAATCGGGACCCTAGCCCCATAAGTGTCACCCAAAGCCCCCTAACTGAGACCCTATGAAACTTTGAGATGTCCCCAGCCTCATAAATGTGACCCATAAGTGTGGCTCCAGCCCCATAACTTCATCCCCAGCCCCATAAGTGTGACCCCATAAAGGCCAGTGGGGACCCCAGCCCTATAAGTGGGAACACAGACCCATAAGTGTGACCCCATAGGGGCCAAAGGGGACCCCAGCCCCAGAAGTGGGAACACAGACCCATAAGTATGACCCAAAACACCATAACAATAGACTTGGAGATGGCCCCAGCCCCATAAGTGGGTGTCCAGACCCATAATTGGGACCCAAAACCCCATAACTGAGTTCCTAAGTGTGAATCCAGCCCCATAAGTGGGACTCCAGCCCCATAAGTGAGGCTCCAGCCCCATAAGTGAGGCTCCAGACCCATAAGTGTGACCCCATAGGGGCCAATGGGGACCCCAGCCCCATAACTGCATCCCCAGCCCCATAACTGTAACCCCAACCCCATAACTGAGACCCTAAAGACTTGGAGATGTCCCCAGCGTCATAAGTGTGACCCCATAGGGGCCAATGGGGACCCCATAAGTCCACCCCTAGCCGCATAAGTGTGACCCAAAACCCCATAAATGAATCTTCAGCCTTATAACTGTGTCCCCAGCCCCATAACTATAGACTTAGAGATGTTCCCAGCCCCATAAGTGTGACCCATAAGTGCATCCCCAGGCCCATAAGTGGGTCGCCAGCCCCATACGTGTGACCCACAAGTGAGGCTCCAGCCCCATAAGTGTGACCCATAACTACATCCCCATCCCCATAACTGAGTCCCCAGCCCCATAAGTGGGTCTCTAGCCCCATAAGTGTGACACATAAGTGTGACCCCATAGGGGCCAAATGGGGACCCCAGCCCCATAAGTGGTTCCCCAGCCCCATAAATGTGTCCCCAGCCCAGTAAGTGTGACCCCATAACTACCTCCCCAGCCCCATAAGTGGAAACACAGCCCCATAAGTGCCTCCCCAGCCCCATAAGTGTATCACCAGCCCCATAAGTGTGTTCCATAAGTGAGGCTCCAGCCCCATAAATGTGACCCCAACCCCATAAATGTGTTCCTAAGTGCCTCCCCAGCCCCATAAGTGTTACCCATAACTGAGTCCCCAGCCCAATAAGTGGGTCTCCAGCCCCATAAGTGTGACCTATAACTGCATCCCTAGCCCCATATCTTAGTCCAAAGCCCCATAAGTGTGACCCGGGCTCCATAAGTGTGACCCATAAGTGAGGCTCCAGCCCCATAAGTGGGTCCTCAGACCCATAAGTGGGACCCCAGAGCCATAACTGCGTCTTCAGCCCCATAACTGTGGCCCATAACTACATCCCCAGCCCCTTAAGTGTGACCCATATCTGCATTCCCAGCCCCATAAGTGTGACCCATAACTGCATCTCCAGCCCCATAACCGAGTCCCCAGCCCCATAAGTGTGTCCCCAGCCCCATAAATGCATCCTCAGCCCCATAAGTGTGATCAATAAGTGTAACCCCATAGGGACCAATGAGGACCCCAGCCCCATGAGTGTGACCCCAGCCCCAAAAGTGTGACCCATAAGTTCCTCCCCAGCCCCATAAGTGCATCCCCAGCCCCACCAGTGAGACCCCAAACTTCATAACTGCATCTCCAGCCCCATAAGTGTGACCCCAATGGGGACACTATGGGGGTCCCTGGTTGACATACCTGTACCCAGCCCCGTAAGTGTGACCCATAAGTGGTTCCCCAGCCCCACAGGTTCATCTCCAGCCCCATATGTGCACCCACAGCCCCATACCTGCATCTCCAATCCCATAACTGCCTCTCCAGCCCCATAAGTGGGAACACAGACCCATATCTGAGTCCCCAGCCCCATAACTGCATCCCCAGCCCCATAAGTGTGTCTTCAGCATCCTCAAGGGGAAGAGAGCTGGATCTGCTGACAGTGCTGCAGCCTCTGCAACTCTTGGCACAGACCCTGCAGCAGCTCCAAGGTTTTGCTACACGTTCTGCACTTACTCCACACTCTGGACAGATCCCGCTGTCACTCCACCCCTCATAATGAGCTCTGCAGTCACTCCTGCTACAGGTCCTGTAGCTGTTCCATGTATTGCTATAAGAAAATGAAACAAATTCCTCCCAAGGGAGGTGCACTGTGCCAGGAGGTTCAGCCCTGTGGTCACTCCAACCCCTCAAATGAGCCCAGTGGCTGCTCCAACTTCGTCACATGTCCTGTGGTGGTTCCAGCTCTGGCAATGAACTCTGGGGTCGCTTCGACTCCTGCAACAGCCTGAAAGTCAGTACAGCTCCTACAGTGAACCCTCTGGCTGTTAAAACCATGCAACTAGTCCTGGACTTGAAAACAGATAAACATAGGCATTAGTACATATATGATTGCAACTGCATATGTTGTATATGTGTGAAAATACACTAAATATATATGTATAAATACATTTGTCATAATTATTATCTTTTTCTTTTTCTCTTTATCTCAACCCATAAAATTTAAACCACAGCACTGCCCCGAGTCTCTTACTGATCTCCCTGGCACTATTCAGTTTATCCTGTCACACACTGAAGAGCACCAGAATATCTTGAGGATTTCTCAGGGAGCAGCTCCTGAGGTATATTTCTTACACCAGCTTGGGAAGAGGCCTCCAGTTCTCTGGACCTGCTCTAAAGGGGCCCTCTTGTTATGGCAGTGCCAGCAAGGAGACCAGATCTGACACAGCCGTTCGTATTGCCAACTACTGACTGCAGCCCTGGATTGCTGCTATAGAGGCAACAGGACAGTCGTGAGACACACAAGACCTTCAGGACTGCACAAATGAGAGGGCTCGAGAGCACTGTGGTGGTGTAAAGAGATCAGAAATGAAAAGAGCACGTTGAGCTGCTGTCTGTGGCTGTACCTCCCCAAATGCAGACAAAGTAGGAAAACAGAAAACCTAAGCAAATGTCTTTTTTGAAAACATTTAAGGTATCTTCAAACGTATTCAGGGAATCCGGTTACATGTTTACATGAGCTCTTGGAGTGAAAAAATGGAAATTAGGTAGGAAAGAAGTGTAATACATTTTTATTTGTGAGTTCAATATTCTTTTTTTTTACTTTTTTTTTTTTTTTCACGTTGCTATATCTCACATAATCAATCAACCAAAGATGCATAGAACATAAAGAACCATCACTGGGAATCCTATGAGGAAGCTGTGCATTTTATGGAAGTTGGAATAGTGATAATTGCAACACCTTCCTGAGAGTGTGCTTGATCTCCCTGTTCCTCATGCTGTAGATAACAGGGTTCAGTGTTGGAGGAACCACTGCGTACAGAAGTGCCACTGCCAGATCCAGGAGTGGGGAGGAAATGGAGGGGGGCTTCAGGCAGGCAAAAGAAGCAGTGCTGAGAAATAGGGAGACTACAGCCAGGTGATGAAGGCATGTGGAAAAGGCTTTGAGCCGTCCCTGCTCAGAGGGTATCCTCAGCACGGCCATGAAGATCTGCACATACAACACCACTATGAAAACAAAGCAGCCAAATACTAAACTGATATTAAAATTGAGAAAAACAGTTTCCCTCAGATTTGATTCTGGGCAGGAGAGCTTGAGGATCTGGGGGATTTCACAGAAAAACTGGTTGACAACATTGCCTTGGCAGAGAGTCAGTGAAAACGTACTGGCAGTGTGCATCAGGGAACAGAGAACCCCAGTGCCCCAGGCAGCTGCTGCCATGGTGGCACAAGCTCTGCTGTCCATCAAGGTCCCGTAGTGTAGGGGCTTGCAGATGGCAACGTAGCGGTCATAGGATATGATGGTGAGAAGGGAATACTCTGCTGAGAAGAAGAAGGCATAGAAAAAGAGCTCTGCAGCACATCCTGTGTAGGAGATGGCCCTGGTGTCCCAGAGGGCGTTGGTCATGGCTTTGGGGAGAGTGGTGGAGATGCAGCCCAGGTCGAGGAGGGCCAGGTTGAGGAGGAAGAAGTACATGGGGGTATGCAGGCGTCGGTCGCAGGCTACGGCTGTGCTGATGAGGCCGTTGCCCAGGAGGGCAGCCAGGTAGATGCACAGCAAGAGTCAGAAGTGCAGGAGCTGCAGCTGCCGCGTGTCTGCCAACGGCAGCAGGAGGAACTCGCTGATGGAGCTGCTGTTGGGCATCTGCTGTTCCTGGGCTTGGAGTCCTGTTCAGAGTGCAGAAGATAATGACAAGTCCAGACCACTCTCTGAGGCATTCCTCTTGCTATAATATGAAATGTCTTTATTCTCCTACAACAGTGTACGTTTAGCACCATTACTTGCATTTAATTTCCTGTCGTTCAGCATTCCTTAAGCAGAAGCAGCATATGGAGCTCTGACCTTCCTCTTATTTTCTTATACCTTCTCCCTGGATATTTTCATCTGTTTCATGTCTCATATATTTACCCCAAGTGCTCTTAGAGGCCCCCTACCCCAGCTTCTGTGGCATTCAGTTTCAGTTAGAAAATGCTGCCTGTTTGTAGGATAAGTGAATTATTCATGCCTACAGAAAATGATGATAATTCCATCCTTCGAGAAAGGGGAGACTGAAAGCAAATAATGTGTGACTGTTCACAAAACAAGCAATTGATCGACAAAAAATTCTCAGAACTCCTATTGCCCCTTTTAGATTTCTGACTCCAAACCTCTTTGCCTAAGAAAAGGAAATGAAAACCCCCTGCCTTGGCTCTCCTCTTGCAAAGGGCCCTCAGAAACATTCAGTTGTGCAGTGGAGCTGTGATCCCCTGCCCCAGGCAGCAGCTGTGGCAGCACAAGCCCTGCCGGGGGGCTCCTTCCCCCCACACCACACGTCTGCCCGCAGCGCCCTGGGCAGCTCCCCGGGCAGGCTGAGTGCTGAGCCTGGCAGGCGGCAGAGTCCCATACCCGGCACACAGCCCCTGGGGCACAGCAGGGACCCTGCTCTGCAGGACAGCCCTGGGCACCCGCCTGCAGCCCCGGCTACACAGCCTGCAGCCGTGCTGGGACATGCAGCTCCCCCACACACACACACCCCGTAGCTCTTATGCTGCAGCACAGAAGCCCTCAGCTGGACCAGAAGGCTTTTTCCACAGTAAAGAAACATACATTACCTGCAGCCAATCTGCTATGGAATGTCGCATATTTTGTTAACCCTCTATTAAAAGCAGCTGCATTGCCTACTGCATGAGACTTACCGTGTTGTGGTCTGTGAGCAATGCTCCTTCATAGAGCTCACAGCCCGCTCTCACAATACATATCTTGTAAGCTCACTCCAATTTCTCTCCTCTCTTTCTGTCACCTGCAGTCTGTGCTGTGCACAAGAGCTGCTCCTGGGCACAGCTGTCTCTCTACATCTCTGCCCACTTTTATGAGCTCCCTGTGTTTTAGGAGCCCAACCCAGCTCAGCAGTAGAGGATGTCATTTTTATCCTTCCCACTTGTCTCCCCTGAGATTTCCCTGCATCATCATGGCCAACAGTTCCTGAAAGTCAACAGCATCATGACTGTGCTTTGAAATCTGTTGAATTTAACACCAGATTTCAGGTGGTCAGTGACAAATTCCTGACATGTGGTGAAGCCTCTCAGAGAGTGTTTGCTAAAGCAAAAAGGAGCACACAGACAGGGACAGGATACCATAGAATCATAGAAACACCAAGGTTGGAAATGACCTAAAAGATCATCCAGTCCAACTATTCACCTATCACCAATAGCTCCCGCTAAACCATGGCCCTCAACACAACGTCCAGTGATTCCTGGAACACCTCCAGTGTCGGTGAATCCACCCCCACCCTTGGCAGTCCATGCCAGGTCCCAAAGTTCAGGACGTGGCATTTGGTCTTGGTGAAACTCATCCCATTGGCTTCAGCCCAGATCTCCAGCCTGTCCAGATCCTTCAGTAGGTCCTTGCTAATGACAGACAGGTCCACACTCCCAGCCAATTTGGTGAAATCAGCAAACCTACATAGGATGCACTCAGTGCCCTCATCCAGGTCATCAATAAAAATATTGAAGAGGACAGGCCCCAGCACAGACCCCTGGGGAACACCAGGTAGGCACACAGGTGGGCGTCCAGGTGGGTCTTGAATATCTCCAGTGAAGGATACAACACAACCCCCTCGGGTAGCCTGTTCCAGAGCTCCAGCACCCTCACCATAAAGAAGTTCTTGCACAAATTCGTGCAGAACTTCCTATGCTCCAGTTTCTGTTCATTTCCCCTACTCATATTTCCACACACTGACATCACGACACCCAGGTCCCTCTCTACAGAGCTCCTCTCCAGCAGCTCATTCCCCAAACTGTCCTGGTGTGTGCAATTATTCCTTCCTAAGTGCAACACTCTACACTTGCTTTCATTGAACCTCGTCTGGTTTCTTGCTGCACATCTATCCAGCCTGTCCAGGTCTCGCTGAATGGCAGCACAGCCTTCAGGCGTGTCAGCCAATCATCAGCAAACTTGCTGAGGGTGGCCACTATCCCCTTGTCAAGGTCACTTATGAAGAAGCTGAACAAGACCAGGCTCAGCACCAACACCTGGGGAACACCGCTACTTACAGGTCTCCAAATGGACTCTGCTTTGACAACGACCACCCTCTGTGCTCTGTCAGTCAGACAGTCCTCAACCCACCTCACTGTTCACTCATCTTTCCCACATTTCCTTATCTTTGTGATAAGGATATTGTGGGAGACAGTATCAAAAGCCTTGCTGAAATCATGGTAGACAACATCTACCGCTCTCTCCCCATCCACCCAGCCAGCAACAGTGTTATAGAAGGCTACCAGGTTGGTCACACATGACCTCCACTTGGTAAACCCATGCTGACAACTCCTGATAACCTCCTTTTCTTCCAACTGTCTGAAGATGGCATTCAGCACAAGCTGTTCCATCGCCTTTCCAGGGACAGAGGTGAGGCTCTCTGGCCTGTAGTTACCCAGATCTTCCTTCATACACATTTTTGAAGACAGGATTGACACTGGCTATCCTCCAGTCTTCAGGCACCTCCCCCATTCTCCAAGACCTCTCAAAGATGATAGAGAGTGGTTCTGCAGTCATCTCTGCCAGCTCCCTCAGCACACATGGATTTCTGAATATTGTTGTGGCCTGGGCGCTCACGAGCCAACTCTACCTTGACTAAAGGCAAGTCCTCCATTCCCCATACCCTCTCACTAAGCTCCAGGGTCTGGGATTCCTGAAGGAGAGCTTTTACACTGAAGACAGAAGCAAAGTAGGCCTTCAGTATCTCCACCTTCTCAACAACCCCCATTACCAGAACACCTCCCTCACTTAGTAGGGACCCACAGTCTCACTAGTCTTCATATTATTCTTAACGTAATTTCAAAAGCCTTTTTTATTATCCTATTTAATGAGTGTCAACCCATTTAATTAATACTATGTTCTGCCTGTGAGGAAGCGCGAGAGGGAGGAGGGCCAGTCAGTGCTGGTTCTGCGGCAAGGTGTTTATCACTGAAGAATACTAACTGTTAATGGAAAGATATATGGTATTAACGGTGTTCATGGGAACTGAAGAACTGTATTGTTTGACAAACTGTTCTTATGGTATAAGAAAGCATAATTGTTAATAGCATATGGAAGTGTTGTTGAGGGAATGTGGAAGTGTATCTGAGGGTACAAGTAGTGGAATAGTTCACAGAGGAAAAAGGGTTAAAGAGAAAGTGAGTTTATCTGCAGTGACATGAGAGCAACCCCCCGCTCCATTCCCCTGCAAGCAGAGCAAAGCAGAGCAGAGCAGAGTAGAGCAACTGTCCCCATGTAGCATGTAGTGTTATTCTGCTTACTAAATGGATGAGCTCACTACAGAAGAGGCAAATCTTCTGTTCTGCTCCATCTCTGGCATACTCTGGAGTCCAAGGCATTTCAAAGCTATGGAACACCTACGTTCTTTCAATGATGACACCTTAGTATGCTCTGGGCTCTCATTTCAATTGCATCTAAGTAAGTTAAGAGTCATGACAGCTGACTGGAAGGCCAATGTTCCCATAAAGTGCATCAAGTAAGTTATTGCCATCTGGGTGAGGGAAAGGGTCGCCCCTGTCTGCTCTGCACTGCTGCAGCCTCACCTGGAGCACTGGGTGCACTTCTGGGCACCGCAGAAGATCAAGTGCATCAAACTATGGGAGAGTGTGCACAGGAGGGCACTGGAACTGAGAGATCAGAGATTCAGAGTTACATTGGGATTGACTGCTTGTTCAGACGGGGCCCTTCTCACATCCCACATCCTGTGATGAGACACAGGGCACATGTGGGTTATGAACTCGACAGCATTTCTGCAACACATGCAGAGCCTGGGATCTTTCCTTCCCATGTCTTTCACTTAACATCATACAGACCTCCATCCCACTGCCACAGGAAGTGCCCTGAGCCAACATGAGAGACAGGATCTCCATGCCAAGGGTCTGGGAATAAGGGCTTGTCCTGTTTGCTTTTTAAGACAAAGAAGGATTTTCTTAGCATCAGAGCCACCATACCAGTGCCTTTGCCTGACTGGAGTCATGGCTTCCAATTATCTGCTCTAACTAGTCCCTTGGGAATCTTACTTGGTAATGGCCCTCAGTGGGCCCATTAATACTCCAAGAAACTTCACTGTTACTTCTGACTTTGTCTTGCCAAGTACTTTATGCTAACTTTTCTCTGCACTGGAGGTTGATGGACTCAGCACCAAATGCACCGTGGGGCCCATTATAACCTAAAGAGCCTCTTGTGCCTTGTGCCTTCCTGTTGTCTTCTTCAGGTTTTCAGAACGTGTTCAGCAAAATGGAGAGAGCTCAAAGAGCAAGAATCCAAAATGCATTTAATGTCTTTTGTGGAGAATGTTTATGCAGAATGGCTTCATGAGAAAGGACATGAAGAGATTCCACTAGTTAAATTGTAAAAGAATGAATGTGATTAAAGACAAAGACGGTTTATCCTAGGGACGGTCACGGGCTAAGCAGCTGTGGAGAAATCAGTATGTGAAAAGACAGGGTATGTAGCTAAAGATGAAATATGTATCTAGGAGCAAGGACGGCCTAAGGGAAAAGCAAGATGTGTAGCAAGGTGTAGACAGAGCTGCAAAGAAAAAGTATCTATAAGGCTAACCACAAAGGTCAGATGAAGTAATGTCTAATTCACCAATCCTGAGCTTAACTTTTGCAATATGCATGAACTTATTACTGATTGTATAAATGAGATGCTGTAACACCTAATAAACGAGGCTTGTTGACCATGATAGCATGAGATTTGTCTCCCGCGGTTACTTCCAACAAATGGTGACCCCGACGTGATAAGGAAAAAAGGGCTGCCACGAGAGAAGAACTGCGTTGGGTTTGGGTCCCGCAGCTAGACAGACGCCGAAAGAGCTGAACTTGGAGCTCCGCGTCTCGAGTGACCACACAGGTGGGCTCGACCGATACGTGCTGCCGAAGCCTGGAGGGCTGCAACAGTACCGACGTGAGTAAATATGGACAGGCAAGCAGCATATGATTTATTTTCCGCTTTTCTTAGGCGGAGACAGTTTAAGGGTATAGACTTAGAAAAGGATCTCCCTGCTTTATTGAGCCACGCGGTCTCATATGGCTTTTTTGCAAACCCCCACTTAGTGCATACACTAGAGGAGTGGCGGCGGTATGGGGACAAGTTGTGGGAGTTAGTTTTAGATGATGATAAGTCGGCAAAAAAGATAAGTAAGTTGTGGAAAGCAGTGCATAATGAGTTGTTGATGAGTCAGGCGGAAAAAAGGGCAGCTCAGGAAGCTCAAGCTGCGCAAAAACAGAATCAAGATTATGGGCTGCCATGGGGCACTAGCGTTCCAAACCCCCCTGTTTTTTCTTCCGTTACTTTGCCGTCTGCAGCCTCAGTGCCCTCTGCACCCCCTCGCGAAGTGCAGGCTGACCTAGCAACGGAGCCCGCAGAGGTCTCCTCTAGCCCCCCCCCTTCGCTGTCCGGAGTTCCGCCGTCCGGAGCCGACTCGGCGCCGCTCCTTGTCTCGGCACCGTCTGTGCCGCAGCCGCAGCCGTCTGGCTGCTCTGAGCTCTCGGTAGCTCCGGAGCCGTCAGTTCTGCGCGGGTCGGGTCCGATCTCTGGAGCTGGGTCTGGTTTTGTGGGGACTGTTGCAAGGGAAAGGCGCGAGTTGTGGTCTATGCTGGCAAGGCGCGGAATAGAGGATGGTGACAATGAATTAGTACAGACAGCGACTGAGAATCTTGCATTTCCTGTTGTTTATGCTCCCTTGCCGCAGGGAGGAGTTCAGGCTGAGATTCAATCTCTAGACTGGAAGATGTTATCACAGTTGCGAGCTACTGTAGGGACATATGGAGTGACTAGTGAACTGGCCAGGCAAATGCTAGATTATCTTTTTAGTGCACATATCCTTCTCCCAGCAGATATTAGAAGTATAATGAAATTGATCTATACTCCTCATCAGTTAATATTGTTTAATGCTCATTGGCATCAGTTAGCTGTGGCGTCTGCAGCAGTTCAGAGAGGACCAGGAGACCCCTTAGCAGGTGTAACAATGGAACAATTGTTGGGTCTTGGGGCATGGAATCGAATAGAGGCTCAGGCGATTTCTGACCCTGAAGTTTTGTGAGAAACTATGAATCTAGCCAGGAAAGCTATGGATAGTATAAAAGCTCCGGGAGGAACGCCCATTTACATGGGAATAAGACAGGGGCGTGAGGAGCCGCTAGGTAATTTCATAGATAAGGTTGTGGATGCCATTAAGAAGGCTAGTGTTCCGGAATATATGCAAGGGGCATTGATTAAACAATGTGTGCTCCAAAATGGTAATTCCTCAACCCGATCTCTGGTTAATACATTGCCCGGAGATTGGTCATTCCCTGAGTTGTTAGAAAAGGCTGCTTCGGTTCCAACTGGAACCCAGGCATTCTTAGTGAGTGCTTTGCAGAAAATTAGTGATGGGTTGCAGGAGCAGGCAAAAGCATTTCAGGAGCAATCAAAATCCTCACATACTCAGGTTCTAGCAGCCCTTGCACCCCTCCAAGCTGCAGTCGCTACAAGCCCACGCTCGCAGAACAGCCTCCGCATGAGATGTTTCCGTTGTGGAAAAACTGGACATGTTCGTCACGATTGCCAAGCCACTGGGATTTGGTGCAGCAAATGTCAATCCAACACTCACAACGCTGCTGCCTGCAATAAGAGGTCGGGAAACTCGAAAAGCAGTGCGAGCAGCAGCCGCGCTCGGACACAAGTAGCAGCTGCAGTATCGGCAACCCCCAACAGCAACAACCTCAACCTGCCACCAGCGGGAGCCTCGGCTTGGACTTGGCAGCCTCAGTAAATGTTACTATTTTGACTAATCAGCCCTATCGGATTCCTACTGGACTATTTGGCCCTGTCATGATTAATGGTCAAGCAGTAGGAGGACTGTTATTGGGTAGATCGTCTGTCAGCATGATGGGACTGTTTGTTTTACCTGGAGTAATAGATGCGGACTACCAAGGGGAAATTATGATCATGGTACACACCCCTTACCCACCTGTAAAAATACTTAAAGGGCAGCGTCTAGCTCAATTAGTGCCGCTGCCGCAGTTAGCAAAAGGACTGACTCCCCTTAAACAAGAGCCAAGAAAACAGGGAGGATTTGGCTCATCTGGGAAATTAACTTTGCTTACTCTTGATTTATCAACGCGCCCGAAAAAATCGTGCACTCTGCGCTACCGTGATCAGAGTATTACTCTGACAGGACTTTTGGATACAGGAGCGGATACATCAATTATCACCCCAGGGGAGTGGCTGTCTGACTGGCCGCTTCAATCTTCAACTACCACAGTGTCAGGAGTCGGAGGAATGACACTGGCAAGCCGAACCCCTATGCTCACAGTGGAAATAGATGGCAGGAGAGCCACAGCAATTTTTTCACTTACACTACTTCCACCTACGGTATCCTGCCTTATCGGTAGGGACGTGCTGGCTCAACTGGGTCTTGTTCTTACCAATGAACACCTTTTAGTATAATGGCCATTGCTTGGACTTTCCCACTACCACTTACATGGACTACAGAAAATCCAGTCATGGTTAAGCAGTGGCCACTAAAAAGGGAAAGTCTTCAGCAAGCACATCAACTTGTGCAGGAGCAGTTTGCCCAGGGGCATCTGAAACTGTCTACTAGCCCTTGGAACACTCCGATATTCGTAATCAAAAAGAAATCTGGAAAATATCGTCTACTGCACAACCTAAGGGCTGTCAACGACCAGATGGAGCCCATGGGGGCGCTACAACCCGGATTACCCAACCCTTCTATGATCCCCGAGAATTGGCCCATCCTCATCATCGACCTGAAAGACTTTTTCTTTACAATTGCCTTACACCCCCAGGATACAAAACGTTTTGCTTTTACTCTGCCAGCGATAAATAGGGGAGAGCCCGACAAGCGATTTGAATGGACAGTGTTACCACAAGGAATGCGTAACTCCCCAACTATTTGCCAGTTGTATGTCGACGCAGCACTGCAACCGTTACGCCGAGAAATGCCGGACACCATTATTTATCACTATATGGATGATATTCTTCTGGCTCAAAAGGATCCATTCACAGACTCTCAGATTGAGCATATCAAAGCAGTGCTGGCAACCTCCTCTTTAGTTATAGCTTCTGAAAAGGTACAAAAATCCACGCCCTGGAAATATCTGGGATGGCAAATCACCAATAAGCAGGTGAAACCGCAAAAATTAACCATTGCTACGGACATTTCTACCCTTAATGATGCACAAAAACTCCTTGGAGACTTACAATGGCTAAAACCGGTAGTAGGTCTCCCAAATGTGCTGCTAGAAAAACTGCTACCCCTGCTGAAAGGCACGGACCCTTGCTCCCCAGTGACTCTTATGCCAGAACAAAAGGAGGTGCTACAAAAGATTTCAGACTGTATCACCAAGGGGTTCGTTTCCCGCATGGACCCCACAGTACCATTGACTCTTACCATTTGGAGCAGCAATATGCATCTCCTTGGTGCAGTCACTCAGCATAAAAAGAAAAAGGGGGAAAAGGTCCTGGAGTGGATTTCGCCACCTCTTCAAAAACGGAAAACAATAACCACAAAAATTGAAAATCTGGCAGCAGTGGTCAAAAAAGGCCGCATGCGTATATTGGAAATTAGCGGTCTGGAACCACAGACAGTTTATCTTCCCATGGAAAAAGCAACGCTAGACTGGTATTTGCTGAATTCGCCAGATCTAGCTGAAGCGCTTTTAGCCTGGGGAGCTAAAATAGAAACAGGTCCACTTGTTCCACGAGCATTGCAATGGATCGGTGAATGGAGCTGGATTCGCGTGCCTTTGCGAAGGGACAAACCCATCTCGGAAGCTGTAACTGTTTACACTGACGCTGGAAAAAAGACACGCAAAGCAGCTATTGTTTGGCAAAAGAAGGGAATTTGGCAGCAACACACACTGGAGGCGGTCCCTGAAGACAGTTTACAAACGCTAGAACTTCTTGCTGTAGTGTGGGCTGTTTCTAATATCACTGAGCCTTTGAATGTGGTTTCAGATTCCCTCTATGTAGTAGGGGTGACCTCAAGAATTGAGGATGCAATTGTTAAGGAGGTTCAAAACAAGCGATTATATGAGTTATTTTTACAACTCAAGCAAGCCCTCAGGAACAGAACAGAGCCTTACTCCATTATCCATATCAGGAGTCATATATTAAGCACGGGTTTAGGGGAAGGCAATCAGAGGGCAGATCGGCTGGTATCAGTTGCAGTACCAATGTCACAATTTACTCTGGCAAGGGAAGCTCATGCTACCTTCCATCAGAATGCCAGAGGACTGCAGAGGCAATTTCAGATCTCTCAAACAGATGCTTCTGCCATTGTCAGGAGCTGCCCAGTCTGTGCAAATCACAACAGTGGAGTGGGTCTGGGAATTGGAGTTAATCCTAGAGGTTTATCAGTCAATGAAATATGGCAAATGGATGTTACCCATGAACCCAGTCTGGGAAGGTTAAAATATGTGCATGTCACCATTGACATGCAATGTCAATTTTATCTGGGCAACTACAGCAATTTTATCTGGGCAACAGCTCAGGCTGGGGAAAGGGGCATCCATGTAACCCGACACCTCACAGCATGTTTTGCAGTCATGGGAGTATGCAAACAGTTAAAAACAGATAATGGTCCTGCCTACATAGGTCAAAAGGTTCAGCGTTTTCTACAACAATGGGGTGTTAAGCATATTACTGGCATTCCACACAATCCGCAAGGGCAGGCAATAGTTGAACGAGCAAACAGCACCTTGAAAACTTATCTTAAGAAATTCTCAG
The DNA here is from genome assembly GCF_054131305.1 of Coturnix japonica. Lineage (NCBI taxonomy): Eukaryota > Metazoa > Chordata > Aves > Galliformes > Phasianidae > Coturnix > Coturnix japonica. The sequence continues at coordinate 1,453,906 of NC_140686.1, forward strand.
AAATTCAGGACATGCAGGAAAGGCTTGCTAAGGCACTGTTTGTATTGAATCATTTATGCATAATAGGATCCTCAGACTGTCCTGCAGCCGAAAAACATAAGTTACAGAGCCCAGAATCAGAAAAGCATCTTAAAGAAGAAATGTGGGTTAGGTATAGATGCTTGAAAACTGGGGAATGGAAAGGCCCTGCAAGAGTGCTTTATTTAGGGCGAGGCTACCTTTGTGTTTCAACCCCTACAGGTTCTGAGTGGATTCCTGCTCATTGGACCAAGCCAGTGAGGCCATCGCATCCCGGAGAGCACGGTGAACCTGGATGACTGCCTACAGATGGGTGACTGCAGAAAAGTTGGAAGAGTGTCTCCAGCTGATTGAGGAGCCACTCCAGACCTTCATTCAGCATGTTCAGTCAACAGTAACTCAAAGATTCTATGGTCCATATCTGGAACTGGTGAATGCGTTGGATGACTTACGAGGACCGATTCCATCTATTAGACATTACGGGTGTTGGGGATGTGGTGCGCGTGGGCGTGAGGCTCAAGTGTTGCTTCTTTGTGGTGGTTGTGGAAAATTGGGTTGGTATCACCAATCAATCTTTTATGGTCCACACGCTCTGTGGTGCAGAGTGTCAGAAAACCTGGTGGGCAGAAGACCAACCGCCAGAGTCAGAATCAGAGGAAGATCAATCGCCAGATGCCATAACAGTGACCCGTATTTGCTGGGTGCTTAAGAGATTCGCTCAGAGAGCTCAAGCTGCTAGGAGGTCTCGCATCATAAGCTATCAATGCGGCGTTAGAGTCAGAGCTCTTGGGGCCTAACAGCCCTAGGAGTTCTGGTCTGGCTGCAATGCTGTGGTGCATTTTGGGCCCCTCCGCAGCCTAAGGAAAATATCTGGGTTACGTTAGCCAACAAGACGGGTCAAGATGCCATATGTTTAGCATTATCATCTCCTGGCAATCCTTTTTCTACCTGCTTGGTAGGCATACCTTTGGACACTCCTCCATGTCCAAAAGGTGTTCTGCCTTGCCGATCAAAAGGTACAAAGGGCTACGCAGACCATTGGGATGCATATATACCACACTTTCCTGTAGCCCCTCTAGAACCACAAGAATTGGAAATTTTGGGATCAGTAAAAGCCAATTGGTGCGTATATTTTAATTGGACCGGCAGTTATCGAATTGGGCCTGACAGATCAAAAATCAAACCAAGAAGTGTAAATTCTAGCCTGCTTGTATATAGAAATCAATAAGTATGGTGTAACTATACAAGCACCAGTATATCTGTTTCATCTAACAACCCTATAACATTGCCCTATGGAGTGTTTTTGATATGTGGAGATCGGGCTTGGGCAGGAGTCCCCTCTAAGATAGTAGGAGGACCATGCACATTAGGTCGTTTAACACTGCTTACTCCAAATACTTCTATGATCCTCCAAATTCACAGACAGCATTCTAGAGTGAAAAGGGTGACTCATGCCTTTACCTCAGACTGTAAGGATAAGGTACAATTTTGGTCTACAACAGGAAGAATATTTGCCTCTATTTTATCAGCTAATGTTGCCTCTGCTAAAGCATTAGCCATGCTAAATGGTTTAGGCTGCTGGCTAGCAAAACAAACGAATGCCACCTCAGAGGCATTATCTCAACTACTGATTGATGTGGATTCAGTAAGGCATGCTACACTCCAGAATAGAGCAGCAATTGATTTTCTATTACTAGCACAGGGGCACGGATGTGAGGAGTTCGAAGGCATGTTGTATGAACTTATCAGACCACTCCGTGTCTATACATAAACAGATACAAATGCTGCACGCATTAACTAACCGTTTGCAGGTGCAATCTGGTTTTGGTCTTGATGACTGGCTTAGAAGTTTAGGTTTAGGCCCCTGGCTTACTTCTCTGCTACAGCATTTGATCACAATTGGTCTGGTACTGATAGCTATCATATTAATAGTTCCTTGCCTCTTTAAATGCTTGCAAAATGCACTAATGAGAATGGTCGACACAAAATACAATGTCTCCTTAGTCGTCCAAAAAGAAAACGGGGGAAATGTGGAGAATGTTTATGCAGAATGGCTTCATGAGAAAGGACATGAAGAGATTCCACTAGTTAAATTGTAAAAGAATGAATGTGATTAAAGACAACGACGGTTTATCCTAGGGACTGTCACGGGCTAAGCAGCTGTGGAGAAATCAGTATGTGAAAAGACAGGGTATGTAGCTAAAGATGAAATATGTATCTAGGAGCAAGGACGGCCTAAGGGAAAAGCAAGATGTGTAGCAAGGTGTAGACAAAGCTGCAAAGAAAAAGTATCTATAAGACTAACCACAAAGGTCAGATGAAGTAATGTCTAATTCACCAATCCTGAACTTAACTTTTGCAATATGCATGAACTTATTACTGATTGTATAAATGAGATGCTGTAACACCTAATAAATGAGGCTTGTTGACCATGATAGCATGAGACTTGTCTCCCGCGGTTACTTCCAACAGTCTGTTTATTTATAGTTTGTTTTATACAAGAAGTTAAAGAAGCACTTTGCAGCTGATGTCAATGCAGGATGTCATCAATGAGTTCTATTCTGTTGCTGTGTGGACAAAGTTCCTCCTCAACCTCCCCACTCCTCTTCTATTCTCATTGGCCCCATGGGACTTGCATCACTTTTCCTCACATCACTCTTCTCTGTTGTCACCCGCTCAGTGTTAAACCTCCTTTGTACCAACTCCCACTGGCTTTCCACAGAGAACCAGCTGCACACAGAAAAAGAAAGAATTCTCTTTATTTATGGCCAACAAACAGAAGGAAAGGTGATGCAATTGAATGAACAGTAGAACACAGTGATCAACTGCATGCCATGTCCAAACTGCTTCTATTGAGGTTTATGTTTCACAGGGACTATTTTCTCAAGAAATGAGTTAGACACAGATAGGATGGGATAGATAGAATCACGGTGAAAGAGTTGACAACAGACTTTTGAGGAATGGAGCAAATTCCAGTAATCTCTCTGAGATAGATCAGCCAGGGAGCTGGGAGGTATCAACTTAAAACTGAACAGGACTCGTGAGTATTTCACACACTGAGATGGGTTAACACATTCTTACTGATTTCTATCTATGTCTTCAAATCTTTTTTTCACTTTTACTGACATTAATGAACATCTTTCAGAATTAATGATTTTTTAAAGCATGAAAATAAAGAGAAAGTTAAAAAGAAAAATAAAAGAGAAATAGTAAAAGGAAAAGGAAAATAATAAAAAGGATATGGAAATTGAAAAGGAGAAGGAAAAGGAAACGGAGAAGAAAATGGCATAGAAAAAGATAAAGAAAGAGATAAAGAAAACGCAGGAAGGGACAGATAGAATCACGGTGAAGGAGTTGACAACACAGTCCATCAGACTTCGGTGAGATGGAGCAAACTTGAGTCATCCCCCTAAAAGTCAGAAATCAGACCGATAATTGGGATGTATCTGACTGAACAAAGACAAGGGATGGGGAAATCTGGCAGGCTGTGACAGGAGCGTGTGTCTAAATGGCCTGCTGAAAACATGCCCTTAACCACGGCCATGTATTGAGGAGAACTGGAGACACCTGGAGGATGAGGGACATCAAATAGGCAGCAGGGAAGAGCAGTGGTGACGCCAGGATTTAGTCACAGGGCATTGGCACTGGCACCACTGTCTGTGTCCCTGAACCTGAAGGCATTTGTGTCCAGCAAACACAGTTCTGGAAAAACATAGTAATTTCAGAAAAAAAAAAAAAAAAAGAAAACAAAAAAGATAATAATAAAAAAAAAAGACATCAAATAAGCTCAAAGATTCATATTTCCAACTTAAAATGGAACAAGACTCATGAGAATTTCTCATGTTAAGAAGGGTTAACACATTTGCATTGATTTCAATCTTTGTTTTCAATTATTAGTCTCAATTTTATTGACGTATATGAACATCTTTTAAGCTTACAGCCAAAATATAAATAAATAAATAAATAAATAAATAAATAAATAAATAAATAAATAATTGTAAAGAGATCCATTTGCATTTTGAACTTGGCCTGGTGCCCCTTTGACCTTCACATTTCCCACCAGACCTTCATTGCTGGAGAGTATGAGATCCAGCAGAGAACCTCTCCTCTTTGGTTCCTCCATGTCTTGGACAAGAATCTGCCATCTGTGCTCTCCACGGATCCGCTGGATGGCACATGCCCTGCTGTGCTGTCCCTGCAGTTGATACTGCAGTGCAAAACTCTCCCAAACAGGACACAGGTTAGACAACATGAGACTCCCATGCGTCTGCAGAGGGCAACTTCCACTTGCTCTCCATGATCAAGAAGCCAAAAACAGATACTGCAGGAATCCTCTCTTTGAAATTTCCATTAGCTCTGACCTGGCTGCTCTTCCATCCCCAGGCAGAGCTCAGTGCACTCTCACAGAGGGCTGTCGCTCTTCCTTGACTCCTAGTCCAACCATTGTAAAGACTCTGTATCCCCTTGCAATACAGTGAAGTTGTGGAAGCCATTTAACTCTGTCCCTGTAATCCAAACAGGAGCTCAGGCCTGCAGCTCATCTATGGTATCAGTGTGCAGAAGGTGGCACACAGACATTAGACGGATCGTCTGTCTTGGAGTTGACGCAGCAACACAGACACACCATGGGCATGGCTTTGATGAAGGCCCTGTGCTGCTCTTGCAGCTGCATGTGAATTCACCAGACAGCCGGTGCTATCCCCTCTCTGGCCCTCAGCTGATGCCCAGGAAGGAGGTGTCTATCTCAGGGACTTCCCACACGGTTTACAAGCACTGGCATACATCAGGAGCAGCCCAGGCATGGTGGGCATCACCCAGTGTCTGTGTGTAAGCAGCTGCGTCCCTGCGGAAGGGCCGAGGACTCAGAGCAGGAGCTCACATGCAGGCAACTCCTTGTGCACTTCTGAACTCAACCAGAGGAATCCCAGGTTTTGTGGTTCTTTGGGGAGCTGAATCCCATTTCAGCTCCAGGATTTCTGTCAAGGGATGAGACTCCTGCACTGCCTCAGCTGGATCACTGTCCTGCACAGGGAAAGTCCAAACCTCGCCTTCCTTGTCTGGGTGCCCTTTGTGCTTCATCAAACGAACTCTGGTAGCACTTCCCATATGTCTCCAATCAGTCACAGACCACTGGACATGTGGTGGTTAATTCAGCGAACTTCAACGCACAGTCATGATGCTGTTGTCTTTCAGGAGCTGTTGGCCGTGAGGACCCAGAGACATGTCAGGGGAGATGAGTGGGAAGGATAAAAATGACATCATCTGTTGCTGAGCTGGGCCGGGCTCCTGGGACACAGGGAGCTCATAAATGTGGGCAGAGATGCAGAGAGACAGCTGTGCCCAGGAGCAGCTCTTGTGCACAGCACAGCCTGCAGCTGACAGAAGGAGAGGAGAGAAACTGGAGAGAGCTTCCAGGATGTGTGTGATGTGAGCGGGCTGTGTGCTCTGCGCAGGAGCATTGCTCACAGACCATGACAAGGTAAGTCTCACTGCAGACCATGAGCTGCTTTTCATAGAAGGTTAACTTAATTTGGGATATCCCATAGCAGATCTGGATGTAGGCACTGCATGTTCCTTTACTGTGGAAAAAGCCTTCTGCTCCAGCTGAGGGCTTCCGTACTGCAGTGTCAGAGCACAGCCCTGAGGGCTGCATGTCCCAGCACGGCTGCAGGCTGTGCAGCCGGGGCTGCAGGCGGGTGCCCAGGGCTGTCCTGCAGAGCAGGGTCCCTGCTGTGCCCCAGGGGCTGTGTGCCGGGTATGGGACTCTGCCGACTGCCAGGCTCAGCACTCAGCCTGCCCGGGGAGCTGCCCAGGGCGCTGCGGGGAGACGTGTGGTGTGGGGGGAAGGAGCCCCCCGGCAGGGCTTGTGCTGCCACAGCTGCTGCCTGGGGCAGGGAATCACAGCTCCACTGCACAACTGAATGTTTCTGAGGGCCCTTTGCAAGAGGAGAGCCAAGGCAGAGGGTTTTCATTTCCTGTTCTGAGGCAAAGAGGTTTGGAGTCAGAAATCTAAAAGGGGCAATAGGAGTTCTAAGATTTTTTCGTCAATCAATTGCTTGTTTTGTGAACAGTCACACATGATGCGCTTTCAGTCTCCCTTTTCTCGAAGGATGGAATTATGATCATTTTCTGTAGGCATGAATAATTCACTTATCCTACAAACAGGCAGCATTTTCTAACTGAAACTGAATGCCACAGAAGCTGGGGTAGGGGGCTCTAAGAGCACTTGGTGTAAATAAATGAGACATGAAACAGATGAAAATATCCAGGGAGAAGGGATAAGAAAATAATAGGAAGGTCAGAGCTCCATATGCTGATTCTGCTTAAGGAATGCTGAAATACATGAAATTAAATGCATGTAATGGTGCCAAATGTACACTGTTGTAGGAGAATAAAACATTTCATAGTATAACAAGAGGAATGCCTCAGAGAGTGGTCTGGACTTGTCATTATCATCTGCACTCTGAACAGGACTCCAAGCCCAACAGCAGCAGATGCCCAACAGCAGCTCCATCAGCGAGTTCCTCCTGCTGCCGTTGGCAGACACGCAGCTGCTGCAGCTCCTGCACTTCTGGCTCTTGCTGGGCATCTACCTGGCTGCCCTCCTGGGCAACGGCCTCATCAGCACAGCCGTAGCCTTCGACCGCTGCCTGCACACCCCCATTTACTTCTTCCTCCTCAACCTTGCCCTCCTCGACCTGGGCTGCATCTCCACCACTCTCCCCAAAGCCATGGCCAACGCCCTCTGGGACAACAGGGCCATCTCCTACGCAGGATGTGCTGCGCAGTTGTTCTTCATTCTATTCTTCCTCTCAGCAGAGTATTCCCTTCTAACCATCATGTCCTATGACCGCTACGTTGCCATCTGCAAGCCCCTGCACTACGGGACCTTGATGGACAGCAGAGCTTGTGCCACCATGGCAGCAGCTGCCTGGGGCGCTGGGGTTCTCTACTCCCTGCTGCACACTGCCAGTACGTTTTCACTGCCTCTCTGCCAAGGCAATGTTGTCAACCAGTTTTTCTGTGAAATCCCCCAGATCCTCAAGCTGTCCTGCTCAGAATCAAATCTCAGGGAAGTTGTGTTTCTCGCTCTGTTTCTTCCCACTCCTTGATCTGACAGTGGCACTTCTGTACTCAGTGGTTCCTCCAACACTGAACCCTATTATCTGCAGCATGAGGAACAGGGAGATCAAGCAGGCTCTCAGCAAACTGGTGCAATACTCACTATTCCAGCTTCCATAAAGTGCACATCTTCCTCACACAACTTTCAGTGATTGTTCTTTATGTTCCATTATTTTTGTATTTTTGATTTTTTGTATTACTGTAATCTGCAAATAAGTTGCAGTTTATTTCACTACTTCTTTCCTACCTAATTTCCATTTTCTTACTTCAGGAGTTCAAAGAAACATGGAACCATATTCCGTGAATAGGTTAAGAGATTAATAATAAGCTTTAAAAATAGACTTTTCCTTCGCTCTTCTCTCTTCCTACCTTGTCTGGGTCTGGGGGAGGTACAGCCACGGACAGCAGCACAACATGACCTTTTTAATCCTGGTCAGAGTACAGCCACAGTACTCTCAAGTCCTCTCTTTTCTGCAGGCCTTGTGTGTCTCACAACAGTCCTGTTGTCTCTACAGCAGCACTTCGGGACAGCAGTCAGTAGCCAGCAATATGAACGGCTGTGTCAGGGCTGGTCTCCTTGCTGGCACTGTCATGGAGTTATCTAGATCAGTCTGTGTCCATGACAGGGGGAGCAGTAGGCCTGTGGGTCCCATGGCCCCAAACAAATGGGAAGGGAAAAAGGAATGGGGGAGATGGGAGCTGGGCTCAAGGAAACAAACAGAGCAGCAGGAACGACCTAAGGAGGAAAACTTGTTTTACTAACTACTATATATGGAATACCAATAGGAAAAATGACAAAACCAAGACATTCCACCCTCTATTCTCCATCACTATATCATGCTTAGAAAACATATCTGAATGCAAATAAACAGTAATTAAAATGCATTACGCACACTGTTCTTTATACTACCCCGGTGGCGCAATGGTAGGAATGTCTGCCTTGCAACACTGGAGACCCGGGTTCAAATCCCCCCTGTGGCGCAAGTGGTAGAAGTACCTCTCTTCTACACAGAGGTTCGAATCTCAGGGGTTGGACTCGACGATCTCTAAGGTCCCTTCCAACCCGTACGAGACTATGAGACTATGAGACATATATATACACGGAATTACTGACTGCACTCCCCCAACATCAAATTCCCTTGTGGTACACATTGAACATCCCCATCTCTCTGCATCGCCCACCAAGTGCACCCAGGTCCCTGGACAAAGACAGTTCCACGGACAGGTTTGCCCTTTCCAGAGGCTGGAAGGACCCAAACAGCTTTTCCCAACATGTTCTTTACATGTACGACAGTGACCTTATCTCCCTCTGCAGTATACAGGGGCTGGATTGGCTAGGACCATCACAACTGACAGATCCTCTAGTACTGACCAACCAAGTGGCTTCTGCCAAATGCTTTACCCAGTGCTTCAGTGTTCCACCTCCCATTGCTTTCAACATAGTTTTCAACAACCCATTGTATTGATCTCTTTTACCAGTAGCTGGTGCATGGTAGGGGATCTGATAAATCCACACATTGCCATGATCTTTCGCCCAAGTATTTATAAGGGAATTTTTGAAAGGCATCTTGTTATCAGACTCTGTTCTTTCTGGGGTGCCATGTTGCCACAGGACTTGTTTCTCAAGACCCAATATGGTGTTAAATTAAACAGATTTAGTGGTCAGTGACTAATTCCTGAAATGTGCTGTGACATGAGAGCAACCCCCTGCACCTTTCTCCCCTGCGAGCAGAGCATAGCAGAGCAGAGACACAGTCCCCATGTATCATGCAGTGTTATTCTGCTTGCCAACAGAAGAGGCCAGTCTTTCTCTATGCTCCTTCTGTGGCATACTCAGGAGTTCAAGGCACTGCAAAGCTATGGCACATCTATGTTCTTGCAATGATGACACCTTAGTATGCTCTGGGCTCTCATTTCAATTGCATCTAAATAAGTCTAGGGTCATACCAGTTGACGGGAAGCTGGCAAATGTTGTCTCATTGTAAGGAAGAGCAAGAAAGATGACAGGGGCAATTATAGACTTGTCAGTCTTACTCCAGCACCTGGTAAAATTATGGAGAAAGTGATGGTGGGAGTTATGGAAAAACAGCTGAAGGACAATTCTGTCATTGGTTGCAGCCAACGCAAGTTCCCGAGGGGAAGGTCCTGTTTAACTTCAGGTCCCTTTATGACACAGTTGTCCATTTAGTTGTACAAGGGAAGCCAGATGATGTTATCCTTGAAGATTACAATAGAGCTTTTGATACTGTTTCTCACAACAACCTTCTGGGCAGAATGTCCTTCATACGGCGAGACAGAAACAGAATGTGGTGGGTGAGAAGTTGGCCAATAGGTCAGGCTCAAAGGATTATAGTCAATGGGTTCCATCAGGCTGGTAGATGGTCACCATCAGGGTTCCCCGGGGCTCCATTGTAGGGCCACTTCTCTTCCATGTTTTTGTGGATGACTTGCATGCAGGACTAGAAGATGTTCTGAGCAAGTTTGCTGATGAGCCCAGATGAGGAGGTGCTGTTGCCTCCACTGAGCGGGGACAAAACTTGCAAAGAGATGTTGACAAGTCAGAGAAGTGGGTACCAGTTGGTACTAAGCACAAGTGCATAAAGCATTACAAGAACAAGTGCTTGATTGTACACCTGGGTATGGGCAACACTGGACATAAACACTGACTGAATATGGGACATTGAAGAGGAATCTGACTGAGAAGGATTGGGGGTCCTGCTCAACATCAAATTGGAAGTGAGTCAGCAGTGTGCCCAGGCAGCCAGGAAAGCCAACGGTACCCTGGAGTGCATAAAGCAATTTCTTGCCAGCTGGGTAAGGGAAAGGATTGTCCCTCTCTACTCTGCGCTGCTGCAGCTTCATATGGAGCACTGGGTGCACTTCTGGGCAAAGCGGAACATAAAAAACATCAAACTATGGGAGGGTGTGCACAGGAGGGCACTGGAACTGAGAGATCTGAAGTTCAGAGTTTCATTGGAACTGATTGCTTGTTCAGACTGGGCCCTTCTCACAACCCACATTCTGCGATGATACACAGGGCCCATATGGGACGTGAACCTCACACCGTCCTTGCACCCATGCAGAGCCTGGTATCTTCTGTTCCCATGTCTTTCATTAAACATCATACAGACCTCCAACCCACTGCCCCAGGAAGGGCCCGGAGCCAACATGAGAGACAGGATCTCCATGCCAAGGGTCTGGGAATCAGGGCTTGTCCTGTTTGCTTCTTAAGATAAAGGAGGATTTTCTTAGCATCAGAGCCACCATGCCAGTGCCTTTGCCTGACTGGAGTCATGGCTTCCAATTATCTGCTCTAACTAGTCCCTTGGGAAGCTTGCTTGCTAATGGCCCTGAGTGGGCCCATTAATACTCCAAGAATCTTCACTGTTACTTCTGACTTTGTCGTGCTGAGTTCTTTGTGCAAACTTCTCTCTGCACTGGAGGTTGATGGACTCAGCACCAAATGCGCCCTGGGGCCCATTATTAACTAAAGAGTCTCTTGTGCCTTGTGCCTACTTGTTATCTTCTTCAGGTTTTCAGAACCTGTTCAGCAAAATGGAGACAGCTTAAAGAGCAAGAATCCAAAATGCAGTTATTGTCTGTTTATTTATAGTTTGTTTTATACAAGAAGTTAAAGAAGCACTTTGCAACTGATGTCAATCCAGGATGTCCCCAGTGAGTTCTATTGTGTTTCTGTGTGGAGAAAATTCCTCCTCAATCTCCCCACCTCGCTTCTACTCACATTGGCCCCATGGGACTTCACAGAATCACAGAATCACAGAATTGTAGGGTTTGGAAGGGACCTCTAGAGATCATCGAGTCCAACCCCCCTGCCAAAGCAGGCTCCCTACACCATGTCACACAGGTAGGCATCCAGGCGGGTCTTAAATATCTCCAGAGAAGGAGACTCCACCACCTCTCTGGGCAGCCTGTTCCAGTGCTCTGTCACCCTCACTGCAAAGAATTTCTTCCGCACATTCGTGTGGAACTTCCTATGCTGTACTTTCATCCCATTACCCATAGTCCTATCCCCACGCACAACTGAAAAGAGACCAGCCTCACCACTATGGCTCCCACACCTCAGGTATTTATAAACCTGGATCAAGTCCCCTCTAAGCCTTCTTTTCTCAAGGCTAAACGGACCCAGTTCCCTAAGTCTCTCCTCATAGGGGAGATGCTCCAGGCCCTTCACCATCTTAGTGGCCCTCCACTGGACTCTTTCCAAGAGATCCCTGTCTTTTTTGTACTGGGGAGCCCAGAACTGGACACAGTATTCCAGATGAGGCCTCACCAGGGCAGAGTAGAGGGGGAGGATCACCTCCTTCGACCTGCTGGACACACTCTTTTTAATACACCCCAGTATGCCATTGGCTTTTTTGGCTACAAGGGCACACTGCTGGCTCATGGTCAATCTGTCGTCCACCAGGACGCCCAGGTCCCTCTCAGCAGAGCTCCTCTCCAGCAGCTCTTCCCCCAGCCAGTACCGGTGCATGCAATTATTTCTACCCAGATGCAAGACTCTACACTTGCTTTTGCTAAACCTCATCCAGTTTTTTACTGCCCAGCTCTCCAGCCTGTCCAAGTCTCGCTGAATGGCAGCACAGCCTTCAGGCGTGTCAGCCAATCCTCCCAACTTCGTGTCATCAGCAGACTTGCTGAGGGTGGTCACTATCCCCTCATCAAGGTCGTTGATGAAGATGTTGAACAAGACCAGACCCAGTACAGACCCCTGGGGGATGCCGCTAGTTACAGGCCTTCAGCCAGACACCGCACCGCCAACGACAACCCTCTGCACTCTGCCAGTCAGCCAATTCTCGACCCACTTCACCTTCCACTCATCTATCCCATACTTCCTCAGCTTTGTTATAAGGATGTCATGGGGGACAGTATCAAAAGCCTTACTGAAATCAAGGTAGACTACATCTACCACCCTCCCCCAATCCACCCAGCTAGTGACATCTTCATAAAAGGCCACCAGCTTGGTCGAGCACGACCTCCCCTTGGTGAACCCATTCTGGGTACTCCTGATAACCTCCTTATCACCCAGTTGTCTGGAGATGGCATCCAGCACAAGCTGTTCCATCACCTTCCCTGGGACAGAGGTGAGGCTGACTGGCCTATAGTTACCTGGGTCTTCCTTCTTGCCCTTTTTGAAGACTGGAGTGACATTGGCCATCCTCCAGTCTTCAGGCACCTCCCCAGTTCTCCATGACCTCTGAAAGATTACAGAGAGCGGCTCAGCAACGACCTCCGCCAGCTCTCTCAGCAACCGCGGATGCACCCCATCAGGTCCCATGGATTTATGGACTTTAATGTTTCCTAGGCACTCACGGACCACCTCTTCCCTGACTAAAGGGAAATCTCCCATTCCCCGGACTCTCTCATCAACCTCCAGGGTCCGGGATTCCTGAGGGAGAGCCCTTTCACTAAAGACAGAAGCGAAGAAGGCGTTCGGTATTTCCGCCTTCTCAGCATCCCCTGTTACCAGAGCGCCCCCCTCACTTAGTATGGGGCCCACATTCTCCCTAGCCTTCCTTTTGCTGTTAACGTATGTTAAAAAGCCTTTTTTATTATCCTTTATCTCCTTAGCTAGATTCAACTCCAGGTGGGCTTTGGCCTTCCTGGTCGCATCTCTGCAGTCCCTGACTACATTCTTGTATTGTTCCCAAGTGGTCAGACCCTTCTTCCACATATCATGTACTTTCTTCTTTCCGCGGAGCTTGCACATGAGCTCCTTACTCACCAATGGAGGTCTCCTTGCACCTTTTCCGGATTTCTTTGTCACAGGGATGCACAGATCCTGAGCTTGGAAGAAGAGCCATTTAAATGCTAACCAGCTCTCACAGGCCCCCTTGCCTTCTAGCACCCTGGCCCACAGGATAGCCCCAAGTAGGTCCTGAAGGAGATCAACGTTGGCTCTCCTGAAGTCCAGGGTAGCATTCCTACTTTTTGCTTTGCTACCTCCACTCAGGATCTCGAACTCCACCATCTCATGGTCACTACATCCCAAGCTGCCCCCAACTTTTACTTCCTTAACAAGTCCTTCCTTATTGGTGAGAATAAGGTCCAGCAATGCCCCACCCCGCGTCGGTTCCTCTACCACCTGCATCAGGAAGTTATCTTCAATGCATTGCAAGAATTGTCTGGACTGCGCATGCCTGGCCATGTTGGTCGTCCAGCAAATATCTGGATAATTGAAATCCCCCATAAGTAACAGTGCCTGGGAGCGTGCCGCTACTTCTAGTTGCTTATGGAAGGCCTCATCAACCTCCTCCTCCTGATCAGGAGGCCTGTAGTACACACCCACATCAGTGTCCCCTTTGCCAGCCTGGCCCTTGATTCTCACCCACAAGCTCTCGACTTCTACATTACTCTCCCCCAGTTGGAGTTCAATACATTCTAGCTGCTCTCTCACATAAAGAGCAACTCCACCACCCCGCCTTGCCAGCCGATCTTTCCTAAAAAGCACATAGCCCTCCATGACAACATTCCAGTCATGCGAGCTGTCCCACCACGTCTCCGTGATCGCAATGAGATCATGGCCACTTGACTGCACACAGAGCTCCAATTCTTCCTGTCTATTCCCCATGCTTCGCGCGTTGGTATACAGGCACTTGAGAGAGGCAGCATCTCCCCACCCCTCTCCATGCCTTTTAACTCCATTGTCTGCACCCAGCGAGCTCTGCTTTGAGTCTTGAACTGCCACCTCAGACCCAGCGGCCCTCGTTTTGTCCCCTTCCCCCATCCTACCTAGTTTAAACACCTGTCAATAAGTCCTGACAGTTCCTCGGCTAGAACCCTCTTACCCCTTTGAGACAGGCTGCTTCCGTCTGCAGCTGTCATGCCAGGTGCCGAATAAATTGCCCCATGATAAAAAAAACCAAGACTCCTATGTCTGCACCAACTCTTTAACCATTTGTTTAAGAGGTGGGTTTTTAGGCCCAACTCAGTATCCCTCCCTGCCAGTGAAGGTACAGATGCAATAACCACTTGCACACCTGTTCCTTCGATTAAGTCCTTCCTCCTCCAGCCTGTGTCTGTCCCAAACTCTCTCACTTTCCAAACTCTCATCATTACATAAACTACTAACATCCTATTTCAGTTTCACCTCCTTCTCTCCAGGTGTCCAGTGCTAACACTGGGATTTCAGGTTTCCTACATCTCTGCACATGAAGGCTATTCTCACTTCCATTGCCCCCTCCTCCCCACCTCCCCCCTTTGCTGCTTACAGCAACAGTCTCCGTACCCGGCTCTCTCTCACTCCAAGAGTTCTTGCAAGGGGGGGAAACAATACAGGGGTTGCTCTCATACCAGCACAGATAAATTCACTTTCTCTTTAACCCTTTTTCCTTTGTACACGATTTCACTATTTGTACTGTCAGTTACACTTTGACACACCCTCAATTATACTTTTGCATACCAATAGCAATTACACTTTCTTATACCATCAAAGCAGTTTGTCCCATTCCCTTCAAACCCCACATATCAAACAGTACAATTTTTCAGTTTCCACAAACACCCTTAATACCATATAACTTTCCCTTAGCAATCCATATCATTCAATTCCTTGGGCTGTTCCACCCTTATCTTTATGGCCTTATTTCATGTTTTTCTTGATTCCCGATTTCATCTTTATCCCCTAGTTTTAATACAGTATTCTCAAAAAGTGGTACTGTCATCCCGGTTCTCTCTACCCCTGTTATCTTTAAGGCCTCATTTGTTAATTTGAGTCCTTACACCTTATGGGCCAGTGATGAATGAGCTGTCCCAGTATCAACTAAATCCACAACTTCTTCCCCCTCAGGTCCCACTTTTATATTTACCAGTTATTTAACATTTGTTAATTCCCGTGTTATCTTGTGATAGTCAGTCGCCATCCCGCTGGTTTTGTTTCCAAGATGTCTCGGTACTCTTATCGCACTGATATGTTGATTTCCTTCAAAGCTTCTTTCATTCTGTCCCAGAGACCGTCGTTAAACAAAAAGCCTGGGGGGGGGGGTGATTCCAGTCCTTCCCATATCTCTCCAGGCACATCCTTAGGTATGGCATGACTTGTAGGTTTTACAGTGTATACAACAAAAATGTTAAATCATATATTATTGCTAGTTTATACGGTTATATTGTTATTTTAACTTATCCTCTTTGGATCTTTTATCACTCAGGTCCTATTTGTCCAGCACCAAAAGTAGTTTTATTTCAGATAGCTGGACAGACAGGAGCTGCGGTCTTTATAACTATGATTTTTACCTAATAACTACAAATTTCTTCACTTATATATTCATATTTTGTTCTAAATGCAGAAACAACATTTGATTCCCACAATAGTGACCCATAGAAACCCCACAGAAGCCCCATAACCCCCCCATAGCCCCCCTGCCCCACATATGGCTGTTACCCCCGCCCCATAGAGCCCCATAGAACCCCCACCCCATAACCCCCCCCACCCCACATCTGGCTGCCCCCCCCACCCCATAGAGCCCGATAGAAGCTCCCCCTTGCCCCATAGAAGCCCCATAACCCTACCCACCCCGTAACCCACCCCCGCCCCATAGAAGCCCCCCCTCTCCCCATAGAAAATGTGGGAATCAAATGTTGTTTCTGCACTTAGAATAAGATAAGAATATTTTATTTCAAGGTCTCATTATATAAGTGAAGCAGTTTGTAGTTATTAGGTAGAAGTTATTAGGGACAAAGACTGCAGCTCCTGTCTGTCCAGCTGTCTGAAACAGAACTAACAATATGCCTGTATAAACTAGCAACAATGTATGTTTTAGTGTTTTGTTGTACGCATTGTAAAAATATACAAGTCGTGACATACCTTAGGAGGTGCCTGAAGAGATATCGGGAAGGACTGGAATCACCCCCTGCCTGGGCCCTTTGTTTAACAAAGGCCTCTTGGACAGAATGGAAGAAGCTTTGAAGGCAATCAACATATCACTACGATAAGAGTACCGAGACATCTTGGAGACAGAAACAGCAGGATGGCGACTGACAAGATAGCAAGTGAACTAACAAATTTAACAAATGCAAACCTCGGGTAAAATTGTAATACCCAACCAAAGGGGAGATGGGAGGGGAAAACATCTGGGAGAAAAGGTATAAAAACTGTAACATCATGTCCATAGGTGCGCTTCTGCCATCAGGGCGCCCGCCATTGCAATCGCGAATAAAAACTGCTTTTTATCAGAGATACCGTCCTGACCAAAAATTATTGAGGATATTTCCGACAATTTGGGGGCTCGTCCGGGATTCATTATCGCTTCTTGGGGTGTTCCCCACTGCACTGGACAGGATAAGTGCACTCCGCTGATTTTAGCGGTCCTGTCTGGGTGGTGAGGTGACTTCTCAGGACAGCCGATAGGAAACCGAGATTGTTACATAAAGGACGGACTCTGTGAAAGCCAAGGGGCTAGGCAGGCACAGGTGTTAACCCTTGCAGACCCGGAAAATTCGTGCACGGATCAAGGTAAGGGAATTAAATTCTTATCTTGGGTTGAGACTCTTGAGTGTGTGTGACTGAGACGCACTTCTAGTGCGAAGTGAGTGCGGAGTCCCAATCCGCGGTTCCGTTGTCCCGCGAGGGGCACGGCCGGAGACGGACGAAGTGGCTGCGGTGCTGAAAGCGAGAGTCTCGGGAGGGAGCTGTTGGTGTACGGTACCCTGCGCACTTGACGAAGTGCCAGCAGTACACCCCTATTTAATCCCAGAGACGGAGCGGGTGCTCCCGAGGGATTGGGCCCAAAAATCCGAGAATCGGAGTGTGGGAGCCTGTGAGCTGGGTAATTCACAGTAGCACTCCGGAGGGATGGGTAATAGGAGCTCCGTATAACAGGGTAAAAGGGTCCCTAACACTGTGCCCAAAGATAGCCCCTTGGGAAAGATACTAGACCGGTCTTGTGCAGTCTGTGTGAGTGTGGTTGTGAGTGAGACGCGAGGGAAACGGCCGGGGACGGAAAAAGCGAAACACCTCAATGTTCTATATGTTGCGATGTTTTTGTATTTGTTACGATGTTTTTGTCTTATTAATTGTTGTTAGTATTGTGGCAATTGTAACGCACATATTGGTGAAGTGCATATGGAGTCGGGTGGGGGAAAAAGCCCACAAAAGGCAAACCACAATTAGTATCGAGACCCTGTTGCTTTTGTTGTAGAAAATACCGCGGTTTAAATATGATAATGATCCAGATTAGAGAAACAATAGGGTTGTGTTACCTCCGCTTTAACATGTTAACTTTACAAAATTTGTTTTTGAACCATTGTCCCCCCTCCTCATGTGTGTACGAACATAAGGGAAAGAGATACCTAAGAAAATCTCTTAGGATGTATATTGGCATATCGGAGGGATATTGCTGGGGAACCGGGAGGGACTCTAAGCAAGAACACCCTCATCAAATAATGTAATCATTGGTGGTTAGTGTATGAGTTGGAGGACGGGTTAAAATAATCCCAAAACCAGGAAAAAGGATAGGGAAAAGATGTTTAAATATTGTGTCAGATATGGCCTAGAGAGCCACTACAGGGAAAATCAATATTTGGCCAAAATACGGATCTGATGAAGGTTGGGTTTGTCATATCTCGAATTTATATGTAAAGAATAAAACCTCTTTTCAAAGGAGGAATCAGAATATGCTGCCTGTTGGATACAAGAAATCAGCCTGTTATTAGTAAAAAGAAAAAGGCCCGGACCAGGAAGGAGAGGAATTAGAAAAAGGAACTAATCAATGGGACCCTCCTGAGAATCTCCCCCCCCCCAAAATAACCGCAGTGTAGCACAAAGGGAGACAGGCATTGCCCCAGTAAGAGGAAATGGTAAAGCACACAGGGACATTTCACAGAAAAGGGGGGGAGAATGCTGGGCTCAGGAGAGAATTAAAGCAATGTAAAAGGGACATAAAAATTTCTCCTTTCCCAGACACTAGCTGTACCAGCACCTCGGTGTACCCCTTATGGGAGGTCCCACTGGGACAAGGACAAATATGCTATGTAAACTCACCACTCACTAGTGGAGAAATTAGAAATTTTAAGAAGGAAATGAAATCTTTAATTGAAGATCCTGTAAGAGTAGCAGAACAATTAGATCAATTTCTGGGGCTTTCAAAACTTTGGTCCTATTGTGTCCAGTTCTGGGCTCCCCAGTACAAAAAAGACAGGGATCTCTTGGAAAGAGTCCAGTGGAGGGCCACTAAGATGGTGAAGGGTCTGGAGCATCTCCCCTATGAGATCCTATGCTATCTCCCTTCCAAACCCTACAATTCTGTGATTCTGTGATTCTGTGAAGTCCCATGGGGCCAATGTGAGTAGAAGCGAGGTGGGGAGATTGAGGAGGAACTTTCTCCACACAGAAACACAATAGAACTCACTGGGGACATCCTGGATTGACATCAGTTGCAAAGTGCTTCTTTAACTTCTTGTATAAAAAAAACTATAAATAAACAGACAATAACTGCATTTTGGATTCTTGCTCTTTAAGCTGTCTCCATTTTGCTGAACAGGTTCTGAAAACCTGAAGAAGATAACAAGTAGGCACAAGGCACAAGAGACTCTTTAGTTAATAATGGGCCCCAGGGCGCATTTGGTGCTGAGTCCATCAACCTCCAGTGCAGAGAGAAGTTTGCACAAAGAACTCAGCACGACAAAGTCAGAAGTAACAGTGAAGATTCTTGGAGTACTAATGGGCCCACTGAGGGCCATTACCAAGTAAGCTTCCCAAGGCACTAGTTAGAGCAGATAATTGGAAGTCATGACTCCAGTAAGGCAAAGGCACTGGCATGGTGGCTCTGATGCTAAGAAAATCCTCCTTTATCTTAAGAAGCAAACAGGACAAGCCCTGATTCCCAGACCCTTGGCAGGGAGATCCTGTCTCTCATGTTGGCTCCGGGCCTTTCCTGGGGCAGTGGGTTGGAGGTCTGTATGATGTTTAATGAAAGACATGGGAACAGAAGATACCAGGCTCTGCATGGGTGCAAGGACGGTGTGAGGTTCACGTCCCATATGGGCCCTGTGTATCATCGCAGAATGTGGGTTGTGAGAAGGGCCCAGTCTGAACAAGCAATCAGTTCCAATGAAACTCTGAACTTCAGATCTCTCAGTTCCAGTGCCCTCCTGTGCACACCCTCCCATAGTTTGATGTTTTTTATGTTCCGCTTTGCCCAGAAGTGCACCCAGTGCTCCATATGAAGCTGCAGCAGCGCAGAGTAGAGAGGGACAATCCTTTCCCTTACCCAGCTGGCAAGAAATTGCTTTATGCACTCCAGGGTACCGTTGGCTTTCCTGGCTGCCTGGGCACACTGCTGACTCACTTCCAATTTGATGTTGAGCAGGACCCCCAATCCTTCTCAGTCAGATTCCTCTTCAATGTCCCATATTCAGTCAGTGTTTATGTCCAGTGTTGCCCATACCCAGGTGTACAATCAAGCACTTGTTCTTGTAATGCTTTATGCACTTGTGCTTAGTACCAACTGGTACCCACTTCTCTGACTTGTCAACATCTCTTTGCAAGTTTTGTCCCCGCTCAGTGGAGGCAACAGCACCTCCTCATCTGGGCTCATCAGCAAACTTGCTCAGAACATCTTCTAGTCCTGCATGCAAGTCATCCACAAAAACATGGAAGAGAAGTGGCCCTACAATGGAGCCCCGGGGAACCCTGATAGTGACCATCTACCAGCCTGATGGAACCCATTGACTATAATCCTTTGAGCCTGACCTATTGGCCAACTTCTCACCCACCACATTCTGTTTCTGTCTCGCCGTATGAAGGACATTCTGCCCAGAAGGTTGTTGTGAGAAACAGTATCAAAAGCTCTATTGTAATCTTCAAGGATAACATCATCTGGCTTCCCTTGTACAACTAAATGGACACCTGTGTCATAAAGGGACCTGAAGTTAAACAGGACCTTCCCCTCGGGAACTTGCGTTGGCTGCAACCAATGACAGAATTGTCCTTCAGCTGTTTTTCCATAACTCCCACCATCACTTTCTCCATAATTTTACCAGGTGCTGGAGTAAGACTGACAAGTCTATAATTGCCCCTGTCATCTTTCTTGCTCTTCCTTACAATGAGACAACATTTGCCAGCTTCCCGTCAACTGGTATGACCCTAGACTTATTTAGATGCAATTGAAATGAGAGCCCAGAGCATACTAAGGTGTCATCATTGCAAGAACATAGATGTGCCATAGCTTTGCAGTGCCTTGAACTCCTGAGTATGCCACAGAAGGAGCATAGAGAAAGACTGGCCTCTTCTGTTGGCAAGCAGAATAACACTGCATGATACATGGGGACTGTGTCTCTGCTCTGCTATGCTCTGCTCGCAGGGGAGAAAGGTGCAGGGGGTTGCTCTCATGTCACAGCACATTTCAGGAATTAGTCACTGACCACTAAATCTGTTTAATTTAACACCATATTGGGTCTTGAGAAACAAGTCCTGTGGCAACATGGCACCCCAGAAAGAACAGAGTCTGATAACAAGATGCCTTTCAAAAATTCCCTTATAAATACTTGGGCGAAAGATCATGGCAATGTGTGGATTTATCAGATCCCCTACCATGCACCAGCTACTGGTAAAAGAGATCAATACAATGGGTTGTTGAAAACTATGTTGAAAGCAATGGGAGGTGGAACACTGAAGCACTGGGTAAAGCATTTGGCAGAAGCCACTTGGTTGGTCAGTACTAGAGGATCTGTCAGTTGTGATGGTCCTAGCCAATCCAGCCCCTGTATACTGCAGAGGGAGATAAGGTCACTGTCGTACATGTAAAGAACATGTTGGGAAAAGCTGTTTGGGTCCTTCCAGCCTCTGGAAAGGGCAAACCTGTCCGTGGAACTGTCTTTGTCCAGGGACCTGGGTGCACTTGGTGGGCGATGCAGAGAGATGGGGATGTTCAATGTGTACCACAAGGGAATTTGATGTTGGGGGAGTGCAGTCAGTAATTCCGTGTATATATATGTCTCATAGTCTCATAGTCTCGTACGGGTTGGAAGGGACCTTAGAGATCGTCGAGTCCAACCCCTGAGATTCGAACCTCTGTGTAGAAGAGAGGTACTTCTACCACTTGCGCCACAGGGGGGATTTGAACCCGGGTCTCCAGTGTTGCAAGGCAGACATTCCTACCATTGCGCCACCGGGGTAGTATAAAGAACAGTGTGCGTAATGCATTTTAATTACTGTTTATTTGCATTCAGATATGTTTTCTAAGCATGATATAGTGATGGAGAATAGAGGGTGGAATGTCTTGGTTTTGTCATTTTTCCTATTGGTATTCCATATATAGTAGTTAGTAAAACAAGTTTTCCTCCTTAGGTCGTTCCTGCTGCTCTGTTTGTTTCCTTGAGCCCAGCTCCCATCTCCCCCATTCCTTTTTCCCTTCCCATTTGTTTGGGGCCATGGGACCCACAGGCCTACTGCTCCCCCTGTCATGGACACAGACTGATCTAGATAACTCCATGACAGTGCCAGCAAGGAGACCAGCCCTGACACAGCCGTTCATATTGCTGGCTACTGACTGCTGTCCCGAAGTGCTGCTGTAGAGACAACAGGACTGTTGTGAGACACACAAGGCCTGCAGAAAAGAGAGGACTTGAGAGTACTGTGGCTGTACTCTGACCAGGATTAAAAAGGTCATGTTGTGCTGCTGTCCGTGGCTGTACCTCCCCCAGACCCAGACAAGGTAGGAAGAGAGAAGAGCGAAGGAAAAGTCTATTTTTAAAGCTTATTATTAATCTCTTAACCTATTCACGGAATATGGTTCCATGTTTCTTTGAACTCCTGAAGTAAGAAAATGGAAATTAGGTAGGAAAGAAGTAGTGAAATAAACTGCAACTTATTTGCAGATTACAGTAATACAAAAAATCAAAAATACAAAAATAATGGAACATAAAGAACAATCACTGAAAGTTGTGTGAGGAAGATGTGCACTTTATGGAATAGTGAGTATTGCACCAGTTTGCTGAGAGCCTGCTTGATCTCCCTGTTCCTCATGCTGCAGATAATAGGGTTCAGTGTTGGAGGAACCACTGAGTACAGAAGTGCCACTGTCAGATCAAGGAGTGGGAAGAAACAGAGCGAGAAACACAACTTCCCTGAGATTTGATTCTGAGCAGGACAGCTTGAGGATCTGGGGGATTTCACAGAAAAACTGGTTGACAACATTGCCTTGGCAGAGAGGCAGTGAAAACGTACTGGCAGTGTGCAGCAGGGAATAGAGAACTCCAGCGCCCCAGGTAGCTGCTGCCATGGTGGCACAAGCTCTGCTCTCCATCAAGGTCCCGTAGTGCAGGGGCTTGCAGATGGCAACGTAGCGATCATAGGACATGATGGTTAGAAGGGAATACTCTGCTGAGAGGAAGAATAGAATGAAGAACAACTGCGCAGCACATCCTGCGTAGGAGATGGCCCTGGTGTCCCAGAGGGCGTTGGCCATGGCTTTGGGGAGAGTGGTGGAGATGCAGCCCAGGTCGAGGAGGGCCAGGTTGAGGAGGAAGAAGTACATGGGGGTGTGCAGGCAGCGGTCGAAGGCTACGGCTGTGCTGATGAGGCCGTTGCCCAGGAGGGCAGCCAGGTAGATGCCCAGCAAGAGCCAGAAGTGCAGGAGCTGCAGCAGCTGCGTGTCTGCCAACGGCAGCAGGAGGAACTCGCTGATGGAGCTGCTGTTGGGCATCTGCTGTTGTTGGGCTTGGAGTCCTGTTCAGAGTGCAGATGATAATGACAAGTCCAGACCACTCTCTGAAGCATTCCTCTTGTTATACTATGAAATGTTTTATTCTCCTACAACAGTGTACATTTGGCACCATTACTTGCATTTAATTTCATGTATTTCAGCATTCCATAAGCAGAAGCAGCATATGGAGCTCTGACCTTCCTCTTCTTTTCTTATCCCTTCTCCCTGGATATTTTCATCTGTTTCATGTCTCATAT
This sequence comes from Coturnix japonica, assembly GCF_054131305.1. Taxonomy (NCBI): domain Eukaryota; kingdom Metazoa; phylum Chordata; class Aves; order Galliformes; family Phasianidae; genus Coturnix; species Coturnix japonica. Next base: position 1,476,959 of record NC_140686.1, read on the forward strand.
ATTTACACCAAGTGCTCTTAGAGCCCCCTACCCCAGCTTCTGTGGCATTCAGTTTCAGTTAGAAAATGCTGCCTGTTTGTAGGATAAGTGAATTATTCATGCCTACAGAAAATGATGATAATTCCATCCTTCGAGAAAAGGGAGACTGAAAGCGCATCATGTGTGACTGTTCACAAAACAAGCAATTGATTGACGAAAAAATCTTAGAACTCCTATTGCCCCTTTTAGATTTCTGACTCCAAACCTCTTTGCCTCAGAACAGGAAATGGAAACCCCCTGCCTTGGTTATCCTCAAGCAAAGGCCCCTCAGAAACATTCAGTTGTGCAGTGGAGCTGTGTTCCCCTGCCCCAGGCAGCAGCTGTGGCAGCACAAGCCCTGCCGGGGGGCTCCTTCCCCCCACCCGTCTCCCCGCAGCGCCCTGGGCAGCTCCCCGGGCAGGCTGAGTGCTGAGCCTGGCAGGCGGCAGAGTCCCATACCCGGCACACAGCCCCTGGGGCACAGCAGGGACCCTGCTCTGCAGGACAGCCCTGGGCACCCGCCTGCAGCCCCGGCTGCACAGCCTGCAGCCGTGCTGGGACATGCAGCCCTCAGGGCTGTGCTCTGACACTGCAGTACAGATGCCCTCAGCTGGAGCAGAAGACTTTTCCCACAGTAAAGAAACATGCAGTGCCTGCAGACGGATCTGCTATGGGATATCCCAAATTAAGTTAACCCTCTATGAAAAGCAGCTCATGGTCTGCAGTGAGACTTACCTTGTCATGGTCTCTCCTGCAGAGAGCACGCAGCCCTCTCACATCACACACATCCTGGTAGCTCTCTCCAGTTTCTCTCCTTTCCTTCTGTCACCTGCAGGCTGTGCTGTGCACAAGAGCTGCTCCTGGGCACAGCTGTCTCTCTGCATCTCTGCCCACTTTTATGAGCTCCCTGTGCCCCAGGAGCGCAGCCCAGATCAGCCACAGATTATGTCATTTTTATCCTTCCCACTCATCTCCCCTGACACGTCCCTGGGTCCTCATGGCCAACAGCTCCTGAAAGACAACTGCATAATGACTGTGCGATGAAATTCTCTCAATTAACCACCACATGTCCAGTGGTCAGTGACTGATTGGAGACATATGGGAAGTGCTACCAGAGTTCGTTTGATGAAGCACAAAGGGCACCCAGACAGGGGAGGTGAGGTTTGGAATTTCCCTGTGCAGGACAGTGATCCAGCTGAGGCAGTGCAGGAGTCTCATCCCTTGACAGAAATCCTGGAGCTGAAATGGGATTCAGCTCCCCACAGAACCACAAAACCTGGGATTCCTCTGGTTCAGTTCAGAAGTGCACAAGGAGTTGCCTGCATGTGAGCTCCTGCTCTGAGTCCTCGGTCCTTCAGCAGGGACGCAGCTACTTACACACAGACACTGGGTGATGCCCAAGTGCCTGGGCTGCTCCTGATGTGTGCCAGTGCTTGTAAACCGTGTGGGAAATCCCTGAGATAGACACCTCTTTCCTGGGCATCAGCTGAGGGCCAGAGAGGGGATAGCACCGGCTGTCTGGTGAATTCACATGCAGCTGCAAGAGCAGCACAGGGCCTTCAGGAAAGCCATGCCTATGGTGTGTTCGTGCTGCTACGTCACCTCCAAGACCCACGATCGGTCTAATGTCTGTGTGCTGTTGGAAGTAACCGCGGGAGACAAGTCTCATGCTATCATGGTCAACAAGCCTCGTTTATTAGGTGTTACAGCATCTCATTTATACAATCAGTAATAAGTTCATGCATATTGCAAAAGTTAAGCTCAGGATTGGTGAATTAGACATTACTTCATCTGACCTTTGTGGTTAGTCTTATGGATACTTTTTCTTTGCAGCTCTGTGTACACCTTGCTACACATCTTGCTTTTCCCTTAGGTCGTCCTTGCTTCTAGATACATATTTCGTCTTTAGCTATATACCCTGTCTTTTCACATACTGATTTCTCCACAGCTGCTTAGCCCGTGACCGTCCCTAGAATAGACCGTCTTTGTCTTTAATCACGTTCATTCTTTTACAATTTAACTAGTGGAATCTCTTCATGTCCTTTCTCATGAAGCCATTCTGCATAAACATTCTCCACATTTCCCCCGTTTTCTTTTAAAATGAAATGCTCAGTTTAACGACCGATTAATCATATTTAACAAGCAATTCAGTTCATTTGTTCAATCAGTTCTCAAGTAGTTTTATCCTGCTCCATAGCTGCTGCTCTGTGAACTTCTCATCTCGATCCATGGCTGCTGCTCCGTAGAATTCTTGTATTACAACAATTCCAAGATACTGCCTATAGAATAACAACACTACTTAAATTAATGACATAACTATTATAACTCAATCAAGACCTCGATTGACAATACTCTAAAAGTGAAAAAAAAAGAGACAAGTCAAATACAACTTAACAACATTACTGTTAAACCTACTAAAAAGAACAAACATGTTTGTACTGCAACCTAAGTTTCTGCAACCTAAAAATAAATCCGTGAGGGTCCCATTGTGTTAATCTGAAACTGATCAGGAAAAGTCTTCAATTTTTGTATACTCTGATATATTGATTTTAATGACCACTAAAATTTGTGCAATAAATGCTTTTAAGATGCTCATAACCATGCTCTACTGACTGAGTTATCCGGGCTAATAATTGATTAATGATTGTGCAATTTTATGAAGTAGCATGTCAAATAGAACCAATTTTAGAGGACAAATGTACTAGAGTATCACTAGGGGCATTAATACTTATTGACCCTTGAGAAACAGCAAACCATGTTGTTGGTGGATGCGACAGGTAGTGCCAGCAGGGCGTCCCCTGCTTCAAGGTGCACATTTCCTCTCTCACCCATCACAGATTCTCTCCTGCATTCAGAGTCTGAAGGATTTCTTCCAGTTGTACACCGCATCCGCATGGCCAGTGCGTGATATAGAGCCCAAGTGGAACACCTGCTTGGAAAACAAAATAAACTATCAAATTTAGTTCTATTAGCGTGCACTTTTGTCTAAAATGATGCATGGTTATACTTTCAGATCCCAATTAATTGGATGTAAAATAGGTATCCGTTATATGATACAGGGTCATCTCTTTGTCTGGAATTCCTTTCCAGGTTTTGTCTTTGCAAATTACGAAAAGCTAATTAATAGGCTAATAACATCATAACCAAACAGTACTAAAATATTAAAAGATCTATTCCTGTAGATTCTAGCATTGATTAGATCAAATCCTGTTTAATACACATCTGATCTATTACTAAAATAGAAGAAGCACACAACATCCTAGCTAATGCCTTAAACTCTAAATCTTGAGACTGCATTGGTAGAACAGAAAATCACACACTATGTCAAACTATTAGTAATATTATCTATAACACAGCAAGTTACAAAGCAATACCACTAAGTAAGAAACACACAATTACAATTACTATAAAGGCTGGATGCTATTTTCTGCCTTCAGATGAGACCGAACATATCATGCTGGAACCCACGTAGGGCCAGTCCTTGTGGAAATAAGAGCATATTCATGACCCCAAATTGTCAGTGGTAGGGGACAGTCTGTCACGGGTTACTTAGATTTACCTATGCCCGTGACAGGGGAAGCCACCCCGTGGGCCCCCCTCCCGGGGCCCAGAAAGGAGGGGGAAAAAGGGAGTGGGATAAAACAGCGACAATCTAAGGAGGAAAAACTTATTTTACTAAATATGATGCCGAAATACAAGATAACACAATATAATATAATTGAGGCTAACAAATTGAACAAAACAGAGAGAGAGAGTCCCCGAAAACCGAGAGGCCTACTGTGAGCTCTAGGCGACACGGCTGGAACGCTTCCCACTCTCCGAGAAGTTCGAGAGAAGAAGGAGGGCACTCCAGCCTGGAAACGAGATTATGCAGCGTCCTGGTCCCGTGACTTATCATTAACCCTGTTGTTCTCTGGGATATGTAGTCTTCTTCTGTGGACTGCACATTCAATAGAAGTATCCATACTTTACATGATGTTATGATGTGGAATACTGATACTGATAGCAAAATTACAAAACCATGATATTCCACCCCTTATTCTACATTATTACATCATGGTAAAAATATATATACATATATATACACGTATGTAAAATTATGATAGCTAAACAGTAGAATTACATGTAACATAACTAAATGTACAACTATAATACTATAATAACTAAAATACACTACACATGCAAACATATATACATATAAATACATAAAATTATTGACTGCACTCCCTCAGCATCAAATTCCCTTGTGGTACACACTGAACATCCCCATCCTTCTGCATTACCCACCAAGTGCACCCAGGTCCCTGGGCAAAGACAGTTCCACGGATAGGTTTGCCCTTTCCAGAAGCTGGAAGGACCCAAACAGCTTTTCCCAACATGTTCTTTACATGTACAACAGGGACCTTATCTCCTTCTACAGTGTGTAGGGGGCTAGATTGACTAGGACCATCACGATTGACAGATCCTCTAGTATTCACCAACCAAGTGGCTTCTGCTAGATTCTTCTCCCAGTGCTTAAATGTTCCGCCACCCATTGCTTTCAACATAGTTTTCAACAACCCATTATATCGTTCAATTTTACCAGAAGCTGGTGCATGGTAGGGAATATGATAAATCCACTCAATGCCATGATCTTTGGCCCAAGTATTTATAAGGGAATTTTTAAAATGTGCCCGCATTCTCCACCAAAAAATCTGTCACGGGTTACTTAGATTTACCTATGCCCGTGACAGGGGAAGCCACCCCGTGGGCCCCCCTCCCGGGGCCCAGAAAGGAGGGGGAAAAAGGGAGTGGGATAAAACAGCGACAATCTAAGGAGGAAAAACTTATTTTACTAAATATGATGCCGAAATACAAGATAACACAATATAATATAATTGAGGCTAACAAATTGAACAAAACAGAGAGAGAGAGTCCCCGAAAACCGAGAGGCCTACTGTGAGCTCTAGGCGACACGGCTGGAACGCTTCCCACTCTCCGAGAAGTTCGAGAGAAGAAGGAGGGCACTCCAGCCTGGAAACGAGATTATGCAGCGTCCTGGTCCCGTGACTTATCATTAACCCTGTTGTTCTCTGGGATATGTAGTCTTCTTCTGTGGACTGCACATTCAATAGAAGTATCCATACTTTACATGATGTTATGATGTGGAATACTGATACTGATAGCAAAATTACAAAACCATGACACAGTCCCAAAGTCCTGTGGCCATATTCCAAACATTAACCATAGGCTGTTCCTTTAGCACCGGGGAAGCCTCAAAATGACGATCCACATAAGCTGTATCTCTATGAACACGATTCAAAAAATTCAGCACAAACAAAACAAGCAAAACCTTACATAATATTTCTTGCAGTGTGTCTCCCATATTCCCCCTTTTTTGTTTATTAATAAGAATGGATTTCAATGTTTGATAAATGTGATCAGTGATAGCTTGTTCAGTGGGAGAATGAGCAATGGCTGTAGTATGTTTAACACACCCTTCTTGGAGGAAAGTTTGAGTGGCCTTAGAGGTATACGCAGGCCCATTATCTGTTTTTGTAGTATGTGGGATTCCCATAGCAGCATAAGCAGATAACCAGTGTTTATGGGTGTCATGACTGCGTTCACCTGTATGTGCTGTGGCAAATATGTAAGAAGAATGAATATCTATTGTTACATGTGCATATTTTAGACGGCCAAATTCAGGAATGTGAGTGACATTTGTCTGACACAGTTGAAGAGGTGCTGTGCCACATGGATTTGTCTGAGTCTGAGGCAAAGAGGTATCAGTCAAATTATGTAGCCGGTATTCAATCATAAACACAGCGTATTGCATAGGAGAGAGGATCGAAGCAGAGGGCGGGGGTGCTGTAGAGACCGACAACGCGGCGAGCGACATGTGCGGAGGGGCAGGCGGCCGCTGGCTGGGAACGGCAGCTTGTATCGGAGCGCGGCCGCTGTTCTTTCGTGCGCTGCTTCTCACGTTTCCCGACTTCCTATAGCATACAGCAGCGTTGTGGGTGTTGGATTGACACTTGCTGCACCAAATCCCAGTGGCTTGGCAATTCTGTCGCAAATGTCCCTTAACGCCGCACCGGAAACATTTAACAGAGGTGCTTGGGCCTGCACTGGTTACCGCAGATGCTTGTAAGGGTACAAGAGCTGCTGACACTTGATTCTGAGAAGCCTCAGCCTGTGCCTTTAATCCTGCCCCTAGCTCTTTAATAGCCTCAACTATGAAAGCCTGAGCCCCAGTGGGCACGCTCGATAGTCTGTCTAACGCCTCCTCTATTGTCCAGTTACTCCTCAAAGTACTTAGAATGCCACGAGCTGTAGCATTACAATTCTGAAGTGCACAATGTTTTAGCATTATTTCCCTCATGTACTCTGGTACTCCAGCCTTCTCTATGGCTCCAGCTACCTTATCTAGAAACGCTCCAAAATCCTCATTTCTTCCTTGCTGGATTCCCATATAAGATGGCAGCCCACCTGGTGCCTTGATCTTATCCATAGCCTGTCTGGCCAGATACATTGACTCCCTACATTTAGCTGGTCCTAATAAATCCTGGGCCTCCGTCCGGATGAAAGGACACACCCCTAAAATTTCTTCAACGGTGACATTATACAAGGGATCTCCAGGCTGCCTAACTATCGCAACTCTCTGTTGGCACATCTCTTCCCAATAAGCATTAAATAGCAGTTGTTCGTGCTGCGAAAAAATCAACCTAGCTATAGCCTGACAATCAGATGGCAACAAAACCTGAGTACTCCAGATATAATCCAGTATCTGTCTCGCTGGCTCACTTTTTACTCCAAACTGACTGACCGTAGACCGCAATAGTGACAACAACTTCCAGTCTAAAGCACTGATAGCAGCCTGTATCCCGCCTGCAGCATTAGGCGAATACCCCACCGGCAGCACCGCCTGTGGCACCGCTTCCAATGCCTCACCGTCTCCCGCCTCTAAACAAGCCCGCGCCAGCGCAGCCCAAGCCCCCCCCCGCTCCCGTGCGACGGCCTCCGCCAGGTCACTCTGTGCCCCAGGGAGCGGCTCATTGCAAAGGGGGGTCGAGGGGGCCGGCTGTAGCGCCATGGTCGATGCAGGCGGCTCGTCTGATACAGACGTGCAGGGAGACGGAGACGGGGCACTCGGCTCCGCAGCCGCTGGCAACGCAGGCTCGGCGGCCGGCGGCAACTTTACGGTGGACACTGCAGGGGGCCCTGGGCAATCTGACCATTCATTATAATTCTTATTCCTCTCCTGCACAGCACTAGCTGTCTCTCTACCGCTTCCTTTTCTGCCTGATATTGCAACAAATCATTATAAACAACACGCCACCACTTCCCGCATTTTTTAACCATTTTCTCTCCATCTATCATTCCCTGAAAAATTGCATCTCCAAATTTACACCATTCAGCAAGATCATGCACTAAATGCAGATTCTGAAACAACCCTTTAGCATACCCATACACTAATAACTTAGGGAGTTCCTTTTCCAAGTCTACCCCCTTAAACTGTCTCCGCCTAAGAAAAGCGGTAAATAAATTATATGCTGCTTGCCTGTCCATATTTACTCACGTCGGTACCGTTGCAGCCCTCCAGGCTTCGGCAGCACGTATCGGTCGAGCCCACCTATGTGGTCACTCGAGACGCGGAGCTCCAATTTTAGCTCTTTCGTCGTCCGTCGAGCTGCGAAATCCGGACCCGAACCCAACGCAGTTCTTCACCCGTGGCAGCCCTTTTTTCCTTATCACGTCGAGGGTCACCATTTGTTGGAAGTAACCGCGGGAGACAAGTCTCATGCTATCATGGTCAACAAGCCTCGTTTATTCGGTGTTACAGCATCTCCTTTATACAATGAGTAATAAGTTCATGCATATTGCAAAAGTTATGCTCAGGATTGGTGAATTAGACATTACTTCATCTGACCTTTGTGGTTAGTCTTATGGATACTTTTTCTTTGCAGCTCTGTCTACACCTTGCTACACATCTTGCTTTTCCCTTAGGCCGTCCTTGCTCCTAGATACATATTTCATCTTTAGCTACATACCCTGTCTTTTCACATACTGATTTCTCCACAGCTGCTTAGCCCGTGACAGTCCCTAGGATAAACCGTCTTTGTCTTTAATCACATTCATTCTTTTACAATTTAACTAGTGGAATCTCTTCATGTCCTTTCTTATGAAGCCATTCCGCATAAACATTCTCCACAGTGTGCCACCTTCTGCACACTGATACCATAGATGAGCTATCCAGTCCAGCTATGTCCAGTGATGATTTTCAATTAGGATATTTACTTCTGCGGTTTTGCACTAATGCAAACACCAACACACAATAAGCTAGAAATCTTGGTAGAGCTGCAGGCCTGAGCTCCTGTTTGGACCATGGGAACACAGTTTAATGGCTTCCACAATGTGGGAATCAAATGTTGTTTCTGCATTTAGAATAAGATAAAAATATTTTATTTCAATGTCTCATTATATATGTGAAGCAATTTGTAGTTATTAGGTAGAAGTCACAGTTACAAAGACTGCAGCTCCTGTCTGCCCAGCTGTCTGAAATAGAACTACTGGTTTTTGATGCTGGACAAATAAGTCCTGAGTAATAAAGGATCCAAAGAGGAGAAGTTAAAATAATTAACAATAATTAACAATATGCCTGTATAAACTAGCAAGAATGTATGTTTTAGTGTTTTGTTGTACGCATTGTAAAAATACCTAAGGATGTGCCTGAAGAGATATCGGGAAGGACTGGAATCACCCCCCCCCCCCCCCGGGCTCATTGTTTAACAAAGGCCTCTAGGACAGAATGGAAGAAGCTTTGAAGGGAATCAACATATCAATACGATAAGAGTACCGAGACATCTTGGAAACAGAAACAGCAGGATGGCGACTGACAAGATAGCAAGTGAACTAACAAATTTCAGAATGTAATGCAAACCTCGGGTAAAATTGTAAACTGTAATGCCCAACCAAAGGGGAGAGGGGAGGGGAAAACATATGGGAGAAAAGGTATAAAAACTGTAACATCATGTCCATAGGTGCACTTCTGCCATCAGGGTGCCCACCACTGCAATCACGAATAAAAACTGCTTTTTATCAGAGATACCGTCCTGACCAAAAATTATTGAGGATATTTCCAACAACAACTTCACTGTAGCGCAAGGGGGATACAGAGTCTTTAGGATGGATGGGCGAGGAGTCAAGGAAGGGCGACTGCCCTCTGTGAGAGTGCACTGAGCTCTGCCTTGGGAAGGAAGAGCAGCCAGGTCAGAGCTAATGGAAATGGCCAACAGAGGAGACCATCAGTGTCTGTTCCTGGCTTCTTGATCATAGAGAGCAATTGGAAGGTGCCCTCTGCAGACAGATGGGTTTAACATGTTGTCAGGCCATTGTCCTCTTCAGGAGCCTTTTTCACTCCAGTATCTGCTGCAGGGACCGCACAGCAGGGCATGTGCCATCCAGCAGATCCGTGGACAGCACAGATGGGAGATTCTTGACCAAGCTGTGGAGGAACCAAAGTGGAGAGATTCTCTGCTGGATCTCATGCTCTCCAGCATGGAAGGTCTGGTGGGAATTATAAATGTCAAAGGGGCATCAGGCCAAGTGCAAGATGCTAATGTATCTCTTTTTATTTATTTATTTATTTATTTTGAGGGTGTAAGCTTAGAAGATGTTCATAAATGTCAATAAAATTGAGACAAAGGATTGAAGACAAAGATCAAAATCAATGAGAACGTGTTAACCCTTCTCAACATGAGAAATTCTCATGAGTCTTCTTCCATTTTAAGTTGTAAATATGAATCTTTGAGGTGATTTGATGTCCTTTTTTTTTTCTTTTTTTTTTTCTTTTTCTTTTTCTGAAACTACAATGTTTTCCAGAATTGTTTTTGCTGGGCACAAATGCCTTCAGGTTCAGAGACACAGACAGCGGTGCCAGTGCCAATGACCTGTGACTATAGCCCGGCGCCTGCCGCTGATTTTCCCTGCTGCCTATTTGATGTCCCTCATCCTCCAGGTGTCTCCAGCTCTCCTCAATAAATGGCCGTGGTTAAGGGCATGTTTTCAGCAGGCCATTTAGACTCACACTCCTGTCACAGCCTGCCAGATTTCCCCATCCCTTGTCTTTGTTCAGTCAGATACCTCCCATATATCTGTCTGATTTCTGACTTTTTGTGGGATGACACAAATTTGCTCCATCTCGCCAAAGTCTGATGGACTGTGTTGTCAACTCCTTCACCGTGATTCTATCAATCCCTTCCTGCCTTTTCTTTTTCTCTTTCTTTATCTTTTCCTATGCCGTTTTCTTCTCCATTTCCTTTTCCTACTCCTTTTCAATTTCCATATCCTTTTTATTATTTTCCTTTTCCTTTTACTATTTCACTTTTTTTTTCTTTTTCACTTTCTCTTTATTTTTCATGCTTTAAAAAATCATTAATTCTGAAAGATGTTCATTAGTGTCAGTAAAAGTGAAAAAAAGATTTGAAGACATAGATAGAAATCAGTAAGAATGTGTTAACTCATCTCAGTGTGTGAAATACTCACGAGTCCTGTTCAGTTTTAAGTTGATATCTCCCAGGTCCCTGGGAGCTCCAGTAATCCCAGAGAGATTACTGGAATTTGCTCCATTCCTCAAAAGTCTGTTGTCAACTCCTTCACCGTGATTCTATCAATCCCTTCCTGCCTTTTCATTTTCTCTTTCTTTTTCTTTTGCTATGTCGTTTTCTTCTCCTTTTCCTTTTAATTTTCCTTTTCCTTTTCCTTTCATCCTTTATCTTTCTTTTTTTTTTCTCTTTCTCTTTCTCTTTCTCTTTCTCTTTCTCTTTCTCTTTCTCTTTCTCTTTCTCTTTCTCTTTCTCTTTCTCTTTCTCTTTCTCTTTCTCTTTCTCTTTCTCTTTCTCTTTCTCTTTCTCTTTCTCTTTCTCTTTCTCTTTCTCTTTCTCTCTTTTTAGTTTTTCATGCTCAGTGTGTGAAATACTCACAAGTCCTGTTCAATTTTACGTTGATACCTCCCAACTCCCTGGCTGATCTATCCCAGGGAGATTACTGGAATTTTCTCCATTCCTCAAAAATCTGTTGTCAAGTCCTTCACTGTGATTCTATCTATCCCATCCCATCTGTGTCTAACTCATTTCTTGAGAAAATAGTCCCTGTGAAACATAAACCTCAATAGAAGCAGTTTGGACATGGCATGCAGTTGATCACTGTGTTTTACTGTTCATTCAATTGCATCACCTTTCCTTCTGTTTGTTGGCCATAAATAAAGAGAAATATTTCTTTTTCTGTGTGCAGCTGGTTCTCTGTGGAAAGCCAGTGGGAGTTTGTACAAAGGAGGTTTAACACTGAGCGGGTGACAACAGAGAAGAGTGATGTGAGGAAAAGTGATGCAAGTCCCATGGGGCCAATGAGAGTAGAAGAGGGGTGGGGAGGTTGAGGAGGAACTTTGTCCACACAGCAACAGAATAGAACTCATTGGGGACATCCTGGATTGGCATCAGTTGCAAAGTGCTTCTTTGACTTCTTGTATAAAACAAACTATAAATAAATAGACAATAAAAACATTTTGGATTCTTGCTCTTTGGAGCTGTCTCCTTTATGTTGAATATTTTCTGATAACCTGAAGAAGAGAACCGGAAGGCACAAGGCACAAGAGGCTCTTTCGGTTAGAATGGGCCCCAGGGCGCATTTGCTGCTAAGTCCATCAACCTCCAGTGCAGAGAGAAGTTTGCACAAAGAACTCAGCAAGACAAAGTCAGAAGTAACAGTGAAGTTTCTTGGAGTATTAATGGGCCCACTGAGGAACATTAACAAGCAAGCTTCCCAACGGACTTGTTAGAGCAGATGATTGGAAGCCATGACTATAGGCAAAGGCACTGGCATGGTGGCTCTGATGCTTAGAAAATCCTCCTTTGTCTTAACAAGAAAACAGAACAAGCCCTGATTCCCAGACTCTTGGCAGGGAGATCCTGTCTCTCATGTTGGTTCAGGGCCCATCCTGGGGCAGTGGGATGGAGGTTCTGGAGTTAAATGAACATTTTCCAAACGGAAAGGAGAACTTTATATATAGTTAGTTAGTTAGTTACATACTATGTATGTAGTATATCAGGAGAAGTTTCTCTGAGAATGGTCGTGACTTGTCATTATCTTCTGCGCTCTGAACAGGACTCCAAGCACAACAACAGCAGATGCCCAACAGCAGCTCCATCAGCGAGTTCCTCCTGCTGCCGTTGGCAGACACGCGGCAGCTGCAGCTCCTGCACTTCTGGCTCTTGCTGGGCATCTACCTGGCTGCCTTCCTGGGCAACGGCCTCATCAGCACAGCCGTAGCCTGCGACCGCCGCCTGCACACCCCCATGTACTTCTTCCTCCTCAACCTGGCCCTCCTCGACCTGGGCTGCATCTCCACCACTCTCCCCAAAGCCATGGCCAACGCCCTCTGGGACACCAGGGCCATCTCCTACACAGGATGTGCTGCACAGCTCTTTTTCTTTACCTTCTTCATGTCAGCAGAGTATTCCCTTCTCACCATCATGTCCTATGACCGCTACGTTGCCATCTGCAAGCCCCTGCACTACGGGACCTTGATGGACAGCAGAGCTTGTGCCACCATGGCAGCAGCTGCCTGGGGCGCTGGGGTGCTCTATTCCCTGCTGAACACTGCCAGTACGTTTTCACTGCCTCTCTGCCAAGGCAATGTTGTGAACCAGTTTTTCTGTGAAATCCCCCAGATCCTCAAGCTCTCCTGCTCAGAATCAAATCTCAGGGAAATTGTGTTTCTCTTTTTTGGTTCCATTTTAGCCTTTGGGTGCTTTATTTTCATAGTGGTGTCCTATGTGCAGATCTTCCTGTCTGTGCTGAGGATGCCCTCTGATCAGGGATGGCACAAATCCTTCTCCACGTGCCTCCCTCACCTGGCCGTGGTCTCCCTATTTGTCAGCACTGGCGTTTTTGCCTACCTGAAGCCCCCCTCACTCTCATCCCCACGCATGGACCTGATGATGGCAGTTCTGTACTCGGTGGTGCCTCCAAAACTGAACCCTATTATCTACAGCATGAGGAACCGGGAGATCAAGCACGCTCTCAGGAAGGTGCCACAGCTTCCATAAAGTGCTCATCTTCTTCACAGGATTCCCAGTAATGGTTCTTTATGTTTAATGCATCTTTGATTGTTTGATTGTGTTTTATACAGCATTCTGCAGAAAAATGTTCAAATTATTTCACTTCCTTCCTACCTACTTTTTATTTTCTCACTCCAATAACTCATGTAAATGTGAAACCAGATTCCCTGAATAGGTTAAGAGATAAATAAGTACTTTCAAAGTAAACTTTTCCTTAGCACTTCTGTCTTCCTACCTTCTCTGGGTCTGAGGGAGGTACAGCCACAGACAGCAGCACAACGTGCTCTTTTCATTTCTGCTCCATTTTCACTACCACAGTGCCCTCAAGTCCTCTCATTTGTGCTGGCCTGAAGGTCCTGTGTGCCTCACAACAGTCCAGTTGTCTCTATAGCAGCAATCCAGTGCTGCAGGCAGTTGTTGGCAATATGAACGGCTGTGTCAGAGCTGGTCTCCTTGCTGGCACTGCCATAACAAGAGGGCCCCTTCAGGTCAGGACCAGAGAACTGGAGGCCTCTTCCAAAGCTGGTATAAGGAATATACCTCAGGAGCTGCTCCCTGAGAAATCCTCAAGATCTTCTGGTGCTCTTCAGTGTGTGACTGGATCAGACTGAATAATCCCAATGCCATCAGTAAGAGACTTGGGGCAGTGCTGTGGTTTAAGGTTTAAGGGTTGTGATAAAGAAAAAAAAGAAGAAGATAATAATTATGACAAATGTATTTATGCATATATAATATATTTAGTGTATTTTCACACATATACAACATATGCAGTTGCAAACATATATGAATTAAGCCCTATGTGTACCTGTTTGCAAGTCCAGGACTAGTTGCAGGGGTTTTAACAGCCATAGGGTTCAGTGTAGGAGCTGTACTGACTTTCAGGCTGTTGGAGGATTTGTAGAGACCTCAGAGTTCATTGCCAGAGCTGGAACCACCACAGGACGAAGTTGGAGCAGCCACTGGGCTCATTGGAGGGGTTGGAGTGACCACAGGGCTGTACCTCCTGGCACAGTGCACCTCCCTTGGGAGGCATTTGTTTCATTTTCTTATAGCAATACATGGAACAGATACAGGACCTGTAGCAGGAGTGACTGCAGAGCTCATTATGAGGGGTGGAGTGACAGTGGGATCTGTCACAGAGCATGGAGCAGCTACAGGACGTGTAGCAAAACCTTGGAGCTGCTACAGGGTCTATGCCAGGAGTTGCAGAGGCTGCAGCACTGTCAGCATTTCCAGCTCTCTGGATCTGGCACACTGCAGTCATGTGTGCCTCTTAGGGGTTACCAAAGCCACAGCAGACCTGTCCCCAATATTCTACCAGGTTCTCAGGATCCTGCAGTTGCTCAGAGATGAAGTTCGAAAGCCCTGAGGGTGCCCACCTCTCCAGGCAGCTGCCCAGACGGTCCCACACCCCCTGCCATGCAGAGCCTTCTCACCTTGGGGCAGATCTCTCACTGATATTCCTGAATAATATTTTAACTTCAATCCTAGAATCCTAGAACCACCAAGGTTAGAAAAGGCCTAAAAGATCATCCAGTCCAACTGTTCACCTATTACCAATAGCTCCCACTAAACCATGTCCGTCAACACAATATCCAGTCACTCCTTGAATACCCCTGGGCTCCCAGAGAAGACAATGTCAAATGTGTAATTCCTAATCATAACGACAATATGACTTCCAAAACCCAAAGATGACCACAGAGCTGACTGTGCACAAAACTTCACTTTGTCAGCTGCCAATTTTATCATGATACAAACCAGTGTCAAAAAGCATAGCAAAATAAATACCCTAATCCAGCATCCCGAGTTGACAAATAATGTAGCAGGGAAAACAAGCAGCAAGCAAGGAGCTGTGCAATGCAGCTTCATGAGAAGACTCAGCAAGCTCCACAAACAGGGAAACTATCAGCATCATGGCCAGCAGTTCTCCAGCTCCCACAAAGCCCTGTGTTATCTCACTCTGGACAGATGTGCTGTTATCTCAACCCTTGGAGCCTCACATCAGGCACCAAAATGATGGTGGTTGTTGAACCCAACATGTGGCTCAGCAGCACACAGTGCTTTGTGCACTGCCCCATTCCCAGTGGGGATGGGGAACAGAACTGGGAAAAAAAAGTACATCGTGTGGGTTGTAACAAAGCAATTTACTAAGAGAGATAAAATGAGAGGAGTAATAGTTATCACTATATATCTGTTGATATGGAATCGTATGTAACAAGTGATGCACAAGCTCTTGCTCAGCACCACCAGACTGATGCTCAGCTGGGCTCTGGGAAGTGAAGAGACTGAGATGAACTCCCACCCCTTTCAATACAATTTCTGCTTGCTGTCAGCTGATAGAGAACGTCCCTTTGGCCACTTTCAGTCAGCTGTCCTCACTGATCCCTCCCAGCTCCATGTGCCCTCCACTGACCATGGCCTTGGCTCTGTAGAACACTGCTTAGCAGCAGCTGTAAACATCAGAGTGTTATCAGTGGTTTTCTCCTAGAACCAAAACACTGCACCATAGCAGGCAGTCTGAAGACAATTCCATCTGAGCTGTAACTCAGATTCCTGCCTGTCCTCCTCCTCTTGTTCTTCCTGATCAGGAAGCAAGGAACAGAATCTGCCGCTCTCCTCTTTGTGCCTTTTCCATCAGTTCTCAGCTGGCTCCTCTGCCATCCCCAGACAGAGCTCAGTGCACTCTCACAAAGGGCAGCAGCCTTTCCTCATCTTCCTTGCCCATCCATCATGAAGTGTCAGTGAATAGTGAAAAGGGACCCCATAGTAGATGAAAAGGGAACACTTTGCTACAGAAAGGGAAAGGGGGCCTCACTAAGGCAAAGGGTAGTTACAGATAGATAGTTTATGTTAAGGGGGAGCAGAGAAGGGGAATAGCAGATGCTAAGCTTGAGAAAACAAGGGGATGAAGGCCATGAAGATCAGGGTGGAACAGCCCGAGAACAGCGTGGTGATTAGATGTCCACAGAGCAGCTGGAACCAGGTTGGGTGGTGCCCCTCCTGAAGGGTCGAAAGTTTACGGTGAGGAAGATGATGAGCCTTCATCCCACGAGCACCCCCACAACTCACTACACATGTGTAAGGGGGGAGGGACTGCATGCTAATGGGGTCTGAGGAATGTAATGAATATGTATCCCAATTCCTGCAAACTATTGATGATGTATTAGTTCAGCCTGTATCTGTTGCACGCTTTCTCCTGACGGTGTGCAAGTGAGGTGGAGCTACCCCCCTTGCACCAGGGTGTGTGTGCATCACTCATTAAACATACCTGCTTTAGAACTACTTGGTGGTTATGGGGTTTGATTCCACAAGTCACCATCTCTTGGGCCATCCTGCTCTATTGCCTGCTACATTATCGGGGTGATGAGTCCATCAAGGCCTTTATGTGGGACCTCATTCATCCCAATGACAACGGGAAGGCCGGCAAGCAACAAGGTATGTGCCACCCATAGGGGCCAATGGGGACCCCAGCCCCATAACTGGGAACACAGACCCAGAAGTGTGACCCATAAGTGCCTCCCCAGCCCCATAAGTGCGTCCCCAACCCCATCAGTGTGACCTCATAGAAGCCAATGGAGACCCCACCCCCATAAGTCCATCCCTAGCCGCATAAGTGTGACCCAAAACCCCATAACCGAATCTTCAGCCTGATAACTGTGTCCCCAGCCCCATAACTATAGACTTAGAGATGTTCCCAGCCCCATAAGTGTGACCCATAAGTGCATCCCCAGGCCCATAAGTGGGTCCCCAGCCCCATAAGTGTTACCCATAACTGAGTCCCCAGCCTCATATGTGGGAACACAGCCCCATAAGTGCCTCCCCAGCCCCATAAGTGTGACTCACAAGTGAGGCTCCAGCCCCATAAGTGTGACCCATAACTACATCCCCATCCCCATAACTGAGTCACCAGCCCCATAAGTGGGTCCCCAGCCCCAGAAGTGTGACCCCATAGGGGCCAAATGGGGACCCCAGCCCCATAAGTGGTTCCCCAGCCCCATAAATGTGTCCCCAGCCCCGTAAGTGTGACCCCATAACTACATCCCCAGCCCCATAAGTGGGAACACAGCCCCATAAGTGTATCACCAGCCCCATAAGTGTATCACCAGCCCCATAAGTGTGTTCCATAAGTGAGGCTCCAGCCCCATAAGTGTGACCCCAACCCCATAATCGTGTTCCTAAGTGCCTCCCCAGCCCCATAAGTGTTACCCATAACTACATCCCCAGCCACATAAGTGGGAACACAGCCCCATAACTGCGTCTCCAGCCCAATAAGTGGGTCTCCAGCCCCATAAGTGTGACCTATAACTGCATCCGAAGCCCCATATCTGAGTCCCCTGCTCCATAAGTGTGACCCGGGCCCCATAAGTGTGACCCATAAGTGAGGCTCCAGACCCATAAGTGGGTCCTCAGACCCATAAGTGGGACCCCAGACCCATAACTGCGTCTTCAGCCCCATAAGTGTGGCCCATAACTACATCCCCAGCCCCTTACGTGTGACCCATATCTGCATTCCCAGCCCCATAAGTGTGACCCGTAACTGCATCTCCAGCCCCATAACTGAGTCCCCAGCCCCATAAGTGTGTCCCCAGTCCCATAAGTGCATCCTCAGCCCCATAAGTGTGACCAATAAGTGTAACCCCATAGGGACCAAGGGGGACCCCAGCCCCATAAGTGTGACCCCAGCCCCAAAAGTGTGACCCATAAGTGCCTCCCCAGCCTCGGCAACTCTTGGCACAGACCCTGCAGCAGCTCCAAGGTTTTGCTACACGTTCTGCACTTACTCCACACTCTGGACAGATCCCGCTGTCACTCCACCCCTCATAATGAGCTCTGCAGTCACTCCTGCTACAGGTCCTGTATCTGTTCCATGTATTGCTATAAGAAAATGAAACAAATTCCTCCCAAGGGAGGTGCACTGTGCCAGGAGGTTCAGCCCTGTGGTCACTCCAACCCCTCCAATGAGCCCAGTGGCTGCTCCAACTTCGTCACATGTCCTGTGGTGGTTCCAGCTCTGGCAATGAACTCTGGGGTCACTTCAACTCCAGCAACAGCCTGAAAGTCAGTACAGCTCCTACAGTGAACCCTCTGGCTGTTAAAACCCCTTCAACTAGTCCTGGACTTGCAAACAGATAAACATAGGGATTAGTTCATATATGATTGCAACTGCATATGTTGTATATGTGTGAAAATACACTAAATATATTATATATGTATAAATACATTTGTCATAATTATTATCTTTTTCTTTTTCTCTTTATCTCAACCCATAAAATTTAAACCACAGCACTGCCCCAAGTCTCTTACTGATCTCCTTGGGACTATTCAGTTTATCCGGTCACACACTGAAGAGCACCAGAAGATCTTGAGGATTTCTCAGGGAGCAGCTCCTGAGGTATATTCCTTACACCAGCTTTGGAAGAGGCCTCCAGTTCTCTGGACCTGCTCTAAAGGGGCCCTCTTGTTATGGCAGTGCCAGCAAGGAGACCAGCCCTGACACAGCCGTTCGTATTGCGGGCTACTGACTGCTGTCCTGTAGTGCTGCTGTAGAGAACAGGACTGTTGGGAGACATAGAAGACCTTCAGGCCTGCAAAAATGAGAGGACTTGAGAGCACTGTGGTGGTGTAAAGAGATCAGAAATGAAAAGAGCACATTGAGCTGCTGTCTGCAGCTGTACCTCCCCAAATCCAGACAAAGAAGGATAAAAGAAAAGCTAAGTAAACGTCTATTTTGAAATCTTTTTAGGAGTATTTTAACCTATTCAGGGAATCTGGTTCCATGTTTGCATAAGCTCTTGGAGTGAGAAAATGGAAAACAGGTAGAAAAGAAATAAGTTCTAATTATATATTCAATAACTTTTTATTTTTATTTTTATTTTCCCGCGTAGCTATATCTTACATAATCAAACAACCAAAGATACATAAAATATAGAGAACCAACACTGGGAATCATATGAGAAAGTTATGCATTTTATGGAATTTGGAATAGTGATAATTGCAACACCTTCCTGAGAGCATGCTTGATCTCCCTGTTCCTCATGCTGTAGATAACAGGGTTCAGTGTTGGAGGAACCACTGCATACAGAAGTGCCACTGTCAGATCCAGGAGTGGGGAGGAAATGGAGGGGGGCTTCAGGCAGGCAAAAGAAGCAGTGCTGAGAAAGAGGGAGACCACATCCAGGTGAGGAAGGCATGTGGAAAAGGCTTTGTGCCGTCCCTGCTCACAGGGCATCCTCAGGAAGATCAGCATCAGCCAGGAAGATCAGCACATAGGACACCACTATGAAAACGAAGCAGCCAAATACTAAACTGATACTAAAATTGAGAAACACAGTTTCCCTGAGATTTGATTCTGAGCAGGAGAGTATGAGGATCTGGGGGATTTCACAGAAAAACTGTTTCACTACATTGCCTTGGCAGAGAGGCAGTGAAAACGTACTGGCAGTGTGCAGCAGGGAACAGAGAACCCCAGTGCCCCAGGCAGCTGCTGCCATGGTGGCACAAGCTCTGCTGTCCATCAAGGTCCCGTAGTGCAGGGGCTTGCAGATGGCAACGTAGCAGTCATAGGACATGATGGTGAGAAGGGAATACTCTGCTGAGAGGAAGAAGGCATAGAAAAAGAGCTGTGCAGCACATCCTGTCTAGGAGATGGCCCAGAGGGCGTTGGCCATGGCTTTGGGGAGAGTGGTGGAGATGCAGCCCAGGTCAAGGAGGGCCAGGCTGAGGAGGAAGAAGTACATGGGGGTGTGCAGGCGGCGGTCCCAGGCTACGGCTGTGCTGATGAGGCCGTTGCCCAGGAGGGCAGCCAGGTAGATGCCCAGGAAGAGCCAGAAGTGCAGGAGCTGCAGCTGCCGCGTGCCTGCCAACGGCAGCAGGAGGAACTCACTGATGGTGCTGCTGTTGGGCATCTGCTGCTCCTGGGCTTGGAGTCCTGTTCAGAGTGAAGAAGATAATGACAAGTCCAGACCATTCTCAGAAACACTCCTCCTGCTATAATATAAAATATTTTCATTCTCCTACAACAGTGTACATTTAGCACCATTACTTGCATTTAATTTCATGTTGTTCAGCATTCCTTAAGCAGAAGAAGCATATGGAGCTCTGACCTTTCTCTTCTTTTCTTATCACTCCTCCCTGGATATTTTCATGTGCTTCATGTCTCATATCTTTAACCCAACTGCTCTTAGAGCCCCAAAAACAGCCTCTGTGCCATTCAGTGTGAATCCTAAAAATCTGCCTGTTTGCAGATTGAGTGAATTATCCATGTCTACTGAAGATTAAATTCCCTGAGAACAGGAAAAGGAAACCCCCTGCCTTGGCTATCCTCAAACAAAACACCATCAAAAAACATAGTGTTGTGCAGTGGAGCTGTGATCCCCTGCCCCAGGCAGCAGCTGTGGCAGCACAAGCCCTGCCGGGGGGCTCCTTCCCCCCACACCACACGTCTCCCCGCAGCGCCCTGGGCAGCTCCCCGGGCAGGCTGAGTGCTGAGCCTGGCAGGCGGCACAGTCCCATACCCGGCACACAGCCCCTGGGGCACAGCAGGGACCCTGCTCTGCAGGACAGCCCTGGGCACCTGCCTGCAGCCCCGGCTGCACAGCCTGCAGCCATGCTGGGACATGCAGCTCCCCCCCACACACGCACCCCGTAGCTCTTATGCTGCAGCACAGAAGCCCTCAGCTGGACCAGAAGGCTTTTTCCACAGTAAAGAAACATGCATTACCTGCAGCCAATCTGCTATGGAATGTCGCATATTTTGTTAACCCTCTATTAAAAGCAGCTGCATTGCCTACTGCATGAGACTTACCGTGTTGTGGTCTGTGAGCGATGCTCCTTCATAGAGGTCACAGCCCACTCACACAGTACATATCTTGTAAGCTCACTCCAATTTCTCTCCTCTCTTTCTGTCACCTGCAGGCTGTGCTGTGCACAAGAACTGCTCCTGGGCACAGCTGTCTCTCTACATCTCTGCCCACTTTTATGAGCTCCCTGTGTTTTAGGAGCCCAACCCAGCTGAGCAGTAGAGGATGTCATTTTTATCCTTCCCACTTGTCTCCCCTGAGATTTCCCTGCATCATCATGGCCAACAGTTCCTGAAAGTCAACAGCATCATGACTGTGCTTTGAAATCTGTTGAATTTAACACCAGATTTCAGGTGGTCAGTGACTAATTCCTGACATGTGGTGAGGCCTCTCGGAGAGTATTTGCTCAAAGAGGGCACTCATACAAGTACTGGATATCATAGAATCACCAAGGTTGGAAAAGACCTAAAAGATCATCCAGTCCAGCTGTTCACCTATCACCAATAGCTCCTACAAATCCATGGCCCTCAACACAACGTTCAATGATTCCTGGAACACCTCCAGGGTCGGTGAATCCACCCCCACCCTTGGCAGTCCATGCCAGGTCCCAAAGTTCAGGACGTGGCATTTGGTCTTGGTGAAACTCATCCCATTGGCTTCAGCCCAGATCTCCAGCCTGTCCAGATCCTTCAGTAGGTCCTTGCTAATGACAGACAGGTCCACACTCCCAGTCAATTTGGTGAAATCAGCAAACCTACATAGGATGCACTCAGTGCCCTCATCCAGGTCATCAATAAAAATATTGAAGAGGACAGGCCCCAGCACAGACCCCTGGGGAACACCAGGTAGGCACACAGGTGGGCATCCAGGCGGGTCTTGAATATCTCCAGTGAAGGATACAACACAACCCCCTCGGGTAGCCTGTTCCAGTGCTCCATCACCCTCACCATAAAGAAATTCTTGCACAAATTCGTGCAGAACATCCTTTGCTCCAGTTTCTGTTCATTTCCCGTACTCATATTTCCACACACTGACATCACGACACCCAGGTCCCTCTCTACAGAGCTCCTCTCCAGCAGCTCATTCCCCAAACTGTCCTGGTGTGTGCAATTATTCCTTCCTAAGTGCAACACTCTACACTTGCTTTCATTGAACCTCGTCTGGTTTCTTGCTGCACATCTATCCAGCCTGTCCAGGTCTCGCTGAATGGCAGCACAGCCTTCAGGCGTGTCAGCCAATCATCAGCAAACTTGCTGAGGGTGGCCACTATCCCCTTGTCAAGGTCACTTATGAAGAAGCTGAACAAGACCAGGCTCAGCACCAACACCTGGGGAACACCGCTACTTATAGGTCTCCAAATGGACTCTGCTTTGACAACGACCACCCTCTGTGCTCTGTCAGTCAGACAGTCCTCAACCCACCTCACTGTTCACTCATCTTTCCCACATTTCCTTATCTTTGTTATAAGGATATTGTGGGAGACAGTATCAAAAGCCTTGCTGAAATCAAGGTAGACAACATCTACCGCTCTCTCCCCATCCACCCAGCCAGCAACAGTGTTATAGAAGGCTACCAGGTTGGTCACACATGACCTCCACTTGGTAAACCCATGCTGACAACTCCTGATAACCTCCTTTTCTTCCAACTGTCTGAAGATGGCATTCAGCACAAGCTGTTCCATCTCCTTTCCAGGGACAGAGGTGAGGCTCTCTGGCCTGTAGTTACCCAGATCTTCCTTCATACACATTTTTGAAGACAGGATTGACACTGGCTATCCTCCAGTCTTCAGGCACCTCCCCCATTCTCCAAGACCTCTCAAAGATGATAGAGAGTGGTTCTGCAGTCATCTCTGCCAGCTCCCTCAGCACACATGGATTTCTGAGTATTGTTGTGGCCTAGGCGCTCATGGGCCAACTCTACCTTGACTAAAGGCAAGTCCTCCATTCCCCATACCCTCTCACTAAGCTCCAGGGTCTGGGATTCCTGAAGGAGAGCTTTTACACTGAAGACAGAAGCAAAGTAGGCCTTCAGTATCTCCACCTTCTCAACAACCCCCATTACCAGAACACCTCCCTCACTTAGTGGGGACTCACAGTCTCACTAGTCTTCATATTATTCTTAACGTAATTTCAAAAGCCTTTTTTATTATCCTATTTAATGAGTGTCAACCCATTTATTTAATACTATGTTCTGCCTGTGAGGAAGCGTGAGAGGGAGGAGGGCCAGTCAGTGCTGGTTCTGTGGCAAGGTGTTTATCACTGAAGAATACTAACTGTTAATGGAAAGATATATGGTATTAACGGAGTTTATGGGAACTGAAGAACTGTATTGTTTGACAAACTGTTCTTATGGTATAAGAAAGCATAATTGTTAATGGCATATGGAAGTGTTGTTGAGGGAATGTGGAAATGTATCTGAGGGTACAAATAGTGGAATAGTTCACAGAGGAAAAAGGGTTAAAGAGAAAGTGAGTTTATCTGCACTGACATGAGAGCAACCCCCCGCTCCATTCCCCTGCAAGCAGAGCAAAGCAGAGCAGAGCAGAGTAGAGCAACTGTCCCCATGTAGCATGCAGTGTTATTTTGCTTACTAAATGGATGAGCTCACTACAGAAGAGGCAAATCTTCTGTTCTGCTCCATCTCTGGCATACTCTGGAGTCCAAGGCATTTCAAAGCTATGGAACACCTACGTTCTTTCAATGATGACACCTTAGTATGCTCTGGGCTCTCATTTCAATTGCATCTAAGTAAGTTAAGAGTCATGACAGCTGACTGGAAGGCCAATGCTCCCATAAAGTGCATCAAGTAAGTTATTGCCATCTGGGTGAGGGAAAGGGTCGTCCCTGTCTGCTCTGCACTGCTGCAGCCTCACCTGGAGCTGGAGCACTGGGTGCACTTCTGGGCACCGCAGAAGATCAAGTGCATCAAACTATGGGGGAGTGTGCACAGGAGGGCACTGGAACTGAGAGATCAGAGATTCAGAGTTACATTGGGATTGACTGCTTGTTCAGACAGGGCCCTTCTCACATCCCACATCCTGTGATGAGACACAGGGCACATGTGGGTTATGAACTCGACAGCATTTCTGCAACACATGCAGAGCCTGGGATCTTCCCTTCCCATGTCTTTCACTTAACATCATACAGACCTCCATCCCACTGCCCCAGGAAGTGCCCTGAGCCAACATGAGAGACAGGATCTCCATGGCAAGGGTCTGGGAATCAGGTCTTGTCCTGTTTGCTTTTTAAGACAAAGGAGGATTTTCTTAGCATCAGAGCCACCATGCCAGTGCCTTTGCCTGACTGGAGTCATGGCTTCCAATTATCTGCTCTAACTAGTCCCTTGGGAAGCTTGCTTGCTAATGGCCCTGAGTGGGCCCATTAATACTCCAAGAAACTTCACTGTTACTTCTGAATTTGTCTTGCCAAGTACTTTATGCAAACTTCTCTCTGCACTGGAGGTTGATGGACTCAGCACCAAATGCACCCTGGGGCCGATTATAAACTAAAGAGCCTCTTGTGCCTTGTGCCTTCCTGTTCTCTTCTTCAGGTTTTCAGAACGTGTTCAGCAAAATGGAGAGAGCTTAAAGAGCAAGAATCCAAAATGCATTTAATGTCTGTTTATTTATAGTTTGTTTTATACAAGAAGTTAAAGAAGCACTTTGCAACTGATGTCAATGCAGGATGTCCCCAATGAGTTCTATTCTGTTGCTGTGTGGACAAAGTTCCTCCTCAACCTCCCCACCCCTCTTCTACTCTCATTGGCCCCATGGGACTTGCATCACTTTTCCTCACATCACTCTTCTCTGTTGTCACCCGCTCAGTATTAAACCTCCTTTGTACAAACTCCCACTGGCTTTCCACAGAGAACCAGCTGCACACAGATAAAGAAATATTTCTCTTTATTTATGGCCAACAAACAGAAGGAAAGGTGATGCAATTGAATGAACAGTAAAACACAGTGATCAACTGCATGCCATGTCCAAACTGCTTTTTTTGAGGTTTATGTTTCACAGGGACTATTTTCTCAAGAAATGAGTTAGACACAGATAGGATGGGATAGATAGAATCATGGTGAAAGAGCCAGGGAGCTGGGAGGTATCAACTTAAAACTGAACAGGACTTGTGAGTATTTCACACACTGAGCATGAAAAATTAAAAAGAGAGAAAGAGAAAGAGAAAAAGAAAAAAAAGAAGAAAGATAAAGGATGAAAGGAAAAAGAAAATTAAAAGGAAAATGAGAAGAAAACGACATAGCAAAAGAAAAAGAAAGAGAAAATGAAAAGATAGGAAGGGATAGAATCACGGTGAAGGAGTTGACAACACAGTCCATCAGACTTTGGTGAGATGGAGCAAACTTGAGTCATCCACCTAAAAGTCAGAAATCAGACCGATAATTGGGAGGTATCTGACTGAACAAAGACAAGGGATGGGGAAATCTGGCAGGCTGTGACAGGAGCGTGTGTCTAAATGGCCTGCTGAAAACATGCCCTTAACCACGGCCATTTATTGAGGAGAACTGGAGACACCTGGAGGATGAGGGACATCAAATAGGCAGCAGGGAAAATCAGTGGCGGGCGCCGGGCTATAGTCACAGGTCATTGGCACTGGCACCGCTGTCTGTGTCTCTGAACCTGAAGGCATTTGTGCCCAGCAAAAACAATTCTGGAAAACATCGTAGTTTCAGAAAAAGAAAAAGAAAAAAAAAAAAGAAAAAAAAAGGACATCAAATCACCTCAAAGATTCATATTTACAACTTAAAATGGAAGAAGACTCATGAGAATTTCTCAGGTTGAGAAGGGTTAACACGTTCTCATTGATTCTGATCTTTGTCTTCAATCCTTTGTCTCAATTTTATTGACATTTATGAACATCTTCTAAGCTTACACCCTCAAAATAAATAAATAAATAAATAAAAAGAGATACATTAGCATCTTGCACTTGGCCTGATGCCCCTTTGACATTTATAATTCCCACCAGACCTTCCATGCTGGAGAGCATGAGATCCAGCAGAGAATCTCTCCACTTTGGTTCCTCCACAGCTTGGTCAAGAATCTCCCATCTGTGCTCTCCGGGGATCTGCTGGATGGCACATGCCCTGCTGTGCTGTCCCTGCAGCAGATACTGGAGTGAAAAAGGCTCCCAAAGAGGACAATGGCCTGACAACATGTTAAACCCATCTGTCTGCAGAGGGCACCTTCCAATTGCTCTCTATGATCAAGAAGCCAGGAACAGACACTGATGGTCTCCTCTGTTGGCCATTTCCATTAGCTCTGACCTGGCTGCTCTTCCATCCCCAGGCAGAGCTCAGTGCACTCTCACAGAAGGCAGTCGCCCTTCCTTGACTCCTCGCCCATCCATCCTAAAGACTCTGTATCCCCTTGCGCTACAGTGAAGTTGTTGTTGGAAATATCCTCAATAATTTTTGGTCAGGACGGTATCTCTGATAAAAAGCAGTTTTTATTCGTGATTGCAATGGTGGGCACCCTGATGGCAGAAGTGCACCTATGGACATGATGTTACAGTTTTTATACCTTTTCTCCCATATGTTTTCCCCTCCCCTCTCCCCTTTGGTTGGGCATTACAGTTTACGATTTTACCCGAGGTTTGCATTACATTCTGAAATTTGTTAGTTCACTTGCTATCTTGTCAGTCGCCATCCTGCTGTTTTTGTTTCCAAGGTGTCTCGGTACTCTTATCATATTGATATGTTGATTCCCTTCAAAGCTTCTTCCATTCTGTCCTAGAGGCCTTTGTTAAACAAAGAGCCTGGGGGGGGGGGGGGGGGGGGGGTGATTCCAGTCCTTCCCGATATCTCTTCAGGCACATCCTTAGGTATTTTTACAATGCGTACAACAAAACACTAAAACATACATTCTTGCTAGTTTATACAGGCATATTGTTAGTTATTATAACTTCTCCTCTTTGGATCCTTTATTACTCAGGTCTTATTTGTCCAGCATCAAAAACCAGTAGTTCTATTTCAGACAGCTGGGCAGACAGGAGCTGCAGTCTTTGTACCTGTGACTTCTACCTAATAACTACAAATTGCTTCACATATATAGTGAGACATTGAAATAAAATATTTTTATCTTATTCTAAATGCAGAAACAAGATTTGATTCCCACATTGTGGAAGCCATTAAACTGTGTTCCCATGGTCCTTACAGGAGCTGAGGCCTGCAGCTCTACCAAGATTTCTAGCTTATTGTGCGTTGGTGTTTGCATTAGTGCAAAACCGCAGAAGTAAATATCCTAATTGAAAATCATCACTGGACATAGCTGGACTGGATAGCTCATCTATGGTATCAGTATGCAGAAGGTGGCACACAGACATTAGACCGATCGTGGGTCTTGGAGGTGACATAGCAGCACGGACACACCATAGGCATGGCTTTGCTGAAGGCCCTGTGCTGCTTTTGCAGCTGCATGTGAATTCACCAGACAGCCGGTGCTATCGCCTCTCTGGCCCTCAGCTGATGCCCAGGAAAGAGGTGTCTATCTCAGGGATTTCCCACACGGTTTACAAGCACTGGCACACATCAGGAGCAGCCCAGGCACATTGGGCATCACCGAGTGTCTGTGTGTAAGCAGCTGCGTCCCTGCTGAAGGACCGAGGACTCAGAGCAGGAGCTCACATGCAGGCAACTCCTTGTGCACTTCTGAACTCAACCAGAGGAATCCCAGGTCCTGTGGGTGTGTAGGGAGCTGAATCCCATTTCAGCTCCAGGATTTCTGTCAAGGGATGAGACTTCTGCACTGCGTCAGGTGGATCACTGTCCTGCACAGAAAAAGTCCAAACCTCGCCTTCCTTGTCTGGGTGCCCTTTGTGCTTCATCAAACGAACTCTGGGAGCACTTCCCATATGTCTCCAATCAGTCACAGACCACCTGACATGTGGTGGTTAATTGAGCAAATTTCAATGCACAGTCATGATGCTGTTGTCTTTCAGGAGCTGTTTGCCATGAGGACCCAGGGACATGTCAGGGGAGATGAGTGGGAAGGATAAAAATGGCATCATCTCTGGCTGAGCTGGGCTGGGCTCCTGTGAAATACCCAGATCCTCAAGCTCACCTGCTCAGACTCAAATCTCAGGGAAGTTGGGCTTATTGTATTTTTGTGCCTTTGGAGCTTGGGTGCTTTGTTTTCATAGTGGTGTCGTATGTGCAGATCTTCGTGGCTGTGCTGAGGATGCCCTGTGAGCAGGGACAGCACAAAGCCTTTTCCACATGCCTTCCTCACCTGGCCGTGGTCTCCCTAGTTGTCAGCACTGGCATTTTTGCCTACCTGAAGCCGCCGTCCATTTCCTCCCCACTCCTGGATCTGACAGTGGCACTTCTATACTCAGTGGTTCCTCCAGCAGTGAACCCCCTCATCTACAGCATGAGGAACAGGGAGATCAAGCACGCTCTCAGGAAGATGTTGCAATACACACTATTCCAGCTTCCATAAAATGCAAAACTTCCTCATAGGATTCCCAGTGATGGTTCTTTATGTTCTATGCAACTTTGGTTGTTTGATTACGTGAGATAGAGCAACGTTAAAAAAAAAAAAAAAAAAAAAAAGAATATTGAACTCATAAATAAAAATGTATTACACTTCTTTCCTACCTAATTTCCATTTTTTCACTCCAAGTGCTCATGTAAACATGTATACAGATTCCCTGAATATGTTAGAAGATACCTGAAATATTTTCAAAAAAGACATTTGCTTAGGTTTTCTTTCTTCATACTTTGTCTGGATTTGGGGAGGTACAGCCGCAGACAGCAGCTCAACGTGCTCTTTTCATTTCTGATCTCTTTACACCACCACAGTGCTCTCGAGTCCTCTCATTTGTGCAGTCCTGAAGGTCTTGTGTTTCTCACGACTGTCCTGTTGCCTCTATAGCAGCAATTCAGGGCTGCAGTCAGTAGCCGGCAATATGAACGGCTGTGTCAGAGCTGATCTCCTTGCTGGCACTGCCATAACAAGAGGGCCCCTTTAGAGCAGGTCCAGAGAACTGGAGGCCTCTTCCAAAGCTGGTGTAAGGAATATACCTCAGGAGCTGCTCCCTGAGAAAACTTCAAGATCTTATTTTGCTCTTCAGTGTGTGACCGGATCAGACTGAATAGACCCAAGGAGATCACTAAGTGACTCGGGGCAGTGCTGTGGTTTAAAGTTTATGGGTTGAGACAAAGAGAAAAAGAAAAGGATAATAATTATGACAAATGTATTAATAGATATATAATATATTTATTATATTTTCACACATATACAACATACGCAGTTGCAAACATATATGCACAGATACTAATACGCATGCATATCTGTTTGCAAGTCCAGGACTAGTTGCAGGGGTTTTAACAGCCAGAAGGTTCACTGTAGGAGCTGAAGTGGCTGTCTGGCTGTTGCAGGAGTCGAAGTGACCTCAGAGTTCATTGCCAGAGCTGGAATCACCAGAGGACATGTGACGAAGTTGGAGCAGCCACTGGGCTCATTGGAGGGGTTGGAGTGACCACAGGGCTGAACCTCCTGGCACAGTGCACCTCCCTTGGTAGGAATTTGTAGCATTTTCTTATACCATACCTGGAACAGCTACAGGACCCGTAGCAGGAGTGACTGCAGAGCTCATTATGAGGGGTGGAGTGACAGCGGGATCTGTCCTACAGCTTGGAACAACTGCAAGACACTTGGCAAAAACTTCGAACTGCTGCAGGGTCTGTGCCAGGAGTTGCAGAGGTCGCAGCACTTTCAGCATTTCCAGCTCTCTGGATCTGGCACACTGCAGTCATGTGTGTTTTTTGGGGAATTACCAGAACCACAGCAGACCTGCCCCCAATATTCTACCAATTTCTCAGGATCCTGCAGTTGCTCGGAGATGAAGTTCCAAAGCCCTGGGGGTGCCCACCTCTCCAGGCAGCTGCCCAGACCGTCCCACACCCCCTGCCATGCAGAGCCTTCTCACCTTGGGGCAGATCTCTCACTGATATTCCTGAAGAATTTTTTAACTTCAATCCTAGAATTCTAGAACCACAAAGGTTGGAAAAGGCCTAAAAGATCATCCAGTCCAACTGTTCACCTATTACCAATAGCACCCACTAAACCATGTCCCTCAACACAACATCCAGTCATTCCTTGAATAGCCCTGGGCTCCCAGAGAAGACAATGTAAAATGTGTAATTCCTTATCATACCAACAGTATTACTTCCAAAACACAGAGATGACCACAGAGCTGAATGTGCACAAAACTTCACTTTATCAGCTGCCAATTTTATCATGATACAAACCAGTGTCAAAAAGCATAGCAAAATAAATACCCTAATCCAGCATCCCGAGTTGACAAATAATGTAGCAGGGAAAACAAGCAGCAAGCAAGGAGCTGTGCAATGCAGCTTCATGAGAAGACTCAACAAGCTCCACACATAGGGAAACAATCAGCATCATGGCCAGCAGTTCTCCAGCTCCCACAAAGCCCTGTGTTATCTCGATCTGGACAGATGTGCTGTTATCTCAACCCTTGGAGCCTCACATCAGGCACCAAAATGACGGTGGTTGTTGAACCCAACATGTGGCTCAGCAGCACACAGTGCTTTGTGCACTGCCCCATTCCCAGTGGGATGGGGAACAGAACTGGGAAAAAAAAGTACATCGTGTGGGTTGTAACAAAGCAATTTACTAAGAGAGATAAAATGAGAGGAGTAATAGTTATCACTATATATCCGTTGATATGGAATCGTATGTAACAAGTGATGCACAAGCTCTTGCTCAGCACCACCAGACTGATGCTCAGCTGGGCTCTGGGAAGTGAAGAGACTGAGATGAACTCCCACCCCTTTCAATACAATTTCTGCTTGCTGTCAGCTGATAGAGAACGTCCCTTTGGCCACTTTCAGTCAGCTGTCCTCACTCTGTTCCCTCCCAGCTCCATGTGCCCTCCACTGACCATGGCCTTGGCTCCATACAACACTGCTTAGCAGCAGCTGTAAACATCAGAGTGTTATCAGTGGTTTTCTCCTAGAACCAAAACACTGCACCATAGCAGGCAGTCTGAAGACAATTCCATCTGAGCTGTAACTCAGATTCCTGCCTGTCCTCCTCCTCTTGTTCTTCCTGATCAGGAAGCAAGGAACAGAATCTGCCGCTCTCCTCTTTATGCCTTTTCCATCAGTTCTCAGCTGGCTCCTCTGCCATCCCCAGGCAGAGCTCAGTGCACTCTCACAAAGGGCAGCAGCCTTTCCTCATCTTCCTTGCCCATCCATCATGAAGTGTCAGTGAATAGTGAAAAGGGACCCCATAGTAGATGAAGAGAGAACACTTTGCTACAGAAAGGGAAAGGGGGCCTCACTAAGGCAAAGGGTAGTTACAGATAGATAGTTTATGTTATGGGGGTCAGAGAGAGGGGGAATAGCAGACGCTAAGCTTGAGAAAACAAGGGGATGAAGGCCATGAAGAACAGGGTGGAACAGCCCGAGAACAGCGTGGTGATTAGATGTCCACAGAGCAACTGGAACCAGGTTGGATGGTGCCCCTCCTGAAGGGTTGAAAGTTTACGGTGAGGAAGATGATGAGCCTTCATCCCACGAGCACCCCCACAACTCACTACACATGCACAAGGGGGGAGGGACTGCATGCTAATGGGGTCTCAGGAATGTAATGAATATGTATCCCAATTCCTGCAAACTATTGATGATGTATTAGTTCAGCCTGTATCTGTTGCACGCTTTCTCCTGACGGTGTGCAAGTGAGGTGGAGCTACCCCCCTTGCAACAGGGTGTGTGTGCATCACTCATTAAACATACCTGCTTTAGAACTACTTGGTGGTTATGGGGTTTGATTCCGCAAGTCACCATCTCTAGGGCCATCCTGCTCTATTGCCTGCTCCATTATCGGGGTGATGAGTCCATCAAGGCCTTTATATGGGACCTCATTCATCCCAATGACAACGGGAAGGCCGGCAAGCAACAAGGTAAGTGCGACCCATAAGTGTGACCCCATAGGGGCCAATGGGGACCCCAGCCCCATAAGTGGGAACACAGACCCATAAGTGAGGATCCAGACCCATAAGTGGGTCCCCGGAATCATAAGTGTGACCCAAAACGACATAACTATGATTCTAGCCCCGTAAGTGTGACCCCATAGGGGCCAATGTTGGCCACAGATCCATAATGTTACCCGTAAGTGAGGCTCCAGCCCCATAAGTGGGTTCTCAGACCCATAAGTGTGGCCACAGCCTTATAACTATAGACTTGGAGATGTCCCCAGCCCCATAAGTGGGTCTCCAGCCCCATAACTGTGAACACAGCCCCATAAGTGTGGCCCCAACCCCATAACTATAGATTTGGAGAGGTCTCCATACCCATAAGTGAAGCTCCAGACCCATAAGTGGGTCCCTAGACCCATAAGTGTGAACACAGACCCGTAAGTGTGACCACAAACCCCATTTATATGGGGCCTCATTCACCCCAATGAAAACTGGAAGGCCGGCAAGCAACAAGGTGAGTGTGACCCATAAGTGGGACCCCATAGGGGTCAACGGGGACCCCAGCCCCATAAGAGGGAACACAGACCCATAAGTATGACCCCAAACCCCATAAGTATGATTCTAGCCCCATAAGTGACACAGCAAACCCCATAAGTGCCTCCACAGCCCCATAAGTGTGGCCCATAAGAGGGGCTCGAAACCCATAAGTGTGACCCCATAGGGGCCAGTTGGGACCCTAGCCCCATAAGTGTCACCCAAAGCCCCCTAACCGAGACCCTATGAAACTTTGAGATGTCCCCAGCCTCATAAATGTGACCCATATGTGTGGCTCCAGCCCCATAACTTCATCCCCAGCCCCATAAGTGTGACCCCATAAAGGCCAGTGGGGACCCCAGGCCCATAAGTGGGAATACAGACCCGTAAGTGTGACCCCATAGGGGCCAAGGGGAACCCAACACCAGAAGTGGGAACACAGACCCATAAGTATGACCCGAAAAACCATAACTATAGACTTGGAGATGGCCCCAGCCCCATAAGTGGGTGTCCAGACCCATAAGTGGGACCCAAAACCCCATAACTGAGTTCCTAAGTGTGAATCCAGCTCCATAAGTGGGACTCCAGCCCCATAAGTCAGGCTCCAGACCCATAAGTGAGGCTCCAGACCCATTAGTGTGACCCCACAGAGGCCAATGGGGACCCCAGCCCCATAACTGCATCCCCAGCCCCATAACTGTAACCCCAACCCCATAACTGAGATCCTAAAGACTTGGAGATGTCCCCAGCCTCATAAGTGTGACCCCATAGGGGCCAATGGGGACCCCAGCCCCATAACTGGGAACACAGACCCAGAAGTGTGACCCATAAGTGCCTCCCCAGCCCCATAAGTGCGTCCCCAACCCCATCAGTGTGACCTCATAGAAGCCAATGGGGACTCCAACTCCATAAGTCCATCCCTAGCCGCATAAGTGTGACCCAAAACCCCATAACTGAATCTTCAGCCTGATAACTGTGTCCCCAGCCCCATAACTACAGACTTAGAGATGTTCCCAGCCCCATAAGTGTGACCCATAAGTGCATCCCCAAGCCCATAAGTGGGTCCCCAGCCCCATAAGTGTTACCCATAACTGAGTCCCCAGCCCCATAAGTGGGAACACAGCCCCATAAGTGCCTCCCCAGCCCCATAAGTGTGACCCCAGCCCCAAAAGTGTGACCCATAAGTGCCTCCCCAGCCCCATAAGCGCATCCCCAGCCCCACAAGTGAGTCCCCAAACTTCATAACTGCATCTCCAGCCCCATAAGTGTGACTCCAATGGGAACACTATGGGGGTCCCTGGTTGACATACCTGTACCCATCACCGTAAGTGTGACCCATAAGTGGTTCCCCAGCCCCATAGGTTCATCTCCAGGCCCATAAGTGCACTCCCAGCCCCATACCTGCATCCCCAATCCCATAACTGCATCCCCAGCCCCATAAGTGGGAACACAGACCCATATCTGAGTCCCCAGCCCCATAACTGCATCCCCAGCCCCATAAGTGTTTCTTCAGCATCCTCAAGGGGAAGAGAGCTGGATCTGCTGACAGTGCTGCAGCCTCTGCAACTCTTGGCACAGACCCTGCAGCAGCTCCAAGGTTTTGCTACACGTTCTGCACTTACTCCACACTCTGGACAGATCCCGCTGTCACTCCACCCCTCATAATGAGCTCTGCAGTCACTCCTGCTACAGGTCCTGTATCTGTTCCATGTATTGCTATAAGAAAATGAAACAAATGCCTCCCAAGGGAGGTGCACTGTGCCAGGAGGTTCAGCCCTGTGGTCACTCCAACCCCTCCAATGAGCCCAGTGGCTGCTCCAACTTCGTCACATGTCCTGTGGTGGTTCCAGCTCTGGCAATGAACTCTGGGGTCGCTTCAACTCCAGCAACAGCCTGAAAGTCAGTACAGCTCCTACAGTGAACCCTATGGTTGTTAAAACCCCTTCAACTAGTCCTGGACTTGCAAACAGATAAACATAGGGATTAGTTCATATATGATTGCAACTGCATATGTTGTATATGTGTGAAAATACACTAAATATATTATATATGTATAAATACATTTGTCATAATTATTATCCTTTTCTTTTTCTCTTTATCTCAACCCATAAAATTTAAACCACAGCACTGCCCCAAGTCTCTTACTGATCTCCTTGGGACTATTCAGTTTATCCGGTCACGCACTGAAGAGCACCAGAAGATCTCGAGGTATTCTCATGGAGCAGCTCCTGAGGTATATTCCTTACACCAGCTTTGGAAGAGGCCTCCAGTTCTCTGGACCTGCTCTAAAGGGGCCCTCTTGTTATGGCAGTGCCAGCAAGGAGATCAGCTCTGACACAGCCGTTCATATTGCCGGCTACTGACTGCAGCCCTCGATTTCTGCTATAGAGGCAACAGGACAGTCGTGAGACCCACAAGACCTTCAGGACTGCACAAATGAGAGGACTCGAGAGCACTGTGGTGGTGTAAAGAGATCAGAAATGAAAAGAGCACGTTGAGCTGCTGTCTGTGGCTGTACCTCCCCAAATCCAGACAAAGTATAACGAAAGAAAACCTAAGAAAATGTCTTTTATGAAAAAATTTTAGGTATCTTCTTACATATTCAGGGAATCTGGATACATGTTTACATGAGCTCTTGGAGTGAAAAAATGGAAATTAGGTAGGAAAGAAGTGTAATACATTTTTATTTATGAGTTCAATTTTTTTTATTTTTTTTTTTACGTTGCTGTATCTCATGTAATCAAACAACCAAAGATACATAGAACATAAAGAACCATCACTGGGAATCCTATGAGGAAGTTGTGCATTTTATGGAAGCTGGAATAGTTTGTACTGCAACACCTTCCTGAGAGCGTGCTTGATCTCCCTGTTCCTCATGCTGTAGATAACAGGGTTCAGTGTTGGAGGAACCACTGAGTACAGAAGTGCCACCGCCAGATCCAGGAGTGGGGAGGAAATGGTCGGGGGCTTCAGGTAGGCAAAAAAGCCAGTGCTGACAAATAGGGAGACCACGGCCAGGTGAGGGAGGCACGTGGAGAAGGCTTTGTGCCGTCCCTGCTCACAGGGCATCCTCAGCACAGACAGGAAGATCTGCACATAAGACACCACTATGAAAATAAAGCAGCCAAAGGCTAAAATGGAACCAAAAAAGAGAAACACAATTTCCCTGAGATAGGAAGCTGAGCAGGAGAGCTTGAGGATCTGGGGGATTTCACAGAAAAACTGGTTGACAACATTGCCTTGGCAGAGAGGCAGTGAAAACGTACTGGCAGTGTGCAGCAGGGAATAGAGAACCCCAGCGCCCCAGGCAGCTGCTGCCATGGTGGCACAAGCTCTGCTGTCCATCAAGGTCCCGTAGTGCAGGGGCTTGCAGATGGCAACGTAGCGGTCATAGGACATGATGGTGAGAAGGGAATACTCTGCTGAGAGGAAGAATAGAATGAACAACACCTGCGCAGCACATCCTGCGTAGGAGATGGCCCTGGTGTCCCAGAGGGTGTTGGCCATGGCTTTGGGGAGAGTGGTGGAGATGCAGCCCAGGTCGAGGAGGGCCAGGTTGAGGAGGAAGAAGTACATGGGGGTGTGCAGGCGGCGGTCGCAGGCTACGGCTGTGCTGATGAGGCCGTTGCCCAGGATGGCAGCCAGGTAGATGCCCAGCAAGAGCCAGAAGTGCAGGAGCTGCAGCTGCCGCGTGTCTGCCAACGGCAGCAGGAGGAACTCGCTGATGGAGCTGCTGTTGGACATCTGCTGTTGTTGGGCTTGGAGTCCTGTTCAGAGTGCAGAAGGTAATGACAAGTCCAGACCACTCTCTGAGGCATTCCTCTTGTTATACTATGAAATGTTTTTATTCTCCTACAACAGTGTACATTTGGCACCATTACATGCATTTAATTTCATGTATTTCAGCATTTCTTAAGCAGAAGCAGCATATGGAGCTCTAACCTTCCTCTTCTTTTCTTATCCCTTCTCCCTGGATATTTTCATCTGTTTCATGTCTCATATATTTACACCAAGTGCTCTTAGAGCCCCCTACCCCAGCTTCTGTGGCATTCAGTTTCAGTTAGAAAATGCTGCCTGTTTGTAGGATAAGTGAATTATTCATGCCTACAGAAAATGATGATAATTCCATCCTTCGAGAAAGGGGAGACTGAAAGCGCATCATGTGTGACTGTTCACAAAACAAGCAATTGATCGACAAAAAATTCTCAGAACTCTTATTGCCCCTTTTAGATTTCTGACTCCAAAACTCTTTGCCTCAGAACAGGAAATGGAAACCCCCTGCCTTGGCTATCCTCAAGCAAAGCACCCTCACTAACATACTGTTGTGCAGTGGAGCTGTGTTCCCCTGCCCCAGGCAGCAGCTGTGGCAGCACAAGCCCTGCCGGGGGGCTCCTTCCCCCCACCCGTCTCCCCGCAGTGCCCTGGGCAGCTCCCCGGGCAGGCTGAGTGCTGAGCCTGGCAGGCGGCAGAGTCCCATACCCGGCACACAGCCCCTGGGGCACAGCAGGGACCCTGCTCTGCAGGACAGCCCTGGGCACCCGCCTGCAGCCCCGGCTGCACAGCCTGCAGCCGTGCTGGGACATGCAGCCCTCAGGGCTGTGCTCTGACACTGCAGTACAGATGCCCTCAGCTGGAGCAGAAGACTTTTTCTACAGTAAAGAAACATGCAGTGCCTACCTCCAGATCTGCTATGGGATATCCCAAATTAAGTTAACCCTCTATGAAAAGCAGCTCATGGTCTGCAGTGAGACTTACCTTGTCATGGTCTCTCCTGCAGATAGCACGCAGCCCTCTCACATCACACACATCCTGGAAGTTCTCTCCAGTTTCTCTCCTCTGCTTCTGTCAGCTGCAGGCTGTGCTGTGCACAAGAGCTGCTCCTGGGCACAGCTGTCTCTCTGCATCTCTGCCCACTTTTATGAGCTCCCTGTGTCCCAGGAGCCCAGCCCAGATCAGCCACAGATTATGTCATTTTTATCCTTCCCACTCATCTCCCCTGACACGTCCCTGGGTCCTCATGGCCAACAGCTCCTGAAAGACAACTGCATAATGACTGTGCGATGAAATTCTCTCAATTAACCACCACATGTCCAGTGGTCAGTAACTGATTGGAGACATATGGGAAATGCTACCAGAGTTCTTTTGATGAAGCACAAAGGGCACCCAGACAAGGGAGGTGAGGTTTGGACT
Source organism: Coturnix japonica (assembly GCF_054131305.1). NCBI lineage: Eukaryota > Metazoa > Chordata > Aves > Galliformes > Phasianidae > Coturnix > Coturnix japonica. The sequence continues at coordinate 1,514,555 of NC_140686.1, forward strand.
TTCCCTGTGCAGGACAGTGATCCAGCTGAGGCAGTGCAGGAGTCTCATCCCTTGACAGAAATCCTGGAGCTGAAATGGGATTCAGCTCCCCACAGAACCTCTGTACCTGGGATTCCTCTGGTTGAGTTCAGAAGTGCACAAGGAGTTGCCTGCATGTGAGCTCCTGCTCTGAGTCCTCGGTCCTTCAGCAGGGACGCAGCTACTTACACACAGACACTGGGTGATGCCCAAGTGTCTAGGCTGCTCCTGATGTGTGCCATTGCTTGTAATCCGTGTGGGAAGTCCCTGAGATAGACACCTCTTACCTGGGCATCAGCTGAGGGCCAGAGAGGGGATAGCACCGGCTGTCTGGTGAATTCACATGCAGCTGCAAAAGCAGCACAGGGCCTTCAGGAAAGCCATGCCTATGGTGTGTCCGTGCTGCTACGTCACCTCCAAGACCCACGATTGGTCTAATGTCTGTGTGCCACCTTCTGCACACTGATACCATAGATGAGCTATCCAGTCCAGCTATGTCCAGTGATGATTTTCAATTAGGATATTTACTTCTGCGGTTTTGCACTAATGCAAACTCCAACGCACAATAAGCTAGAAATCTTGGTAGAGCTGCAGGCCTCAGCTCCTGTAAGGACCATGGGAACACAGTTTAATGGCTTCTACAATGTGGGAATTAAATGTTGTTTCTGCATTTAGAATAAGATAAAAATATTTTATTTCAATGTCTCATTATATATTTGAAGCAATTTGTAGTTATTAGGTAGAAGTCACAGTTACAAAGACTGCAGCTCCTGTCTGCCCAGCTGTCTGAAATAGAACTACTGGTTTTTGATGATGGACAAATAAGACCTGAGTAATAAAGAATCCAAAGAGGAGAAGTTAAAATAATTAACAATAATTAACAATATGCCTGTATAAACTAGCAACAATGTATGTTTTAGTGTTTTGTTGTACGCGTTATAAAAATACCTAAGGATGTGCCTGAAGAGATATCGGGAAGGACTGGAATCACCCCCCCCCCCCCCCCCCCCCCCAGGCTCTTTGTTTAACAAAGGCCTCTAGGACAGAATGGAAGAAGCTTTGAAGGGAATCAACATATCAATACGATAAGAGTACCGAGACATCTTGGAAACAGAAATAGCAGGATGGCGACTGAAAAGATAGCAAGTGAACTAACAAATTTCAGAATGTAATGCAAACCTCGGGTAAAATTGTAACCTGAAATACCCAACCAAAGGGGAGAGGGGAGGGGAAAACATATGGGAGAAAAGGTATAAAAACTGTAACATCATGTCCATAGGTGCGCTTCTGCCATCAGGGCGCCCGCCATTGCAATCACGAATAAAAACTGCTTTTATCAGAGATACCGTCCTGACCAAAAATTATTGAGGATATTTCCAACAACAACTTCACTGTAGCGCAAGGGGGATACAGAGTCTTTAGGATGGATGGGAGAGGAGTCAAGGAAGGGCGACTGCCCTCTGTGAGAGTGCACTGAGCTCTGCCTGGGGATGGAAGAGCAGCCAAGTCAGAGCTAATGGAAATGGCAAACAGAGGAGACCATCAGTGTCTGTTCCTGGCTTCTTGATCATAGAGAGCAATTGGAAGGTGCCCTCTGCAGAAAGATGGGTTTAACATGTTGTCAGGCCATTGTCCTCTTTGGGAGCCTTTTTCACTCCAGTATCTGCTGCAGGGACAGCACAGCAGGGCATGTGCCATCCAGAAGATCCCCAGAGAGCACAGATGGGAGATTCTTGACCAAGCTGTGGAGGAACCAAAGTGGAGAGATTCTCTGCTGGATCTCATGCTCTCCAGCATGGAAGGTCTGGTGGGAATTTTAAAGGTCAAAGGGGCATCAGGCCAAGTGCAAGATGCTAATGTATCTCTTTTTATTTATTTATTTATTTATTTTGAGGGTGTAAGCTTAGAAGATGTTCATAAATGTCAATAAAATTGAGACAAAGGATTGAAGACAAAGATCAAAATCAATGAGAACGTGTTAACCCTTCTCAACATGAGAAATTCTCATGAGTCTTCTTCCATTTTAAGTTGTAAATATGAATCTTTGAGGTGATTTGATGTCCTTTTTTTTTTCTTTTTTTTTTTCTTTTTCTTTTTCTGAAACTACGATGTTTTCCAGAACTGTTTTTGCTGGGCACAAATGCCTTCAGGTTCAGAGACACAGACAGCGGTGCCAGTGCCAATGACCTGTGACTATAGCCCGGCGCCTGCCGCTGATTTTCCCTGCTGCCTATTTGATGTCCCTCATCCTCCAGGTGTCTCCAGCTCTCCTCAATAAGTGGCCATGGTTAAGGGCATGTTTTCAGCAGGCCATTTAGACACACACTCCTGTCACAGCCTGCCAGATTTCCCCATCCCTTGTCTTTGTTCAGTCAGATACCTCCCATATATCTGTCTGATTTCTGACTTTTTGTGGGATGACACAAATTTGCTCCATCTCGCCAAAGTCTGATGGACTGTGTTGTCAACTCCTTCACCGTGATTCTATCAATCCCTTCCTGCCTTTTCTTTTTCTCTTTCTTTATCTTTTCCTATGCCGTTTTCTTCTCCATTTCCTTTTCCTTCTCCTTTTCATTTTCCATATCCTTTTTATTGTTTTCCTTTTACTATTTCACTTTTTTTTTCTTTTTCACTTTCTCTTTATTTTCATGCTTTAAAAAATCATTAATTCTGAAAGATGTTCATTAGTGTCAGTAAAAGTGAAAAAAAGATTTGAAGACATAGATAGAAATCAGTAAGAATGTGTTAACTCATCTCAGTGTGTGAAATACTCACGAGTCCTGTTCAGTTTTAAGTTGATACCTCCCAGCTCCCTGGGAGCTCCAGTAATCCCAGAGAGATTACTGGAATTTGCTCCATTCCTCAAAAGTCTGTTGTCAACTCCTTCACCGTGATTCTATCAATCCCTTCCTGCCTTTTCATTTTCTCTTTCTTTTTCTTTTGCTATGTCGTTTTCTTCTCCTTTTCCTTTTAATTTTCCTTTTCCTTTCATCCTTTATCTTTCTTTTTTTTTTTTTTCTTTTTCTCTTTCTCTTTCCCTCTTTTTAATTTTTCATGCTCAGTGTGTTAAATACTCACAAGTCCTGTTCAATTTTACATTGATACCTCCCAACTCCCTGGCTGATCTATCCCAGGGAGATTACTGGAATTTTCTCCATTCCTCAAAAATCTGTTGTCAAGTCCTTCACTGTGATTCTATCTATCCCATCCTATCTGTGTCTAACTCATTTCTTGTGCAAATATTCCCTAAGAAAGATAAACCTCAATAGAAGCAGTTTGGACATGGTAAGCAGTTGATCACTGTGTTTTACTGTTCATTCAATTGCATCACCTTTCCTTCTGTTTGTTGTCCATAAATTAAGAGAATTCTTTCTTTTTCTGTGTGCAGCTGGTTCTCTGTGGAAAGCCAGTGGGAGTTGGTACAAAAGAGGTTTAACACTGAGCGGGTGATGGCAGAGGAGAAGAGTGATGTGAGGAAAAGTGATGCAAGTCCCATGGGGCCAATGTGAGTAGAAGTGGGGTGGGGAGGTTGAGGAGGAACTTTGTCCACACAGCAACAGAATAGAACTCATTGGGAACATCCTGGATTGGCATCAGTTGCAAAGAGCTTCTTTGACTTCTTGTATAAAACAAACTATAAATAAATAGACAATAAAAACATTTTGGATTCTTGCTCTTTGGAGCTGTCTCCTTTATGTTGAATATTTCCTGATAACCTGAAGAAGAGAACAGGAAGGCACAAGGCACAAGAGGCTCTTTCGGTTAGAATGGGCCCCAGGGCGCATTTGCTGCTAAGTCCATCAACCTCCAGTGCAGAGAGAAGTTTGCACAAAGAACTCAGCAAGACAAAGTCAGAAGTAACAGTGAAGTTTCTTGGAGTATTAATGGGCCCACTCAGGGCCATTAGCAAGCAAGCTTCCCAAGGGACTAGTTAGAGCAGATAATTGGAAGCCATGACTCCAGTCAGGCAAAGGCACTGGCATGGTGGCTCTGATGCTAAGAAAATCCTCCTTTGTCTTAAAAAGCAAACAGGACAAGACCTGATTCCCAGACCCTTGGCATGGAGATCCTGTCTCTCATGTTGGCTCAGGGCACTTCCTGTGGCAGTGAGTTGGAAATCTATGTGATGTTAAGTGAAAGACATGGGAAGGGAAGATCCCAGGCTCTGCATGTGTTGCAGAAATGCTGTCAAGTTCATAACCCACATGTGCCCTGTGTCTCATCACAGGATGTGGGATGTGAGAAGGGCCTCGTCTGAACAAGCAGTCAATCCCAATGTAACTCTGAACTTCAGATCTCTCAGTTCCAGTGCCCTCCTGTGCACACTCCCCCATAGTTTGATGCACTTGATCTTCTGCGGTGCCCAGAAGTGCACCCAGTGCTCCAGGTGAGGCTGCAGCAGTGCAGAGCAGACAGGGACAACCCTTTCCCTCACCCAGATGGCAATAACTTACTTGATGCACTTTATGGGAGCATTGGCCTTCCAGTCAGCTGTCATGACTCTTAACTTACTTAGATGCAATTGAAATGAGAGCCCAGAGCATACTAAGGTGTCATCATTGAAAGAACGTAGGTGTTCCATAGCTTTGAAATGCCTTGGACTCCAGAGTATGCCAGAGATGGAGCAGAACAGAAGATTTGCCTCTTCTGTAGTGAGCTCATCCATTTAGTAAGCAGAATAACACTACATGCTACATGGGGACAGTTGCTCTACTCTGCTTTGCTCTGCTTTGCTCTGCTTGCAGGGGAATGGAGCGGGGGGTTGCTCTCATGTCAGTGCAGATAAACTCACTTTCTCTTTAACCCTTTTTCCTCTGTGAACTATTCCACTATTTGAACCCTCAGATACACTTCCACATTCCCTCAACAACACTTCCATATGCCATTAACATTTATGCTTTCTTATACCATAAGAACAGTTTGTCAAACAATACAGTTCTTCAGTTCCCATAAACACCGTTAATACCATATATCTTTCCATTAACAGTTAGTATTCTTCAGTGATAAACACCTTGCCACAGAACCAGCACTGACTGGCCCTCCTCCCTCTCACGCTTCCTCACAGGCAGAACATAGTATTACGTAAATGGTTTGACACTCATTAAATAGGATGATAAAAAAGGCTTTTGAAATTACGTTAAGAATAATATGAAGACTAGTGAGACTGTGAGTCCCTACTAAGTGAGGGAGGTGTTCTGGTAATGGGGGTTGTTGAGAAGGTGGAGATACTGAAGGCCTACTTTGCTTCTGTCTTCAGTGTAAAAGCTCTCCTTCAGGAATCCCAGACCCTGGAGCTTAGTGAGAGGGTATGGGGAATGGAGGACTTGCCTTTAGTCAAGGTAGAGTTGGCCCGTGAGCGCCTAGGCCACAACAATACTCATAAATCCATGTGTGCTGAGGGAGCTGGCAGAGATGACTGCAGAACCACTCTCTATCATCTTTGAGAGGTCTTGGAGAATGGGGGAGGTGCCTGAAGACTGGAGGATAGCCAGTGTCAATCCTGTCTTCAAAAATGTGTATGAAGGAAGATCTGGGTAACTACAGGCCAGAGAGCCTCACCTCTGTCCCTGGAAAGGCGACGGAACAGCTTGTGCTGAATGCCATCTTCAGACAGTTGGAAGAAAAGGACGTTATCAGGAGTTGTCAGCATGGGTTTACCAAGTGGAGGTCATGTGTGACTAACCTGGTAGCCTTCTATAACACTGTTGCTGGCTGGGTGGATGGGGAAAGAGTGGTAGATGTTGTCTACCTGGATTTCAGCAAGGCTTTTGATACTGTCTCCCACAATATCCTTATCACAAAGATAAGGAAATGTGGGAAAGATGAGTGAACAGTGAGGTGGGTTGAGGACTGTCTGACTGACAGAGCACAGAGGGTGGTCGTTGTCAAAGCAGAGTCCATTTGGAGACCTGTAAGGAGCGGTGTTCCCCAGGTGTTGGTGCTGAGCCTGGTCTTGTTCAGCTTCTTCATAAGTGACCTTGACAAGGGGATAGTGGCCACCCTCAGCAAGTTTGCTGATGATTGGCTGACACGCCTGAAGGCTGTGCTGCCATTCAGCGAGACCTGGACAGGCTGGATAGATGTGCAGCAAGAAACCAGACGAGGTTCAATGAAAGCAAGTGTAGAGTGTTGCACTTAGGAAGGAATAATTGCACACACCAGGACAGTTTGGGGAATGAGCTGCTGGAGAGGAGCTCTGTAGAGAGGGACCTGGGTGTCGTGATGTCAGTGTGTGGAAATATGAGTGAGGGAACTGAACAGAAACTGGAGCATAGGAAGTTCTGCACTAATTTGTGCAAGAATTTCTTTATGGTGAGGGTGATGGAGCACTGGAACAGGCTACCCGAGGGGGTTGTGTTGTATCCTTCACTGGAGATATTCAAGACCCGCCTGGACGCCCACCTGTGTGCCTACCTGGTGTTCCCCAGGGGTCTGTGCTGGGGCCTGTCCTCTTCAATATTTTTATTGATGACCTGGATAAGGGCACTGAGTGCATCCTATGTAGGTTTGCTGATTTCACCAAATTGGCTGCAAGTGTGGACCTGTCTGTCATTAGCAAGGACCTACTGAAGGATCTGGTCAGATCCTGAACTTTGGGACCTGGCATTGTCTGCCAAGGGTGGGGGTGGATTCACTGACCTGTAGGTGTTCCAGGAATCACTGGACGTTTTGTTGAGGGCCATGGTTTATTGGGGGCTATTGGTGATAGGTGAACAGCTGGACTGGATGATCTTTTAGGTCATTTCCAACCTTGGTGTTTCTATGATTCTATGGTGTTCTGTCCCTGTCTGTGTGCTCCTTTTTGCTTTAGCAAACACTCTCTGAGAGGCTTCACCACATGTCAGGAATTTGTCACTGATCACCTGAAATCTGTTGTTAAATTCAACAGATTTCAAAGCACAGTCATGATGCTGTTGACTTTCAGGAACTGTTGGCCATGATGATGCAGGGAAATCTCAGGGGAGATGAGTGGGAAGGATAAAAATGACATCCTCTACTGCTCAGCTGGGTTGGGCTCCTAAAACACAGGGAGCTCATAAAAGTGGGCAGAGATGTAGAGAGACAGCTGTGCCCAGGAGCAGCTCTTGTGCACAGCACAGCCTGCAGGTGACAGAAAGAGAGGAGAGAAATTGGAGTGAGCTTACAAGATATGTATTGTGAGAGCGGGCTGTGAGCTCTATGAAGGAGCATTGCTCACAGACCATAACACGGTAAGTCTCATGCAGTAGGCAATGCAGCTGCTTTTAATAGAGGGTTAACAAAATATGGGACATTCCATAGCAGATTGGCTGCAGGTAATGCATGTTTCTTTACTGTGGAAAAAGCCTTCTGGTCCAGCTGAGGGCTTCTGTGCTGCAGCATAAGAGCTACGGGGTGTGTGTGTGTGGGGAGCTGCATGTCCCAGCACGGCTGCAGGCTGTGCAGCCGGGGCTGCAGGCGGGTGCCCAGGGCTGTCCTGCAGAGCAGGCTCCCTGCTGTGCCCCAGGGGCTGTGTGCTGGGTATGGGACTCTGCCGCCTGCCAGGCTCAGCACTCAGCCTGCCCGGGGAGCTGCCCAGGGCGCTGCGGGGAGACGTGTGGTGTGGGGGGAAGGAGCCCCCCGGCAGGGCTTGTGCTGCCACAGCTGCTGCCTGGGGCAGGGGGATCACAGCTCCACTACACAACAGTATGTTTGTGAGGGTGCTTTGCTTGAGGATAGCCAAGGCAGGGGGTTTCCTTTTCCTATTCTGAGGGAATCTTAATTTTCAGTAGACATGGATAATTCACTTCATCTGCAAACAGGCAGTTTTTTAGGATTCACACTGAATGGCACAGAGGCTGTTTTTGGGGCTCTAAGAGCAGTTGGGTTAAAGATATGAGACACGAAGCACACGAAAATATCCAGGGAGGAGGGATAAGAAAAGAAGAGGAAGGTTAGAGCTCCATATGCTGCTTCTGCTTAAGGAATGCTGAAATATATGAAATTAAAGGCAAGTAATGGTGCTAAATGTACACTGTTGTAGGAGAATAAAAACATTTCATAGTATAGCAGGAGGAGTGTCTCTGAGAATGGTCTGGACTTGTCATTATCTTCTGCACTCTGAAGAGGACTCCAAGCCCAACAACAGCAGATGCCCAACAGCAGCTCCATCAGCGAGTTCCTCCTGCTGCCGTTGGCAGACACGCGGCAGCTGCAGCTCCTGCACTTCTGGCTCTTGCTGGGCATCTACCTGGCTGCCCTCCTGGGCAACGGCCTCATCAGCACAGCCGTAGCCTGCGACTGCCGCCTGCACACCCCCATGTACTTCTTCCTCCTCAACCTGGCCCTCCTCGACCTGGGCTGCATCTCCACCACTCTCCCCAAAGCCATGGCCAACGTCCTCTGGGACACCAGGGCCATCTCCTACACAGGATGTGCTGCACAGCTCTTTTTCTTTACCTTCTTCATGTCAGCAGAGTATTCCCTTCTCACCATCATGTCCTATGATCACTACGTTGCCATCTGCAAGCCCCTGCACTACGGGACCTTGATGGACAGCAGAGCTTGTGCCACCATGGCAGCAGCTGCCTGGGGCACTGGGGTTCTCTATTCCCTGCTGCACACTGCCAGTACGTTTTCACTGCCTCTCTGCCAAGGCAATGTTGTCAACCAGTTTTTCTGTGAAATCCCCCAGATCCTCAAGGTCTCCTGCTCAGAATCATATCTCTGGGAAATTGTGTTTCTCATTTTTAGTGTCATTTTAGCCTTTGGCTGCTTTGTTTTCATAGTGGTGTCCTATGTGCAGATCTTCATGGCCGTGCTGAGGATGCCCTGTGAGCAGGGACGGCACAAAGCCTTCTCCACGTGCCTCCCTCACCTGGCTGTGGTCTCCCTACTTGTCAGCACTGGCTTTTTTGCCTACCTGAAGCCCCCGTCCATTTCCTCCCCACTCCTGGATCTGACAGTGGCACTTTTGTACGCAGTGGTTCCTCCAACACTGAACCCTGTTATCTACAGCATGAGGAACAGGGAGATCAAGCATGCTCTCAGGAAGGTGTTGCAGTACAAACTATTCCAGCTTCCATAAAATGCACAACTTCCTCATAGGATTCCCAGTGATGGTTCTTTCTGTTCTATGCATCTTTGGTTGTTTGATTACTTGAGATATAGCAACGTAAAATAAAAAAAAATAATAAAAATTGAACTCATAAATAAAAATGTATTACACTTCTTTCCTACCTAATTTCCATTTTTTCACTCCAAGAGCTCATGTAAACATGTAACCGGATTCCCTGAATACGTTTGAAGATACCTAAAATGTTTTCAAAAAAGACATTTGCTTAGGTTTTCTGTTTTCCTACTTTGTCTGCATTTGGGGATGCACAGCCACAGACAGTAGCTCAACGTGCTCTTCTCATTTCTGATCTCTTTACACCACCACAGTGCTCTCAAGCCCTTTCATTTGTGCAGTCCTGAAGGTCTTGTGTGTCTCACGACTGTCCTGTTGCCTCTACAGCAGCAATCCAGGGCTGCTGTCAGTAGCCGGCAATATGAACAGGCCTGTCAGAGCTGATCTCCTTGCTGGCACTGCCATAACAAGAGGGCCCCTTTAGAGCAGGTCCAGAGAACTGGAGGCCTCTTCCAAAGCTGGTGTAAGGAATATACCTCAGGAGCTGCTCCCTGAGAAATCCTCAAGATCTTCTGGTGCTCTTCAGTGTGTGACAGGATAAACTGAATAGTCCCAAGGAGATCAGTAAGAGACTTGGGGCAGTGCTGTGGTTTAAATTTTATGGGTTGAGATAAAGAGAAAAAGAAAAAGATAATAATTATGAGAAATGTATTTATACATATATAATATATTTAGTGTATTTTCACACATATACAACATATGCAGTTGCAATCATATATGAAGTAATCCGTATGTTTATCTGTTTGCAAGTCCAGGACTAGTTGCAGGGGTTTTAACAGCCAGAGGGTTCACTGTAGGAGCTGTACTGACTTTCAGGCTGTTGCTGGAGTTGAAGCGACCCCAGAGTTCATTGCCAGAGCTGGAACCACCACAGGAACTGTGACGAAGTTGGAGCAGCCACTGGGCTCATTGGAGGGGTTGGAGTGACCACAGGGCTGAACCTCCTGGCACAGTGCACCTCCCTTGGGAGGAATTTGTTCCATTTTCTTATAGCAATACATGGAACAGATACAGGACCTGTAGCAGGAGTGACTGCAGAGCTCATTATGAGGGGTGGAGTGACAGCGGGATCTGTCCAGAGTGTGGAGTAAGTGCAGAACGTGTAGCAAAACCTTGGAGCTGCTGCAGGGTCTGTGCCAAGAGTTGCAGAGGCTGCAGCACTGTCAGCAGATCCAGCTCTCTTCCCCTTGAGGATGCTGAAGACACACTTATGGGGCTGGGGACTCAGATATGGGTCTGTGTTCCCACTTATGCGGCTGGGGATGCAGTTATGGGATTGGGGATGCAGGTATGGGGCTGTGGGTGCACTTATGGGGCTGTAGATGAACCTATGGGGCTGGGGAACCACTTATGGGTCACACTTATGGGGCTGGGTACAGGTATGTCAACCAGGGACCCCCATAGTGTCCCCATTAAGGTCACACTTATGGGGCTGGAGATGCAGTTATGAAGTTTGGGGTCTCACTTGTGGGGCTGGGGATGCACTTATGGGGCTGGGGAGGCACTTATGGGTCTCACTTATGTGGCTGGGGACACACTTATGGGGCTGGGGACTCAGTTATGCGGCTGGAGATGCAGTTATTGGTCACACTTATGGGGCTGGGAATGCAGATATGGGTCACACTTAAGGGGCTGGGGATGTAGTTATGGGCCACACTTATGGGGCTGAAGACGCAGTTATGGGTCTGGGGTCCCACTTATGGGTCTGAGGACCTACGTATGGGGCTGGAGCCTCACTTATGGGTCACACTTATGGGGCTTTGGACTCAGATATGGGGCTAGGGATGCAGTTATAGGTCACACTTATGGGGCTGGAGACCCTCTTATTAAGCTGGGGAGGCACTTACGGGGCTGTGTTCCCAGTTATGGGGCTGGGGTCCCCATTGGCCCCTATGGGGTCACACTTATGAGGCTGGGGACATCTCCAAGTCTTTAGGGTCTCAGTTATGGGGTTGGGGTTACAGTTATGGGGCTGGGGATGCAGTTATGGGGCTGGGGTCCCCATTGGCCCCTATGGGGTCACACTTATGGGTCTGGAGCCTCACTTATGGGTCTGGAGCCTCACTTATGGGGCTGGAGTCCCACTTATGGGGCTGGATTCACACTTAGGAACTCAGTTATGCTGTTTTGGGTCCCACTTATGGGTCTGGGCACCCACTTATGGGGCTGGGGCCATCTCCAAGTCTATAGTTATGGTGTTTTGGGTCATACTTATGGGTCTGTGTTCCCACTTATGGGGCTAGGGTCCCCATTTGCCCCTATGGGGTCACACTTATGGGTCTGTGTTCCCACTTGTAGGGCTGGGGCCCCCACTGGTTTTTATGGGGTCACACTTATGGGGCTGGGGATGAAGTTATGGGGCTGGAGCCACACTTATGGGTCACATTTATGATGCTGGGGACATCTCAAAATTTTTATAGGGACTCAGTTAGGGGGCTTTGGGTGACACTTATGGGGCTAGGGTCCCCATTGGCCCCTATAAGGTCACATTTATGGGTTTGGAGCCTCTCTTATGGGTCACACTTTATGGGGCTGCGGAGGCACTTATGGGGTTTGGGGTATCACTTTTGGGGCTAGAATCATACTTATGGGGTTTGGGGTCACACTTATGGGTCTGTGTTCCCACTTATGGGGCTGGGGTCCCCGTTGACCCCTATGGGGTCCCACTTATAGGTCGCACTCACCTTGTTGCTTGCCAGCCTTCCCGTTGTCATTGGGGTGAATGAGGCCCCATATAAATGGGGTTTGTGGTCACACTTATGAGTCTGTGTTCACACTTATGGGTCTAGGGACCCACTTATGGGTCTGGAGCTTCACTTATGGGTCTGGAGACCTCTCCAAATCTATAGTTATGGGGTTGGGGCCACACTTATGGGTCTGTGTTCACACTTATGGGGCGGGAGACCCACTTATGGGGCTGGGGACATCTCCAAGTCTATAGTTATGGGGCTGTGGTTACTCTTATGGGTCTGAGGACCCACTTATGGGGCTGGAGCCTCACTTATGGGTCACACTTATGGGTCTGGGGCCCACATTGGCCCCTATGGGGTCACACTTACGGGGCTAGAATCACAGTTATGTGGTTTTGGGTCACACTTATGATTCTGGTGACCCACTTATGGGTCTGGATCCTCACTTATGGGTCTGTGTTCCCACTTAGGGGGCTGGGGTCCCCATTGGACCCTATGGGGTCACACTTATGGGTCGCACTTACCTTGTTGCTTGCCGGCCTTCCCGTTGTCATTGGGATGAATGAGGTCCCATATAAAGGCCTTGATGGACTCATCACCCCGATAATGGAGCAGGCAATAGAGCAGGATGGCCCTAGAGATGGTGACTTGCTGAATCAAACCCCATAACCACCAAGTAGTTATAAAGCAGGTATGTTTAATGAGTGATGCACACACACCCTGGTGCAAGGGGGGTAGCTCCACCTCACTTGCACACCGTCAGGAGAAAGCGTGCAACAGATACAGGCTGAACTAATACATCATCAGTAGTTGGCAGGAAATGGGATACATATTCACTGCATTCCTCAGACCCCATTAGCATGCAGTCCCTCCCCCCTTACACATGTGTAGTGAGTTGTGGGGGTGCTCGTGGGATGAAGGCTCATCATCTTCCTCACCGTAAACTTTCGACCCTTCAGGAGGGGCACCACCCAACCTGGTTCCAGCTGCTCTGTGGACATCTAATCACCACACTGTTCTCGGGCTGTTCCACCCTGATCTTCATGGCCTTCATCCCCTTGTTTTCTCAAGCTTAGCGTCTGCTATTCCCCCACTCTCTGCTCCCCCTTAACATAAACTATCTATCTGTAACTACCCTTTGCCTTAGTGAGGCCCCCTTTCCCTTTCTGTAGCAAAGTGTTCCCTTTTCATCTACTATGGGGTCCCTTTTCACTATTCACTAATGGATGGGCAAGGAAGATGAGGAAAGGCTGCTGCCCTTTGTGAGAGTTCACTGAGCTCTGCCTGGGGATGGCAGAGGAGCCAGCTGAGAACTGATGGAAAAGGCACAAAGAGGAGAGCGGCAGATTCTGTTCCTTGCTTCCTGATCAGGAAGAACAAGAGGAGGAGGACAGGCAGGAATCTGAGTTACAGCTCAGATGGAATTGTCTTCAGACTGCCTGCTATGGTGCAGTGTTTTGGTTCTAGGAGAAAACCATTGATAACACTCTGATGTTTACAGCTGCTGCTAAGCAGTGTTGTACGGAGCCAAGGCCATGGTCAGTGGAGGGCACATGGAGCTGGGAGGGAACAGAGTGAGGACAGCTGACTGAAAGTGGCCAAAGGGACGTTCTCTATCAGCTGACAGCAAGCAGAAATTGTATTGAAAGGGGTGGGAGTTCATCTCAGTCTCTTCACTGCCCAGAGCCCAGCTGAGCATCAGTCTGGTGGTGCTGAGCAAGTGTTTGTGCATCAGTTGTTACATACAATTCCATATCAACGGATATATAGTGATAACTATTACTCCTCTCCTTTTGTCTCTCTTAGTAAATTGCTTTGTTACAACCCATACGATGTACTTTTTTTTTCCCAGTTCTGTTCCCCATCCCACTGGGAATGGGGCAGTGCACAAAGCACTGTGTGCTGCTGAGCCACATGTTGGGTTCAACAACCACCATCATTTTGGTGCCTGATGTGAGGCTCCAAGGGTTGAGATAACAGCACAACTGTCCAGAGTGAGATAACACAGGGCTTTGTGGGAGCTGGAGAACTGCTGGCCATGATGCTGATAGTTTCCCTGTTTGTGGAGCTTGCTGAGTCTTCTCATGAAGCTGCATTGCACAGCTCCTTGCTTGCTGCTTGTTTTCCCTGCTACATTATTTGTCAACTCGGGATGCTGGATTAGGGTATTTATTTTGCTATGCTTTTTGACACTGTTTTGTATCATGATAAAATTGGCAGCTGACAAAGTGAAGTTTTGTGCACAGTCAGCTCTGTGGTCATCTTTGGGTTTTGGAAGTAATATTGTCGATATGAATAGGAAATACACAATTTTACATTGTCTTCTCCTGGAGCCCGGGGGTGTTCAAGGAGTGACTGGATATTGTGTTGAGGGACATGGTTTAGTGGGAGCTATTGGTAATAGGTGAACGGTTGGACTGGATGATCTTTTAGGCCTTTTCCAACCTTGGTGATTCTATGATTCTAAGACTGAGGTTAAAAAACTATTCAGGAATATCAGTGAGAGATCTGCCCCAAGGTGAGAAGGCTCTGCATGGCAGGGGGTGTGGGACCGTCTGGGCAGCTGCCTGGAGCAGTGGGCACCCCCAGGGCTTTGGAACTTCATCTCCAAGAAACTGCAGGATACTGAGAACCTGGTAGAATATTGGGGGCAGGTCTGCTGTGGCTCTGGTAATTCCCCAAAAAACACACATGACTGCAGTGTGCCAGATCCAGAGAGCTGGACATGCTGACAGTGTTGCGACCTCTGCAACTCCTGGCACAGACCCTGCAGCAGTACAAGTTTTTGCCACGTGTCCTGCAGTTGTTCCAAGCTGTAGGACAGACCCCGCTGTCACTCCACCCCTCATATGAGCTCTGCAGTCACTCCTGCTACAGGTCCTGTAGCTGTTCCAGGTATGGTAATAAGAAAATGAAACAAATTCCTCCCAAGGGAGGTGCACTATGCCAGGAGGTTCAGCCCTGTGGTCACTCCAACCCCTCCAATGAGCCCAGTGGCTGCTCCAACTTTGTCACATGTCCTGTGGTGGTTCCAGCTCTGGCAATGAACTCTGAGGTCGCTTCAACTCCAGCAACAGCCTGAAAGTCAGTACAGCTCCTACAGTGAACCCTCTGGCTGTTAAAACTACTGAAACTAGTCCTGGACTTGCAAACAGATATGCATGTTTCTTAGTATCTGTGCATATATGTTTGCAACTGTGTATGTTGTATATGTGTGAAAATATAATAAATATATTATACATTTGTCATAATTATTATCCTTTTCTTTTTCTCTTTTTCTCAACCCATAAACTTTAAACCACAGCACTTCCCTGAGACGCTTACGGGTCTCCTTGGGACTATTCAATTTGATCTGGTCACACACTGAAAAGCAATAGAAGATCTCGAGGTTTTCTCAGGGAGCAGCTCCTCAGGTATATTCCTTACACCAGCTTTGGAAGAGGCCTCCCTCCAGTTCTCTGGTCCTACTCTAAAGCAGCTCTCTTGTTATGGCAGTGCCAGCAAGGAGACCAGCTCTGACAGACCTGTTCATATTGCCGGCTACTGACTGCAGCACTGGATTGCTGATGTAGAGGCAACAGGACAGTCGTGAGACACACAAGACCTTCAGGACTGCACAAATGAGAGGGCTCGAGAGCACTGTGGTGGTGTAAAGAGATCAGAAATGAAAAGAGCATGTTGAGCTGCTGTCTGTGGCTGTACCTCCCCAAATCCAGACAAAGTAGGAAAACAGAAAACCTAAGCAAATGTCTATTTTGAAAACATTTCAGGTATTTTCAAACGTATTCAGGGAATCCGGTTACATGTTTACATGAGCTCTTGGAGTGAAAAAATGGAAATTAGGTAGGAAAGAAGTGTAATACATTTTTATTTATGAGTTCAATATTCTTTTTTTTTTTTTTTTACGTTGCTATATCTCACGTAATCAAACAACCAAAGATGCATAGAACATAAAGAACCATCACTGGGAATCCTATGAGGAAGTTGTGCATTTTATGGAAGCTGGAATAGTGATAATTGCAACACCTTCCTGAGAGCATGCTTGATCTCCCTGTTCCTCATGCTGTAGATAACAGGGTTCAGTGTTGGAGGAATGACTGAGTACAGAAGTGCCACTGTCAGATCCAGGAGTGGGGAGGAAATGGTCGGGGGCTTCAGGCAGGCAAAAAAGCCAGTGCTGAGAAATAGGGAGACCACGGCCAGGTGAGGGAGGCATGTGGAGAAGGCTTTGTGCCGTCCTTGCTCAGAGGGTATCCTCAGCACGGCCATGAAGATCTGCACATACGACACTACTATGAAAACGAAGCAGCCAAATACTAAACTGATACTAAAATTGAGAAACACAGTTTCCCTGAGATTTGATTCTGAGCAGGAGAGTATGAGGATCTGGGGGATTTCACAGAAAAACTGTTTCACTACATTGCCTTGGCAGAGAGGCAGTGAAAACGTACTGGCAGTGTGCAGCAGGGAATTGAGAACCCCAGCACCCCAGGCAGCTGCTGCCACGGTGGCTCAAGCTCTGCTGTCCATCAAGGTCCCGTAGTGCAGGGGCTTGCAGATGGCAACGTAGCGGTCATAGGACATGAAGAGCTGTGCAGCACATCCTGTGTAGGAGATGGCCCTGGTGTCCCAGAGGGCATTGGCCATGGCTTTGGGGAGAGTGGTGGAGATGCAGCCCAGGTCGAGGAGGGCCAGGTTGAGGAGGAAGAAGTACATGGGGGTGTGCAGGCGGCGGTCGCAGGCTACGGCTGTGCTGATGAGGCCGTTGCACAGGAGGGCAGCCAGGTAGATGCCCAGCAAGAGCCAGAAGTGCAGGAGCTGCAGCTGCCGCGTGTCTGCCAACGGCAGCAGGAGGAACTCGCTGATGGAGCTGCTGTTGGGCATCTGCTGTTGTTGGGCTTGGAGTCCTGTTCAGAGTGCAGAAGATAATGACAAGTCCAGACCATTCTCTGAGGCATTCTTCTTGCTATACTATGAAATGTTTTTATTCTCCTACAACAGTGTACATTTAGCACCATTACATGCATTTAATTTCATGTCGTTCAGCATTCCTTAAGCAGAAGCAGCATATGGAGCTCTGACCTAACTCTTCTTTTCTTATCCCATCTCCCTGGATATTTTCATCTGTTTCATGTCTCATACATTTACCCCAACTGCTCTTAGAGCCCCATAATCCAGCTTCTGTGTCATTCAGTTTCAGTTAGAAAATGCTGCCTGTTTGTAGGATAGGTGAATTATTCATGCCTACAGAAAATGATGATAATTCCATCATTCGAGAAAGGGGAGACTGAAAGCAAATAATGTGTGACTGTTCACAAAACAAGCAATTGATTGACGAAAAATTCTCAGAACTCCTATTGCCCCTTTTAGATTTCTGACTCCAAACCTCTTTGCCTCAGAACAGGAAATGGAAACCCCCTGCCTTGGCTCTCCTCTTGCAAAGTACCCTCAGAAACATACTGTTGTGCAGTGGAGCTGTGTTCCCCTGCCCCAGGCAGCAGCTGTGGCAGCACAAGCCCTGCCGGGGGGCTCCTTCCCCCCACCCGTCTCCCCGCAGTGCCCTGGGCAGCTCCCCGGGCAGGCTGAGTGCTGAGCCTGGCAGGCGGCAGAGTCCCATACCCGGCACACAGCCCCTGGGGCACAGCAGGGACCCTGCTCTGCAGGACAGCCCTGGGCACCCGCCTGCAGCCCCGGCTGCACAGCCTGCAGCCGTGCTGGGACATGCAGCCCTCACGGCTGTGCTCTGACACTGCAGCACAGAAGCCCTCAGCTGGAGCAGAAGGCCTTTCCCACAGTAAAGAAACATGCAGTGCCTACATCCAGATCTGCTATGGGATATCCCAAGTTAAGTTAACCTTCTATGAAAAGCAACTCACGGCATGCAGTGAGACTTACCTTGTCATGGTCTGTGAGCAATGCTCCTGTGGAGAGGACGCAGCCCACTCACACCGTACACATCCTGCAAGCTCTCTCCTGTTTCTCTCCTCTCCTTCTGTCACCTGCAGGCTGTGCTGTGCACAAGAGCTGCTCCTGGGCACAGCTGTCTCTCTGCAGCTCTGCCCACATTTATGAGCTCCCTGTGTCCCAGGAGCCCGGCCCAGATCAGCAGCAGATGATGTCATTTTTATCCTTCCCACTCATCTCCCTGACATGTCCCTGGGTCCTCATGGCCAACAGCTCCTGAAAGACAACTGCATAATTACTGTGCGTTGAAATTCGCTCAATTAACCACCACATGTCCAGTGGTCTGTGACTGATTGGAGACATATGGGAAGTGCTACCAGAGTTCGTTTGATGAAGCACAAAGGGACCCAGACAAGGAAGGCGAGGTTTGGACTTTCCCAGTGCAGGACAGTGATCCAGCTGAGGATGTGTGCCAGTGCTTGTAAACCATGGTGGAAGTCCTTGTGATAGACACCTCTTTCCTGGGCATCAGCTGAGGGCCAGAGAGGCGATAGCACCGGCTGTCTGGTGAATTCACATGCAGCTGCAAGAGCAGCACAGGGCCTTCAGCAAAGCCATGCCTATGGTGTGTCCGTGCTGCTACGTCACCTCCAAGACCCACGATCGGTCTAATGTCTGTGTGCCACCTTCTGCACACTGATACCATAGATGAGCTATCCAGTCCAGCTATGTCCAGTGATGATTTTCAATTAGGATATTTACTTCTGCGGTTTTGCACTAATGCAAACACCAACACACAAGAAACTAGTAATCTTGGTAGAGCTGCAGGCCTGAGCTCCTGTTTGGACCATGGGAACACAGTTTAATGGCTTCCACAATGTGGGAATCAAATGTTGTTTCTGCATTTAGAATAAGATAAAAATATTTTATTTCAATGTCTCATTATATATGTGAAGCAGTTTGTAGTTATTAGGTAGAAGTCACAGGTACAAAGACTGCAGCTCCTGTCTGCCCAGCTGTCTGAAATAGAACTACTGGTTTTTGATGCTGGACAAATAAGACCTGAGTAATAAAGGATCCAAAGAGGAGAAGTTAAAATAATTAACAATATGCCTGTATAAACTAGCAACAATGTATGTTTTAGTGTTTTGTTGTACGCATTGTAAAAATACCTAAGGATGTGCCTGAAGAGATATCGGGAAGGACTGGAATCACCCCCCCCCCAGGCTCTTTGTTTAACAAAGGCCTCTAGGACAGAATGGAAGAAGCTTTGAAGGGAATCAACATATCAATAGGATAAGAGTACCGAGACACCTTGGAAACAGAAACAGCAGGATGGCGACTGACAAGATAGCAAGTGAACTAACAAATTTCAGAATGTAATGCAAACCTCGGGTAAAATTGTAAACTGTAATACCCAACCAAAGGGGAAAGGGGAGGGGAAAACATATGGGAGAAAAGGTATAAAAACTCTAACATCATGTCCATAGGTGCGCTTCTGCCATCAGGGCGCCCGCCATTGCAATCACGAATAAAAACTGCTTTTTATCAGAGATACCGTCCTGACCAAAAATTATTGAGGATATTTCCAACAACAACTTCACTGTAGCGCAAGGGGGATACAGAGTCTTTAGGATGGATGGGAGAGGAGTCAAAGAAGGGCGACTGCCCTATGTGAGAGTGCAATGAGCTCTGCCAGGGGATGGAAGAGCAGCCAGGTCAGAGCTAATGGAAATGGCAAACAGAGGAGACCATCAGTGTCTGTTCCTGGCTTTTTGATCATAGAGAGCAATTGGAAGGTGCCCTCTGCAGACAGATGGGTTTAACATGTTGTCAGGCCATTGTCCTCTTTGGGAGCCTTTTTCACTCCAGTATCTGCTGCAGGGACAGCACAGCAGGGCATGTGCCATCCAGCAGATCCCCGGAGAGCACAGATGGGAGATTCTTGACCAAGCTGTGGAGGAACCAAAGTGGAGAGATTCTCTGCTGGATCTCATGCTCTCCAGTATGGAAGGTCTGGTGGGAATTATAAAGGTTAAAGAGGCATCAGGCCAAGTGCAAGATGCTAATGTATCTCTTTTTATTTATTTATTTATTTATTTTGAGGGTGTAAGCTTAGAAGATGTTCATAAATGTCAATAAAATTGAGACAAAGGATAGAAGACAAAGATCAAAATCAATGAGAACGTGTTAACCCTTCTCAACATGAGAAATTCTCATGAGTCTTCTTCCATTTTAAGTTGTAAATATGAATCTTTGAGGTGATTTGATGTTTTATTTTTCTTTTTTTTTTCTTTTTCTTTTTCTGAAACTACGATGTTTTCCAGAATTGTTTTTGCTGGGCACAAATGCTTTCATGTTCAGAGACACAGACAGCGGTGCCAGGGCCAATGACCTGTGACTATAGCCTGGCGCCCGCCGCTGATTTTCCCTGCTGCCTATTTGATGTCCCTCATCCTCCAGGTGTCTCCAGCTCTCCTAAATAAATGGCCGTGGTTAAGGGCATGTTTTCAGCAGGCCATTTAGACACACGCTCCTGTCACAGCCTGCCAGATTTCCCCATCCCTTGTCTTTGTTCAGTCAGATACATCCCAATTATCGGTCTGATTTCTGACTTTTAGGGGGATGACTCAAGTTTGCTCCATCTCACCAAAGTCTGATGGACTGTGTTGTCAACTCCTTCACCGTGATTCTATCCCTTCCTATCTTTTCATTTTCTCTTTCTTTTTCTTTTGCTATGTCGTTTTCTTCTCCTTTTCCTTTTAATTTTCCTTTTCCTTTTACTTTCATCCTTTTTCTTTCTTTTTTTTTTTTCTTTTTCTCTTTCTCTTTCTCTCTTTTTAATTTTTCATGCTCAGTGTGTGAAATACTCACAAGTCCTGTTCAATTTTACGTTGATACCACCCAACTCCCTGGCTGATCTATCCCAGGGAGATTACTGGAATTTTCTCCATTCCTCAAAAATCTGTTGTCAAGTCCTTCACTGTGATTCTATCTATCCCATCCTATCTGTGTCTAACTCATTTCTTGTGCAAATATTCCCTATGAAACATAAACCTCAATTGAAGCAGCTTGGACATGGCATGCAATTGATCACTGTGTTTTTCTGTTCATTCAATTGCATCACCTTTCCTTCTGTTTGTTGGCCTTAAATAAAGAGAATTCTTTCTTTTTCTGTGTGCAGCTAGTTGTCTGTAGAAAGCCAGTGGGAGTTGGTACAAAGGAGGTTTAACACTGAGCGGGTGACGGCAGAGGAGAAGAGTGATGTGAGGAAAAGTGATGCAAGTCCCATGGGGCCAATGAGAGTAGAGGAGGGGTGGGGAGGTTGAGGAGGAACTTTGTCCACACAGCAACAGAATAGAACTCATTGGGGACATCCTGCATTGACATCAGTTGCAAAGTGCTTCTTTAACTTCTTGTATAAAACAAACTATAAATAAACAAACGTTCAATGCATTTTGGATTCTTGCTCTTTAAGCTCTCTCCATTTTGCTGAACACGTTCTGAAAACCTGAAGAAGACAACAGGAAGGCACAAGGCACAAGAGGCTCTTTAGTTTATAATGGGCCCCAGGGTGCATTTGGTGCTGAGTCCATCAACCTCCAGTGCAGAGAGAAGTTTGCATAAAGTACTTGGCAAGACAAAGTCAGAAGTAACAGTGAAGTTTCTTGGAGTATTAATGGGCCCACTCAGGGCCATTAGCAAGCAAGCTTCCCAAGGGACTAGTTAGAGCAGATAATTGGAAGCCATGACTCCAGTCAGGCAAAGGCACTGGCATGGTGGCTCTGATGCTAAGAAAATCCTCCTTTGTCTTAAAAAGCAAACAGGACAAGACCTGATTCCCAGACCCTTGGCATGGAGATCCTGTCTCTCATGTTGGCTCAGGTCACTTCCTGGGGCAGTGGGATGGAGGTCTGTATGATGTTAAGTGAAAGACATGGGAAGGGAAAATCCCAGGCTCTGCATGTGTTGCAGAAATGCTGTCGAGTTCATAACCCACATGTGCCCTGTGTCTCATCACAGGATGTGGGATGTGAGAAGGGCCCCGTCTGAACAAGCAGTCAATCCCAATGTAACTCTGAATCTCTGATCTCTCAGTTCCAGTGCCCTCATGTGCACACTCCCCCATAGTTTGATGCACTTTATCTTCTGCGGTGCCCAGAAGTGCACCCAGTGCTCCAGGTGAGGCTGCAGCAGTGCAGAGCAGACAGGGACAACCCTTTCCCTCACCCAGATGGCAATAACTTACTTGATGCACTTTATGGGAGCATTGGCCTTCCAGTCAGCTGTCATGACTCTTAACTTACTTAGATGCAATTGAAATGAGAGCCCGAGCATCTAAGGTGTCATCATTGAAAGAACGTAGGTGTTCCATAGCTTTGAAATGCCTTGGACTCCAGAGTATGCCAGAGATGGAGCAGAACAGAAGATTTGCCTCTTCTGTAGTGAGCTCATCCATTTAGTAAGCAGAATAACACTACATGCTACATGGGGACAGTTGCTCTACTCTGCTCTGCTCTGCTTTGCTCTGCTTGCAGGGGAATGGAGCGGGGGGTTGCTCTCATGTCAGTGCAGATAAACTCACTTTCTCTTTAACCCTTTTTCCTCTGTGAACTATTCCACTATTTGTACCCTCAGATACACTTCCACATTCCCTCAACAACACTTCCATATGCCATTAACAATTATGCTTTCTTATACCATAAGAACAGTTTGTCAAACAATACAGTTCTTCAGTTCCCATAAACACCGTTAATACCATATATCTTTCCATTAACAGTTAGTATTCTTCAGTGATAAACACCTTGCCGCAGAACCAGCACTGACTGGCCCTCCTCCCTCTCATGCTTCCTCACAGGCAGAACATAGTATTACGTAAATGGGTTGACACTCATTAAATAGGATAATAAAAAAGGCTTTTGAAATTACGTTAAGAATAATATGAAGACTAGTGAGACGGTGGGTCCCTACTAAGTGAGGGAGGTATTCTGGTAATGGGGGTTGTTGAGAAGGTGGAGATACTGAAGGCCTATTTTGCTTCTGTCTTCAGGGTAAAAGCTCTCCTTCAGGAATCCCAGACCCTGGAGCTTAGTGAGAGAGTATGGGGAATGGAGGACTTGCCTTTAGTCAAGGTAGAGTTGGCCCATGAGCGCCTAGGCCACAACAATATTTAGAAATCCATGTGTGCTGAGGGAGCTGGCAGAGATGACTGCAGAACCACTCTCTATCATCTTTGAGAGGTCATGGAGAATGGGGGAGGTGCCTGAAGACTGGAGGATAGCCAGTGTCAATCCTGTCTTCAAAAATGTGTATGAAGGAAGATCTGGGTAACTACAGGCCAGAGAGCCTCACCTCTGTCCCTGGAAAGGCGACGGAACAGCTTGTGCTGAATGCCATCTTCAGACAGTTGGAAGAAAAGGACGTTATCAGGAGTTGTCAGCATGGGTTTACCAAGTGGAGGTCATGTGTGACCAACCTGGTAGCCTTCTATAACACTGTTGCTGGCTGGGTGGATGGGGAGAGAGTGGTAGATGTTGTCTACCTTGATTTCAGCAAGGCTTTTGATACTGTCTCCCACAATATCCTTATCACAAAGATAAGGAAATGTGGGAAAGATGAGTGAACAGTGAGGTGGGTTGAGGACTGTCTGACTGACAGAGCACAGAGGGTGGTCGTTGTCAAAGCAGAGTCCATTTGGAGACCTATAAGTAGCGGTGTTCCCCAGGTGTTGGTGCTGAGCCTGGTCTTGTTCAGCTTCTTCATAAGTGACCTTGACAAGGGGATAGTGGCCACCCTCAGCAAGTTTGCTGATGATTGGCTGACACGCCTGAAGGCTGTGCTGCCATTCAGCGAGACCTGGACTGGCTGGATAGATGTGCAGCAAGAAACCAGACGAGGTTCAATGAAAGCAAGTGTAGAGTGTTGCACTTAGGAAGGAATAATTGCACACACCAGGACAGTTTGGGGATGAGCTGCTGGAGAGGAGCTCTGTAGAGAGGGACCTGGGTGTCGTGATGTCAGTGTGAAGAAATATGAGTAGGGGAACTGAACAGAAACTGGAGCATAGGAAGTTCTGCACGAATTTGTGCAAGAACTTCTTTATGGTGAGGGTGATGGAGCACTGGAACAGGCTACCCGAGGGGGTTGTGTTGTATCCTTCACTGGAGATATTCAAGACCCGCCTGGACGCCCACCTGTGTGCCTACCTGGTGTTCCCCAGGGGTCTGTGCTGGGGCCTGTCCTCTTCAGAACCTTTACTGATGACCTGGATGAGGTCATTGAGTGCATCCTATGTAGGTTTGCTGATCTCACCAAATTGGCTGCGAGTGTGGACCTGTCTGTCATTAGCAAGGACCTACTGAAGGATCTGGACAGGCTGGAGATCTGGGCTGAAGCCAATGGGATGAGTTTCACCAAGATCAAATGCCACGTCCTGAACTTTGGGACCTGGCATGGACTGCCAAGGGTGGGGGTGGATTCACCGACCCTGGAGGTGTTCCAGGAATCATTGGACATTGTGTTGAGGGCCATGGATTTGTGGGAGCTATTGGTGATAGGTGAATAGTTGGACTGGATGATCCTTTAGGTCATTTCCAACCTTGGTGTTTCTATGATTCTATGGTATCCTGTCCCTGTCTGTGTGCTCCTTTTTGCTTTAGCAAACACTCTCTGAGAGGCCTCACCACATGTCAGGAATTTGTCACTGACCACCTGAAATCTGGTGTTAAATTCAACAGATTTCAAAGCACAGTCATGATGCTGTTGACTTTCAGGAACTGTTGGCCATGATGATGCAGGGAAATCTCCGAGGATACAAGTGGGAAGGATAAAAATGACATCCTCTACTGCTCAGCTGGGTTGGGCTCCTAAAACACAGGGAGCTCATAAAAGTGGGCAGAGATGTAGAGAGACAGCTGTGCCCAGGAGCAGCTCTTGTGCACAGCACTGCCTGCAGGTGACAGAAAGAGAGGAGAGAAATTGGAGTGAGCTTACAAGATATGTACTGTGTGAGCGGGCTGTGAGCTCTATGAAGGAGCATCGCTCACAGACCACAACACGATAAGTCTCATGCAGTAGGCAATGCAGCTGCTTTTAATAGAGGGTTAACAAAATATGCGACATTCCATAGCAGATTGGCTGCAGGTAATGCATGTTTCTTTACTGTGGAAAAAGCCTTCTGCTCCAGCTGAGGGCTTCTGTGCTGCAGCATAAGAGCTACGGGGTGTGTGTGTGGGGGGGGGCTGCATGTCCCAGCACGGCTGCAGGCTGTGCAGCCGGGGCTGCAGGCGGGTGCCCAGGGCTGTCCTGCAGAGCAGGGTCCCTGCTGTGCCCCAGGGGCTGTGTGCCGGGTATGGGACTCTGCTGCCTGCCAGGCTCAGCACTCAGCCTGCCCGGGGAGCTGCCCAGGGCGCTGCGGGGAGATGTGTGGTGTGGGGGGAAGGAGCCCCCCGGCAGGGCTTGTGCTGCCACAGCTGCTGCCTGGGGCAGGAGATCACAGCTCCACTGCACAACTGAATGTTTGTGAGGGTGCTTTGCTTGAGGATAGCCAAGGCAGGGGGTTTCCTTTTCCTGAAAGTAGTCATGGATGGGTTTACTTTTTCTTTTCAGTAGACATGGATAATTCACTCAATCTGCAAACAGGCAGATTTATAGGATTCACACTGAATGGCACAGAGTCTGTTTTTGGGGCTCTAAGAGCAGTTGGGGTAAATGTATGAGACATGAAACAGATGAAAATATCCAGGGAGATGGGATAAGAAAAGAAGAGGAAGGTTAGAGCTCCATATGCTGCTTCTGCTTAAAGAATGCTGAACAACATAAAATTAAATGCAAGTAATGGTGCTAAATGTACACTGTTGTAGGAGAATAAAAACATTTCATAGTATAGCAAGAGGAATGCCACAGAGATTGGACTGGACTTGTCATTATCTTCTGCACTCTGAACAGGACTCCAAGCCCAACAACAGCAGATGTCCAACAGCAGCTCCATCAGCGAGTTCCTCCTGCTGCCATTGGCAGACACGCGGCAGCTGCAGCTCCTGCACTTCTGGCTCTTCCTGGGCATCTACCTGGCTGCCATCCTGGGCAACGGCCTCATCAGCACAGCCGTAGCCTGCGACCGCCGCCTGCACACCCCCATGTACTTCTTCCTCCTCAACCTGGCCCTCCTCGACCTGGGCTGCATCTCCACCACTCTCCCCAAAGCCATGGCCAACACCCTCTGGGACACCAGGGCCATCTCCTACACAGGATGTGCTGCACAGGTGTTCTTCATTTTATTCTTCCTCTCAGCAGAGTATTCCCTTCTCACCATCATGTCCTATGACCGCTACGTTGCCATCTGCAAGCCCCTGCACTACGGGACCTTGATGGACAGCAGAGCTTGTGCCACCATGGCAGCAGGTGCCTGGGGTGCTGGGGTTCTCTATTCCCTGCTGCACACTGCCAGTACGTTTTCACTGCCTCTCTGCCAAGGCAATGTTGTCAACCAGTTTTTCTGTGAAATCCCCCAGATCTTCAAGCTCTCCTGCTCAGCCTCCTATCTCAGGGAAATTGTGTTTCTCTTTTTTGGTTCCATTTTAGCCTTTGGGTGCTTTATTTTCATAGTGGTGTCCTATGTGCAGATCTTCATGGCTGTGCTGAGGATGCCCTTTGAGCAGGGACGGCACAAAGCCTTCTCCACGTGCCTCCCTCACCTGGCCGTGGTCTTCCTATTTGTCAGCACTGGCTTTTTTGCCTACCTGAAGCCCCAGTCCATTTCCTCCCCACTCCTGGATCTGGCAGTGGCACTTCTGTACGCAGTGGTTCCTCCAACACTGAACCCTATTATCTACAGCATGAGGAACAGGGAGATCAAGCATGCTCTCAGGAACGTGTTGCAATACACACTATTCCAGCTTCCATAAAATGCACAATTTCCTCATAGAATTCCCAGTGATGGTTCTTTATGTTCCATTATTTTTGTATTTTTTTTTTTTGTATTACTGTAATCTGCAAATAAGTTGCAGTTTATTTCACTACTTCTTTCCTACCTAATTTCCATTATCTTACTTCAGGAGCTCAAAGAAACATGGAACCATATTCCGTGAATAGGTTAAGAGATTAATAATAAGCTTTAAAAATAGACTTTTCCTTCGCTCTTCTCTCTTCCTACCTTGTCTGGGTCTGAGGGAGGTACAGCCACGGACAGCAGCACAACGTGACCTTTTCAATCCTGGTCCATTTATACAGCCACAGTACTCTCAAGTCCTCTCTTTTCTGCAGGCCTTTTGTGTCTCACAACAGTCCTGCTGTCTCTACAGCAGCACTTCGGGACAGCAGTCAGTAGCCAGCAATATGAACGGCTGTGTCAGGGCTGGTCTCCTTGCTGGCCCTGTCATGGAGTTATCTAGATCAGTCTGTGTCCATGACAGGGGGAGCAGTAGGCCTGTGGGTCCCATGGCCCCAAACAAATGGGAAGGGAAAAAGGAATGGGGGAGATGGGAGCTGGGCTCAAGGAAACAAACAGAGCAGCAGGAACGACCTAAGGAGGAAAACTTGTTTTACTAACTACTATATATGGAATACCAATAGGAAAAATGACAAAACCAAGACATTCCACCCTCTATTCTCCATCACTATATCATGCTTAAAAAACATATCTGAATGCAAATAAACAGTAATTAAACTGCATTACGCACACTGTTCTTTATACTACCCCGGTGGCGCAATGGTAGGAATGCTGCCTTGCAACACTGGAGACCCGGGTTCAAATCCCCCCTGTGGCGCAAGTGGTAGAAGTGCCTCTCTTCTACACAGAGGCTCGAATCTCGGGGGTTGGACTCGACGATCTCTAAGGTCCCTTCCAACCCGTACGAGACTATGAGACTATGAGACATATACATACACGGAATTACTGACTGCACTCCCCCAACATCAAATTCCCTTGTGGTACACATTGAACATCCCCATCTCTCTGCATCGCCCACCAAGTGCACCCAGGTCCCTGGATAAAGACAGTTCCACGGACAGGTTTGCCCTTTCCAGAGGCTGGAAGGACCCAAACAGCTTTTCCCAACATGTTCTTTACATGTATGACAGTGACCTTATCTCCCTCTGCAGTATACAGGGGCTGGATTGGCTAGGACCATCACAACTGACAGATCCTCTAGTACTGCCCAACCAAGTGGCTTCTGCCAAATGCTTTACCCAGTGCTTCAGTGTTCCACCTCCCATTGCTTTCAACATAGTTTTCAACAACCCATTGTATTGATCTCTTTTACCAGTAGCTGGTGCATGGTAGGGGATCTGATAAATCCACACATTGCCATGATCTTTCGCCCAAGTATTTATAAGGGAATTTTTGAAAGGCATCTTGTTATCAGACTCTGTTCTTTCTGGGGTGCCATGTTGCCACAGGACTTGTTTCCCAAGACCCAATATGGTGTTAAATTAAACAGATTTAGTGGTCAGTGACTAATTCCTGAAATGTGCTGTGACATGAGAGCAACCCCCTGCACCTTTCCCCTGCGAGCAGAGCATAGCAGAGCAGAGACACAGTCCCCATGTATCATGCAGTGTTATTCTGCTTGCCAACAGAAGAGGCCAGTCTTTCTCTATGCTCCTTCTGTGGCATACTCCAGAGTTCAAGGCACTGCAAAGCTATGGCACATCTACGTTCTTGCAATGATGACACCTTAGTATGCTCTGGGCTCTCATTTCAATTGCATCTAAATAAGTCTAGGGTCATACCAGTTGATGGGAAGCTGGCAAATGTTGTCTCATTGTAAGGAAGAGCAAGAAAGATGACAGGGGCAATTATGGACTTGTCAGTCTCACTCCAGCACCTGGTAAAATTATGGAGAAAGTGATGGTGGGAGTTATGGAAAAACAGCTGAAGGACAATTCTGTCATTGGTTGCAGCCAACGCAAGTTCCCGAGGGGAAGGTCCTGTTTAACTTCAGGTCCCTTTATGACACAGTTGTCCATTTAGTTGTACAAGGGAAGCCAGATGATGTTATCCTTGAGGATTACAATAGAGCTTTTGATACTGTTTCTCACAACAACCTTCTGTGCAGAATGTCCTTCATATGGCGAGACAGAAACAGAATGTGGTGGGTGAGAAGTTGGCCAATAGGTCAGGCTCAAAGGATTATAGTCAATGGGTTCCATCAGGCTGTTAGATGGTCACTATCAGGGTTCCCCGGGGCTCCATTGTAGGGCCACTTCTCTTCCATGTTTTTGTGGATGACTTGCATGCAGGACTGGAAGATGTTCTGAGCAAGTTTGCTGATGAGCCCAGATGAGGAGGTGCTGTTGCCTCCACTGAGGGGGGACAAAACTTGCAAAGAGATGTTGACAAGTCAGAGAAGTGGGTACCAGTTGGTACTAAGCACCAAGTGCATAAAGCATTACAAGAACAAGTGCCTGATTGTACACCTGGGTATGGGCAACACTGGACATAAACACTGACTGAATATGGGACATTGAAGAGGAATCTGACAGAGAAGGATTGGGGGTCCTGCTCAACATCAAATTGGAAGTGAGTCAGCAGTGTGCCCAGGCAGCCAGGAAAGCCAACGGTACCCTGGAGTGCATAAAGCAATTTCTTGCCAGCTGGGTAAGGGAAAGGATTGTCCCTCTCTACTCTGCGCTGCTGCAGCTTCATATGGAGCACTGGGTGCACTTCTGGGCAAAGCGGAACATAAAAAACATCAAACTATGGGAGGGTGTGCACAGCAGGGCACTGGAACTGAGAGATCTGAAGTTCAGAGTTTCATTGGAACTGATTGCTTGTTCAGACTGGGCCCTTCTCACAACCCACATTCTGCGATGATACACAGGGCCCATATGGGACGTGAACCTCACACCGTCCTTGCACCCATGCAGAGCCTGGTATCTTCTGTTCCCATGTCTTTCATTAAACATCATACAGACCTCCATCCCACTGCCCCAGGAAGGGCCCTGAGCCAACATGAGAGACAGGATCTCCCTGCCACGGGTCTGGGAATCAGGGCTTGTCCTGTTTGCTTCTTAAGATAAAGGAGGATTTTCTTAGCATCAGAGCCACCATGCCAGTGCCTTTGCCTGACTGGAGTCATGGCTTTCAATTATCTGCTCTAACTAGTGCCTTGGGAAGCTTACTTGGTAATGGCCCTCAGTGGGCCTATTAGTACTCCAAGAATCTTCACTGTTACTTCTGACTTTGTCGTGCCGAGTTCTTTGTGCAAACTTCTCTCTGCACTGGAGGTTGATGGACTCAGCACCAAATGCGCCCTGGGGCCAATTATTAACTAAAGAGCCTCTTGTGCCTTGTGCCTTGTTATCTTCTTCAGGTTTTCAGAACCTGTTCAGCATAATGGAGACAGCTTAAAGAGCAAGAATCCAAAATGCAGTTATTGTCTATTTGTTTATAGTTTGTTTTATACAAGAAGTTAAAGAAGCACTTTGCAACTGATGTCAATCCAGGATGTCCCCAGTGAGTTCTATCGTGTTTCTGTGTGGAGAAAGTTCCTCCTCAATCTCCCCACCTCGCTTCTACTCACATTGGCCCCATGGGACTTCACAGAATCACAGAATCACAGAATTGTAGGGTTTGGAAGGGACCTCTAGAGATCATCGAGTCCAACCCCCCTGCCAAAGCAGGCTCCCTACACCATGTCACACAGGTAGGCATCCAGGCGGGTCTTAAATATCTCCAGAGAAGGAGACTCCACCACCTCTCTGGGCAGCCTGTTCCAGTGCTCTGTCACCCTCACTGTAAAGAAGTTCTTCCGCACATTTGTGCGGAACTTCCTATGCTGTACTTTCATCCCATTACCCCTATTCCTGTCCCCACGCACTACTGAAAAGAGACCAGCCTCACCACTATGGCTCCCACACCTCAGGTATTTATAAACCTGGATCAAGTCCCCTCTCAGCCTTCTTTTCTCAAGGCTAAACAGACCCAGTTCCCTAAGTCTCTCCTCATAGGGGAGATGCTCCAGACCCTTCACCATCTTAGTGGCCCTCCACTGGACTCTTTCCAAGAGATCCCTGTCTTTTTTGTACTGGGGAGCCCAGAACTGGACACAATATTCCAGATGAGGCCTCACCAGGGCAGAATAGAGGGGGAGGATCACCTCCTTCGACCTGCTGGACACGCTCTTTTTAATACACCCCAGTATGCCATTGGCTTTTTTGGCTACAAGGGCACACTGCTGGCTCATGGTCAATCTGTCGCCCACCAGGACGCCCAGGTCCCTCTCAGCAGAGCTCCTCTCCAGCAGGTCTTCCCCCAGCCTGTACCGGTGCATGCAATTATTTCTACCCAGGTGCAAGACTCTACACTTGCTTTTGTTAAACCTCATCACTTTTCTTACTGCCCAGCTCTCCAGCCTGTCCAAGTCTCGCTGAATGGCAGCACAGCCTTCAGGCATGTCAGCCAATCCTCCCAACTTCGTGTCATCAGCAGACTTGCTGAGGGTGGTCACTATCCCCTCATCAAGGTCGTTGATGAAGATGTTGAACAAGACCAGACCCAGTACAGACCCCTGGGGGATGCCGCTAGTTACAGGCCTTCAGCCAGACACCGCACCGCCAACGACAACCCTCTGCACTCTGCCAGTCAGCCAATTCTCAACCCACTTCACCTTCCACTCATCTATCCCATACTTCCCCAGCTTTATAAGGATGTCATGGGGGACAGTATCAAAAGCCTTACTGAAATCAAGGTAGACTACATCTACCGCCCTCCCCCTGTCCACCCAGCTAGTGACATCTTCATAAAAGGCCACCAGCTTGGTCGAGCATGACCTCCCCTTGGTGAACCCATTCTGGGTACTCTTGATAACCTCCTTATCACCCAGTTGTCTGGAGATGGCATCCAGCACAAGCTGTTCCATCACCTTCCCTGGGACAGAGGTGAGGCTGACTGGCCTATAGTTACCTGGGTCTTCCTTCTTGCCCTTTTTGAAGACTGGAGTGACATTGGCCGTCCTCCAGTTTTCAGGCACCTCCCCAGTTCTCCATGACCTCTGAAAGATTACAGAGAGCGGCTCAGCAACGACCTCCGCCAGCTCTCTCAGCACCCGCGGATGCACCTCATCAGGTCCCATGGATTTATGGACTTTAATGTTTCCTAGGCACTCACGGACCACCTCTTCCCTGACTAAAGGGAAATCTCCCATTCCCCGGACTCTCTCATCAACCTCCAGGGTCCGGGATTCCTGAGGGAGAGCTCTTTCACTAAAGACAGAAGCGAAGAAGGCGTTCAGTATTTCCGCCTTCTCAGCATCCCCTGTTACCAGAGCGCCCCCCTCACTTAGTATGGGGCCCACATTCTCCCTAGCCTTCCTTTTGCTGTTAACGTATGTTAAAAAGCCTTTTTTATTATCCTTTATCTCCTTAGCTAGATTCAACTCCAGGTGGGCTTTGGCCTTCCTGGTCGCATCTCTGCAGTCTCTGACTACATTCTTGTATTGTTCCCAAGTGGTCAGACCCTTTTTCCACATATCATGTACTTTCTTCTTTCCGCGGAGCTTGCACATGAGCTCCTTACTCACCAATGGAGGTCTCCTTGCACCTTTTCCCGATTTCTTTGTCACAGGGATGCACAGATCCTGAGCTTGGAAGAAGAGCCATTTAAATGCTAACTAGCTCTCACAGGCCCCCTTGCCTTCTAGCACCCTGGCCCACGGGATAGCCCCAAGTAGGTCCTGAAGGAGATCAACGTTGGCTCTCCTGAAGTCCAGGGTAGCATTCCTACTTTTTGCTTTTCTACCTCCACTCAGGATCTCGAACTCCACCATCTCATGGTCACTACATCCCAAGCTGCCCCCAACTTTTACTTCCTTAACAAGTCCTTCCTTATTGGTGAGAATAAGGTCCAGCAATGCCCCACCCCGCGTCGGTTCCTCTACCATCTGCATCAGGAAGTTATCTTCAATGCATTGCAAGAATTGTCTGGACTGCACATGCCTGGCCATGTTGGTCGTCCAGCAAATATCTGGATAATTGAAATCCCCCATAAGTACCAGTGCCTGGGAGCGTGCCGCTACTTCTAGTTGCTTATGGAAGGCCTCATCAACCTCCTCCTCCTGATCAGGAGGCCTGTAGTACACACCCACATCAGTGTCCCCTTTGCTAGCCTGGCCCTTGATTCTCACCCACAAGCTCTCGACTTCTACATTACTCTTCCCCAGGTAGAGTTCAATACATTCTAGCTGCTCTCTCACATAAAGAGCAACTTCACCACCCCGCCTTGCCAGCCGATCTTTCCTAAAAAGCACATAGCCCTCCATGACAACATTCCAGTCATGCGAGCTGTCCCACCACGTCTCCGTGATCGCAATGAGATCATGGCCACTTGACCGCACACAGAGCTCCAATTCTTCCTGTCTATTCCCCATGCTTCGCGCGTTGGTATACAGGCACTTGAGAGAGGCAGCATCTCCCCACCCCTCTCCATGCCTTTTAACTCCATTGTCTGCACCCAGCGAGCTCTGCTTTGAGTCTTGAACTGCCACCTCAGACCCAGCGGCCCTCATTTTGTCCCCTTCTCCCATCCTACCTAGTTTAAACACCTGTCAATAAGTCCTGACAGTTCCTCGGCTAGAACCATCTTACCCCTTTGAGACAGGCTGCTTCCGTCTGCAGCTGTCATGCCAGGTGCCGAATAAATTGCCCCATGATAAAAAAAACCAAGACTCCTATGTCTGCACCAACTCTTTAACCATTTGTTTAAGAGGTGGGTTTTTAGGCCCAACTCAGTATCCCTCCCTGCCAGTGAAGGTACAGATGCAATAACCACTTGCACACCTGTTCCTTCGATTAAGTCCTTCCTCCTCCAGCCTGTGTCTGTCCCAAACTCTCTCACTTTCCAAACTCTCATCATTACATAAACTACTAACATCCTATTTCAGTTTCACCTCCTTCTCTCCAGGTGTCCAGTGCTAACACTGGGATTTCAGGTTTCCTACATCTCTGCACATGAAGGCTATTCTCACTTCCATTGCCCCCTCCTCCCCACTTCCCCCCTTTGCTGCTTACAGCAACAGTCTCCGTACCCGGCTCTCTCTCACTCCAAGAGTTCTTGCAAGGGGGGGAAACAATACAGGGGGTTGCTCTCATACCAGCACAGATAAATTCACTTTCTCTTTAACCCTTTTTCCTTTGTACACGATTTCACTATTTGTACTGTCAGTTACACTTTGACACACCCTCAATTATACTTTTGCATACCAATAGCAATTACACTTTCTTATACCATCAAAGCAGTTTGTCCCATTCCCTTCAAACCCCACATATCAAACAGTACAATTTTTCAGTTTCCACAAACACCCTTAATATCATATAACTTTCCCTTAGCAATCCATATCATTCAATTCCTTGGGCTGTTCCACCCTTATCTTTATGGCCTTATTTCATGTTTTTCTTGATTCCCGATTTCATCTTTATCCCCTAGTTTTAATACAGTATTCTCAAAAAGTGGTACTGTCATCCCGGTTCTCTCTACCCCTGTTATCTTTAAGGCCTCATTTGTTAATTTGAGTCCTTACACCTTATGGGCCAGTGATGAATGAGCTGTCCCAGTATCAACTAAATCCACAACTTCTTCCCCCTCAGGTCCCACTTTTATATTTACCAGGGGCTCCTGGTGGGACCAAAGTTTTGGAAGCCCCAGAAATTGATCTAATTGTTCTGCTACTCTTATAGGATCTTCAATTAAAGATTTCATTTCCTTCTTAAAATTTCTAATTTCTCCACTAGTGAGTGGGGAGTTTACATAGCATATTTGTCCTTGTCCCAGTGGGACCTCCCATAAGGGGTACACCGAGGTGCTGGTACAGCTAGTGTCTGGGAAAGGAGAAATTTTTATGTCCCTTTTACATTGTTTTAATTCTCTCCTGAGCCCAGCATTACACCCCCCCCCCCCCCCCCCCCCCCCTTTTCTGTGAAATGTCCCTGTGTGCTTTACCATTTCCTCTTACTGGGGCAGTGCCTGTCTCCCTTTGTGCTACATTGGGGCTATATGGGGGGGGGGAGATTCTCAGGAGGGTCCCATTGATTAGTTCCTTTTTCTAATTCCTCTTCTTCCTGGTCCGGGCCTTTTTCTTTTTACTAATAACAGGCTGATTTCTTGTATCCAACAGGCAGCATATTCTGATTCCTCCTTTGAAAAGAGGTTTTGTTCTTTACATATAAATTCGAGATCTGACAAACCCAACCTTCATCAGATCCGTATTTTGGCCAAATATTGATTTTCCCCGTAGTGGCTCTCTAGGCCATATCTAACACAATATTTAAACATCTTTTCCTTATCCTTTTTCCTGGTTTTGGGATCATTTTAACCCGTCCTCCAACTCATACACTAACCACCAATGATTACATTATTTGATGAGGGTGTTCTTCCTTAGAGTCCCTCCCGGTTCCCCAGCAATATCCCTCCGATATGCCAATATACATCCTAAGAGACTTTCTTAGGTATCTCTTTCCCTTATGTTCGTACACACACGAGGAGGGGGAACAATGGTTCAAAAACAAATTTTGTAAAGTTAACATGTTAAAGCGGAGGTAACACAACCCTATTGTTTCTCTAATCTGGATCATTATCACATTTAAATCGCGGTATTTTCTACAACAAAAGCAACAGGGTCTCGATACTAATTGTGGTTTGCCTTTTGTGGGCTTTTTCCCCCACCCGACTCCATATGCACTTCACTAATATGTGCGTTACAATTGCCACAATACTAACAACAATTAATAAGACAAAAACATCGTAACAAATACAAAAACATCGCAACATATAGAACATTGAGGTGTTTCGCTTCGTCTGTCCCAGGCCGTTTCCCTCGCGGGAGGACAGAACCGCGGGTCGGGACTCCTCACTCGCCCTGCAGCTGGGCTGCGTCTCACTCACAACCACACTCACACAGACTGCACAAGACCGGCCTAGTATCTTTCCCAAGGGGCTATCTTTGGGCACAGTGTTAGGGACCCTTTTACCCTGTTATACGGAGCTCCTATTACCCATCCCTCCGGAGTGCTACTGTGAACTACCCAGCTCACAGGCTCCCACACTCCGATTCTCGGATTTTTGGGCCCAATCCCTCGGGAGCACCCGCTCCGTCTCTGGGATTAAATAGGGGTGTACTGCTGGCACTTCGTCAAGTGCGCAGGGTACCGTACACCAACAGCTCCCACCTGAGACACTTGCTTTCAGCACCGCAGCCGCTTCGTCCATCTCCGGCCGTGCCCCTCGCGGGACAACGGAACCGCGGATTGGGACTCCACACTCACTTCGCACTAGAAGTGCGTCTCAGCCACACACACTCAAGAGTCTCAACCCAAGATAAGAATTAAATTCCCTTACCCTGATCCGTGCACGAATTTTCCAGGTCTGCAAGGGTTAACACCTGTGCCTGCCTAGCCCCTTGGCTTTCACAGAGTCCGTCCTTTATGTAACAATCTCGGTTTCCTATCGGCTGTCCTGAGAAGTCACCTCACCACCCAGACAGGACCGCTAAAATCAGCGGAGTGCACTTATCCTGTCCAGTGCAGTGGGGAACACCCCA
Source organism: Coturnix japonica (assembly GCF_054131305.1). NCBI lineage: Eukaryota > Metazoa > Chordata > Aves > Galliformes > Phasianidae > Coturnix > Coturnix japonica. The sequence goes on from NC_140686.1 coordinate 1,550,848, forward strand.
AGAAGCGATAATGACTCCCGGATGAGCCCCCAAATTGTTGGAAATATCCTCAATAATTTTTGGTCAGGACGGTATCTCTGATAAAAAGCAGTTTTTATTCGCGATTGCAATGGCGGGCGCCCTGATGGTAGAAGTGCACCTATGGACATGATGTTACAGTTTTTATACCTTTTCTCCCATATGTTTTCCCCTCCTGTTTCCCCTTTGATTGGGTATTCCAGGTTACAATTTTACTCGAGATTTGCATTAGTTAATTACATTCCAACATTTGTTAATTCCCGCGTTATCTTGTGATAGTCAGTCGCCATCCCGCTGGTTTTGTTTCCAAGATGTCTCGGTACTCTTATTGCATTGATATGTAAGCCACCCCCGCCCCATAGAAGCCCCCCCTCTCCCCATAGAAAACCACCCCGCCCCATAGAGCCCGATAAAAGCCCTGCCCCATAGAAGCCCCCCCCGCCCCCTAGAGCTCCATAGAAGCCCCATAACCTCCCTCACCCCACCGAGAGACGCCCACCCGACCCCCATAGAGCCCCATAGAAACCCCATAGAAGCCCCATAACCCCCCTGCTCCATTGAGCCCCATAGAACCCCCCCCACCCCATAATTCCCCCCGCCCCACATATGGCCGCCCCCCCCCCCACCCTAGAGCCCCAGCTTGCGCTTTACAGCATCAGAGAGGAGGTCGGGAAGGGGATGGGGTTTTGCCCGGTTCCCTGTGTGGAGGCAGCGTGGTAGGAACTTCCCGCCTCCCACAGCCCGCCGGTGAGATTTGGACTTGTTTTTCTCCTTGTTGAAACTCTCTCGTTGTTGTTTAGTGTCCCTGGGTTCGTTAAACTGCCGTTCGTTCTCAGATCGTTGGTTTTTTTTCATTTTTTCCCTCCTAGACCCATTCACAATCTCCCTTCCCCTCTCAACCGCGCCACACCACGTTGTTAGAGAGGGGAGGTTCTTTGTTCCTTCTCTCCCCGGGTTTGTTCCCGCTGTCACCGAGTGAGCTCTAGAGAGAACTCCGTGACACAAACTCATTGCAAAGTCTAAGCTAGAAGAAGCGTCACCTCAGTGTATCCCAGAAAAAGAACAGCGTTGAGATTTTAATTGGTTTTGGTTTTTTGTTTTATTGAGGGTGGGATGTTTTTTGTTGGTTTTTTAGGGTTTTGTGGTTTTTTTTTGTCTTTTTTTGGGGGGGAAGGGGAGGGTGGGGAGTGTAGGGGGTGGGGGGTGCGAGGGGAAGGGAGAGGGAGGGGACAGTTGTTTGGTTGTTTTTAATATACAATAAAACTATGCAGTTCCGCTGTCAGTCGCCTCAGAGAGTTCCGGAAGGAGCTCAACCACATTCTGCTCAACATTGAGTGGAGCAATGGTAGTCTTGCAGATGGAGCAATGCAGGAATTCTGACAGGATCTCCAGGTGTATCCAGTTCATCATCTGAAAGCTCCGCAACCAAATTGGAAGGGACCAGTCCTCTTGTGCCATCTGTCAGCTCTCCCTGAAACCAGCCATTCTCACCCACATCTCCAAAGACATTACGCACTGTCCGGCAGTCAGAGGAAGCTCGTTTTCTGGGTCCTCATTAGGACCCTCAACAGGAATGTAGCTGTGTCGAGCTAAGAATCTTCAAACTGCTGGTGATACCTGTCCTGGAGAATGCAG